>NC_091958.1:27278783-27878783 GCF_031021105.1 Erythrolamprus reginae
ATAGGACTCCCACCGGAGCATGCAAATTGCGCAATCTGGCAATCTGCTGTGCAGCCCGCTACTGCACCAGTAGCAACTCACAACTGCTTTGCTGCACACATTGCACAGATCATAGGCCAGAGTTGATTTTCTTGATACCTCCCTCCCATCTCTCCCAGGATAGTCCTATGGACAGGGGTGGGCAGCAGGCAGGATGGGGTGGAACACAGTTCCACCGGGAGAAATGAAGATACGTGCGCAACTCTGGCTGATTGGTGGCTATCACTTCCTGGATTACTGGTCTGGGATCGGCTTTTCCCCTGTTGCTGCTGCTGCATCTGCGCTCCTCACTTTTTTCCTCTTTCCTCCTTCCTGGCCTCGGACGAGCTTCCCTCTCTCCTGCCTGGCTCCCCTCCAGGCTCACGTGACCACCTCCCGCCAGAGGTGCAAGCAGAAGGTGTCGGTGGAAGCGGCACTGGCAGCATTTATGCTTCTGGCAGCACCCCTTCCCCTAGCGACCCAGCCTGAGGCGGGTGTGTGTGACCCAGGAAGGAGAGTGTGGGAAACGCGAAGCAAATTGTCACCCCAGCGAGCGACACTGGTAAGGTTGTAAGTCAAGGATGATGATCACATGGCTGGCAAGCCACTGCTACCCAGTAACATGACCATTAAGCCACACCCACAAAATAAGCCACATCCACAGTGTGGCAGTAAAAATTTTGGCTGCCCATTACTGCCTATGGACATCTGTGGGGGTCCTTGACAGTCTGCCAAAACTCTGTCCAGTCTCTGTTAATCAAACAATGGTTGTGTTTGCACAACCAATTTGACCCGCCTAAAATGAGATAATTTGTAGTTGAGAATGTGTGAGAAACAAGCAACAGACTCTGCACATTTTGCAATTGAGACAATCACATCAAGTTGTCACCAGAGTCCTTTGCTTGGTTAAAATGTTCTTGTTGGTTATTTGGGTTTACTGTACAATTAGTGTCACAAGCAGTGAATCAAGTGACTCACTATTGAACAAAAGATTTATTTAGTTATTGGATTGACATGGCTCCATAATTCAAATAAATGCAACTCTGTGGCATGCAGCAACAAAAACTGAGTATAACCATTTCCATTTCTTTCAGACGTAGGGTTAAATTATGGTTATGTCAGTTTTGTTTCTGAATTTCCTAGTTGTGGGAATAAGACAAACTACTATAATATGGGCCAACTTGACGATGCTTTTAGGAGTAAAATGTAGATATATTTTGACGCAGATTTCTCCTGCCATATTAATTTTTCCTTGCAATTTAAAACTTTAGCAAGGTTTCCAGAATATACATGCATTTCTATTCATATTTTTACTTGTCTATGCTTACCCATATTTGGAACATGCATCCAATTTTGGTCACCATAATATAAAAAAGATATTGAGACTCTGGAAAATGTGCAGAGAAGTGCAACAAGGATGATTAGAGGGTTGGAGGTTCAAACTTATGAAGGAGGGGTGCAGGAATTGGGTATGTCTAGTGTAGTGAAAAGACGGCCCAGGGGAGACATGACAGCAGTCTTCCAGCATTTGAGGGGCTGCAATAGATAAGAGGGGGGTCAAACTAATTTCCAAAGTACCTGAAGGCCAGGACAAGAAACAATGGCTGGAAACTAATCAAGGAGCGAACCAAACTAGAGCTCTGAGAAACTTCCTAATGGTGAGATAATTAACCAGCGGAATGGCTTGTCTCCAGAAGTTGTGGATGCTCCATTATTGGAGGCTTTTAAGAGTTTGTTTGTTTGTTCGTTCATCCATCCATCCATCCATCCATCCATCCATCCATCCATCCATCCATCCATCCATTCAATTTTTATGCCACCCTTCTCCATAGACGCAGGGCTGCTTACAGCATGTAAGCAATAGCACTTCTTTTTCACAGAGCCAGCCTATTGCCCCCACAATCCGGGTCCTCATTTGACCCACCTCGGAAGGATGGAAGGCTGAGTCAACCTTGAACCGGTGGTGAGATTTGAACCGCTGACCTACAGATCTACAGTCAGCTTCAGTGGCCTGCAGTACAACACTCTAGCTGCTGTGCCACCCCGGCTTGTCTAAAATGGTATAGGCAGGGGTGGACTTGATCCGGAATGGCGGGGAACATGGCTCTGGTGGCGGCAATGTAGGGTGTAGCCTAGCTCCAGTGGTGCCGGCGGGCGGGCGTGTGCACGTGCAACCGGCACTTCCCCAGACCCCTGCCTGCCCTGCCGCGAGCAGTGCCTTCCCCTGCCGCAAGCCCTTCCTTCCCCTGCCGTGAGCCGCGAGCCCCTCGTTCACTTGTTGTGCTGGCTCCACCCCCACCGCCCTGCTGCCACCATTCACCTCTTGCTCGCCTCTTGCGTTGGCTCCCCCCCACTGCCCGCGCTCGTACCCAGTCCCCCAACCCGCCCATGCTTGCGCTAGCTCCCTCCCACCCCCGCTGCTGCCATTCACCTCTTGCTCGCCTCTCGTGCCAGCTCCCCCCCACTGTCCGCGCTCACACTGGCTCCCCACCACCACCCACGCTGCCGCCATTCACCCCGAGAGTGAGGCGAATGGAGGTGAATGGCGGCAGCGCAAGCGGCCACTTACCTTATTTTTGCCTGCATGCGCCAAAGCGAAAAAAGCCAGAAATCTGGCACGCATGCGTCCTCGCGGAAGATTTTGCTTCTGTGCATGCACAGAAGCTGAACTCCGCACAGGGATGTGTGCGCAGGGCATGCATGCTCCTGGCACGCTCTGGTAGGGCCGGGAATGGTGGCCTGTCCCTGGGTGGTGAACCTTTGGCACACGTGCCTGATATGGCATGTGAAGCCATATCAGAGGGCACATGAGTTATAGCCCTATGACCAGCTGGTTTTTGGCCTTCTTTTCAGCTGTTTTCGCTCACCCCAGCAAAGGCTCCTGAAACCTGGGGATGGCAAAAAACGGTCAAATGGAGTGTGTTGTGAGGCCTGTGCACATGTGTTCAGGGTGTGTGTGTGTGTGGGAATAGGCATGCATGCTATCGTGTACACCCTCGTAGCATGCGAGCCAAAAACTGTTGGCCATCACTGGCATAGGGTCTCCAGCTCAAGAAGGGTATTGGGCAAAACGTCCAAGCTCCCTTCCAACTCTGTTATTCAATTCTACATGTAGATCTGTCTGTCTGGTCGTCTAACGGGACCGTCTTCTGCAGCATACCTCCTAGCAGTTGATTAGGACCCACAGGATTGGCCTTCTTCAGGTCCTGTCAACTAGTTAGTGTCAGTTGTCAGGGCCAAATGGGAGGGTCTTCTCTGTGTCTGTCTCTGCCTCCAGAGATCCGCATCAGCCCCACCCTCCTTGCCCTTTGGAGAACTGTGAAAATCTGACTCTGCCGGCAGGCCTGGAGCCATTGAGCAATACAATCTAGTTCTGGCCAAGTATGGAAGAATGGAATAGAGTGGAGTGGAGTAGAGTCTAGACTAATAGAGTAGAGTAGAATAGAATAGATTTGAATAATAGAGTAGAATAGAATAGAATAACAGAGTAGAGTAGAATAGAATAATAGAGTGAATAGAATAGATTAGAATAATAGAATAGAAAAACAAAGTAGAGTAGAATAGAATATCAGAATAGAATAGAATAGAATATTAGAATAGATTAGAATAATAGAATAGAATAGAAGAGTAGAATAAAATAAAATAGGATAATAGAATAGAATAATAGAGTAGAGTAGAATAGAATAGAAGAATAGAATAGAGTAGTATACAATAATAGAATACAGTAGAATAATAGAGTAGAATAGAATAGAATAATAGAGAAGAGTAGAATAGAATATAACAATAGAGTAGAATAGAATAGAATGATAGAGTAGAATAGAGTAATAGAGTATAATAGAATAGGATAATAGAGTATAATAGAATAGAATAGAATAGAATAATAGAGTAGAGTAGAGTAGAATAGAATAAAAGAACAGAATAGAATAATAGAGTCGAGTCGAGTAGGGTAGAGTATAATAGAATAGAATATAATTATTTACTAGTCAATTGTGATTGGACACTCAAGGAATTTGTCTTCAGAGCATACGCTCTCAGTGTACATGAAAGAAAAAATACATTTGTCAAGAATGATTTTATTGTGGGGGCTGTTAAATTGTTTTTATATTGTCTGGATTGCTGTACGCCACCCAGAGCCTGGCAGGAGTTGGGTGGCCTATAAATCCAACCAACCAACCAACCAACCAACCAACCAACCAACCAACCAACCAACCAACCACTTTAGATGAATAGCACTGTAAAAGTTGATGGATAGCTAATTGAAACAACTGAGGCACCCTGCGGTGACACAAATTTGTGAGCCCACCAATTAACCAGATTTGCCTTGCAGATGTGCATCCCTTGCCTCTGGCACTCCCCCTCACTCCAGCCAATAGCTCTCCCTCCTAATGGTATCAATAGCTGCGGAAGGAGGGATTATTTGGATTATTCCCGCCACTTCCCAAAGGCAGGCCTCGATTTCTCTGCTCTCCTCTTCCCCAGAGCCCTTGGCGCCTGCAAAACGACAGCAGGGGGCGCCGTCTCCCCAACTTTCTTAAGTGGCCTTTAAGCTCCTTAAAACCCACCTCTGCCCTCAGGCATGGGGGGACTGAGATAACTTCCCCAGGCCTATACTGTTTATGTATGGCTTGTTGTGTGTATGTTTTCTTACATTATGGGGTTTTAGTTTTAATTATTAGATTTGTATTGTACATTGTTTTTTTTCTATTATTGTTGTGAGCTGCCTCGAGTCTATGGAGAGGGGCGGCATACAAATTATATAATTAATTAATTAATTAATTAGTTAAATAAATAAATAAATAAATAAACAAACAAACAAACTTCTATTCCGTTCAGAATGAACTGGGCACCTGAAGGAGGCTGGATGCAAAACGTGACTAGGTGGGATATTTCTTGTGCATTCAGTTCATTCAGCCTAGGCAACTTCAAAAAGAAGGAGTGTGTGTGTGTGTGTGTGTGTTTCAAAAAAGGTATTTGATGGAGAGGCAGTCAGGAGGGAATTTGCATTCCGGGAAACCTCCTTCCCTCTTCGGGCTGTCTTCCTTCCACGCAGCCTTCCCCCATGGATGTCGGAAAGGAAAGGAAAGGAAAAGGTGGCTTACTCTTTGAGCTTCCTGAGATCCCTGGCCATATCTCATTCCTAAAGGAAGAAAAGACAAAGGGTGGTCACAAGCGGGATCGGCACAAAAGGTTGCATTTCACTTGCCTGCTTGGTCTAGTGTGGGGCTTCCCACCACGGGCATCCTCGACTCACAACCGTTCATTCATTCATTCATTCATTCATTCATTCATTCATTCATTCATTCATTCATTCATTCATTCATTCATTCGACATTTATGCTGCCCCTCTCTGAGGACTCATAAGAACCAAAGAAGAGCCCTGCTGAATCAGGCCAAAGCCCATCGAGTCCAGCATTCTGTGTCACATAGTGGCCCACCAATTGTCCATGGGGATCTTGAGCAGAAAGAGAAGGCAACACCCTCCCTTTCCCTGGACCCCCAACAAATGGTACTCAAGGGAACCCTGCCTGCCTCAGCCAATATAGAGGCGGCACATGGACATCTGTAACCCCTGCCTGGCTACAATGGCACTGAACAAAATGACTTATGACCGTTTTTTCCCCACACTAACAACTCTTGCAGCATCCTTGTGGTCACCACGTGAGCAAGACTCAGGTGCTGGGCAAATTGTCTCAGATTTATGACCATTGCCGTGTCCTGAGGTCACGTAATCCCCTTGTGTGACCTTTGGACGAAGCAAAGTCAAATGAGGAATCCAGATTCACTTAACAACCATGTTACCAATTTAGCAATTTCAGTGATTCACTTAACAAATAGCAATATCATTTAGACTTATATACCACTTCCTAGTGCTTTTACAGCCCTCTCTAGGCGGTTGACAGAGTCAGCCTCTTGCCCCCAACAATCTGGGTCCTCATTTGATCCACCTCAGAAGGACGGAAGGCTGAGTCAACCTTGAGCTGGTGGTGAGATCTGAACTGCTGAACTACAGCTAGCAGTTAGCTGAAGTACACTGCAGTGCTGCAATGCAACACCCTGGCTCTTAAATGTGGCAAGAAAGATTGTGTCACGCCTGAAGCTGGCCTGGCCGAAGCCATCGTGGAGCTTCAGTGTTGCTACACAGGAGCTGAGGAAGAGGGGCAGGGAAGAAATAGCTGGGACTTTGTATCATATTTTGTATCATATCCACCAATCATTCAACAGTGAGGCCAGAGCAAGATGTTGGTGTTCAACAGCCCTCCAGGCCTGCCGGCAAAGCTGCGTTTTTAGGGCCTTTTGTTAGGCCAGCAGGGTGGGGGTGATGCGAATCTCCAGGGGAAGCTGATTCCAGAGTGCTGGAGCCACCACAGAGGAGGCCCTCCCCCATGGCCTCTCCATCCAGCATTGAGGCCAATTTTGTGGGATCCGATCAGTCGTTAGGATGTTTATTCTCTTTTATTAGTTTTATTTTTTTATATGTGAGCCTTTTATATATCCCTGTAGGCCGCCTTGACTTGCCATGTGTGAATAGGCAATATAAATTTCATAAACAACAAACAAAGAAAGGAGCAATTGTTAATCTAACTTATAGTTTAAATGTTAAACTATTTAAAAGCATCTCTGCTCCAGCCAGGTGGATTCATCCCATCCTCTTCAATGTGGCTAAAGGCAGGGGTGGGCTATACTGCCCGGATGTGGGGGGAACACAGTGGGGTAGAGAAAATGGAGCTCCACCCCAGAGCGCCCAATTTGCACCGAAAGATGTTGAAAGAAAATGCAGGGTGTCCTATTTGGGCAGCCTCTGCGTTCTTCCCAAAAGCCTTTAAAAACCCCAAAGCTGGCAATTCTGTTACAAACAAAAGTGTCGAGGAAAAGTATCAGGAGATCAGATCTGGAATTAATTCTATGTGATCTGGGTTTCTGCCTCCCCCTCCTTTCTGAATGGCCATAGAATTCTCTAGAACAGAGATCTGCAAAACTGGCTGGAGAATTCTGGGAGTTGAAATTCACAAGTCTTAAAGTTGCCAGGTTTGGGGACCCCTGCTCTAGAAAAATAAAAGGAATAATGCTTGAAACCTAATATTTTGCCAGAAACCTTAATTTTGTTTGGTAGTCGGCAGGAAGGAGGGTTAAGACTGTTATGTGGAATGGAGCATTTTGGGATGTTCACTTAGGCTGTGAAAGTAGCAAGGGACACTTTAGCAAGTAGCAAGGAACACTATTTTGTGAGCTGCCCCGAGTCTTCAGAGAAGGGCAGCATACAAATCTAAATAACAACAACAACAACAACAACAACAACAACAACGACAACAACAGATTGTTGCCTTTGAGTAAGTGATTATTTTGTGAGTGGCCTTTTTAATTGTGAAGGCACCTTTATAACAATCATTTTAATCATGAAGGCCCCTTTATGACAATGCTCAAAATGGGCTTTCCAAATTCTAAGTGAGATGTTTCTGCCATTTCACTCTTCTGTAGCTGCTCATTTCTAGAATGTAGGCGAATTTGATGACCTGCTCATTTTGAGTCCGTTGATATGGGGATTGTTTTGGGGGTCTTGGAAAATCCTCGGTCAAGTCACATGATCATCAAGCTACTCCCACCTGGTCACATGGTCGGCAAGCCACTCCACCTGATCACATGACCATCAACCCACACCCACAAAATAAGCCACGCCCACAGCATGGTAGTAAGAATTTTGGTAGCCGTTCACTGGCTAAAGGGGCTTCATCTGTGCCGAGGGGACCAGAGAGGGGCTTCCCGATTATGCTCCACACGTTGCCCAGGTATTAGCTTCATCACTGGCTGTATGCATCCAGGTATGAAAACAAAATAGAAATACTAGGGCCTGCAACTAAAAAAAACATGTTTTGAAGCAGCAATTCAGTGGTATCCACTAATCCCACAATTTTAATCAATTGAAGAGAACGGAGATGGACAGAACTGCCTGAAGAATCAAAATGGTTTGGCTTGAGATCCTGATTCAATTCAAGAAGTTGATTCAATTTGGGGATTTGATCAAATGACCATAACATTGAATTGGCTTTTGGGAGGGCTTTAAAAACAGGAGTACAGTATATACTAGTTCACCATTTATTGAGGCCCCTCATTAAAGACTTGTGAGTAAACTTAATAGTTGCAACAATGGAAGGCTTGTCTTTTATTTATAGATTTCTTAATTCTTCAGAAAACAGAAAGCCAAGTGTGAGAATCAATGGGTGGTGTTTTTTTTCCAGTACAGGGAGTGAAAATTGTTTTCCTCAAGGATCCATGTTGGAATTAGAACCTTTAAAAAAAGTATTTCAAAAATCTTGGCTTGGGGATAAACATGGAATTGATCCTGCTTGCAGATAAATATCAAATAGTTCATGGTGATGAAGCCCAAAAGTGATGCTATCAAACCATCTCTTTTAAACCGGCTCAGTGGATTATGAGTGGTCTGTAATTGAGCAGGAAGAAGAATCCATTCAGCGTAGGCAACAGGCAAATCCACCCTAAAGATTTTTTTGGAAACAGACAAATGAAACCACCAGTGTTGTTAAATCCTTATACAAAATCCATGACATGTCTACATCTTGAATATTTTGCGAAGTTCTTGTTCATGCAGGTAATCCTTGACTTATGACCACAATTGAACCCAGAATTTCTGTTGTTAATTGAAACATTTGTTAAGTGAATTTTACTACTTTTCTTGGCCCAGTTGCTAAAGGAATCACTGCAGTTGTTAAATTAGTGACACAGTTAAGTGCATCTGGTTTTTCCGTTGACTTTGATTGCAAAAGGTGATCATGTGACCCTGGGACACTGCAATCTTCAAATACAGTACAGTACTTGAGAGGCTGCCACAGGGTGGTGGGGAGTCACATTATTTTCCAAAGCACCAGGGAGACAGACAAGGAGCAAAGGTTGGAAGTTGTCCAAGGAGAGATTCAACCTGGAAATAAGGAGGAACTTTCTAACGGTGAGAGCGATCAACCAGTGGTACGGCTTGCCTGCAGAGGTGGTGAACGCTTCAACACTAGTGACCTTCAAGAAAAGACTGCACTGCTATTGGACTAGTGTGATGTAGAGTCTCCTGCACCAGTATGGGTTGGACTAGAGGACCTGCACGGTCCCTTCCAACTCTAATAATAAAAATAAATAAATATAAATAAATAAATAAATATAAATATAAATATGAGTCAGTTGCCATGTCTGAATTTTGAGCACATGACTCAGGGATGCTATAATAGTCATACATGTGAAAAATGGTCTTTAGTCACTTTTTCAGGGTGTTCAGGGGGAAAGCATTTTGAAATTCCCTGATATTCCCCTGCCATTTCCTTCTAACTTGTGATCTACCGTATTTTTCGCTCTATAAGACGCACCTGCTGATAAGACGCACCTAGATTTTAGAGGAGGAAAATAGAAAAAAAATATTTTGAGCCAAAAAGGGGAGAGGAAGAGAGGAAGGAGTGAAAGAAGGGAGTGAGGGAGGAAAGAAGGGAGGAAGGAAAAGGAAAGCAAGAAATTGAGGGAGGAAAGGAAGGAAGGAAGGAAAGAAAGAAAGAAAGAAAGAAAGAAAGGGGGAAGGGACAGGAACAGAGGAAGGAAGCAAGGAAACTTATGAAAGGGGAGAGTAAGAGAGGAAGGACTGAAGGGAGGGAGGGAGGGAAGAAGGTAGGAAGGAGAAAGAAAAGAAGAAATAGAGGAAGAGAAGGTAAAAGAGAGAAAGAAAAAGAGCAAGAAAGAAAGCAAGAAAGAGAGAAAGAAAAAGAGCAAGAAAGAAAGCAAGAAAGAGAGAAAAAAAGAAAATGAAAGAGAAATAAAAATAGAGAGGGGGAATGAAAGAAATGGAAGGAGGGAAGGAAGGAGAGAAAGCAAGAGAAAGAAAGAAAGCAAGAGAAAGAAAAAAGAATGAAAGAGCAAGAGAGCAAGAGAGAAAAAGAAAGAAAGAGAGAAAGAAAGAAAGAAAGGCAACTTCAAAGAAAGGCTCACTGAGTATCTCTCACTCTCTCTCTCTCTCTCTTTCTATCCCTCTTTCTTTCTTTCTCTTCCTTTCTCTCTCTCCTCTTCCTTTATCTCCTCTCTCTCCCTCCCCCTCCTTTATCTCCTCTCTCTCCCTCCCCCTCTCTCTCTTTCTCTCCCCCCTCTCTCCCCCTTTCCCTCTCTCTTTCTCTCTCTCCCTCTCTTGCTATCTCTCCCCCCTCTCCCTCTCTTTCTCTCCCCCCTCCCCCCCTTTCCCTCTCTCTTTCTCTATCTCCCTCTCTTGCTATCTCTCCCCCCTCTCCCACTCTCTTTCTCCCTCTCCCTCTCTTTCTCTCTCTCCCCCTCTCTCTTTCTCTCTCTCTCCCCCTCTTTCTCTCTCTTCTTCTCACTTTCTCTCTCTTGTTTTCTTTCTGTCTCTTTTGCTTTCTCTCTCTCTCACTCTTTCTCTCTTGTTTTCTTTCTCATGCTCTTTCTTTCTCTTGTTCTCTCTCTCTTGCTATCTCTTTCTCTCCCCCCTTTCTCTCACTCTCTCTTTCTCACTTTCTCTCTATCTTGCTGTCTGTTGCTCTCACTCACTCTCGTTCTCTCTCCGTTCTTCTCAGCGGTGACGCGCGCACGCCCTGCCCGCCTCACCTTTGCTGAGAGCACTTTCGTCCCGGGCTCTCAGCAAGGGGGTTGTAGGAGAGGCAGGGCCGGCGGCAAAGGTGATATCCAATGTCGGGGGCGCACGGGCGGTTGCACGCGCTCCCTATCTCCCTGCTAGCCCACTCGGAATATTCAAAATAAGAAAAACCTTCGCTGGCAAAGGCTTTTCTTATTTTGAATATTCCGAGTGGGCTAGCAGGGAGATAGGGAGCGCGCGCAACCGCCCGTGCGCCCCCGACATTGAATATCACCTTCGCCGGCCTCCGCTGAGAAAAACCTTTGCCGGCATTTCCTCTCGGCATCAAGGAGGCGCAGCGGCGGGCGGAGAGAGGGAAGGGGGGGGGCAGCGGCGTCCCTCCTGGCCTTGGCGGGCCGCCCGACCCTCCCCACCTCCTGCAAACGCGGCGGGCGGTGGGGGGAGAGCGAGGAGCCGGTTCCGGTGGGCACAGGGCTTGGCTGGCTGGCTGGCGGGGGGAGCGCCGCTGGTGGTGCGGAGGGAGACCCTCCTCCGGGAGGGAGGGGGCCAGGCAGCAGCTAGCCAGCCAGCCGGCGGGATGGCGCTTCTGAGTTCGCAGCCTCCCCCCCCCTCCCGGCCTGCATCTTCGCTCCATAAGACGGGGCTGATTTTTCATCCTACTTTGGGAGGAAAAAACCTGCGTCTTATGGAGCGAAAAATACGGTAGTTAAGGCACTGCCGTAGATGACATCATACTAAACGGCTAAGCCGTAGAGAAATATCAATAGCTGAGAAAGCAAGTTGTGGCCACAGTTATGCTCATTTTTGCTTGACTCCGCCAGGCAGGGCAATCTGGTTTTTTTAACATGATTTTCCCCTGACTTTTAAACATTTTAATAGTTTGTTTCCCCCCCCTGATTAATTCCATTTTTTCCCCACAAATTCCCTGATAATTCCCTGTTTTCCAGGTTTGCTGCACATCCTGCTTTTTTCAATGCTGTTGTAACTTTGAACCATTGTTAACCAAGTTGAGGACTACCTGTAGAAATTGGAAAAGCAGAGAAGCAGGCTACCCAATGAACCAGGGCTCCAAGTCCCTCTTGGCTTCAAAAGCGATGGAGGGGATGAGTTTGGTTTGAGTAAAAACATGTGTTGCATAGAGAAAGTGAGACTGACTCAAGGATCAACCAATGAAGTTGCCCAGAAGGCAGTTTAAAATAAATTAAAGGAAGTCCCTCCTCAATATGCCACATAACGGAGTGGTGGAATTAATTCTGACAAGATAGAATAATGGTCACTAGCTTTAAAACAAGGGGTCTGAAAAGCATAGGAGTTGAGGACAGCTGAGGGCTGGGAAGAGACCAGGTAACTGGTAGGTCTAGGGTTTGGGTCCATGATGGATTGGTGGGTTTAGACCTAACTCGTTCACCTCATGAACAGCTGATATGATGAACCTCCGAGGTATAACCTTTCGAAACAGACCACTCACCATTCTGTGTTCTTGATTCTTTGTTCTGGTGAACAAAATTCAACTGGTGCAGCATTTCCCTTTAATTCTCTTTTATGGTTAGAACCAGCAAAAATAGAAGTTGCTATTGCTGATCCTGGAAAAATCTGCCTGGACTTTGTCCATCTCCATTCATCCCTTTTTTGTAGACAGCTTTAAGCAAGCTTAGAATTAGAAATCGAATTCTATGCATGTGTAAGGCTCTCTACCTCAAGCAGCTGAATGGAGATGGACAAAATCCAGGCAGATTTTTTCAGGGTCGGGAGTAGCAATTTAGTGGACCAGAGAAACACTATGGATATAATCTTCTTGGACTTCAGTAAGGCATTGATAAAGTAGACCACAACCTACTGCTTGATAAGATAGACAAATGTGGGTCAGACAGTAACAGCACCAGATGGATTTGAAACTGGCTGACCAACCACACTCAATTTGTAGTCCTCAATCTACATGGAAGGAAGGAAGCAAGCAGTAGAGTACCCCAAAGATCTGTTTTAGGCCCAGTACTCTTCAACATCTTCATCAATGATTTGCATGAGTGGTAGATGAAGAACTCATCAACTTTGCAGATGACATCAAGCTGGTAAGAATAGCAAGCATTCCAGAAGATAGAGTTAAGATATACAGAAAAATCTTGACAGACTTGATCATTGGCCATTATCTAACAAAATGAAATTCAGTGGGGGGAAAAAGTAAGGTTCTACATTTAGACAAGAAAAACCAAATGCACAGTTATAGTATATGTGGTACCTGACTCAATAGCTGCAATTGTGAGAAGGATCTTGGAGACTTAGTGGACAAAAATGAGCCAGGTATGTGCTATAGCTGCCAAAAAAGCCAACACACTTCTAGGCTGCATTAATAGAAGGATAGAATCAAGATCACCTGAAGTGTTAATGCCACTCTATAATGTCTTGGTAAGACCACACTTGGCATAATGCATCCAATTTTGGTTGCTAGGATTCAAAAAGGATGTTGAGACTCTAGAAAGAGTGCAGAGAAGATCAACAAAGAGGATTAGGGGACTGGAGGCTAAAACATATAAAGATTGGTTGCTGGAATTGGGTATGTCAAGTTTAATGAAAAAAGGGACTAGGTGTGACATGAGAGCAGGGTTCTAATATCTCAGGGGTTGCCCCAAAGAAGAGGGGGGTCAACCAATTTCCAAAAAGCCTGAAGGCAGGATAAGAAGCAATGAATGGAAACTAATCAAGGAGGGAAGCAAGTAAGCAACTAAGGAGAAAGTTAGAACAGTTAATCAACTTGTCTCTGGAAGTTGTGAATGCTGCAACACTGGAGGTTTTAAAGAAGAGCGTGGACAACTGTTTGTCTGAGATGGTAAAGGGGGGTTGGACTATAAGACCTCTGAGGTCCTTTCCAATTCTGTTATTCTGTTCTGCCCTAACTTCCATTAAGAACTTATGTTTCTAATTCTGCAGATTTTTTCTGGAGCATCATCCCAAGCCCTCATGAGAAACGGGGCCTGGTGTAGATTCAAAGGATACTGTTGGACCCTAGAGAGCCAATCAGTGAAATCAGGGTGGCAGGTTGCCAATTGCAGCGCATGAATGAGGATGGCTTAACAAGGCTGGGATGCTTGATTTTTAGCACAAGGGGGAATGCGACTGCCCCCCCCCCCTTAGTGAATGGAACTGACACTAAACAGCCTCTTTTGTGCATCTCCTTAGAATAGATGCTGCCAGTTGCCATTGTCAGAGTTGCCTGGGGAAGCACCAGTTTAATTAATGAGGACCTGTAATCTCCCACTGCAGGTCGGTGTCTGTTACATGATAGCAGAGACATTACTCAAGACCCACCTATATCGCCAGGCATGGGGGAACTGAGACACCTTCCCCAGGCTTTTTGGTACGTATGTGTTGTTTGGTTTTAAATGATAGGGTTTTATATGTCTTTTTCTCCTTTAATATTAGATTTGTTCCACTGTAACATTGTTTTTATTATTGTTGTGAGCCGCCCTGAGTCTTCGGAGAGGGGCAGCATACAAAATAATAATAATAATAATAATAATAATAATAATAATAATAATAATATCACTTGGAAAACAAAGCTCAGTCCTATCAGATTAATTTAGACTCCGTCTTATTGGGGCCAGTGCTGGGAGGCAGAGAATCCCCTCCTGGGGTATCCTTTTTGGTGATGTTGTTGCAGTGGGCTTTAGCACTCATATCAAACGACCTAAGTGCCAAAGCCCACTGCAACAACATTGCAAAAAAGGCTTCAAGAGTTGTTAACCTAATCCTATGTAGCTTCTGATCCGGCAATCTCACACTACTAACCAGAGCATATAAAACTTTCGCCAGACCAATCCTTGAATACAGCTCATCTGTCTGGAACCCACACCGCATTTTGGACATAAACACTCTAGAAAATGCCCAGAGATACTTTACCAAAAGAGCCCTCCACTCCTCTACTCGCAACAGAATACCCTACGCAAGTAGATTTACAATCCTAGGTTTAAAAAGCTTAGAACTATTTCGCCTTAAACGTGGCCTAAGCATAGCCCATAAAATCATCTGCTACAATGTCCTTCCTGTCAATGACTACTTCAGCTTCAAGCACAACAACACACGAGCACACAACAAATACAAACTTAATGTAAGCCTCTCCAAACTTGACTGCAGGAAATATGACTTTAGTAACCGAGTAGTTGATGCATGGAACTCACTACCAGACTCTGTAGTATCCTCACCTAACCCCCAAAACTTTACCCTTAGACTGTCCACTGTTGACCTCTCCCGGTTCCTAAGAGGTCAGTAAAGGGCGTGCATAAGTGCCCCAGTGTTCCTTCCGTCCCTTGTCCTAATGTTTCTCTCTTACTAGTATCGTGTATATAAACATTGCTATATCTTTGCATACCACCAATATGTACTTGATAAAACAAATAAAGAAATAAAATAAATAAATAATAAAATGTGACAACAGAGTCAAGTGGTGATGCGCATGGGATGAGGTGGGAGCCAAAGGGGAAGACGCCGCTATACTTAATACTGGTGGCGTGCTCTGGCTCTCTGAGCTCATGCGCAGACCAGGGGTGGGTTCCTCTTATCGCCATACCAGTGTGCTGTGCATGCATCCTGGCTGCTCTCTCTCTTGCACCCTCGCACCATTTTGCTTCCAAACTGCGTTGACAATCGCAAAGGGACATTTTTTTCGTGCATGGTGAACTTATTAAAAAATGAAAAGTTACTGGATAAGACGATGCAGAGTTTTAAAGTTCTCAGAGAGGGGCGGCATATAAATCAATCAAACAAACAAACAAAGCTTAACTTTCAGATGAAGTGGGAACGAGTCTGCGGAGAGGGGTGGCATACAAATCCAATAAATAATAATAATAATAATAATAATAATAATAATTATTATTATTATTATTATTATTATTATTATTATTATGAGTTAGGAGTGCTGAACTAGAAAAGGCTGATGGTTGGTTGGTTTATAATAATAATAATAATAATAATAATAATAATAATAATAATAATAATAATAATTGGAGCAGCTCACAATTACAGCAATATAAGAAATCCAATAATAAAAAGACATCTAAAAACCCTTCATTAAAACCATACAGCACAATCATACCATACATAAACTATGTGGGCCCAGGGGTGCCTATGCCTGGCGACATAGGTGGGTCCGAAGGTATTCTGGTCCGATGCCATGTAGGGCTTTATAGGCCATTACCAACAGATACGAGCTGTCATTTGCACAAAGATGGAAGACTACAGAAACACCAGCGATGGATTGTGTACAAGTTTGCAGAAATGGCTCAATTCACTTGTTTGATTAAGGAGAAAACTACTTTTATAAAAAATCAGAAAAACTCTTTACAGACTCTTTGCTGAAAAGAGATAAAACACAAACTGCTGATTTTGGGATTTATTGATTAAAAAGCTTTGTCCGGGGGAAGAAGAAGAGAGACATGATGTACAGCATGGAGGACGGGATTGGCAGCTGCTTCTCCGTTGGCGACAAGAAAAAGGGGAACTGCTTCTTTGGACGTCTCTTTTTTTCTTACTCTCTTGTCATCCTTCACTTATTCTTTTACCCTTCTATAATAAGGTGACCAGATGTCCCACTTTTGAGCAATTTGTCCTGCATCCCACGGCGTTTGTAAAAACGGGACATCTAGTCACCTTAGGAATGGACCAAGTCGAGTTGGGGAGCTTCTCCTTCTCCTGATCGCAAAGTCGGCCAATCTGCAAAGGGAAGACGTTTTACAGCTGAATGCGGGAAAATACAATGCACTCCTCCGAGCCACAAAGTTCTCCGCTCCATGCTCGGTCGCAGCAATTTCGGTGAGCGGCAAAGGAAGACCCCAAAGGACAAGGCCCAGCGAGCGGACTTTTTTGAGAGAGGGAGGCAGGCAGCCAAGGCCTGAAAGAGACAAGAATAGGAAAGGATGGAGGAAGCAAAAGTGGAGACTTGTAGCAACGAGGCGCACTGGGGCAAACGGGTTAAAAGGAGGTGTCGAGAAGTGAAAGAAGCCGTTCTCCCGCGGGCCCACCAATCGACATTGCTTAGTTGATGGGATCCGGAGAAGGCCAACCCTGTGGGATCTAATTGGTCTCTGGGAGGTGTGTGGCAGGAGATGGTCCCGTAAACGGTCACAAGTTACTTTTTTCAGTGCTGTTGTAATTTTAAACAGTCACTAAAAAAACTGCCGTACACCAAGGATTAGGTGAAGTTTCCAGGGTGGTACAATTTTGGATCGGGCCACGTCTGTTTGCTGATGGGTGGCCTCACCTCTGTGTGACTAGTTGGCAAAATAAAACATAAACACAAATCCACCAAAAACTGATTTTTTTGTTCTTGTGACATGAAATTAGGAGAACTTTGAGCAATTTCCTGCATGATAGAAGAGAGAGATGGAAAACTCAGCGCAGCGCAAGGAGAGGGTCCATAATCCTTATGCATCTTTAGAGGCCCAACTCGTAACTTTATGTTGTTGCTTATTCTTGTAGGCATCCCAATTAGAGCGACATTTCCTGGACTTAATTAATATTCAGTTGGAATTCTATCCTGAGAGCAAAAATGCCAACCTGGGGCTTTTAATCCCCCCCGCCATCATCTGTAGCTCTATTGCCAGGGATAGCATTAATTAGCTCCATTAGGGCTCAGCACATACTTGTGGCTCCTACTTAACAACTTTCAGCTATTCTCTACTGTCGCATTTAATATTTGCATGAAGACAGTATTTGAGAAAGCACAGTGGTAATAATGGTTGACTTGCAACAGGGTGGCCAATCAGTTTAACCTGATTGGGCACCAAAATCAGAAGAACCGTGGAGGGTGGCGAAGAAATGCAGAAAGGTTCCTTTGCCCATTGCCCTCCGGTGGTCATCCAGATTCTGTAGACCAGTCTGGCAGATCTTAAACCAGCACAGAATTGCCAATGGCTGGCTTAAAAAGAGATCTACCCAATTAGAATGGGTAAGAAATCTGTGGTCTGTGTCTAAACTTTTGTATTTTTGAAGTAATGTGAAAATCAAAATTAGACTGCAAATCTCTTATTTGCAAAATTTGCTGTGGTTTTATAACTTACAGTTTACAAAATGGAATAGAACGAACAGAAAGAAATTGTGAAAAAGTTGGTTATATTATGAAAAAAAAAAAGAATGGGCCTTCCTGTAAGATTTCCATATCTGTACGGAATTCTTGAACAAAGTGCCTTGCAAACTTTGGAAAACAGAATAATTCTAAGGGGGATAGCAATCAGATCTGCATATTAATTATTATTATAATTATAATTATAATTATTTATTAGATTTGTATGCTGCCCCTCTCCAAAGACTCAGAGCAGCTCACAACAGCAAAGCACAGTACAAATCCAATGATTAAAAACAATTAAAAAATCTTAATTAAGAGCAGTCATACACCCCGAACAAACCATACATAAAACGGAACGGCCAGGGTGAATCCATTTCTGGTGGCAGAGGTGGGTTTTTAAGAGTTTGCGAAAGGCAAGGAGAGTAGGGGCAGTCCTGATCTCCTGGGGGAGTTGATTCCAGAGGGTTGGGGCCGCCACAGAGGAGGGTCTTCCCCTGGGTCCCGCCAGATGACATTGTTTCATCGATGGGACTCGGAGAAGGCCAACTCTGTGGGACCTAATCAGTCGCTGGGATTCGTGTGGCAGAAGACCGGAAACTGATCGGCAACCAATGCAGACTGCGGAGTGTTGATGTGACATGGTCATATCTGGGAAAGCCCATGATTGCTTTCGCAATTAAGAAGGTGTGTGTGGTTAGCTTACTGACTGAACCCCACCCGTAAGTGGAGCACCCCTTTTCTAGTAAAAGTACCAATCTGGTATTTAAAGAACTGGCTATGCAAAGTTTTCAGGAAGGAAAAGTCCAAGGCCCACTTTCTCCACTCTTTCCTAGCTGAAATTCGGCCAGGATACAGGCAATAACAGTGACGGCGAACGTTTTTTGATTCACATGCCAAAAGGTGTGTGTGTGTGTGCTAGCATGTGTGCGCATGGTTACAACCCTCCCCCCCATGCATGCAAACCTCCGGCGCTGCCTCCGGCGCATGCACACAGGCCTTACTGAAGCCTGGTACATGAAGAAATGCCCAAATGGCATTGTGCTGTTGTTTGCATTCTGGAAGGCTCAGGGGAGCTTCCTGAAGCTCCAGAGTGCAAAAAACAGCACAACAGCCAAACTGGAAGTTCGGAAAATGCACTTCCAGTTTGCCGTTGTGCTGTTTTCTGCACTCTGGGATTCAGGGAAGCTTCCTGAAGCTTTGGAATTCAAAAACAGTACAGCGGGTGAACTGGAAGTTCGGAAAAGGCACTTTCGGTTTGCCCATAGTGCTGGTTTTTTGCACTCTGAGGCTTCAGGAAGCTCCCCTGAACTCTCTGGAGTACAAAAAACAGCAATGGCAACAGCAAACCGAAAGTGTGTTTTTCTGAACTTCTGGTTTATCCGTTGGGCGATTTGTTTGCCTCCTGGGCTTCAGGAAAGTTATTATTATTACTATTTATTAGATTTGTATGCTGCCCCTCTCTGGAGATTTGGAGTCGCTCATAACAAAAACAACAATGTGACAAATCCAATATATTAAAGACATCTAAAAACCCATTATTAAAACCATGCAACACAATCATACCATACATAAACAATATAAGCCCAGTGGTATTTTAATTTCCCCATGCCTGACGACATAGGTGAGTCTTCAATAGCTTACGAAAGGCAAGGAGGGTGGGGGCGGTTCTGATCTCCGGGGGGGGGGGGAGTTGATTCCAGAGGGCTGGGACCGCCACAGAGAAGGCTCTTCCCCTGGGGCCTGCCAGACGACATTGTTTAGTCGACGGGACCCGGAGAACGCCAACTCTGTGGGACCTTATCAGTCACAGGGATTTGTGCGGCAGGAGGTGGTTCTGAAGGTATTCTGATCCAATGCCATGTAGGGCTTTATAGGTTGAGGTGAAGCATGGATCCAAATGATTTCAAAGTTATTATACCACCTGCCAGTATCGGCTTCGTACTGGTAGGGATGAGGACACCGCACCAGCAGTTACACTAGAGCTGGTGTGTGCATGTGCATGTCCTGGTAAGATTTTGCTTCTGCACCTGCACAGGAAGCAAAATCTCACAAGGGGACGCTCGTGTACGTGCAATTTTGGCGAGTTTTGCTTCTGCGCATGTGCGGAATCAAAAAAATATCACTGAAATCTCACACATGCATGTGTCGCTCACAAGATTTTGCTTCCTGCACATGCACAGAAGCAAAATGCATATGTCAGAGACCTGATGTTGTGTATGTAGTGCACCAGTAGCAGCGGGAGTGACAATCCCACCTGATACCCGCATATTAAGCGAGGCCTCCACTTGCTGTGCTTGTGCCAGCCTCACCCCCACAGGTGGGCTGCTAAGGTGGAACAGTGACGTATGCTCATCCCTATGGCTCTGAGTGCTAGCAGATAGCAGAATAGCACGCAGACATGCAGGTGCACCTGTGTTTCAGCATGGTAACCGTGAAGTCCAGCACAATTCTGCTACTGCACCTGGGTAGGTAGCGAAATCACACACGGACATGCAGGTGCACCCGTGTTTCGGTGTGGTAACCATGGAGTCGAGCACAATTCTGCTACTGCACCTGGGCAGGTAGCGAAAATGCGCACGGACACGCAAGTGCACATGTAGTGCACCTGCGTGTCTGTGTGCAATTTCACTACCTGCCCAGGTGCAGTAGCAGAATTGTGCTGGACTTTGCTAACACTCAGAGCCACGGGGGCGAGCACACGTCACCGTCCCACCTTAGCCATCCACCTCTGCTCACACATGACAGCAAGCAGATGTGAGTCTGAGCAGACCAACCTTGGTCTCACCTCGATTTGCAAAGGAGGGTGCAAGCCATTTGTTCTGAGGAGGAGACACCAATGTGCACCCGACTGTGGATTGCTGTCCAAAGTTATAGACAGCAGAAGCAATTGCTTTGAGCTCAGTGTGTGAAATATGGAGAGGCAGCTTCACCTCATCACTCCCCTCACCTCCCTGGGAAAGCAACAAGCTCCTCTCATTGCAAAGCCAACTTAACAGGGGAATTGAAAGCTATCAGGTGTTTATGTCTGAAAGATTTTTTCCATTAGCCTTCGAAGATGGAATAATCACAAGAGTATTTTATATGTCTCTGCACGTTTGCTTGCAAATAAGTCTGCCTGAAATACCCAGGACTGGTCTCTGCCCAGCAGACCCTGCTGTTGGAGTGCTCTGGAGAGCGTCAGGCAAATTGTCACCTGGCGCTCACCTCTTGTTCTGCTTTGAGCCACTTATAAAGTTATTACAGGCAGCACCCATGGGAAAGTCCAGCCTAGCCCTATTTCAGCTGCCAATCACTCCCAGCTCCTCCTGTCCGGATATATATAAGCAGAGTAACACAGGAGCCAGCGAAGCGCCCGTTTTTGTGATGCTGGGATTCCCCTGCTGGGATTCCCCTGCAGCATCGCAAAATCCGGAGGTGGGTTTTCCCATGGAGGGGAGCCTCAGGGGAATCCCACCAGTGCAAAAATGGGCGCTTCGACTGGCAACAGAAATCTGGAGGCAGGGCATCCCAGCGGCGGCGGGTTCATAAGGTGAAAATAGTTTGGAAGAAGAGGCAAAAAAATCTTAAACCTCGGGTTCGTATCTCGAAAGGTTCGTATGACGAGGGGTTCATAAGACGATATATCACTGTATATTGTGGCAATTTAATAAACCAGATAAATGATGAAGACACGTTTGTATAAAACAGTAGTTTACTCTTCTTCAGTGAAAAATATCTTTAGCCTTCTATATTCAGGAACAGTTATATTCATCAGCTATATTCAGCTTACTTACAAGTAGATATTCAACCAATCCAGGTTACAAGTAAATACAAACCAATCTAGGTTTCTAGTAAATACTAAACTTATACAGGTTTCTTCGTATCACTATCTCAGTTCTCATGCTCAAACTGCTCCAAGAGCCAGCTACCACCATCAACAGCAAATGACCAACAAGGAATCGTGAAGTTGATTTGCATCTTATAGTACTCTGGCCCAATCACATTGCAGTTCACACCCAATGACTCAGCATTAGCATGCTTACATTCTACCTTTTACCTTATATACATTCTTATATTTTACCTTATATGGTTCTACAATGAAATATCACCCACAACCACATTTATGCTGCTTGGGACCAATCTGCAACAGAATTACCATATTTTTCAGAGTATAAGACGCACCTAGATTTTAGAGGTAGAAAACAAGGAAAAAATTATTCTGAACCAAACGGTGTAGTAATATATCATTTAATAAAATACCAGTGAATACAACCCTGTACACTTTTTACAAACTTCAAACTTAGCAACTTTAAGACTAGTGGACTTCAACTCCCAGAATTCCTCCTCCTATCATGCTGCATGGGATAATTAGAAGGCCAAAAAAAGCCAATTTTTTTGGTGAAAAATGAGCCGTTTTGGGGCAAAGGTTCTAGGAAACCTTCAGGGAGCTCCTGGGTACTGGGGGATGGCAAAAAGGCCCCCATTTTTGTGAATAACAGAGCCTTTCCCCACCCCAGTTTTGCAAAAAAAAGGGTGAAAAATGCCCCCCCCTTTTTGCAAAATTGGGTATTTTTGCCTTCCCCCAGTCCCCAGGAGTGCTCTGCAGGCAGGAAGCAGAGCTTCGGGACAGCAAAAATGGCTGCATTCGGTGTATAGGACACACCGATATTTCCATCCTCTTTTAGGAGTGTTATACTCAGAAAAATATGGACATAATGATTTTAATAGAATAAACAGAGTGTTCTGCCAGCGTGTTTCAACCGCCCGTAATTACAGGGTAATTAGTCCAGGAAGACACACACCACACGATTAAAGGAAAACCCAAAAGTTTTTATAAACAGAAAAACAGAAACAGCTCCCTTTTTAAATGGCAAAGGGATTTTCTGGTACAGTGATCCCCCGGTTATTGCGTCCCCGACCATTGCGAACAGGGTAATTCGCGATTTTTCAACCCGGAAGTCAAAATACCATCTACGCATGCGTGCCGGGCACGCATGCGTAGATGGCAGCGGCTTCCCTGGGTCTTCCCCCTCTTGCTGGCGTCAGCGAGGAGTTTCCCCACCGCCCACGCAAACTCCTCGCTGCCGCTCGCCCGCCCTTCGCCTGCCCACGCCGTTCGCTCCCCCCCTCTTGCTGGCGGGAGGGCGAGAAGCCCTCCCCAGCACCCGCTCGCCCGCCCTTCGCCGCTCGTCCGCCCTTCGCCCTGGCGGAGAAATTCCAGCCCCCACCTGGTCCCGCCCGATCCTCCTCCCTGAGGCAGCTCGCCCTCCCATGGCCGCTTCCTCCACCCTCCATTGCAAGCCCTCGCCACCGCAGCCAACGCGTGCTTCGATCTTCAAGCCCGGCTCCTTTCGGCCCAGCATCCCGGGCCAAGCAGCTGCCTTCCGTGACTGAGCCTGGCTGGCCTGGAAGATCGTAGCGCGCGTTGGCTGCAGCGGCGAGCGAAGCCAAGCCGGCAGCAATGTCGCCGCCGGTGCAGCCAACGCGCGCTACGATCTTCCGGGCGAGCCAGGCTCAGTGACAGAAGGCAGCCGCTTGGGCCGAGAGGAGCCGGCCTTGATCCGCTAACGCGCGCTACGATCTTCCGGGCCAGCCAGGCTCAGCGGATCAAGGCCGGCTCCTCTCGGCCCAAGCGGCTGCCTTCCGTCACTGAGCCTGGCTCGCCCGGAAGATCGTAGCGCGCGTTGGCTGCAGCGGCGAGCGAAGCCAAGCCGGCAGCAATGTCGCCGCCGGTGCAGCCAACGCGCGCTACGATCTTCCGGGCCAGCCAGGCTCAGCGGATCAAGGCAGCCGCTTGGGCCGAGAGGAGCCGGCCTTGATCCGCTGAGCCTTCACATTCCTCCAAGTCATTTCGCCGCTCATGTCCTGACTAAACCGGGCAGCAGGAGACAGGCTTTGAGTTTTGGCTGTGGGGCGAGGGAGTTAGGAAAGTCCTACTTCTCCCCCCGCAGCCAAAACTCAAAGCCTGTCTCCTGCTGCCCGGTTTAGCCAGGACACGAGCGGCGAAATGACTTGGAGGAATGTGAAGCTGAAACCGGCCGGTTTCAGCTTCACATTCCTCCAAGTCATTTCGCCGCTCGTGTCCTGGCTAAACCGGGCAGCAGGAGACAGGCGGTGGGCTGGGAGCCGCAGGCGAAAGGAGCTCGGGCATTGTTCTCCGGACCCCGCCCGCAGCCTGGAGAGGGAAAGGGCCGCCGCGGGGCTGAGCGGGCAGGGTCCGGAGAACAATGCCTGGCGCCGCGCTCCGATGCCCGAGCTCCTTTCGCCTGCGGCTCCCAGCAGCACTTTGAATCCAGCAGCTTCTGCTGGATACGGGCGGTGGGTGGGACGAGTGGCGCGGAAGCCAGGGGCTGTGGCAGCTCGCCCCCCCATCGCCCGTATCCAGCAGAAGCGGCGGGATTCAAAGGGATTCAAGGCTAACTTCTGCGCTTGGCTTGAGGACTCAGCTCGGAAGCTGCACGGGTGTTTTAAAAGGTCTCCGCCGGCATGGGGGGCTTCCTACCACCTCCCGAACCCCCAACTCGGGTTTGGGGGTGTGCTAAGAAGCCCCCCATGCCGGCGGAGACCTTTTAAAACACCCGTGCAGCTTCCGAGCTGAGTCCTCAATCTTCGGCTCCTCGCTAGCGCTGCGGAAGTAAAAACACCATCTGCACATGCGCAGATGGTGTTTGTACTTCCGCAGCGCTACTTCGCGAAAACCCGCTCGTTGCGGGGGTTCCTGGAACGGAACCCTCGCAACGAGCGGGGGATCACTGTACACACAAGGCACAGGTGCAATGCAATCCAATTGGTCACCCAATAACTGGGAAACTGAGTCCAATTCTAAAGTCCAGAGAGTCCACACACACAATCCTGAACAGCAAAAAACCACGATCTTGACGAAAGAATGAATCAGATAAACTGCCATGAGGCTAACACACCAGGCTGCACTTTTATCTGTAGCACTAATTACAGCAGCTCCACCCAACTACAGGTGGCCTCATTTTCTCTTGTAATAATCCTTCAGTTGTTGTCTCCTATGCATCACTCTACACATGCGTGGATGTGTCATTAATTCTTGTTCAGAATCCAGGGATGATATAGATGATTGATCTCCTCCTGGGCTGTCTGCCAAACTCCCCTCTTCCCTGTCACTCACGCTTCCTTGGTCAGAGGAGACAGATTCTACTGGAAGCAAAACAGGCCTGCGGCATGTGGATGTCTCCCCCACATCCACCTCCCAATTCCTTGGGGCAGGAGCTGGGCCAGAGCTAACCACAACACAGAGTTGAAAGGTTTAAGGTTTAAGGTTTAAATAGATTTGTATGCCACCCTTCTCCGAGGATTTGGGGCGGCTCACAACCTATACAAAGAAACAATAATAAATCAATCCAATTAATATACATAAAAACAATCCTTAAAAATTCTAATTTAAAAAAAAATTCATTTACATTCATTCAACAATCATATGAAAAAGAACATTCGTTGGTCAGGGGGATGATTTAGCAACCCCAGGCCTGGCAACAAAGATTATTTTTTAAACTCTTTCGGACGGCAAGGAGGGTGGGGGCAGTGCGAATCTCCGGGGGGAGCTGATTCCAGAGGGCGGGGGCCTCCACAAAGAAGGCTCTTCCCCTAGGTCCCACCAGGCGACATTGTTTGGTTGACGGGACCCTAAGGAGACCAACCCTGTGGGACCTCACTGGTCGCTGGGATTTGTGCGGCATAAGGCGGCCTCGGAGATATTCTGGTCAGCTGCCAGGTAGGGCTTTATAAGTCATAAGCAACACTTTGAATTGTGTCCGGAAACAGATCCGCAGCCAATGCAGGCAATGAAAAGGCCTTCTAGACCAACCACCTGCCCAAGCAGGAAACCCTGTAATGATTGTCCAATCTCGTCTTAAAATCCTCCTGTGTAAAATTCTTCTGGAGGCAAATTGTTCTGCTGATTACTTGTTCCACCCTCAAGAAATTTCTCCTTAGTTCTAGGTTAATTCTCTCCAGATTACATTGGTTGTTTAGGTTCCATCCATCTCCTCCCACAAATGACTGTATGACTGTACCTTTTTTGCTTGTATCCTCACGGTTTATTTTGACTGGTTCCTAATATGATTCGATTGCTTATTTGTACCCTATGACTACCATGAAGTGTTGTATCTCATGATTCTTGACAAATGTATCTTTTCTTTTATGTACGCTTGTTGTGATTCAGCCTGAGGCTCCTCAGGGACCGGCTGGATCTCTGCTGGATCCATGCTCAGAGGAGGAGGACAGTGAACAGGAGGGGGAGGACCAGGCAGACGGGGGAGAGGAACGTCAGGAAGAGGAGGAGGGAGAGCAGCCTGAGACCCCCGGGGGGGGGGGCTCTCCCCAGCTAGTAGCCTGGATTCATTGGATGAAGACGCACAGGCTATAATAGACATGAGACAGCGACGTGCAGCTCAAAGACGGGACCAATTAGAAAGGTATTTACATCCCTGAATTGGCAACAGCTGGGTTTGGGTGTGGTTCTCCTCAGCAGGGTTGAAAAGGCAGGCCCGCCCTTACAGTCTTGTGGAGAGTTATCAACTGGGAGTCCTGTGACCTTGCTTCGATTCTCGGCGTCTCTGATCTTGGCTTGTGGCCTAGAAGTCTGGAAGACTTGGGGGAGGCGTGGGTTTTATTATCTCCAGCATTGTTTTTGCCAGCAAGAATCCTGTTTTATTGCCTGGCCTTCGTGAAACCTCTGTGAAGCTTCAGAGTGTTCCTGTCTGTAAGAACAGTTTTTGTTACCTGTGTTTGCTTGGAATTATATAAACTGCCTTTGCTTTTTACCAGTGTGTCTGGATACTCTTTTTGGTTGGTGTTGGCTTCTCGGGGGACCCAGACAGAACAACGCTGAGAGCATCAGCACCAAAGACAAATTCCTTGTGTGGATAATAAAGAATTCTCTTCTCTTCTCTGAGAAAATACCCACCGTACCCTACTCCCTCGTGTGGAATGGAACATTAGCAAAAACATCTGTTTGGAACGTATTGCTCACCACAGTTACTCCTTCCTTCATGGGTGAGATGTGGCCTTTGAGCCTTGGCCTGCGATGCGATGAGATCTGTGGACATGCCAGCGTTATTTTGACATATCAATCAGCTTGCCAGAAACTGCAGGCGTGAATTAATTATCTGTGACAAGATAATTATCTAATGTTAAATTAAATGTAAAAATTAAATCTAATTATGGTAAACAAATTATAACTTTTTTATTTAAAAAAGCTGTTTCTATAATGTTTCTTTAATCTCAACATGATGATTAGAATCACTAATAAATATTTGCTTTTGCTCCTGGGAAGTCGATAACCCTTTATCTTGGCAAGCATCCTTCTGCTCTCTTTCCCACCCACACTGCTCGTTTCCTTCTCTTTGGACTAATCAAATTTACTTTGTGGTCAATACTACATAGAAAAGAAATTGTTATTTTTAAAAAATCACAAATCCTTGTCTTTCCCGCATCACTTCCAATGCACTTGCTGAGATAGTTCAAAAGCAGCAGAATACAAGATTCAAGGCTGCCGTGCATGAAAAATGGCTGGAGCGTCAAGTAGCTACCTTGATATTTCCCCCCTGAAAAGATGGACACCTATAGCAGTGTTTCCCAACCGTGGCAACTTGAAGATATCTGGACTTCAACTCCCAGAAATCCCCAGCCAGCGTTCGCTGGCTGGGGAATTCTGGGAGCTGAAGTCCAGATATCTTCAAGTTGCCAAGGTTGGGAAACACTGGCCTATAGACTACATGGAGCAGAGGGTGCTTGGCTAAAGAATCATAGAATCATTGGATTGTAAGGGACCTTGTTGATTGTTTAGTCCCATTCCCTGTGCATGGGAGGGGACACTATATACCAGGGTTGTCAAACTCAAGCCCCATGTGCAGGATCTGCCTGCTGGGTGCTTATATCTGGCCTGCAGAGCCATCCTGGAAACAGCAAAGGGCTGGTTTGTGGTACCTCTGCTAGCAAAAACAAAAACACGGAGTCTTTGCTCACGGTCACTCATGCCCTTATCTCCTCGATGTTCGACTACTGCAACGCTCTCCACATGGGGCTACCTTGGAAGAGTGTTCGGAAACTTCAAATTGTCCAAAATGCAGCCGGGCAAGCGGTTAGGGGCCTTCCAAGGCATGCCCATATCTCATCATCACTCTGCAGACTGCATTGGCTGCTGATTGGTTTCCGGTCACAATTCAAAGTATTGGTTATGACCTTTAAAGCCCTGCATGGCATAGGACCAGACTATCTCCGAGACCGGCTTCTGCCACATGAATCCCAGCGACTGATGAGGTCTCACAGAGTTGGTCTCCTTAGGGTCCCATTGGCCAAACAATGTCGGCTGGCGGGATCAAGGGGAAGAGCCTTCTCAGCTCCCCCCAGAAATTTGCACTGCCCCCAGCATCTTTGCCTTCCGAAAGAGTTTAAAAACACATCTTTGCCGCCAGACCTGGGGACATTAGACCTTCCCCTGTCCGGCGAATGTTGTTAGTGTGATTATTGAATGAATTAAAATGAATGTTTTTAAAGTTAGAATTTTAAGAACCTTTTAGTATATTAATTGGATGACTGTAGTGTTTTTGCTATATGTTGTGAGCCGCCCCGAGTCCATGGAGAGGGGTGGCATAAAAGTCAAACAAACAAACAAACAAACAAACAAACAAACAAACAAACAAATGAAAGCAGAGCTCATGAGGGCTGTGCGAGACCCTCCGGAGCACTATTTTTGCCGGCAGAGGATTGCAGGAAGCTATCACTGCTGAAAATGGAGCCGGTTTTCGCTGGCAGAGTGCTTGGGCTCCTACAGGGGCTCCTGACACGAGTAATGTAAAGCTGCACACCCATCCCCTGGCTGCCCCCCCCTGAAGTCAAACACAACCCTGATGGGGCCTTCAATGAAATCGAGTTTGACACCCCCCACCCCTCGCTATATTCCATTCCAGACAAGTGGCTGTCCAATCTCTTCTTGGAAACCTCCAGTGATGGAGCATGCACAATTTCTGGAGGCAAGCTGTTCCACTGGTCGATTATTCTCTCTCTCAGGATTTTTCTTCTTAATCGTGGATTGGATTTCTCTATAACGATCTTCCATCTGTCACTTTTTGTCCAGCCCTCAGGTGCTTTGCAGAATAGTTCAACTCCTTCTTCCTCTGTACCCCCTCAAGAACTGGAAGACAGATATTGGGTCTCTATCTTCATTAGACTAGACATACCTAGATCACATGACCATTCATCATATAGTTTAGCCTCCAGTCCCCTAATCCAGCGTTTCCCAACCTTGACAACTTGAAGATAACTGGACTTCAACTCCCAGAATTCCCCAGCTAGTTGCCAAGGTTGGGAAACACTGCCCTAATCATCATTGTTGCTCTTCGCTGTGCCTTTTTAGAGTCTCAATATCTTTTTTTGTCTCAATATGTTTGTGGTGACCAGAACTGGACGCAGCATTCTAAGTCTTACAATGCAACATAAAACAGTATTATCACTTCATGTGATCTTGATACTATCCCTTTGTTAATGCAATCCAGGATTGCAGTGGTAATTTTGGCATCTTCATTACACCACTGACTTACTTAATTCACTGATCTGCTTAACTAAGTACCGTAAGTAAGTAGTGTAAGTAATGGTCTGCTAGGACATATAGATCAGTTATTACTATTGAGCCAGGCACCACCTTTTCTATACTTATGAATTTGTTGTTTCTTCTAAGTGTAGGACCAGGGGTGGAAATAATAATAATAATAATAATAATAATAATAATAATAATAATAATTTATTAGAATTGTATGCCGCCCCTTTCTGAAGACTTGGGGCGGCTCACAACACAATACACAATATACAAATCCAATATTAAAAACAGATAAAAACCCTTATCATTAAAAAGTTCATCACACAACCCAAACAAAACCATACATAGCTTGTATTAGCTAAGGGGCATATCAACTTCCCCAAGCCTGGCAACATAGGTGGGTTTTTAGGAGCTTGTGAAAGGCAAGGAGAGTGGGGGCAGTTCTAATCTCCGGGGGGAGTTGATTCTAGAGGGCTGGGGCCGCCACAGAGAAGGCTCTTCCCCTTGGTCCTGCCAGATGACATTGCTTAGTCGACGGGACCCGGAGAAGGCCAACTCTGTGGGACCTAACCAGTCACTGGGATGTGTGCACAGCTTCAGCTGATCGGTGGCTGTCACTTCCTGGATTACTGGTTTCAGCTCAACTCTCCTTTTTTCCCCTGCTGCTGCTGCTGCACTCCTTGCTTTTTCTTCCTGGCCTTGGACAAACTTCCCTCTCTCCTGCTCGGCTCCCCTCCAGCCTCTCGTGGTCACCTCCCGCCTGAGGTGCAAGCAGAATGCGTGGGTGGAAGCGGCGCTGGCAGCATTTATGCTTCTGGCAGCACTTGTTCGCCTAGCTACCCAGCCTGAGGTGGGGGGGGGGGCGACCCCGGAAGGAGAGTGCGGGAAACGTGAAGCAAATTGTCACCCCAGCGAGCAACACTGGTAAGGTTGTAAGTCAAGGACTTAACAGTTCATTTGAACGATGATGATCGTTCAAGCCACTCCTACCCAGTCACATGATCATTAAACCACACCCTCAAAATAAGCCACACCCACAGTGTGGTAGTAACAATGTTGGCTGCCCATTACTGTGTAGGACCTTACTTTTCTCACCACTGAATTGCATTTTGTTGACTATTCTCCCCAGCTTGGTGTTTCTCTGTAAATTTGATGAGTTCCCTTTCTGTCCACTTGTTTAAATCATTTATGAAGTGTTGAATAGTATTGGGCGTAAGTAGTGAAGGGCTACCAAAATGTTTACTACCACACAGTGGGCGTGACTTATTTTGTGGGTGTGGCTTGATGGTCATGTAAACAGGTGGGAGTGGCTTGACCAAGGATTTTCCAAGAACCTCAAAACAATATCCGTATCAATGGACTCAAAATAAAGCAGGTCATCAAATTCACCCACATCCTAGAGGTGAGCAGCTATAGAACAGTGAAATGACAGAAACATCTCACTTAGAATTTTGAAAGCACATTTTGAGCATTGTCATAAAGGTGATTAAAATGATTAAAATAAAAATAATCACAAAATAATCACTTACTCAAAGGCAACAATCTTTCCTTGCTATTTTCATAGCCTAACTGAACATCCCAAAATGCTCTGTTCCACATAACAGTCTTAAACCTCCTTCCTGCAGACTACCAAACAAAATCAAGGTTTCTGGCAAAACATTATTCATTTTATTTTCCAGAGCAGGGGTCCCCAAACTTAGCGACTTTAAGACTTGTGAATTTCAACTCCTAGAATTCTCCAGTCAGCTATGCAGACCTCTGTTCTAGAGAATACTATGGCCATTTGGAAAGGAGGGGGAGTCAGACACCCAGATCACATAGAATTAATTCCAGATCTTGTCTCCTTAGACTTTTCCTCAACACTTTTGTTTGTAGCAGAATCGCAAATAGAAATCCCGTTTATTTTGCTGCAATCCATTGGGCTAGTTAGGCTGTCCTAAGAATCTTTTGCTGAGATCAAACCCCCCATTTTACAGCTGTCATGCAAATCTAATTCAAGCCAGAAATCAATATTCCCTGCGAAGAATTTGCTAGTCCTTCTTGCATTAAGAGCCCAGTTATAAGAGACTCAGTAGAAACATGATAAATGTCAGGCTTTCTGTCTTCCTCATCTTTAGTTATGTCCAATTACAAAGGCAGCAATTGCCTCTAAACTGAGAGCAAAGCATTGCAAGGTGCCACGGAGAGGCACCACAGCAATTGCCACGAAGTTCAGGCAAGAAGGGTTCTTAATAAAAGAAATCCCCAGAAAAAACTGGCAATCAACTGCTCTTAGCATCCTTGTTTTGTGCATCAAGATTGCTCCAACGCTTTTGAGTAATATGAACCCGCACAATGTTTAGGATTTTGCAGAGAGGGCAGCTGTAAACAATGTAAAAGTTAATTGTGTGATTGATCATAAGAAACGAGTACAAAGCATGAATGTGCCCTGCATTAACTCCTCTCCCAATAGAATATAAGTCCCTTCTTTTCTTTGGAGAGAGCAAATGAATCTCTTTGTTTCACCAAATGGTGTTTTTGGACGGATGGATTTCTGGACTCCCAAGCTTTATCTCTGCAAGCAGCCGATTTCCCTTTTCCCAACATTTCCTAGCATTGCCCAGGAATGACACAAAATTTGTCTTGCTGCTTTGCAAGAACATAAGCCTTCTTGCTTTGGGTGCCAGTTCTTTTTTTAAAAAAATGTTCCAGCATCACACAAAGAAGCTTGGAAACTCAGCGTCTTCTCTTTGAACTCACTGGAATCACAAAGCACTCAAACTTTGGAGCAAGCAATATGCATTATGAACTGAATCTTCACCCTACATCACTGGGAGTTGTGTTTTTGACAGTTAATGGAGTCCAATCTCTTCTTAAAAACTTAGATTCTTATTTGAAAACTCAAAAATATTGAGACACCTAAGAGAAGCTGTCTTATTCTGGCAGCTATTTTCTGATATATCGCTAATCAAGACTGCAATTTTTACACAAAGAGTCTTTTTGAAAAGGGCAGACTATGTAGAACAGATTGGGGTTAACTGTGGGGGTGACAATTTGCAGGTAGTTCTTGGGCTATTTATTTTTATTATGGATATATCACATTTAGAAACTGCTCACCTCCCACATGGACAGCAATTGGGACAGAATTGCCATTGTTAAGCAACGCGTTCAAAAATTGAAATGTCACATAACTGCTTTGCTTAGGGATGGCAGTTCCCACAGTTCCGATGGCCACTGCTAAGCAAGGACCATCCGGGTTGCTAAGCAAAGACCTCATGTGACTGCGATTTCCTACCAGCTTCCCCACTGACTTTGCTTATGGGAAGCCAGGAAAACAGTCACAAATCTCTTGTGAACTGCACAGATGATGCAATGGCTACAACTCCTGGGATCGGTTATAAGTACCATTTGCTCAGAGCCATCGTAACCCAACAACATCGTAACCCAACAACAACGTGTTAGTTTAGAAATGTTTCACTTCTTTTATCTTTTGTATCTATTGTATTGTATTTTTATCGTTGTTGTAAGCTACCCTAAGACCTTTGGGATTAGGCAGCATAGAAGTCGAATGAATGAATGAATGAATGAATGGATGAATGAATGAATAAATAAATAAATAAACAGCAAACAACAAACAACTACCTCTGTTATGAGTGTATCCTACTGATTTATCTGTATTGTTCTGATAGATTTTTGATTGATTGATTGGATTTCTATGCCGCCCCTCTCTGAAGACTCAGGGCGGCTTACAACATATAAAAAACAGTAAATCACAATAAAATAAATCCAATTAATTAAAATTACAAAACAATCTAAAATCCCTGATTAAATTAAAAATCAATCACACCCATTCATACAACAATCATACAATCATTCGTTGGCCAAGGGGCAAGAATCTAGTGGCCCCAAGCCTGGTGGCATAAATGAGTCTTAAGACTCTTACGAAAGGCGAGGTAGGTGGGGGCAATATGAATCTCCGGGGGGAGCTGATTCCAGAGGGACAGGCCCCCACAGAGAGGGCTCTTCCCCTAGGTCCCGCCAAACGACATTGTCAAGTTCAGCGGTCCCCAAACTACGGCCCGCGGGCCACATGCGGCCCACTGAGTCTATTTATCCGGCCCGCAGGTGAGTGACAGGAGCACATCTAATTTTCCATGAATAAAATGCGGTATTTTGTTAGTAACTAATATCAATCATCAAAAAAGTTGCAAAAGTTTTTTTTCTAATTTTGTCATCCAATTACATTCATTTTCTTTTAATCAAATTCCCTCCTCAAAAAAGTACAACACCAATTATATTTCTAACTTATTAACCGTTATGCCAAAGTGCTTCCTTCTTTCTTTATACATTTTTCTATAAGCCAAGAAAACCTTGTATAGCCAATCAAATGTTAACAAAAGAAAATTAAAAACAAAATATAAACATATATGAATTTCAGACTTCTCCCCCCCCCTCTAAATAGTACGTTCCCATTTTGTTTTTTACTTTAAAATAAGGTATGTGCAGTATGCATAGGGAATTGTTCATAGGGATTTTTTTATAGTCCGGCCCTCCAACAGTCCAAGGGACAGTGAACTGGCCCCCTGTGTAAAAGGTTTGGGAACCCCTGGTCTAGTTGATAGGACCTGGAGAAGGCCGACTCTGTGGGACCTGACCGGTTGCTGGGATTCATGCAGCAGAAGGCGGTCTCGGAGGTATTCTGGCCTGATGCCATGTAGGGCTTTATAGGTCATAACTAACATTTTGAAATGAGTCCGGAAACCAATTGGCAGCCAATGCAGACCACCGAGTGTTGGAGAGACATGGGCAGGCCTGGGAAAGCCCATGACCGCTCGCGTGGCTGCATTCTGCACAATTTGCAACTTCCAAACACTCTTCAAAGGTAGCCCCATGTAGATATAGTCAGACAAGTCATCAGTAAGATTTCTTATTGTTCTGGAATGAACAACATACCCCCCCTCCTTCAAATCTCTGGAAATTGTAATAGTACTTAGACTTATACACCGCTTCACAGTGCTTTCTCTAAGCAGTTTATAGAGTCAGCATATTACCCCCAACAATCTGGGTCCTCATTTAACCCACCACCAAGCCAATAACGATCCACTGGTGATGTCACAATGATGTCACCGAACTGGAGCAGCTGGTGCTAGTCCTTGGGCACCACCATCTTTTTTTTTTTTAATAATTATTTTTTTCTTCTGAGCATGTGCAGAAGCCACATTCCGGCACTGTGTATGCGATTGCCACCTTTGCTTGGCTTTTTAAAATAAATTTGATTTTTTGTTTCTGTGCATGCATGCAAGTGCCCAAGCAGCTCAAGAGGGGGGGAGCGAACCGGCAGTGTGGCAAGTTGGAACCCACCCCTGCCTGAGAAGGATGGAAGGCCTGAGTCAACCTTGACCCAGTCAGGATTGAACTCCAGGCTGGGGGCAGAGTCAGCCTGCAATACTGCATGCTAACCGCTGCCCAACCACAGCTTAATCACGGAAATCCTGGTTTGCAACAGAGTAAGTCTCAGAAGAACATCCCAAGAACAATCCCTCCGTAGCCTGCTGTGCGAGGGTGCCTGGTGGAGGTTCACTAACAACAGTTGTATGGCAGCTGAAGTCCAGGGATTGAAAGGAACAGAGTGATCAGAGAAGGAGGAAGAGGTTGAGGTTGTCCAGATATACAGAGCCATTCAGTAGGACTTGACAAGACACCAGAATTTATAATGTGGCAATTTAGGAACCAGTGCAGAGAAATAACAAAGACACTTGTGTAGAAAAACAGTAGTAAACAGTTTTACTCTTCAGTGCAATCAAAATATCTTCTGTCTTAGTCTTCTATTTACAGGAACAAACTTTGTTTTAACCATACGTATTACATGTAGATACAAAACCAATCCGGGTTTCTCTCTATCAACACTACAGCTCTAACTCCTTAATTAACTCATGCTTAAAACTGCAACAGCCAGCCAACTAACAATACTGTATTACCAATAACAACAGCCACAGCCAACAGTTATCAGCTATCATTGTAAAGTTGCTTTGCATTTTATAATGCTCTGGCCCAATCAGTTTGCAGTTTACACCCTATGACTCAGCATTCATTACTGTTTAACATGCTTCTTTTATCTTATATGGTAACATAATGGAATATAACCTAGGATTGCACTAATCCTTGACAGAGGGGATGATTTAGGATACAAGTGGGAGTGAGACTGGGAGAGTGGACTGGGTGCCCTCCTGACTTCCAATACAGATGTACAGGCAGCTATTTGGTCCACCTAAATAGATGGTAATGACCACCTAAAGCAGAGGTCTTCAAATTCGGCAACTTCGAGACTTGTGGACTTCAGCTCTCAGAATTCTCCAGCCAGCACAGCACAGCTGGCTGGAGAATTCTGGGAGTTGAAGTCCACAGGTCTTGAAGTTGCCAGGTTTGAAGACTTCTGACCTAAAGGAACACGTGATTGCCTTCGGTGACTGGTTCCCAAGGGAGAAGATGCTAGGCACAGAACCAGCAATGTAGTTAACCAATTACGGGTTGCACAATCACATTAAAGTCAACCTCCATTTCCCGCTCGCTAATTAAATGCAGAGGCCATGTCAAAACAGAATTGAATCTGTCATGATAATCTGCTAAATTGGAAGTGGCAGCCAGATAGGAAAGCAAGTATTATATCCATCTATTATAGATGGCTTTGCTAAAACGAGCTGACTGAGAAAACACAAGATTTATAATCATTTCCTAGGATTTGTCATTCGAAACACAGGGAAAAAAACAGGATTATTTCTCTCACTTTGAATTGTTTCCCTTTAAAATGGGCCCCGTACACACATTGTGCTCATGACCTTAAACATTTCTGATTCAGGTCGCTTGTATCTTCTATTTAAGAAGACAGGGAGGTAATGATTGTTTTTTTAATATATTAAGGGTATTAAGGGTTTTAAATTGTTTTAATGTATTGGATTTGTACTGTTTCTTGTTGTGAGCCACTCCGAGTCCTCGGAGAGGGGCGGCATAAAAATCTAATAAATAATAATAATAACAACAATAATAACAACAATAATAATAATAATCGGAGAGAAGTGGCCTATACTAGTGGTGACGCCTCTGGAAAGTGGGAGTTTCTGAGGGGTTGGTTGTCACCTACATGGCTTAGGACCAGATTATTTACAGGACCTCACACTTCCCAGCAACTGAACAAATCCCACAGAGTTGGCCTCCCCTCAGTTAAACAATGTCAATTGGCGGGACTGTGGGGTAGGGCCTTCTCTGTGGGGGCTCTGGCTCTCTGGAACCAATTCCCCTCAGAGATTCGCACCGCTCCCACCTTCCTGGCCTTCCAAAAGGCCTTAAAAACAGGGCTTTGCCATCAGGCCTGGGGCCATTGAGCAACAACATACAGCTCCGGCCTGTAGTAGGATAAATGATTGATGGATGAATGTTTTTAATTTTGGCATTTTATCCATTGTTGTACAGCGCCGAGTCCATTCTGGAGATGGGTTATACGGCTTATACTTCGAATATATTGAATTTATTTACTTATTATTAATTAGAATTGAAATTGAATTGAATTTCCCCTTTCCAGCGGGAAAGAGGAGTGGGATAGTAACCAAGACCTTCTCCTCAGAAGGCCCACTGAAGTCTCGGAGTGGGTTCAATGTCCTTTCAAAGGGACGTTACTGCAGGTGGCAGACCAGTTCTGTAAGCCATTATTTCTTTATTGATTTTTTTCAGATCTGCTGCTCTTCAAAATGACATCAAATGAACATAAAAAGGAAAATGCTGACAACAGCTAAACTTCTCATAAACGTAACAGAAGCATTTATGAACTTTTGCATTATGTATCGTGTACCTTGTGTAGGAGTTTCATTTTTATTCTATGCTCTTTGGCAGTTTTCTTTCCAATTCTTTGGAATTCCTTCCAGCTTAGAAGCATGATCCTAGACCAGTGATGGTGAATCTTTTTTTCCTTGGGTGCCGAAAGAGTGTGAGCGTGCACTATCATGCATGCACAAGTGCCCACACCCATAATTCAATGCCTGGGGAGGGCGAAAACAGCTTCCCCTGGCCCCTGGAGGCCCTCTGGAGGCCGGAAATGTCCTGTTTTCCAACTTTTGGTGGGCCCAGTAGGCTTGTATTTCACCCTCCCCAGGCTCCAAAGGCTGGCTTTTTTTCTTGCTCGCTCGCTTGCTTGCTTATTTATTTGTTTGTTTATTTATGTATTTATTTATTTGTTTGTTTATTTGTTTATTCGTTCATTCATTCCAGTACACATTGTACGTTATAGAGAATATACATGTAGTAAAATATATCAAAGAAAGAATAGAGGAGAAGATATAAGAATAAAATAAAATAAGTCAGTGAGGAATAGTGGGAAAGATATAGGAATGGAAGAAAAGATAAATGAGATAAGGAGAGACAATTGGACAGGGGACGGGAGGCACACTAGTGCGCTTATGTACGCCCCTTACTGGCCTCTTAGGAATCTGGAGAGGTCAACCGTGGATAGTCTAAGGGTAAAGTGTTGGGGGTTAGGGGTTGACCCTACAGAGTCAGGTAATGAGTTCCACACTTTGATAACTTGATTGTTAAAATCATATTTTTTACATTCAAGTTTGGAGCAGTTAATATTAAGTTTGAATCTGTTGTGTGCTCTTATGTTGTTGTGGTTAAAACTGAAGTAGTCGCTAACAGGTAGGGTGTTGCAGCATATGATCTTGTGGGCAATACTTAAATCATGTTTAAGGCGTCATACTTCTAAGCTTTCAATACCTAGGATTGCAAGTCTATTTTCGTACAGTATTCTGTTTCGAGTGGAGGAGTGAAGGGCGATTCTGGTGAAGTATCTTTCGACATTTTCGAAGGTGTTGATGTCTGAGATGCGGTATGGGTTCCAGACAGCTGAGCTGTATTCGAGGATGGGTCTGGCAAAAGTTTTGTAAGCTCTGGTGAGTAGTGTGAGGGTGCCTTGGAGCTGGATAAAAATGCTCTCCCCCACCCCACAGAGGGTCTCTGGAAGCCAAAAACGCCCTCCCAGAGCCTCTGTGCAACCCAAAAATCAGCTGGCTGGCACACACATTGGAGCTGAGCTAGGGCAATGGTTCATGTGCCAGCAGATATGGCTCCGTGTGCCCCCTCTGGCGCCCATGCCATAGGTTCGCCATCACTGTCCTAGACCAACAATAAAACTAATGTTTTTTACATCATGTTCTGAGGATTCACAGAGCTGCATCATAACAAAACCCCAATAATCTTCACATCAAATGACTTTATCAAGTCGCTGTAATCAGTGACCCGGAGAGAGTAAATTAGCATAAATTAGCGATCAACCAGTGGAACAGCCTGCCAGCAGAGGTTGTGAACGCCCCATCACTTGACACATTCAAAAGAAAATTGGACTGCCATCTGGTTGGGGTGGTGTAAGGTTCCCTGCTTGAGCAGGGGGTTGGACTTGATGACCTTTTAAGGTCCCAGTTAAATCAAGTCAAGTCAAGTCAAGTCAAGTCAAGTCAAGTCAAGTCAAGTCAAGAAAGAAAGAAAGAAAGAAAGAAAGAAATTCTAGACTGATGGGCAGGAAGAGCTCCAGAACTTTAGACAGCTATGGGGCATCATCATGGGTTCTCACTGCCTGTCTGTCTTCACACAGATTTATCTAGAGTGTTGAACATGTCATAGAAGCCTTCTTCACCCAATAATAATAATAATAATAATAATAATAATAATAATAATAATAATAATAATCCTAAACAATATAGTTGAGGTATATAATATATCAAGCTAAGATCTAAACACAGTCTGAATAAATTACAGTTGTCTCACTCACTCGGCTGTTGTAAACTAGCCATTATCATTTCCTTCCTTAGCACACTTCACAGTTGTGTATGTGTGTGTGTGTGTGGTGGGTTCCTCATGGGTTAGGGTTAATTTTTAATTTTTTTTAAATTTCCCCCCCAAAATTTTTGGGAGATTTCCCCCCCCAGTTTTTTCTGTGCATGGGCAGAAGCTGAGTTTCCAGCACTGTGCATGCATCACCGGGTTTTTTTGGGGGGGGATTTTTTCAGTTACTATCCCACTCCTTCCTCCTGCTGGAAAGGAGAAAGAGGAATCCAGATTACCTCAGAAACCCAGAGTTTCTAGAGGCGTCAACAATAGTGTAAGATACTTCTCTCTGATAACCTCCCTGGTTTCTTAAATAGAAGATACAAGAGACCTGAATCAGAAATTTCTAAGGTTATATACATGTTGTTGTGAGCCGCTCCGAGTCTCCAGAGAGGGGCAGCATACAAATCTAAATAATAATAATAATAATAATAATAATAATAATAATAATAATAAGTGGTCACCGCACCTCAAGAAGGATATAATGGACCTGGAAAAGATGCAAAAAAGGGCAGAAGAATGATAAAGGAAATGGAGCCCCTCCCTTATGAAACCAGGTTGCAATGCCTTGGTCTCTTCAGCCTTGAAAGACGGTGTTTAAGGGGTGTCTTGACATACATGGGACAGAAAAGGTGGATAGAGGAAAACTCTATTCTCTATCACACAATACAGCACTAGGACGAGGGGACCCTCCCTAAAGCTCATAGGTAAGAAAGTGAGGACAAATCAAGGGAAATATTTCTTCACCCAGAGGGTTGATGGAATTCACTTCCAGAAGAGGTCGTGACAGCTGTCAACCTTGATAGTTTCAAGGCAGGACTAGACAGATTCATGGATGCCAAGTGTATCGGTGGTTATTGAAACGGATGTCCATGTGCCGCCTCTATATTGGTTGAGGCAGGCAGGATTCCCTTGGGTACCATTGTTGGGGATCAAGGGAAAGGGAGGGTCTTGCCTTCTCTTTCTGCTCAAGATCCCCATGGACAATTGGTGGGCCACTGTGCGACACAGAATGCTGGACTCGATGGGCTTTGGCCTGATTCAGCAGGGCTCTTCTTATGTTCTTATGTGTGTAAAGGGCCCACTTTAAAGGGAAACGATTCAAAGTGAGAGAAATAACCCTGTTTTTTCCCTGTGTTCCAAATGACAAATGCTAGGAAATGATTATAAATCTTGTGTTTTCTCAGTCAGCTCGTTTTAGCATTGCACATGTTGTGCGCACATGCAACACAGCCATGTGTCATAGGAAGAAGTGAACCGGCAGCAAAGTAAGTTAGAACCCATCCCGGTGTGGGCCTGAACCATCCTGCCCCACCTTGAACTTGTTGAACATTTTAAAACTGTGTTCAATGGAACTCTGGGATAGGACAGAGGCTCTCAACATTTTGTTCCTTACAGATTCCTTTTAAATACCTTTTGCAGTCACAAACTCCCAAGACTTAACTCAAGATTTAAATCAGAATACAGTGGTACCTCTATTTACAGAACTTAATTCATTTTGTGACTAGGTTCTTAATTAGAAAAGTTTGTAAGAAGAAGCAATTTTTCCCATAGGAATCAATGTAAAAGCAAATAATGCTTGTGATTGGGGAAATCACAGGAAGGGTGGAGGCCCTGTTTCCTCCCAGGACATTCCTAGAGAGGCCCCAAGGTGCTTCTCCCCACCTTTTCCGGCCCTGTTTCCTCTCAGGACATTCCTAGAGAGGCTCCACGGAGGCTTTCCCCCGCCTTTTCCGGCCCTGTTTCCTCCCAGGAGATTCCTAGAGAGGCCCCACAGAGGCTTCTCCCTGCCTTTTCCGGCCCTGTTTCCTTCCAGGAGATTCCTAGAGAGGCCCCACGGAGGCTTCTCCCTGCCTTTTCCGGTTACAGTTTTGGAGGCTCAGGTTTGTAAGTGGAAAATGGTTCTTGAGAAGAGGCCAAAAAGTCTTGAACACCCGCTTCTTATCTAGAAAAGTCCGTAAATAGAGGCGTTCTTAGGTACAGATACCACTGTACTTCTTCAAGGCCCTTATGGTGACATCACGGACCTATCTTTTGGGATAGGAGGGGTAGAGGTATGACTCCGGGTGGCTGTTATAGGGTTGAGCAGAGGCACCCGGGCCATTCCTACCCCAAACCCCTCCCCACCGGACTGACTTTCTCTTGTAGGGGGGCTGGCAGCAAGGAGACAGCTGAATGGGGTGGATGGACACAAACCTTCTTTCTCTGCCAGCAGCTGCTATAAATCTCGATGTGATATCACTTTCAGATGCTGCAAACATTAACCTTTGAAGCAGTCTCTTTTATAGCCTCACATCACTGGCAAGTCCAGACAGTGATAAATGGCACACTGGCAGCCCACTGACCCCCCTGTCTCTCAGCTGCCTGTTTTCTGACTGAGGGGGGGCAGGTTCCCAGGAAGGAGGGGGCACATTCCAGAAAGGTGTGTGTGTGAAGCAACACAGTCTGGAGTTGGATAGGAAGAAGAGGAAGAAAGGGCAGGGAATATTCATTGCGATGAGAGTAGTAAGCAGTGATGAGCTGCTGCCCCCTCGTAGGGTGGGGGACACTGTGGGGGTAGTAAGTTTATGCACTATTTATTGAATACTTAATAGGTTTTTTATTGTCCTTCCTTCTCTACTACCTTAGTATGATCCTTAATTGCTTTTAAAATAGGAAATAATTAAATAGCATGTTTTTACCCATAAACACTTTAATCATTTTAATCATTTAGAACTGGACTTTTATAGCAATTAAAGAAGTGCTCCTCAACAAATGATGTCTATCATTCGTCCTTTTTGTGGCTATTCAAATAATGGGATTTAATCAACTGAAAAAGAGTCCAAGCACCTATTTGAAAACTTATCTTGGTCGGTAAGCCACTCCTACCCACTCACATGACTTTAAGCCACCCCTGATCACATGATTGTCAAGCCACTCCCACCTGGTCATATAGCTGGCAAGCCACACCCACACAATTAGTCATGCCCACAGTGTGGTAGTAAAATTTTTGCAGCCCTTTGCTGGTAGTAAGTGTTTAGTCTGGCAAGAGTCTGTCTATTGTTGTGAACAAATAAAGAACTGAACTCTGCCTGGTTTGTTCTACATCGTTCTTGGGTTTAGCCTGACAGTTTGACTGAGTCAGTGGTGGTCAAGAATGCACATTGGTAGGAACCCACTGACAATACAATTTTCGGTGATTTCTTTCCTGGCGTCTCTGTGTCGGACGAAGCCCTCCCACCCACCCTCATCTTAATGATGACCTTTATTCTTTATTCTTCATCCTAAGCACAACCGAGGGCTTCTTCCAACACAGAGACGCCAGGAAAAAATCACTGAAAATTGCGTTGACAGTGGGTTCCTACCAATGTGGCACTCTGGACCGCACCACTAGGAACCCACCACTGGACTGAGTGGCACTCAGGGGTGCCAGGGTGTCATTTAAAACAGAGGTGTCAAACTGACGGCCAGTGGGCTGGATACGTCACATGCAGGCCATGCCTACCTCAGCTCTGCCAATGGGGAAAATATCACAAAACGTCACATGTGAAATATCATGTGCTGGAAAGATCTGGAAATCTTACCTGGGCTTTGGGGGTAGGACTGACAGCTTCATGTGGAAGAATTGCAGATACTCCTTTGAGAGAAGGACCAGGGGAGACAGGATAGCAGTCTTCCAATATCTGAGAGGCTGCCACAGAGAGGAGGGGGCCAAGCTATTTTCCAAAGCACTGAAGGCTAAACCGTAAGTACTATGTACCAACAGTTGGGTTGGCAATATATAAAAAGGTAACAATGAATATTTGTTTGTATTGAAGAACTATATGGCTTTAAGAGGCAGTGTTGCAAATTGTCATAAGAGGGAGCCAGAAAGCATGAGTCTCTCTCTTCTCACTCTGTTCTTTTTGCTGATTCACTGTGACTGATGTAGTAAGCTCTGTGTGTTCGATGGTAGTTTAATGTATTTGTAAGCTGTAATGTCTGTCTGATATGTAAGCCAAAGACAGGCTTGTAATATTATTATTGTATTGAGAGATATTGACTGTTTAACTTGACTGTGCTATTTCTAATTAAACACTATTTTATACACTTTAATGTATCAGTCTTGTATGACTGAAGAATTACTCATATGTCCTGTATATCTGTGGGAATCCCACATTTTTTCCTCTGTGCGTGTCCTTGGAAACTCAAGTGTTATGTATACTCCTTAACACAAACAAGGAACAATGTATGGAAACTGAACGAGGAGATTCAACCTGAAATAAGGAGAAATTTTCTGAAATTGAGAACAATCCACCAATGGAACAGAAGTTGCCTTCGGAAATTTTGGGAGCTTCATCACTGGGGGGTTTCAAGAAAATATTGGACTGCTGTTTGTCAGTAATGGTCTGGGTCTATTGCTTGGGTGGGGGGTTTGAACTAGATGATCAACAAGGTCCTTTCCAACTGTGTTAATTTGTCTGTCAGTCTGACCCTGATGCTCTTTGGGACACTAGACGTCCAGGCTGAGCCTCCTTTGGTGGGCAATAAAAGTGCCGCATTGGGTACATTTGCTGAGGGAGTCCTCCAATGGAACCTGGTCTCTGCAGGCATTTCAGTGGCCAAGCTAGTCAGTCTTGGAGACCTTCAATGTGGAGGCATAGAGGAGGTGGATGGGGGCTGGAGCAGCATTGGGGGCTTCCAGGGGCGATGGTTTAAGCCCTGAGAGAAATCGCCTCAGATGGGTTTTACTCCGATCGAGTCAGACTGAAATTTATAAGATGTAAATATTTGCAAAATGGGGTCCATCGCTTGACCCAGATCTGTAACTGTGAAGCTGTTAGCAATAAAAACTATTCTCTATCGGGCGGGCAGTGCCTGAATCGGAGATAAGCTCACTATTGCTGTTTTATTAACTTGGATCTGATCCATTTAAAAAATCCATTTATACAGTTAGATCACAAGGACTTGCAGCAGAGATTGTCTGCTGTTTGTTAATTTATTTAGATTAGATGCTGGAATGAACCTAAACAAACTGTCATCTCCAGACACACTTGGGCAATTAGAATGGAGCTCGCCTGATTCTTTTATAATTCAAATCAGAGAAACTTACTGGAGTCATAAATTAAGAAGCTCATTACATTCTCAATTGTGTTAATAGGAAAATTCAACTTGCTTGCTTTTTACTGAAGAATTTATTAATAAATCACTGGAAATGTGCCTGTGTGTGTTTTTTCCCCTCCCCATCCTCATTAATTCTTAGTGCAAAGATTGCTGTGCCATATTTGCTTCTGTTCTTGTCACTTGAGAGTAAAGTAAAGGCAAAACTTGGCGGAATGTCACTTGCAGGATCCAAATTCTCCAGCCAAGATATGCTGAAGGGCTGCTTCCCGCCTGAGATGCCCAAGGAGAAATACGAAGAGAGGCCGGTTGCCATTTGACTGTCAATAAATGATGGCCTTTGCGCAGGAACTGGCATGGATTTGCCACACGCAATGAAATTGAATAGCGACCTTTAACACTTCTTTACATTTTAGTAATACAGGACAAAGAATCGAAAGGCTACACGGAAGATGAAGTTTAAGAAATGTCTGTGATTCATTGTATTACTTTATTTCATTGCCAGCCATTAACAACTGGGTAAGTCAACGCAGACATAAGCGAAAAGACAAAATGTTTTCGATTGAGTAAGCCAGGAATGGTCTCTAATGAAATGAAAGAACCGTATGCCTTAGATAGAAAGTCCCTACAGAGAGTGGTGAGTACAGCAGAGAAGATTATAGGAAGCTCGCTTCCTGTCATTCAGGGTACTATTTATAAGTGCAATGTGCTTAGAGCTCAAAATATCGTCAGAAACCCCATACACCCACTTCATGGTCTGGTTCATGGTTTTGAAATATTTCTAGCAAGACTTCCAGATTCTGTAACAGCTTTGCTCCCTAGGCCATCTGTCTGGTAAACTTGCAAGAGGTTTCTCCAAGATGGCACCGACAATGGCTGCCTCGATGAAATGCTCTCAAATGGCTTCTTTATTTTCTATTGTTTTCTGTGATTCCCTACGGATTTCATACTCATGAGACCTCCACCTAGCTTTACAAATGCGGAACAGATTCTAACACAGGAGGAAGCTAATTCCTAGGAATTATGGATCACCAAAAGCAAACACAGACAGCAGAGACAAAGAGGTAAAAGGGTGGGAATTTTAAATAGACTAAGGCATAAGGGAATTTTAAAAAACCCACTCCCTCCAATCTTTATAACCAATTTACGTTTACTTGTTAACAAGATGGATGAAATACTCCTTTTAAACAGATGCAATTCTGATTTTCACAATGCATCTGCTTTACTGAATCCTGGCTAAACAAGGAAATTTATGACAATAGCATGCATACAACAGGGTTTCAGATACTTAGAGCAGACAGGATTGTAGAATTATCAGAGGAAAAGAAGGGAGGACGCTTAGGTATATATATCAACAGCAACTGGTCTCAGGACATAACTATAACGCAAAAATTCTGTGATGAAAACTTGGAGTCCTTACTTATCAACTGCAAACCCTTTTATTAACTTCATTTCTACTAATTGTGGTGCATATTTCTCCATAAGTCTGTGTAAACAAGGCATTAAGAACTCTAGCTGATCAGATTATGGAGGCTGAAGCCAAATACCCTGATTTACTGCCAGAGGTCGAATTCACCCAGGTGAACCATGTGGAAGGTCAGAGCAGTACAATGATACATATCGCTGTCTCACTGGAGGGGTCCCCCTGTGAGATGCAAATAGACCTCAATAAGGATAGTTTTCTGGGAAACTGCAAAGGCTGGGCATGGCTCACTTTGCAGTTTCCCAGAAAACTATCCTTATTGAGGTCTATTTGCATCTCACAGGGGGACCCCTCCAGTGAGACAGCGACATGAATCATTGTACTGCTCTGACCTTCCACATGGTTCACCTGGGTGAATTCGACCTCTGGATGGGGGGGGGGTTGGTAACTGCTGCATCATCTATTGTGGCCTCTCTCACCTCTTCTCAGCTCACCTGGGTGGCCATTTTGATCTGGACCCCTGGGTGCCCAGCGTGATGCTCTGCGGACCCTCACGATATGGCCATATTTTCTGCACCTGCGGCACACAACATCATGAAATTTGCAGTTTTCTTGAGGGTGGTGTCCCCCACAGCTACCACAAATTCCTGGCCCTGCTTCTCGTGCCTCTCTTTTCTGGTCCACCTGGAACACCTCTTCCCCATCTTCTTTGTGGTCACTCGGTTCTACAACAGTCTTACTTTTACCACACTGGATCTCATCCACCTCGCAAAGCACCGCAATGCTTCAGCAACCTTGTTAGACGTTTCAGCTGCTCTGGTTTCCTCTACCGCTATCTTTAGGGTATATTATATCCCTTAGCCAGGAGCCTTTTCTGTAATTCCATGTCACACACTCCTCTAATGAACTTGAAAAGTAATGCTTCATCAAGGTTTTTCTCAATTCAGCCAGGAAATCATTTATCCTTTCACCATCCTGTTGCAGACGTTCGCTGAACTCGTACGGCTTACAAATTTTGACAGTGCCGGATCATAGTGCCTCTTGAGCACCTCTTGTAATTTTGTCCAAGTGACGTATTGTTTTGGGCTCCATTAGAGTGACAGACCTACCGAAAACCTTTGACCCGCAATGGCTGAAGAACATGTCTCTTTTCTGGTTGTCAGGAAGATTTTTCATATCATTTGCCCCCAAGAAACAACGGAATCTTGCCACATAGTTGTCCTGGGTCTCATACGGGGTCAGATGGCAAAGCAACATGGTGATGACACGTTTCCTTTGTTGAGCCTTTGAATTTGGCGCCTCATGGTTCGTTGTTTCCTTCTGGACAGTCTGGATTATCTTTATTCAAAATTCCCTTCAGCAGCCCACCTTCGTCGCCAAATGTTTGGTTCCTCTACTGAAGAGTAAGGAGACGATTTAGTGACTTCAGCTCTTCATTGGTTCTTTATTCAGCTCTTTAGTGACGATTCAGTAAGTTGACGCGAACCTATGGCACAGATGCCACAGGTGGCACGTGAAGCCATATCTACTGGCACATGAGATGTTGCCCTAGTTAGATCAAACATGCATGTGTGTGCCACCAGCTGACTTTTGGCTTGCACAGAGGCTCTGGGAGGGCATCTTTGGCTTCCGGAAAGCCTCCGGGGGGATGGGGAGGGCGTTTTTACTCTCCCCTGACTGCAGGGAAGCCCTTGGAGCCTGGGGAGGGTGAAACGCGAGCCTACTGGCCCCACGAGAAGTTGGGAAACAGGCCATTTCTGGCCTCCAGGGGGCAGAGGAAGCTGTTTTCACTCTACCCAGGCATTGAATTATGGATGCGGGCACTCGTGCGTGCACTCTTTCGGCACCCGAGGAAAAAAAGGTTTGCCATCACGGGTTTAGTGACTTCAGTTCTTTATTCAGCTCTTTTTTGCGAGCAAACATCAGCCAGGCCCTGCTATAGGCAGGGGGTTTAAATAGGGAGCCCTTTACATCAGCAGCCAATCAGATTTTATCTGCTTGAGTTCTTGGTCGGACTGGAGTGAAAACTTCCCAGCTTCTCAGGACATAACACTGATTCTTTTCACTTATTCACATGAATGACAGATACGCACCAACACATGTAGCAGCCAGGTCTGTGTTTCCTCGCAAAGATCAGTTTTAAGATGAAGTGGAAACCCACCAAGAACATTTTTGCCTACACATTCCTAGTTAATTGTTGTTTTATTTCTCATCTCTGGGTTCTCTTTCAACGGAGTGAAAATAACTGCTTGGAAACATTTCAATTCTTATTTCCTTTTTCATTTTTGGAGCCGGAACACGTTAAGCCCCCTCGAGTAATCTTTCTCCGTTTTAAATAATCTGTAGTTCGGAAGAAAATACGACACGGTAAACAGCACGCTTAGGCTGAAAAATGATTCCCTCTATTAATTTTAAAAAGCAGGAACGAAGCTTTACCAGCCTTATTCATGTATCGTTTATTCACAGCGAGGTGGCTAACAATGATCAGCCATCAAGCCGCGCGGCCGTATTGTCACTCGCTTGCCTAGCAATTTGCCCTCTTTTCTTGTTTAATGTCAGAAATGTCGTTGAAAGGTTTGATATTTCACAGTGTGGCTCGCTCATTACACAATTTCTACGGCAAGCTGTCCGTCAGGGAGAAAGTGCTTCCACAGACAGCCTCCTCCCCTAAAGCCCAGGTTGTCCTAATGCCCACCCTGCAGGAATCAATTGTTCCTTGCATTTCTCGGCACCACGCAGCTCTCAGGGCGAATCAATTAAGGCCATTTCCTCCCCGTCCACCCCCATGTCCAAGGGCCTTTGCCGCTTTCCTCTCAGGGCTGAAGGATTAGTTCCAGATGTGGCCAAGAGCCCCCTACAATCTTCTGACCTTCTGAAATTCAAGCCGAGCAAAATCTAGGTTGCCTTCAATTCACACGGAAAGAAGAAGGCAGGATTCCCAATGGCAGGAGTGCGGGCAACTACCCGAGAAGTGAGAAAACTCCCTCTTCTCAGGGTTTCTGTTTTTTTCTTTGGTATTTAATACATTTTATTATTTTAAAAAACAAAACACAACACACATACATAAAAATACAAAACAAGACACATAACAAAGAAAGGAGCTACAATCGCTCTGCTCAGAATAGAAGTCTCCATGGTAAAAAAAGAGAAAACTTTTGTTAATTGGATCATTTCAGAGGGAAAAAAGAATACCTACTTCATATCTCTGTTTATATACATTTCAAAATAATAAATTTGTATAACCTTGAATTCATTGAGAATTTCTTCTATTCATCCAAATATAGACCCTATCCCAGATTTTATAGAATTCCGACTCTTCTTGGTTCTTCAACCGCCTATTTTTTTCTTTGGAACAGGGGTCTTCAACCTTGGCAACTTTAAGCCTGGAGGACTTCAACTCCCAGAATTCCCCAGTCAGCAAAGCTGGCTGGGGAATTCTGGGAGTTGAAGTCCACCAGGCTTAAAGTTGCCAAGGTTGGAGACCCCTGCTTTAGACGATGCTTTTCAAGAACACCTTGCCTTTGGAAATCGTGGGAGCTTCACCACTGGAAGCTTTCAAGAAGAGACTGGACTTCCTTCTGTCAGGAATGGGGTAGGGCAGAGGTGGCAAACCTTTTTTGGCTTGGGTGCCAAAAGGGCGCATGCACGGAAGCAAAAATTGCCAAAAATCAACAAAATCTCCTGTGCCTGCACATTCTCTCGCGAGTCATTTCTATAGAAATTAGAATTAGAATTCTTTATTGGCCATGTGTGATTGGAAACACAAGGAATTTGTCTGGTGCATGAATCCCAGCGACCAATAAGGTCCCACAGAGTCGGCCTTCTACGGGTCCCGTCGACTGAACAATGTTGTCTGGTGGGCACCAGGGGAAGAGCCTTCTCTGTGGCGGCCTCGGCCCTCTGGAATCAACTCCTCCCGGAGATTAGAACTGCCCTCACCCTCCTTGCCTTTCATAAGCTACTCAAAACCCACCTATGTTGCCAGGCATGGGGTAACTGACTTACCTCTAGGCTATGGTAGATTTGCTTATGGTATGACTGAGTTGTATGGTTTTAATAATGGGTTTTTTATGTGCTTTTTTAACATATTGGATTTGTGATATTGCATTCTGTTGTGAGCCCCTCTGAGTCCTTGGAGAGGGGCGGCATACAAATCTAATAAATTAAATTAAATTAAATTAAATTAAATATGCTCTTAGGGTACATTTGTCAAGAATCAGGAGGTACAACACTTAAGGATTGTCAGTCTTAGGGGTCAAATAAGCAATCAAATAAAAATAGAAAGGACTTGCTCATGTTATGAAAAAGCAAAAAGTTGTGATTTGATGTTAATGCCTTATTTCACTGCAACAGAGAGAGTTGGAAGTCAATGCTTCTTTTTTTTTCTTACCCTTCCTCACTTTTCTTCCCTCTCTTCCTCCCCACTATTTTCCTATTTACTTCCCTATTTTGTATGTTATGATATTTTATAAAAATGTTAAACCAGATAAAAATCAACATCGGTCACCAGCATTACTCTTTTTTTAAAAAAAAAACCTATATATTTCTTTTTTCCTACTCTTGAATTCTTTATACTGGTATACAGTAATACCCCGGTTATTGCGTCCCCGACCATTGCGAACAGGGTAATTTGCGATTTTTCAACCCGGAAGTCAAAACACCATCTGCGCATGTGTGCCCTTTTTTTCTACTGGCACGCATGCGTAGATGGCGCCCGACAGATCAGCTGCTGGGCGGCTTCCCTGGGTTTTCCCCCTCTTGCTGGCGGGAGGGCGAGCAGCGGGCATTAGCAAGGAGTTTCCCCACCGCCCACGCAAACTCCTCGCTGCCGCCCGCCCTTCGCCCACCCACGCCGTTCATTCTCGCCGCTTTCGAGCTGAGTCCTGAAGCGAATTCGCTCCGGGACTCAGCTCGAAAGCGGCGACAGCCAGCGCGGAGAAGCCGTTCGCTGGCGCTGGCTGTCGGCGCTTTTGAGCTGAGTCCCGGAGCGAATTCGCTCCGGGACTCAGCTCGAAAGCGGCGACAGCCAGCGCGGACAAGCCGTTCGCTGGCGCTGGCTGTCGGCGCTTTTGAGCTGAGTCCCGGAGCGAATTCGCTCCGGGACTCAGCTCAAAAGCGCCGACAGCCAGTGCGGAGAAGCCGTTCGCTGGCGCTGGCTGTCGGCGCTTTTGAGCTGAGTCCCGGAGCGAATTCGCTCCGGGACTCAGCTCGAAAGCGGCGACAGCCAGCGCGGACAAGCCGTTCGCTGGCGCTGGCTGTCGGCGCTTTTGAGCTGAGTCCCGGAGCGAATTCGCTCCGGGACTCAGCTCGAAAGCGCCGACAGCCAGCGCGGAGAAGCCGTTCGCTGGCGCTGGCTGTCGCCGCTTTTGAGCTGAGTCCCGGAGCGAATTCGCTCCGGGACTCAGCTCGAAAGCGCCGACAGCCAGCGCGGACAAGCCGTTCTCTGGCGCTGGCTGTCGGCGCTTTTGAGCTGAGTCCCGGAGCGAATTCGCTCCGGGACTCAGCTCGAAAGCGGCGACAGCCAGCGCGGAGAAGCTGTTTGCTGGCGCTGGCTGTCGGCGCTTTTGAGCTGAGTCCCGGAGCGAATTCGCTCCGGGACTCAGCTCGAAAGCGGCGACAGCCAGCGCGGAGAAGCCGTTCGCTGGCGCTGGCTGTCGGCGCTTTGGAGCTGAGTCCCGGAGCGAATTCGCTCCGGGACTCAGCTCGAAAGCGGCGACAGCCAGCGCGGCGCGGCTGTTTTAAAATGTCGCCGCCGGCATGGGGGGCTTGCCAGCACCCCCCGGACGCCCAACCCGGGTTTGGGGGGCTGCTAGGAAGCCCCCTATGCCGGCGGCAACATTTTAAAACAGCCGCGCCGCCCCCAATCTTCGGCTCCTCGCTAGTGCTGCGGGAGTAAAAACAACATCTGCACATGCGCAGATGGTGTTTTTACTTCCGCAGCGCTACTTCGCGAAAACCCGCTCGTTGCGGGGGTCCTGGAACGGAACCCTCGCAACGAGCGGGGGATCACTGTATATTTATTTTATTCTCATATTTTAACCCTTCACTGTCTGTCACTTTGGAAATGCTAAGTGAACCAGAACTGATGTGAATCCTTGATAACAACAGTAATATGAAATTAGAGCAGACTACTTCTAATACTTTTATAAGTTATACTGAGTGCTTAATCACGGTTCTCTTTGTATGGGGGAGGCAGAATCAAAGAAGATTGGCTGCGTATATGTAATTGGTAATTTTTGGAAAGATAAAATGCAACAAACATAAGGGAAAAAAAACTTTCCATGTTTCCGTCACGCTGCTGAAAGAGAAGCAAGGAATTGTCCGAAATGACGGCTCTGAAATGTTGTGGTTGCCAACGAGTTGCCTCTCTTAGACACAGCCAGAGTATTGATCTCCCTCTTATAAGAAATTCAAGCGGCGGCTTTCGGCTGTCACTTTCAGCTGCCCTGGAGAATGCAAAAAGATACTTACCTGGAAATAGAAATAATGAATCCGGCAAGATCTTGGAGGCGCTTTGTTCTTCTTCGTGCATTACTCGGAGGACTTTCTCCGAGGAGGAAGGATTAGGGTTACTAAAAATAATTCCAGCAGCCAGGCACGATTCGTCTTCGGGGACCACAATAATTTGCGGAGCTCCTTCTAGGTTTTCCTTTCCGCTTTTATCCCGCCAATCAAGACGGTATCAAGGAAATGATTCAACCAAATGGCATGTGTGTAGTTTCAGCAACTCTACTGGCCTCCAGGGAACAGGAGCAAATATCAAGGGATCCCTGCAGGTTATATTGCTCCCAAAGTTACACTTGTCTTGACGTGTTTGCAGGGATTGTGGGAGAAGAGAAGGAAAGGGGAGGAGAGGCGCGGGAAGGGACGTTGGAGGTCTTCTAATCCAGCCCCCTGCTCAAGCATGTGAATCTATACTATTTCAGATAACTGACTCTCTAGTCCAGTGATGGCAAACCTATGGCACGGGTGCCACAGGTGGCATGCGGAGCCATATCTGCTGGCACACAGGTTGTTGCCCTAGCTCAGTTTCAAAATGCATGTGTGTGCCAGCCAGCTAGTTTTTGGCTCGCACAAGAGGCTCTGAGAGAGCGTTTTCAGCTTCCAGGGAGCCTTCAGAGGGTTGTGGAAGGGCATTTTTACCCTCCCCCAGCTCTAGGGAAGCCTTTGGCGCCTGGGGAGAGTGAAACATGAGCTTACTGGGCCCACCAGAAGTTGGGAAACAGACCGTTTCCAGCCTCCAGAGGGTCTCCGGGGGTGGGGGAAGCTGTTTTCATTCTCCCTAGGTATAGCGCGTGCACACACTCTTTCAGCACCTAAGGAAAAAAAAGGTTTGCCATCACTGGTCTAGTCTCTTCTTAAAAACGTCCAGTTTCTGGTGGCAAGTTGTCCTCACTGTTAGGAAGCTTCTCCTTAATTCCAGGTTGGTTCTCTCTTTGATTAGTTTCCATCCATCGTTTCTTTTCTTGCCTTCTGGTGCTTTGGAGAATAATTTGCCCCCCTCTTCTTTGTGGTAGCCCCTCAAATGCTGAAATGCTGCTATCATGTCATGCCAAACCCAAATTCCTGCAGCTGTTCTTTGTATGTTTTAGTCTCCTGGCCTTTGGTCATCTTAGTTGCTCTTCCCTGAACTTTTCCCACGTATGTGGGTACCTGCGTGATCCGAAGATCCTCGTAGTGCAGAATTACATCACTGGAGAGAACCTGTTTTGATTCAATCTCATTTAAGGTTTTCTTCAACTTCCCCCGTACGATAACTGCTTTTTCACGTAGAACATTCAACCTAAGTTCTGCAGCTGAAATCACAGAAGGTAATTTGGGAAATGCTATGAAAAGCAGGTGAAGCCACAAGGCTTTGAAGGCCGCTCTCTCCAGCACTCTTTTTCTCCCATTAACAAAGAGGAAACAATTGCTCTTATTTAATTTTATTCCAAACTGCTTTTGTTGTACTAGTTAATTTTATTTTCTATGCTGCAGCTCCCGGAAGAATCCAAAACCCCAAATCATTAATAAGAGAACATTTATAAGAGAACATAATTAAATAAAAAATAAAACCAACAGTACTTAAAAATCAATACATACATACATTAAAACCATGTTTGCTTTACAGAAGAGAAAATGGACAGTCTGTTTTCAAGGCTACAAAACAGCAACTTCTGGCCCGCCCCGTCCATAGTTGAAGGACAAGTTCTTTGGATGGTTTGGTTTCTTTTTACAGCAGTCTAAATAGGTAGTCTTTGACTTACAATGGTTCATTTAGTGACTGTTCAAAGTTACAATGGTATTGAAAAAAGTGACTTACGACCATTTCCCATTCACTTATTCCCATGAACACGTGATCAACATTCAGACCAGTGGGAGACTGCACTTACCTGCAAACCGATGTGCCACGCGTGCATCCTCTTCCTTTGGGCACACCCATGCATGTGCATGCTTGTCCCATGCTCATCCCTTGTGCAATTTAATTAATTATTTAATTAAGATACCCCCAGGCATAAATAGTTTATGCATGGAATAATTGTGTTGCATGGTTTTAATGTTGGGATTTAAAATGTTTTTTTTTAAATATTAGATTTGTTATACTGTGTTATTTTGTTGTGACTCGCTCCGAATCCACGGAGAGGGGCAATCAAATATCAAATTAAATCAAATCAAATCAAATCAAATCATGTGCAGGAAGCAAAAACACAATGAAATATCATGAAGGGATTCTCATGTGCGCACAATTTCAGCATTTTTTTGGCTTCCGCACATGTGTGGAAGCAATAAATTGCCAAACTCTTGTGCTCACGAATGTCCCGTCATGAGATTTTGCTTCTGGGCATGAGCAGGAAGCAAAAAAGCCAAAAAATTCAAAAAAAGAGAGGCCGTACGTTTCCTTGATTCAAAGCCTGAGAACCAGAGGTGTGTTCTAATTTTTTTTGCTGCTGGTTCTATGGCTTATTTTGTGGGTGGGGCTTGATGGTCATGTGATGACAGGGAACTTTGACTTCATGGTCACATGACTGGGTGGGTGTGGCTTGATAGTCATATGACTAGGTGGACATGGGCAATTCAATGTCATTCATATTGAAAGAGTCTGTCAGGCCAAAGCCACTTTAGTCAATTACAATGTCTAATCCATTGGAAGGGGTACCCTTTGTCTGAAGCTACTTGGGTGAAAAGTTGGAATGTAAAAACTGACAACCTAGTTAAACAATTCCGTGACAAATAGCCAGACAAACCAAAGGGTCCCCCTGTGTATTAACCTCCTCTTTCTTTTCTGTAGGACACACTCTTTTCCTGAGGGGAGGCCGCCTGTCAGGCTGAAGCCATTTTAGTTGGGGTCTTTGGCCTGCCACACTTTATGCTATTTTAAAATGTATTCTTTGCTGTGGGAATTTGGGAGGGGTAATTGCATACGAAATATCTGCATGTAGCCATAACAAATGCCTTCTAGATTATCAAGGTCACCGGAACAGAAATCGACTGTATTCTCCAAAGCAGCCGAGGACAGGACAAGAAGTAGCAAGTGGAAACTTACCAAAGAGAAATCCAATTTAAAAGTAAGGAGAAATTCTTGACAGTGAGAAAAATTAATCAATCTAAGGCAGGGGTAGGGAACGTTGGCTCTTCTGTGACTTGTGGACTTCAACTCCCAGAATTCCTGAGCTAGCATGATTGGCTCAGGAATTCTGGGAGTTGAAGTCCACAAGTCATAGAAGAGCCAACGTTCCCTACCCCTGATCTAAGGGCTTGCCTACAGAAGTTGTGAGCGCTTCAGCACTGGAAGTCTTTATGCCCAGATGATAGAAATAGCAATAGCACTTAGACTTATATACAGTGCTACCTCTACTTATCCACCTCAGAAGGACGGAAGGCTGAGTCAGTCAATCTTAAGCCTGATGAGATTCGAACTGCCAAATTGCAGGCAGCCGGCAGGCAGCAGAAGTAGCCTGTAGTACTGCACTCTAACCACTTGCACCACTGTGGCTCATGATATAGGGGTCTCCCGTTCAAGGGGGTTGGACTAGAAGACCTCCAAGGTTCCTTCCAACTCTGCTCAGTTAAAACAAAACAAAAACCAATCTGATGCTAAGAGGATGTGTGAAAAAGATGCAGTTGGAACGGCATACGCACAAGGAAGGGGATTCGTGGCTTGGAAATCTGCTTCAGACCCCCACTTGGGAGTGATCACTGACAAGTAGCTGAATAAAAGCCAGCAGCGAGACAGCTGCTCCTTCGATTCTTCTGCTTTAGAAAGAGACATATCCTTCCTTTCCACTTGGCATTGTTGAGACCACTGTGGAAGTTATGTATACAATTCTGGGCACCACACTTCCAGAAGAATATGGAGAGGTTGGAGAGGAATTAGAAGATAACTTCGCTTGAGAAGATGTTTATTGGGAAAGGTTCAGTATTGGGTTCCTACTGGAACGGGAGGGGACGACGTACCGGTAGTAAAACTGGAGTTGTACGTGCAACTTTGGGTCTCTGGCTCTGGTGTGCGCATCCCAGCGAGAGTTTGCTTCTGTGCCTGCGCAGGAACATGAATCTCATTGGGGACCTTCGTGTGTGCGAGATTTTGGCGGCACTTTTTGATTCTGTCCATGCACGGCTTTCCTTAGATCCAGTTGATCTTTGTGATCCTTCTAACTTCCCAATTTATTTATTTATTTATTGTTAGAGTTGAAAGGGACCATGAAGGCCATCAAGTTCAACCCTCTACCCAAGCAGGAACACTATAGCACACCAGTCAAGTGGCAGTTCAATCTTGTCTTAAAAATTGTACAATTCTAATTTAGGAAAATGGCTACAAGAAGTTTGATTCAAGCCAGCTCCCACCCACAGAAAGAGAGGGATGCATTTGGGACGAAGAGGCATCGCATTTACGGTGAAGCATCTGATGGGCTTTCTTCGGTCATTTCAAAGGTCCATAGACCACCCGCTTCCTGTCTGTCTGTCTGTCTATCATCAACATAGCCAAGAAGGCTTCAAGGGTTGTTAATCTAATCCTACGTAGCTTCTGCTCTGGCAATCTCACACTACTTACCAGAGCTTACAAAACTTTTGCCAGACCCATCCTCGAATACAGCTCATCTGTTTGGAACCCATATCGCATCTCAGACATTAACACCCTTAAAAATGTCCAAAGATACTTCACCAGAAGAGCCCTTCACTCCTCCACTCGAAACAGACTAGACTTTCAATCCTGGGCCTAGAAAGCCTAGAACTAAGACGCCTTAAACAAGATATAAGTATTGCTCACAAGATCATATGCTGCAACGTCTGTCTGTCAGCGACTACTTCAGCTTCAACCACAACAACACAAGAGCACGCAACAGATTTAAACTTAATATTAACCGCTCCAAACTTGACCGTAAAAAATATGACTTCAGTAATCGAGTTGTCGAAGCATGGAACTCATTACCGGACTCCGTAGTGTCATCCCCAAACCCCCAACACTTTACCCTTAGATTATCCATGGTTCACCTATCCAGATTCCTAAGAGGTCAGTAAGAGGCGAGTACAAGTGCACTAGAGTGCCTTCCGTCCCCTGTCCTATTGCTCTCCTATATCTCCTATACCTTTCTTCTATTCCTATATCTCTTCTTCTATTCTTTCATTGATATGTTATATTCCTATATCTTCTCTTCTATTCTTTCTTAGATATATTTTACTATGAGCATATCCTCTATAACCTTCATTATGTATTTTACTATGTGTATACCCACTAAAACCCTCATTGTGTATTGGACAAAATCAATCAATCAATCAATCAATCAATCAATAAAATAAAAAATATCTATCTATCTATCTATCTATCTATCTATCTATCTATCTATCTATCTATCTATCTATCATTTGATTTGATTTGATTTCTATTCCACCCTTCTCCTGAGACTCAGGGCGGCTTACAATCAGGTAATATAACATGGTAGAAATCTATATAAAATTACAACTAAAAAACCCCCATAGTTAAAAACCAACCAAACAGATTCAAACATCAAGCATCAAACATTCATTCACTGGGCGGGATGATGTATTAAAATTTCAATGGCCCCAGGCCTGCCGGCAGAGATGGGTCTTTTAAACTTTATGGAAGGCAGGGAGAGTGGGGGCAGTATGGGTCTCTGGGGGGAGCTCGTTCCATAGAGTTGGGACCACCACAGAGAAGGCTCTTCCCCCAGGCCCCGCCAGATGACATTGTCTGGCTGACAGGACCTGGAGAAGGCCGACTCTATGAGATCTGACTGGCTGCTGGGATGTATGATTTTGCTCCCTCCTACCCACATTTCTTGCTCAGGCCACAATAACCGCACGGCATCATCTGCGTGATATTTTAAACCTCTCCTGGCCAATTTCTGTGAAACCTTAAATTATTGAGCATGGTCCATGTTGAGAAGAAGGTGACTCTGGCTAGGAGAAAGGCAAAGCTGAGAGAAAAGGATTCAGAAATGCAAGGAAGATAATGACACTGTATCTCCTCCGGACGAGAGTGGGTTCAGGAGGCCCCCTCTTTGTCGGAACTGAAATAACGTTTCTCAGAAGTTCAGGAGAGGAAATGGCTTTGCTTGGATCTGAACCACTGACCTGGTAGATTAAAGGTCTGAAAATCCCATTACAAACTCCAGCACCAGTGTGTTTTGACACTCTTCCGTGAGCACAGAAATGAAAAGATCCCATCAGCTTTGAAATTACGGGCTGCAAGGTGCTGGGTCCACTGCTCACACTTCTAGTGGGGGTCGTTGGTTGGGTTCCCCAGTGAAAGGCAGGCACTGACCTGAAAGAGCCCCCTGGCGGTTGCTAAATGCTTCCTCTTCCTCTCAGAAACATGTCGGAAAAAAACAATATACAATATACATATCTAAAAAAATCCAATTAATATGACCAATTAATATGACCACTAATAAGATTCTTACCATTCACATATCAAAACACACTACATTCATCGGCCAGGGGGTTATAGATATACAGTGATCCCTCGGTTAGCGCGGGGGTTACGTTCCAAGACCTCCCGCGCTAACCGATTTCCGCGTTATACTGGATGCGGAAGTAAAAACACCATCTGCGCATGCGCGCCCTTTGTTCCATGGCCGCACATGCGCAGAAGGTGGAGCGACGCAAGTTCGGAGGCTGGCAATGCAATGGTGATTTTTCCGGGCTCCTCGCCGCTACCCCCCGCCCGCCCGATTCGCCCCTCTCACCGGCTTTCTTGGGGCAGCGCTGGCGGCAATGGCAATGGCAACCTTCCCTCCTTCCCTCCCTCCTTCCTTCCTTCCTCTCACCGGCTTTCTTGGGGCAGCGCTGGCGGCAATGGCAACCCTCCCTCCTTCCCTCCCTCCTTCCTTCCTTCCTCTCACCGGCTTTCTTGGGGCAGCGCTGGCGGCAATGGTAATGGCAACCTTCCCTCCTTCCCTCCCTCCCTCCTTCCTTCCTTCCTCTCACCGGCTTTCTTGGGGCAGCGCTGGCGGCAATGGCAACCTTCTCTCCTTCCCTCCCTCCCTCCTTCCTTCCTCTCACCGGCTTTCTTGGGGCAGCGCTGGCGGCAATCAGCAATCAGTATGACGTCATCGGGCGGGAAAAACCGTGGTGTAGAGAAAAAAACACGGACTTATTTTTTAATTAATATTTTTTGAAAAACCGCGTTGCAGCGTTTCGCGCTAATCGAGACCGTGCTAATCGAGGGATCACTGTATACCATTTCACATTGATTTCCAGCCCCCTCTTAGGGGTTTATAGTGTCAACCGATTGCCCGCAACAATCTTGGGTCCTCGTTTTACCCACCTCGGAAGGATATGGAAGGCTGAGTCAACCTTGAGCCCATCAGGGTCAAACTCCTGGCAGTGGGCAGAGTTTGCCTGCAATACTGCATTCTAGCCACTGCTCATCATGGATGGATGGATGGAAGGAAGGAAGGAAGGAAGGAAAGAAAGAAAGAAAGAAAGAAAGAAAGAAAGAAAGAAGGAAGGAAGGCAGAGCAATAGCCATAGCACATGGACTTATATACTGCTTCACAGTGTTTTACTGCCCACTCAAAGCAGTTTACAGAGTCAGCATATTGCCCCCAACAATCTGGATCCTCATTTTACCCACCTTGGAAAGATGGAAGGATAAGTGAACCTTGCGATAGTGAGAATTGAACTGCTGGGAGTTGGCAGAATTAGCCTGCAATACTGCACTCCAACTACTGTGCCACCACGGCTCCTAGATACATCAATTCTCTTCAATGGTCAGGGTAGATGATGGCCCCTTGCCAAGAGTGTTTCCCAAATCCATTTGGCATTCATTACGGGAACTTTGTGTGTTCCACCTTCTTCATTTTTAGATGGGCTTCCAAACATATAACCGCTTGATTTCTCCATTCTGTACGTTTATTTTGTTTTTCTTAGTGGGACATGTTAATTTACATTTCTCTTTGTTATAAATGCTATCCTATTTATTTCAAGCCTAAGTCTTTCTGAATTTTCCTTTCCCCCAAAATAATAGCCACTCCTCCAAGGGTTTTACTTTCTACAAATTTGGCAAGGGTAAATTTGCCAATTCTCTCAATTCCTGTATCCATATCTCTTATAAAGTCTCTGAACAGCACTGGATATAGGCAGATACCCCATTTGAAATATATAGAGATTTAAACCCATTTATAACTCTCATTTGAGTGGGATCCTTGATCCAATTGTGAATCCACCTAATAGTCGATTTGTGAAACCCATGGATGTTATGAAAATATTTCAATTAAATTTTGTATCAAGCTTTATAGAGATGAATGCATTTTCAAATGCAATACAGTATAAAAAGTCAATGGTTTTATGATGAGTTTAATAAAAGAAAATGTATACCTGCAAGTAATAATCAAATGAAAACTAACATTTTCATTTCATACAAGATGTGTGAATTGCTTTAAATGAAAACATAAAAGAAAAGTTGTTCAAAAGTATTTATAAACTAAGACAGACTGACATAAAGGAACACTTGAAGACCAACTCAGGCAGATTCAAAAAATAAGAGTATTTCATATTTCATATGCTTTGGGTGTAAAAGCTTGATGACATTAAAATTTATACTGTTTGCCTTACCAGAGTTGAAGAGAGATACTGGTAGAAATTTTGTTTTCCCTGACATTTATCTCAAAATCTGTGCATGCTGTTATTATGCATGTTGTAATTATCTTTTAACCAATAAGGAAGACTTCTGAAAGTGCAAAATATTTTTGGAATACAGTGGTACCTCTACTTACGAACGTAATTCATTCCGTGACCAGGTTCTTAAGTAGAAAAGTTTGTAAGAAGAAGCAATTTTTCCCATAGGAATCAATGTAAAAGCAAATAATGTGTACGATTGGGGAAACCACAGGGAGGGTGGAGGCCCTGTTTCCAAACAGGAGATTCCTAGAGAGGCCCCACGGAGGCTTCTCCCCACCTTTTCCGGCCCTGTTTCTTCCCAGGAGATTCCTAGAGAGGCCCCACAGAGGCTTCTCCCTGCCTTTTCCAGCCCTGTTTCCTCCCAGGAGATTCCTAGAGAGGCCCCACGGAGGCTTCTCCCTGCTTTTTCTGGTTACAGTTTCGGAGGCTTGGGTTTGTAAGTGGAAAATGGTTCTTGAGAAGAGGCAAAAAAATGTTGAACACCTGGTTTGTAAAGTTCGTACATTCTTAGGTAGAGGTACCACTGTAGTTCACTGGATAGTAAGATTATGAGCCTTTTTCTTTTTGGAGGAAGGAATAACTAGAGTTAAAATTAAGTCTGCTCAATTTATGAAAACAATGCCCAAGCTATTGATGCTATCTTTTTCCAAATAACAAAGGCTCCCTTGTTTCCCTTTAACAAGGTTCATTTAGCACACTGCATCATACTGTGATTCACTGGGCTTTGTAGCATAAGAAATATTTTGCAGATTTCATGCAATATGCCCTGTAAGCAAGAATCAAATCAGCTACCTGCCTGCATTTTCAGAGAGGCGACCTTGGCACAAGCTGCATCTTCAGTGTATTAGGGAGGCTGCAGCAGAGCTGGGCTGCTAAGGAGGAACGGTGACGTGTGCTCGCTCCCGTGGCTCTGAGTGCTAGCAGAGTCCAGCGCAATTCTGCTACTGCACCTGGGCAGGGAGCAAAATTGCGCTGGACTCCATGGTGCCCCTGTGTGTCTGCGTACACTGGGACGAGCACACGTCACTGTTCCACCTTAGCAGCCCAGCTCTGGGATGCAGATTGCTGGAGAGATGATGGCACCCCCTCATAGCCTTGTGGCCCCTCAGCTCAGGTGGAAACAGCCCATCTCGCCCTGATGCCTCCACAGAAGTTCTTTCTCCTTTCCAAGATACTTGAAAAGCTTTGCCTCTTTTGTCAGCTGGAGTGAGAGCAGCATTGGGCTGCAGTATGGATGGTCCAGTATGCCATTGTGGTAGGAAAATGGAGATGCGCATGCATCTCCTTGTCCCCAATGCATGCACGCATGCACCGGCACAAGTTTCGGCTTCTACGCATACACAGGAAGCAAAATCTCACACGAGGATGCTCATGCGTGCAATATTTCACCGATTTTCTGCATTTTTTCACTTCCACACATGCACAGAAGCCGAATCTTGTGCCGGTGTGCACGGGCAGGCCTGATGTGCTCATGGCCACGCCAGTCATTGGGAGCGTGCTGGTAACGCCAATGATGGGCTGCTCAGTGAGAGAACTGGTAAGAGAAAACCTCTGGGAGAATTTCCTTCAGCGATAAAATCTACTTATCTTCCCTACCGGTTTGGAAGCGTGTGCTTTGTGTGCGCCTGCCACTTTCAGGTGCACTTTTTCATGCTCTGCGCATGTGCAAAGAGTTAAAAACAAGAAAATGGCAATGTCCGGCCAGATGGGCAGAGTTTCACACTGCCACCGTTACCCAGTAATGGGCAGCCAAAATTTTTACTGCCACACTGTGGGTGTGGCTTATTTTGAGGGTGTAGCTTAATGGTCATGTGACTGGATAGGGGTGGCTTGCAGGCCATGTGACCAGGTGGGATTGGCTTGAATGATCATCATCATTCAAGTGAACTTTAAGTCCTCGACTTACAACCTTACCAGTGTCACTCGCTGGGGTGACAATTTGCTTCGTGTTTCTTGCGCTCTCCTTCTTGGGCCACCCCCCCGCCTCAGGCTGGGTAGCCAGGCAAATGGGTGCTGCCAGAAGCATAAATGCTGCCAGCGCCGCTTCCACCCATGCCTTCTGCTTGCACCTCAGACGGGACGTGGCCACACGAGGCTGGAGGGGAACCGTGCAGGAGAGAGGGAAGCTCGTTCAAGGCCAGGAAGGAGGAAAGAGGGGAAAAGCAAGGAGCCCAGACGCAGACGCAGCAGCAGGGAGAGCTGAACCGAGACCAGTAATCCAGGAAGTGACAGCCGCTGATCAGCTGGAGCTTCATTTCCACCGGTGGAACTGTGTTCCACCCCGTCCTGCCTGCTGCCCAGCCCTGCCGTTACTGGTTCTCCAAACCACCGGCGGTGGCCACTAGCAGTATACCCAAATCAGTCTGAACCAGTAGCATTTCACCAGTGAAGGGCTACCAAACGTTTTACTACCACACTGTGGGCGTGGCTTATGCAGGATGCCCTGCATTTTCTTTCAGCGTCTTTCAGTGCAAATTGAGTGCTCTGGGGTGGAGCTCCATTTTTGCTACCCCACTGCGTTCCCCCCAGTCCGGGCAGCAGCATTTCACCCCTGGTTTCCTTGCTGGCCAGTCGCAATCTGGGCACAGCCATGATAAACCCAGTTGCAAACAGCCCCTCCCGGGCATTATTTTAACCAGAAGATTGCCCTTTTCCTCCACCTTGGACACACTGCAGGAAATTATCCAGTGGTGGTATTCAATTTTTTTCCTTACAAATTCTGTGGGTGTGGCTTGGTGGCATAGTTCCCTCTAAGCTGAGCAGTGAGCAATCGCTCACTTAAAAATCATCATCAACTCAGAGTTTTCCAAACCTGCCCAGAAGCCGAGAGGGAAAGAGTGAGAGGGAAGGAGAGAGAGAGGAAGAGAGGAAGAGAGAGAAACAGATAGAAAAAAGAGAAGAAGGAAAAAAAAGAAAAAGAATGGGAGTAAGGAAGAGAGAAAGAAAATCAAAATCTAGTTTGAAACTAGCTCAACTATTTAAGTGGCATTTTGATATTGATAGAGTTGCCCTATTATGAGCTCACTGTTATAGACACACAGTACAGTATTTTATTTTGAAATTCTCTGAGGCAAAACAGGGTGGGTTTTTTATTTGTTTGTTTGTTTGTTTATTTATTTATTTATTATTTCTTTGCCGCCCAGTCCCGAAGGGACTGCCGCTCAGACACTATACTTTTCTGCCCCCCCCCAAAAAAAAATTAGAGGGAACACTGCTTGGTGGTGTGATTTGGTGGGTGGATCATGGGACTGAGTGGGTGTGGCCAACACAATATTACTTACAGCAAAGTGGGGCCAGAAATCTTTAAGATTTAAGAGATAATTTTAAGTCTTGTTTAATGGTTTCAAAGGTCCAGTCCAGGCTGCTTTTGCAGAGGTTCCGACAGGAAAACAGCCAACATTTGCATAGTGCTGTAATTCCTGTCATAACACTGAAAATCAAACAGGCATAAAAGCTTTTAAAAGCCCATTCCAAACAGGAAGGACTGATTGTTAACATGATTTAAAGCATGTTTATTATCTAGAAAATAGGGTTACATGAGAAGAGGTCTAATCCACTCAGGCATTCTGACAGCACCAAGCCATGTTTTTCTTTTTAGAAACTTGATTTACTGGCAGTCAGATATATATCTGTGTTTCAGACCCATTCATTTATCTCAGAGATGGAATCTCCATCCGCTTGAGACGTGTGACCAGGATCATGTATAGAAACATCTGCTAGGTATGAAAAGGGTTTCATCTTTGAAAAAGCTGCAGAAAGAACGCCAAGAGAAAAGGAACCAAAAGTTGGATATTGAAGGGGAAGAGTAGACAGCAAGAGCACTAAATTGTCTGCAAATTTGGATTAAAGTTGATTCCTTCTCTATAAGGTTAAATTCCTGTGTGTCTTCTTCAAACAGGCATTGTGTGATCTGCTGGAAGTACCAAATGGCCCAGCCTATCCTTCATCTGGAGAATTTTCTGATTTTATATGTCTTTTGAATAGAGACATTTGTCTCTCTGTTTTAGATGGGATTACTTAAAATTAAAAAGGAAATTTGTACATTTACACTTCCCCCTTTTAAAAAATAAAATAAAATGTGATTCTATTTGTTTCTTAACCAACAGATGAATGCCCCAACACTGGAAGTTTTTAAGCAGATGTTGGATAACCATCTATCTGAAGTAGTATAAGGTTTCCTGCCTAAGCAGGGGGTTGGATAGAGGACCTCCAAGGTCCCTTTCAACTCTGTTGTTGTTGTAGTTGTTGTTGTAGTAGTAGTAGCAGTAGCAGTAGCAGCAGTAGTAGTAGTAGTAATTGTTGTTATTATTATTATTTTATTTTTTTATTTTTTTTATTTATTTTGTTCAAAACACAATGAGGTTACAGGGGATATACACATAGTACATCAATCAATGGAAGAATAGAGGAGAAGATGTAGGAATAATATAGTAGAAGAAGAGATAGAGATACAGTAATAGAAGAAATATACAGTATATAGATATATATATAGAGAGATATATATTGATAGAAGAAAAATATAGAGAGTTATAGAAAAGACAATAGAATTATTATATTAATATAATAATAATAATAATAATAATAATAATAATAATAATAATAATAATAATAATATTTGTATGCTATCCCTCTCCGAAGACTCGGGGCAGCTATATTAATATTATATTAATATTAATTATTATTATTATTATTATTATCTTATTATATTAAGAGAGTTGGGAAGGTCCTTGTAGGTCTGGCAGTCCAACTCCTAATGTTCTTGTTACATTAGCCTGTCTTTCCGCAGACGGAGGGGTGAAGAAAGAAGAGTGTTTTCCACACTCATATATCATAAAGCTAGATAATCCAGAGGTAGCATTTGTTAAGGACTTTGGGGAAAGTATGAGCAAACTGAAGGCCACTGCTCCAAAGACCAAGGAACTGGTGAGTAGACAAGCTCCTTGGAACTTTCTGGATAACAAGGGGAAGGGAGATTGCTCACATATGCTCTCAACTGCGGCTCCTTGCAAGGAGAATGCAGGACAGTAATTTTCCAGAGTTGTGAGCACTGGGTGACAAGGTTAACCACCTTCTGCACCCCTTTGGCAGAGACAAATCTAATCATTTTTGGAAATTGCTCATCACCTATACAACAACTAGTTTAAAAATGCCAAGTGCCTTCCTTTTATTATTATTTTTGCACAGAAACGGACAAATTGACAATAGAATTAAAAGGACAAAATGAGTCAGATTATTATAAGGTTTGGACTAAATGGTACAACTGGATTAAAAAAAATAAGACAAAGACAAAATGACAATGTGGAAAAAACTAAGAATTGGAACAAGGAAAAGATATGATGTATTGTAAATAGAAATGTAAATAATAATGTATGAAATATGGATGTAGATCTGTGTAAAAATGACATGAGTCTATGGAGAGGGGCGGCATACAAATCTAATAAATAATAATAATAATAATAATAACGTTTAAAGATAAAAAACCAATAAAATTTTTAAAAAAGAAAATGCCAAGTGCCTTCTATCCTGAACAAAATAATTTTTTTTATCATACACTTAAAAGTTTAAAGAATCTAAAATAAACCATCCAAAAGCTAAATGAGATGTTGATCTTAGAAAGTTATAACTGTATTATAGTCCAGATAAAAAATTGGAATTAATTATAAAGAATAAACAGCTTTATAGATCTAGTTTTGGTTTTTACAAGTTATTGTAAGGTAGGAAATTTCATGCTTTCAAAAATTGGACATTGATGTTTTTAGGTAGAATAAAGATTAATTTTTTTAAAAAAAATTAATTGAGATTTTCCAAGTTAAAAACAAAACAACGTAAAAGACAAAAGTATAAATCATACATACATAAAATTTAATTTCACTAATATGTTGTCAACGAACCAAAAATAGCAATTGAGAAATAAATCACATTCCACTCCTGTGTTCTCACACAAGGTTTGATTTATTAACATGGCCAGTTTGGATTCGTGGCATGTTTATTCCAACACTGAATAACCCTTCAGTTCCCATCCAGGTTAAAGTTCATTTCACATCCACATGGCAACTCCAAATCTCAACTAGCAAATGCTCTGTCCTACACATTGGGAAGAAGAATCTGAACTCCAAATACAACTGAGTAATCAAATTATCACAGATAATCCCCACTCGGTTAAAGACCTTGATATACTAATAACAAAAGATTTAAGTGCCAAAGCCCACTGCAACAACATAGCCAAGAAGGCTTCAAGAGTTGTAAACATAATCCTACGTAGCTTCTGCTCTGGCAATCTCACACTACTTACCAGAGCTTACAAAACTTTTGCCAGACCCATCCTCAAATACAGCTCATCTGTTTGGAACCCATATCGCATCTCAGACATTAACACCCTTGAAAATGTCCAAAGATACTTCACCAGAAGAGCCCTTCACTCCTCCACTCGAAATAGAATACCCTATGAGACTAGACTTTCAATCCTGGGCCTAGAAAGTTTAGAACTAAGACGCCTTAAACAAGATGTAAGTATTGCCCACAAGATCATATGCTGCAACGTCCTGCCTGTCAGTGACTACTTCAGCTTCAACCACAACAACACAAGAGCACGCAACAGATTTAAACTTAATATTAACTGCTCCAAACTTGACTGTAAAAAATATGACTTCAGTAACCGAGTTGTCGAAGCGTGGAACTCATTACCGGACTCCGTAGTGTCATCCCCCAACCCCCAACACTTTACCCTTAGATTATCTATGGTTGACCTCTCCAGATTCCTAAGAGGTCAGTGAGGTGCGAGTACAAGTGCACTAGAGTGCCTTCCGTCCCCTGTCCTATTGCTCTCCTATATCTCCTATACCTTTCTTCTATTCCTATATCACTCCTTCTATTCTTTCATTGATATGTTCTATTACTATACCTTCTTTTCTATTATTTCTTAGATATATTTTACTATCAGTATCTCCTCTATAACCTTCATCATGTGTATATAGATATATACCCACTAAAACCCTCATTGTGTATTGGACAAAATAAATAAATAAATTAAAAATTAAATAAATAAATATATCCCCACAGCCACAAATTGAATGATGTGGACCAACCCGGTGCAGGGATTACTGGCTTCCTCATTTTTTCAGTTGACCTCGGACTCTGCGTAAAGGAATGTGTGTTGGCATCAATCTCTATCTCACACACACACCCCTCCCATTTCCTTTCGCTGCTGTGTCAAGCCAAAAACCTCTAACTTCACATATTACTTTGGGCTTGACATATAGCTTTACAGCATCGGAATTCTCCTTGGCAGAAGAAAGATTTACAAGCCTGTAATGTGAGGCAAACGTTGCAACAATAAAAATATTAAAGGAGACTTTAAAAAGAGGGAATCAGGAAACAGTATCCCAGTATCAATTGTGTCAGCAATGATAGTGTTCTTCTATTGATAGAATGTGTCCAAAAGATGTTATTGAAGAAATGACAGATGTAGAACCAACTTTATCTAACAAGATCAAGATGGCGTTGAAAGAGGATTTACAACTGACAGGTCCAGAGAATGACATGGCAAAGGATGTTTCACTGGATCTACACAAGGAACTGGCTGGGGTGTTAACATTTAAAAGGGAAATACAAATAAGAAATCAAGAGAGAGAGATTTTTGGATATTTTTTTTCCTACTGGATTTTCAAAAGACTTTAGGAAACCTTTGCTGTGGGACCAAGAAGAAATGAAGAAACGTTACACCCTGGGATGCTATTTTAATATAGCTTAATATGGCCTATTTAACAAGGGTCCTCAAACTTGGCAACGTTAAGACTTGTGGACCTCAACTCCCAGAATTCTCCAGCCAGCATAGCTGGCTGGAGAATTCTGGGAGTTGAAGTCCACAGGTCTTAACGTTGCAAAGTATGAAGACCTCTGGCCTATTAAATAAAGTTTAAATGCTTCCTTCGCAGTCTGTTTCATGATCTGAAGGCCCAGTTTAGAGAAGATTTTGTGGTAGAAGGATGCTTCTGCTATGCAACCTCTTCAATATTCTATTTTATTTATTATAAACATTCACATACCTAGGAAACACGCTACCTCACTGTGGAATCCGTGGCAGTTCTTGTTCTACCTGACCAGCCAGTTGAGCAGCAAGGAAAGACAAAACACACACACAGACTGGAGGTTTCCGAAACACAAAATATATATTGCTTTACAAATGGGCTGAGAGCTGCAATGACGGCAGAAGAATGTCTGTTTATGACCCAAAGGTTTAGAGACGGAACTCCGGATCTGTTTCGTTGTCTCTGTTAAACCACAAACGATAACTCCTGCAAAGAGCTCTCTCCCAAAACCTCCCCTTCTAAGCCTGCCGCAGCATTCCCTAATTACTCTGAGCTGTGATTTAAGATCTTCTTCTGCATCTGCGCAGATGCTCCTGTCGTCCCTTAATCCTGCACACCCTCACATTGAGAATGGGGTCATTAATCACCCCTCCTCATCTGAACCAGATGAGGCTCTAACTGGGGGCTCCACAGGCACTGCAGGTACCTTCACCTCTACCTCTTCAGCACCTTCAGCTTCCATCTCTCCTTCCCCCTCATGGTCTGAGCTCTCCGAGAGCCACACAGGTCTCCGATGCTCCTATGCATCTGGCTCATCTGGTTCAAAATCTGTTATCAGAAGAGTTGGCCACAACTTGACCTGCTACCTATTTAAATATCTCCCAAGAGAGAAGGCAGCATCAGGTAGGGAAAGCAAGTAGAATGCTTGGCTGCATAGCTAGAGGTATAACAAGCAGGAAGAGGGAGATTGTGATCCTGCTGTATAGAGCACTGGTGAGACCCCATTTGGAATACTGTGTCCAGTTCTGGAGACCTCACTTACAAAAAGATATTGACAAAATTGAATGGGTCCAAAGACGGGCTACAAAAATGGTGAAAGGTCATAAGCATAAAACATATCAGGAAAGACTTCATGAACTCAATCTGTATAGTCTGGAGGACAGAAGGGAAAGGGGGGACATGATCGAAACATTTAAATATGTTAAAAGGATAAATAAGGTTCAGGAGGGAAGTATTTTTGATAGGAAAATGAACAAGGGGGCACAATCTGAGGTCAGTTGGGGGAAAGATCAGAAGCAATGTGAGAAAATATTATTTTACTGAAAGAGTAGTAGATCCTTGGAACAAACTTCCAGCAGACGTGGTTGGTAAATCCACAGTAACTGAATTTAAACATGCCTGGGGTAAACATAGATCCATCCTAAGATAAAAAACAGGAAATAGTATAAGGGCAGACTAGATGGACCATGAGGTCTTTTTCTGCCGTCAATCTTCTATGTTTTTATGTTTCTAAGTTTCCATCAGGTGACATCACACATGTTATCCAGTTCCTTTGTGTGCACACATGTGTTATATTTTATTGCTTTAAATTCAGTTTATTGATTCCATTGTTCACATCTGCATGCTTTTTTAATGTTACAGTATATTGGATAAAAATATAACTCTTTATTTTTATTCCTGCTAGAATCTAGAAATTTATTGCTTCTCTCCCTGGGAATTAAAAAAAAAATCAGTTCAACAGATTTCATTGCTAAGCTCCCATAGCTCTTCTCCCAGACGATGCTGAATTTCATTAGCACCCCACCTTTTCTGCATGAGATCAGGTTGACATGATGGCATCAATGATGATGACACTGTAGTATATTTATAGGGCTCCCAATTCCCAGTAAGGTTTGAGGCTGGTGGGGAGAGAAAGAAAGACTGTCCTTAGGGCCACCCATGAGCCTGGGCTTCCTCACTCCTGGTCTAAGCCCACTTTTGGTTGACTGCATGACAAGTGAGCTTGTATTCAAGGAAGGGCTGGGTTCCAACCTACTCTTTCCCTGAATGACACACTAGGCCAGTGGTGGTGAACCTTTTTTCCCTCGGGTGCCGAAAAAGCGAGGGCGCATGCTATTGCGGATGCACAAGTGCCCACACTCATAATTCAATGCCTTGAAAAACAGCTTCCACTGGTCCCTGGAGGCCCCCTGGTAGCTGAAAACAGCTTAGAGAGGCTGTGAAAGCACTGTGAAGTGGTATCTAAGGTTAGATGCTTTTCCTTCCTTCCTTCCTTCCTTCCCTCCCTACCTCCTTCCTGAATGATGTATTGCAGGCTAACTCTACCCACAGTCAGATGTTCGATCCTGACTGGCTCAAGATTGACTCAGCCTTCCATCCTTCTGGGTCTATTGGAAGCTCATCTCATACCATCCAAGTATTGTTGATGCCTCATCTACTGAACCTGGACACAAAGAAAACTGCTGACAACTGACCTCATAAACTGACCTCATAAACTGCCCGTCCACCCAAATGGCAGGAAACCCGGAGAGAATAATTTCCAGTCAAGTTGAGGGGCCTTGCTTTGTTAAGCCTCCCTATAAATGAGGATGAGAAATTCCTCTTGCCGTTTCCAAGATTTTGTCTTTACCATCAGGAAAGAGGCCTTCTTGAAAGCTGTCAGCCTGGATAGCTTCAAGGCAGGATTAGACAGATTCATGGATGCCAAGTGTATTGGTGGTTCTTGAAACGGATGTCCAAGTGCTGCCTCTATGGCAGGCAGGATTCCCTTGAGTACCATTTGTTGGGGGTCAAGGGAAAGGGAGGGTTTTGCCTTCTCTTTCTGTTCAAGATCCCCATGGACAATTGGTGGGTGACTGTGGGACACAGAATGCTGGACTCGATGGGCTGATTCAGCAGGGCTCTTCTTAGGTTCTGATGTTCATAAACTAGGATTCTTGTATCCTTGGAGCTCTTGGGATGGGTTGGACTTGTCACCACCCTCTGTTATTCAGGTAAAAAGAAAATAAGTCTTGCAGGTTGTGTATACAGCAGAACAGCCGGGGGTTCCCACTTACCACTGCTACTGGTGCAATGCGTGTGCAGCTCTGCATCACTGCCAGACATGTGCATGCTCCCAGCAAGATTTTACTTCTGCGCATATGCAGGAAGCCAAATCCCACGAGAGGATGTGCGTGCGTGAGATTTTGGCATTTTTTTGCTTCTGCCCGTGCACAGAAGCAATAAATTGCTGAAATATCTCTTGTGTGCATGTCCCCTTGTGAGATTTTGATTCCTGTGCCTCCATTTTCGCTACCGGTGCACAGTGTGGTACATAATGGGTAGCAACCCGATACTGAAGCAAACCTGGGAGAAGAGCGGCATAAAAGTCTAAATAATAATAATAATAATAATAATAATAATAATAATAATAATAATGCTCAGTCCGAGGGTCAGCCCTGAGCTCAGGCCAAGATCTTTCCCTCTACTCCTGCAAGCGCTGCAGCCGATAACAAGGGCCTTCTCCATGTATTCTGACTCAGCACCCTACAAGCTCCTGCCCTTGAACCAGGAGTGGGCAACAGGCAGGACGGGGTGGAACGCAGTTCCACCAGCGGAAATCAAGATGCGTGCACAGCTCCAGCTGATTGGTGGCTGTCACTTCCTGGATTACTGGTCTCAACTCAGCTCTCATTTCTTTCCTTGCTGCTGCTGGTCTGCGCTCTTTGCTTTTTTCCTCTTTCCTCCTTCCTGGCCTTGGATGAGCTTCCCTCTCTCCTGCCCGGATCCCCTCCAGCCTCGGCCATCTCCCCCCTGAGGTGTAAGTAGAAGGCGTGGGTGGAAGCAGCACTGGCAGCATTTATGCTTCTGGCAGCACCCGTTCGCCTAGCTACCCAACCTGAAGCAGGGGGGGGCGACCCAGGAAGGAGAGTGCGGAAAACATGAAGCAAATTGTCACCCCAGCGAGCAACACTGGGAAGGTTGTAAGTCAAGAAGTTAACACTTGAATGATGATGATCGTTCCAGCCACTCCCACCTGATCACCTGGCTGGCAAGCCACTCCTACCCAGTCACATGACCATTAAGCCACCCCCACAAAATAAGCCACCCCCACAATGTGGCAGTAAAAATTTTGGCTGCCCATTACTGCCTTCCAAGGGCTAATGCCAAGGGCTCAATGGCCAAAGCCAAAGAGTCCACAAATGCTGTTCAACCCACCTGCCCTTTCAGTCCAATGGGACCATCCCTCAGCCCCCTTTCATAGGCAGCCAACCTTCCCTTCCCTTTAGCGCCAACTGTCCCTTTCCCATCTGCTTCAAACAAAAGCCTGGCAGAGATTTAATCTGCTCAGAGAGATAATAAGAATTCTCTAAACGCCAAAGTCACACTTCTAAACATCATTAGAGATAATGTTATTATTATGCACAGCTTTGTAAATATGCTCATTAAACTGCAGTCAGGGAATTTAGAATGGAAGTAAATACTGTAATGATTTGTTTCAGACTGTGGAGGGGGTGCCCATGTGCTCCTGTACCCCACTGGCTGGCGGGAGAAGCACCGAGTTGCTTCTGCAAAAAAGGCATTTAATTTAGAAGACGGAGCCGATCCTCCATTGCTACTTCTCTTTCTTTGAAAACACTTCCAAGCCTGAACAACTCTGGGTGAGCTCATATGTCATCCTAGACCGCAAGGTGTTTCCTCCGGCATAATGTATTGCGGGAACGTAAACATCCAAGGCAGGAAACTGAGCTTCAGGGGGTAATTTGCATACTCCTGGTGCATGCTGGGAAGAAGCTAAAAGAAACTTCAACTACCCAGACATCAACTGGAAAACTAACTCAGCACCAAGCGGAAAGTCTGCCAAATTTCTTTCCAGTCTAGCTGACAACTTTCTAACCCAAAAAGTTGAAACAGGAACCAGAGGGAATGCTATATTAGACCTAATACTAACAAACAGGGAAGAAACAATAGAGGGAACAGAAGAAGAAGGGAAACTGGGAGAGAGCGACCACGTCATCCTCAAATTCAACATAGTGCAATCACTAGCTACTATACCCAACACCACTACAGTCCCAGACTTCAGAAAAGCGGACTTTAACAAGCTCAGAGCGAACCTTGAACAATGCCCCTGGAACGAACTCTTAGAAGGAAAAACCACTCAGGAAGCCTGGGTGATCCTAAAAAACAGCATCATAGATGCCCAAAACAACGCAATCCCCATGGAAAGGAAAAAGAGGAAAACCAAAACTAAACCTGCATGGCTAAACAAAGCCCTCGCAGATGACATAAAAGGAAAAAAAGCTAAGTACAACAATCGTCACACTAAAAAACGAAGAGGGTAGAGAAATCACAGACAGCAATAACCAAGCACAGCTACTCAACGCCTACTTTGCAACAGTCTTCACACAAAAGGGAACCTCCCTCCAACCAATCTGCAATTTAACTGAAACAAACTGCCCCAGAACCGAACTCAACATAGACAAAAGCACAGTGAGGGACTACCTGAGGGAACTCAACGAATACAAATCACCAGGGCCAGACGGACTTCACCCCAAAGTCTTAAAAGAATTGGCAGACACCATAGCGGAACCACTCCTCCTCATCTACCAAATATCCTGGATCACTGGAGACCTACTGGAAGACTGGAAGCGAGCTGACGTAGTCCCCATCCACAAAAAAGGCAAAAAGACCGACCCAGGTAACTACAGACCAATCAGTCTGACCTCTATACCTGGAAAAATACTGGAGAAAATAATCAAAAAACAACTTACCCACTTCCTAGAAACAAACAAGATCATATCCAATAGCCAGCACGGATTCATCAGAAACAAATCATGCCAAACCAATCTCATATCATTTTTCAACACCATAACCAAGTCAGTTGACCAACGCAACTCAGTGGACCTCATATACTTGGACTTCAGTAAGGCTTTCGATAAAGTCGACCACAATCTCCTAATCCTCAAACTAGAAAAAAATGGAGTAGATTACTACACATGTAGATGGATAAACAGTTGGCTGACCAACCGCACCCAACGAGTTGTCCTCAACGGCACCAAATCCACATGGAAAAAAGTAGACAGTGGAGTACCACAGGGCTCTGTCCTGGGTCCTGTACTCTTTAACATCTTCATCAATGACCTGGACGAGGGAATAAAAGGGGAACTAATAAAATTTGCAGATGACACCAAGCTGGCGGGGGTAGCCAACACCCTTGAGGACAGGCTCAGAGTACAAGAAGACCTAGACAGACTATCACAGTGGGCCCATACCAACAAAATGAGGTTCAACACCGACAAATGCAGAGTCCTCCACCTCGGCAAAAAGAACCCTAGACATACATACAGCCTGGGAGATACCCCACTCAGCAGTAGTGACTGCGAAAGAGATCTTGGAGTCTTGGTGGACAATCAACTAAACATGAGTCAGCAATGTGCAGCAACAGCCAAAAAAGCCAACTCAATCCTAAGCTGCATCAACAGAGGAATACGCTCCAAGACCAGGGAAGTACTAATACCACTCTACTATGCCCTGGTCAGACCCCACCTGGAGTACTGCATCCAATTCTGGTCACCTCACTACAAAAAAGACATCGAAACTCTGGAGAAGGTGCAAAAAAGAGCAACCAAAATGATTAGGGGACTTAAAACCAAGACTTACGAAGAGAGATTGAGAGAACTGGGCATGGACAGCCTAGAAAAAAGAAGGTCTAGAGGGGACATGATAGCAGTTTACAGATACTTGAGGGGTTGCCACGGTGAGGAGGGGGTCTCTTTATTCCCCAGGGCACCAGAGGGCCGGATGAGGAACAATGGTTGGAAGCTGACCAAGGAGAGATTCAACCTGGAAATAAGGAAGAACTTCCTGACGGTCAGAGCGATCAACCAATGGAACTGCCTGCCAGGGGAGGTGGTGAACTCCCCAACTCTGGACACCTTCAAGAGGAGATTGGACTTCCATTTGGCTGGGGTGCTGTAGGGTTTCCTGCTCAGGCAGGGGGTTGGACTCGATGACCTAACGGTCCCTTTCAACTCTATTAATAAATAAATAAATAAAACCCTGTTTTATAGATCCAGTCACAGTTTACTTAACAAATGTTTTCCCAAGTTTAGTATGATGCGTAAACAAGCTGAGTTGAAAGGCAAAGGAGCAGGGATATAGCAGCCTTGATAAATATGTTGATGCTTGAGAGATTGAACTGAAGCTGCAATCAGACGTAATTGTAGGAAGTCTCCTTGAGGAGATGTAGTATTAAGTATATATATAGGGCAGTACTGTTCATCATCAGAATTGAATTTTAGATCTCACTGAACTAAAAAAAGTGTCCTTCAGATTGAGAAACAACAAATAAAAGATTGTTAGAATAAATTGTTCATGCATTTTGTACAACTGCAGCAGTATATTTTCCAACCAGTAGATGGCAGTGTTTATAGGTTTGCAGTTGCATACTCTACCTCTTTTCTCTGAATAAAGGATTCCTACTTCCTGGTGGCAGCTTAATAGAAAAGCACATGTGGACAGTGCACTGTTCTGTAGGGTTGTCTACAAGTGCAAGATTCAATGTAATTGTGTCTACTATGGAGCACAATTGTGTAGTTAGTTAACATGCTGTTGAGCTTTCTTGAAAGATTCATACCAGTGTTTCTGTTCTGGAGACGGACATTTGGCAACTTTGTGCAAACTGTTGGAAGTTTGCCTTGCAAAGTAAGAGAGCTTTGGATTTACTCTGTTAAGGAAAACACACTCACATTATTCCCAAAGGTGCTTTTTTATTTTCCTGCAAGAGGCAAATTGTAATCTCCTGCCCATTGCCCTCCTCCTCCCACTCTCAACGTCCTCAGCTTCTTTACTAAAAGTGCAGGATGGATTCCACTAAATCCATAACTTTAAATTCTTCCAGAGCTGAAGACACATTTCTTCATAGAAAAACTGGAAAATCCAGTTGCCTCCTGAGGGGAAAAAAGGCACTTTTGAGATGGCCATGGCCTGGACGACTGAGAATCTCCAGAGACATATTCACATGAGGTAAATCCATCCTGTACTTTTAGTAAGAAACTGGGGTCATTGAGAGTAGAAGTAGAAGCAAAGGGCAGGAGATTTCAATGCCTTCCTTGTTTCTGGATTTAAAAGCAACGTAAGTGAAAAATCCAGGAAACACACTGTGTATCTTTGTGCGTTTGAGCATATCTACTAAAAATGGTTTACCATTGGTCACTGTCAGTGAAATGGCTCCCTCCAGTTATCTCTGAAATTTCCATCCCAGGCAGGGTATTGCCATCTGCCCTCCAGTTAAATCAACTTCTGGTTTGCCCATTTGGGCATTTTTTTCACCTACCAGTAGTGGTGGGTTCATACTAGTGTGGTCCAGAGAGCCACACAGGCAGGAACCTGTCAGTACCTTGTATGTAATTATATTGGGTTAAATTACATATAAGGTATGGATGTATGTTTATATGATATACCCTTAAGAGATGGATCATAGTTGGCCATAACAGGAGTTCCTGTTTGGGGGGAGTTTTTTGCTGATAGTTACTGTAGTTACTATATGTCTAGAGCTGTGTGCGGATGTTAACTGGTTTGTATTGGATATTGTATTTGTGATTAGAAGTGTAAAGAGATTATTCTACCTTGTTGCTGTGTATAATACAGTGGTACCTCTATCTAAGAACGCCTCTACCTAAGAACGCCTCTACTTAAGAACTTTTCTAGATAAGAGCTGGGTGTTCAAGATTTTTTGCCTCTACTTAAGAACCATTTTCTACTTAAGAACCCGAGCCTGGAAACATTTCCCAGGAAATTTGAGAGTGGCACGAAGGCCCGGCCAATTTCCTGCCATTCCCCCTTTAATCCAAGCCATCTCGGGTTTTTCTGGGCTGCCAGAGGAGCCTTTTGGTGGCGCTTAAGGAGGCTTTGGCAGTCCAGAGTGAACAAAGCATTTTCTTTTCTTAAGGAACTTCTGCCAGCACCCAGAGAAAAGAAACGCTCCCTTCGCTCTGGGCTATCAGTTGAATATCTGCAAGACCTTCATGTTTCCTCTGTGTATGTGTATCTTTAATCATTCAGAGAAAGCTCTGCACACTCCTTAACAAAAGGGGGGAAAACATTTCTTAATTAGGTGGAAACCATGGGGGCTTTCAAAGTCAGTTTTCACCAGATCTGTACCAATATGATATATTTAATAAAACTATTCCTTAATAAAACTATTCCTTAAGGAATCTACCTGCCTCGGAGTTATGTTTGCTATGTATTACAGTGTATTACAGCGCTACCTCTACCTAAAAACGCCTCTACTTAAGAACTTTTCTAGATAAGAACCAGGTGTTCAAGATTTTTTTGCCTCTTCTTAAGAACCATTTTCTACTTAAGAACCCGAGCCCAGAAAAAATTCCCAGGAAATTTGAGAGCAGCACAAAGCCCAGCCAGTTCCCTGCCATTCACCCTGGGTGTCTCTCTTTGGTGCAGTGCATGAAAGGCAGCCTTGCGCCGGGTGTATGGGAGGCGTGTGCTCCTCCTTGCTGCCTCAGAGTCCCTCTTTTTTTTATTTTAAGCCTTAAAGTTTAGGATTTTTTTAATTCCCCTCACCTCACCTTCTTCCTTTGGCAGCGACTGTCTTCCTCCTCTTCTTCTTCCTCCTCCTCCCACCCAAATTCTGAGCTTTCCGAATGGGTTTGCATGCATTATTTTCTTTTACATTGATTCCTATGGGAAAAATTGCTTCTACTTACAAACTTTTCTACTTAAGAACCTGGTCACGGAATGAATTAAGTTCGTAAGTAGAGATAGCACTGTATTCCAAAAATATTTTGCACTTTCAGAAGTCTTCCTTATTGGTTAAAAGATAATTACAGCATGCATATTAACAGCATGCGCAGATTTTGAGATAAATGTCAGGGAAAACAAAATTTCTACCAGTATCTCTCTTCAACTCATGTAAGGCAAACAGTATAAATTTTAATGTCATCAAGCTTTTACACCCAAAGCATATGAAATATGAAATACTCTTATTTTTTCGAATCTGCCTTAGCCAATACATCAACTTGGTTCTCTAAAATATTAAAATATATTCACTTAATTCACAATCAATTATAACTGGAAATTAGCTCTACGAAATTTAAAATTCCTTGTTTTATTTCATATCTTAGTCTTTTATCTGTTTTCTGTTCCTTTTCTGTGTACGTATTTGTTCTAAAATATCTAAACATGTTAATAAAAAGTTAATTCTTGAGGGATTGTGACAACTATTGATGAAATTGCAAGCGATTTTCACAATTCTTCAAGAATTTTAGGCATTTTATTTTTGATTTATCCAATTGTATGCGTCTTTTCACTGCTACTGTGACTCTACTTATTCCCACAGGAGAATGTTGAAACGTTGCTTGATCATCCATACAAATGCTAAAATCCTATGAAATCTCAATGAAGTCTTGAAAGATTTGGGAGGATTCTACAAAAGGTTGGGATGGTGAAATCCCATTGAGGGGGGAGAGAAACCCTGACTCCTGTACAGTCTGCCTCCTTTGCTTTCTACCTGGATCACACTGGTCCTCAGCTGGAAAAGAGCTTTTTCTCTCTCCTTCAATTCATTTTCATATTTGGGGGGAAAAATCAATAGCAATAATGGAAATGGCCTCACTTAGGGTTGCCCAACCACGAAGTCTACAGCGCTGTATTGATTTTGTAGATTTCATTCATGCAACTTTCATTAGCTTTCCTTAGCATTTTCATGTAAAGTGGAATTATACATCTAAAAACAAGTACATACATCTATTGCACAACAGCATTTGTTTAAAGGGAATTCAGAGTCTGGAATGTAATTGGACTCCTCTGTTCTGCCCTGGCAATCCCCGCTTGGATTTCCTAAGGACATTCAGAGCATAAAGAGGGATAACCTGGAGCCAGAAGGTGACCTGATGCCATGTCCTACGAGGGCCGATTAAAGGAACTGGGGATGTCTCACTTGCACAACTGGTGGAAGATACAGCAATAATGTCCAGATCTCTAAAGAGTATAGAGGAGAGAGTAGACTTGTTTTCTGTCCGTCCCCCTCCCAGAAGAAGGTTTTGGTTAGGCATAGGGTAAATCATCACTCCCATCCCACTAATGACTGCATGACTAGCTTTGTTGCTTGTATCTTTACAATTTATATTGAGTGGTTCCCAATGTGATTGGATTCCTTATTTGTACTCGGACTATCATTAAGTGTTGTACCTTATGATTCTTGACAAACGTATCTTTTTTTTTCATGTACACTGAAGGCATATGAACCAATGACAAATTCCTTGTGTGTCCAATCACACTTGGCCAATAAAGAATTCTATTCTATTCTGTTCTGTCCTGTTCTAGTCTAGTCTAGTATACTTCTATTCTATTTCTATTCCTTATTCTATTCTAGTCCTTATTCTACTCTACTTCTGTTCTGTTCTAGTCTAATCTAGTCTAGTTTAGTCTACTTCTATTCCTTATTCTATTCTATTCCTTATTTTGTTCTGTTCTGTTCTATTCTATTCCTTATTCTACTCCACTCTACTCCTGTTCTGTTCTGTTCTAGGCTATGCTAGTCTACTTCTATTACTTATTCTATTCTATTCCTTATTCTATTCTACTCTACTCTACTCTACTCTAATCAAGGGCTGGGGAACTAACAGCCAAGTCAATTTAGCATTCTGCGGTGTATAATACCTTCATATTCTTTGGCATTTCACCCATTTCATTCTTCTTCCTGGTTACTAATGTTCAAGAATGGCTTCTCTTCTCTGATATATATTACATACATACATACATACATACATACATACATACATACATACATATTTTAAAAAGACCATAAAAGCTAACACAAACTAATGAGAAGAAAGAAAAGAAAGAAATTGAATGAAAGGAAGAGAAAGCGAGGAGGGTGGGGGCAATTCTGATCTCTGGGGGGAGCTGGTTCCAGAGGGTCGGGGCCGCCACAGAGAAGGCTCTTCCACTGGGTCCCGCCAAACGACATTGTTTAGTTGACGGGACCCGGAGAAGGCCCACTCTGTGGGACCTAACTGGTCGCTGGGATTCGTGCGGCAGAAGGCGGTCTCAGAGATATTCTGGTCCGATGCCATGAAGGGCTTTATAGGTCATAACCAACACTTTGAATTGTGACCGGAAACTGATCGGCAACGAATGCAGACTGCGGAGTGTTGGTGTAACATGGGCATACCTAGGGAAGCCCATGATTGCTCTCGCAGCTGCATTTTGCACGATCTGAAGTTTCCGAACACTCTTCAAAGGTAGCCCCATGTAGAGAGCGTTACAGTAGTCGAGCCTCGGCAGCAAATATAAACACAGTTACAAAATTATTGCTTACTCTATGACTACAATCCCTACCCCTCATGATTTTGTTATCTTTTTTCCCCAGCTTATAAAAACCACAAATAGTAAATGCACTTTTTTGGTTTCATGCTAAAGCTACTATTTTCTTTAATCAAAATAGTTATGAACTAAAGGCCACCAAGGTTTAGGCACAACCTAAATTTATATTTATACCATACTCTTAAGAATGGCCCAGGTTAATGTAACAATTTTGAAATCTGCATTAATGTTAATCATACCTTAAATATCCATGCTGCCTAAATCTCAGATCATGTCTTGCTAATTCAAATACCTGTAATCTATTTCTTAACATCCCCCACAATTTCATCCATGTTCAACAGTGGGTAGCAAATTATAACTTCAAATCTAGTTAGCCCAAACCTTCTCATTCCTTAGCATCTCCTAGTACCTTATATTTGATTGTGTTTTTTCTCCCTTATCAAACAAATGTGGATAAATCCTTCTGCCTTTATTTAAATGGTAAATCAGTTGTCAAAACAAGCATTGTTTGAAAGAAAAATAACATTATAGTTAAAACATTCATCTTAATCGCAGACATTCTACCCAACAGTGACAAATGTAATTTATCCTATCTTGACATATCTGTTTTAACTTCATTGCATGTCTTAATATGGTTATTTTGAAAAACATACAATTCATATTTGTCACAGTTATACCCAAGTATTTTCCTGCCTTTTCAGTTTTAAAATGTGTTTTATTCTTCAATTCTCTTTGATCTTGGATCTTCATGTATTTTGCTAACATCTTTACCTTGCTATTAATCTTAAAACCTGCTAATATATCAAATTATTTTCATTTACTCATTAATAGTTCAAACCAATGGGGCTATCAAAATCAAAATCAGTCATCCACAAAAGTTCTTCACATGGATCTTTATGCCCACAATTCTCTGCTGCCTCATGTCTCCCAGTGGCTGGTCAGATCCCACAGGACCGGCCTTCTCCAGGTCCTGTCAGTCAACCAACCAATGTTGACTGGTGGGGCCAAGGGGAAGGGGCTTCTCTATGGTGGTCCCAGTCCTCTGGAACCAACTCCCCCCGGAGATTCGCACTGCCCCTCCCTCCTGTCCTTTCGAAAGGCTTTAAAAACAAGCCTTTGCTGGGAGCCCTGAAACCATTGAGTGCGAATATTCTGGTTTGGCCGATGGTATGTTTGTGGTATGACTTCTGGTTGAATGGTCTTTTAATGTTGGGGTTTTTAAAAATTTTGTATTCTTACTTTGAACAGGGCTTTTTTAAACTTTTGGGGTTTTAAAAAAATTGTACTGTTTTACCTTGCTTGCATGTGTGGAAACTAGCCTGTTTGTGCCCAAGCAGCAAACCAGTCCAGACAGCCACAGACCAGTAGAAATGGAGTTGAAGTCTTCAATGAAACACAGCAGCAGTAGGAAGTTGTGGAAAAATATATTTACTTCTTCATACTACTACTACTACTACTACTACTACTACTACTACTACTATCTATACTATACATACAATAAACTAGTATCTTCCTAGTACCTTGCTACAACTATTTTAGTTCAATAACTCACAGGAACCAACTTTTACAGTGTTACAGCTTCTTCAGAGCATACTTCCACGAACAGCAACAGAACACACAGCTAACAGTGAACAGACAGAGAGAAAGAGTAGGGAGCTCTTGCCTAGTTAAATACTTTTCACATAATTGCTAGGTTGCTGCATGCTCAATTACCACTGAATGACTCAGCATTCTTAACTGAGGCCTACTTTCTGCATTATGATAATACCTAGAGATTTTTAATTTCTGACAGTAAGCTGCCCTGAGTCTACTGGAGAAGGGCAGCCTATAAATGTAAATAATTAATAAATAAAACGAATAAATAAAATGTATAAATAATAATAAAATGAATCCCAGCGACAGGTTAGGTCCCACAGAGTCGGCCTTCTTCAGGTCCCGCCAACTAGGCAATGTCATTTGGTGGGGCCCAGAAGAAGAGCCTTCCATGTGGGGGCCCCAGCCCTCTGGAATCAGCTCCTCCCGGAGATTTGTACTGCTCCCACTCTCCTCACCTTTCGTAAGAGTCTGGAGACTCACCTATGATGCCAAGCTTGGGGTCATTAGATTCTGCCCCCAGCCAACGATGAATGTATAGTGGGTTTGTTGATTGAATGGATATGTGTGTATTTTAATTGGTTCCTTGGGTTTTTTTAGATGCAATTTTAAATTTTAATTTATTGGATTTTGATGTACATTGCCTTTTTATATGTTGTAAGCTGCCCCGAGTCCTCGGAGGGGGGTGGCATATAAATCCAAATAAATGAATAAATGAATAAATAAATAAGTGTCAGGTGCAAGAAATCAAGAAGTAAGTTGGTTCAAATGAATCAAGATTGGGTTCCACTTACCTTCCCTACCAGTTCGCATTGCGATGGAAATATGCATTTTTCCCCATTGCATAATGCAAAATACGTGGAAATGACTCTCTGTGCATGTGCAGAAGTCCTTGCGCATGCACAGGGGGTTTTTTTGTTTTGTTTTTTACAGAGGACCAGTTTGGGAGCATGGAACACCGGTTATTGCTGCCAGTTTGGCGAGTGACAGTAAATTTCTGGAACCGGTTCGAGCCCACAACAACCCACCACGGAAATGAATCCAGGTTTATTGCTTGCTAACACTCTCTACAAGAATCTGAGCTACTAACAATCAAAGCAAATTAGCGGTAGAAAAGAGTCAATGGAATTCAAGGTGGGCTGGACTTAGATCTCTTGAGACTGCAAACTGATGACACATTTGATCCCTCTGGCCTCAGTGTGGTCGCCTCCTACATCTTATATCTTTATTCAGTATGTTAAAAACTAAATAAACAACAGAGGCAAGAGGGACCAAGCTTATCATGTTCTTTTTTGTATCTCACAGTTTGATTAAATCTCCATTAACCATTATTTGTGCCATTGACAAAATATAAATCAATTTCCCCATTTAAGAATCCTCTCTGAAATTCACATCTTCCAAAATGTTAAACAAGCAAGTCTAATTCAAACATTCAGAAGCCTTCTCTGCATCTAAAAAAATCAAAAAATCAATACGGTTTATTTTTCATTATGTTGTTCCACATATTGAAAAGTATCCAACATAGTTCTAACTTTATCCTTTAATCATTTTTTAAGTAAAAACCAAATTTCTGGGCAGTTTCTGTCCACTATTCTCCCCCAGCAGCATTCCACTTTTTCAGTCAGATGAATAATATCTAGGAACTGAGGTTTGTGTGAACTTCAGGCCTGGAGAAAGAGAAGTCAACAAAAATGGTCTCTAAGATTCATCATGAAGAGGAGAGTGGCATAGCTACTTATCAGAGTTTGTTGCATAAAAATCAAAACAAAAAGCACACACAGATGACTAATTCAGCTGGATTCATAAACTTGTTTATTAAAATAGAATTAATTTAATTAATTAAAGTCTTCAGAGAGGGGTGGCATACAAATCTAATTAATAATAATAATAATAATAATAATAATAATAATAAATAAATAAATCAAACAAACAAACAAACAAACACATGTCCAGATATACAGAGGTAAGCAGCAGGACTTGACAAGATACCAGAATTTATAGTACGGCAATTTAGGAACCAGTGCAGAGAAATAACATCTAAAAATTAAAGAACCAATTAAAATATGCACATATCCAGTCAATCAACAAACAAACCCGCTGTACATCAGCCAGGGGACAGAATCTAATGACCCCAAGCTTGGCAGCATAGGTGAGTCTTTATACTCTTATGAAAGGGGAGGAGGGTGAGGGCAGTACAAATCTCCAGGGGGGCCTGATTCCAGAGGGCCGGGGCCTCCACAGACAAGACTCTTCCCCTGGGCCCCACCAAGCGACATTGTCTAGTTGATGGGACTTAGAGAAGGCCGACTCTGTGGGACCTGACCGGTCGCTGGGATTCATGTGGCAGGAGACAGTCCCGCAGGTAATCTGGTCCGATGCCATGTAGGGCTTTATATGTCATAACCAACACTTTGTATTGAGTCCGGAAACCAATTGTCAACCAGTGCAGATTGTGGAGCGTTGGAGAGATGTGGACATGTCTGGGTTGTCCCATGACCTCTCGCGCAGCTGCATTCTGCACAATTTGTAGTTTCAGAACACTCTTCAGAGGTAGCCCCACGTAGAGAGCATTGCAGTAGTTGAACCCGAGGTGATGAGGGCATGAGTCACTGTGAGCAGAAACTCCCTGTCCAGATGGGGCCACAACTGGTGCACCAGGCGAACCTGGGCAAACTCCCCCATCACTGACAGATGATGTTCCAAAGTCAGCTGTGGATTGAGGAGACGCATGAGGAGACACACGCGCAAGAGAGATTTTGGTGATTTTTTGCTTCTGTGCATGCGCAGAAGCAAGAAAACAGCTGAAATCTCTCTTGTGAAATTTCCCCTCCCAAGATTTTGATTTATACCCATAGAAACAAAAACATGGGATGCATGCGCGCGCACATAAGAGAAGAGAAGCTGCACACACAGTGCACCAGTAGCTGCGGTAATGGGAACCCGCCCCCTCCCATGAGATGGAACCCTTATTACAGAGTGTGTTCCAAAAGTAATGCAATTGAATTTCCCGCACTGCTCCTATTGGTTGGCGTGGGCCTGAAGCACTTGGAGTATTTGGGGGGACACTAAGCTTTGCTGCGAAACTAGTCTCAGTGCTCACTGCCACTGTGGAAGTGGCAGTACATCAGTTATTTTAAACCTCTGCGCACCGACTGTGTCACAAAAAAAGGGAATTGATGATCAAGCAACGTTACGTGGTTACGTTTTGTGATAAACTGAAAAAAATCTCTTGAGGAGACTAACAATATGATTCATGAGGCTTACAGGAACTCTGCTCTGTCCTACTCACAAGTTTCGAGGTGGTTAAAGGCCTTTAAGGAGGGTCGGGAAGAGGTTCATGATGAACAACGCTCTGGGCAGCCGTCTACCAGCAAAACCGACAATTTGACAATTGTTGGACTCTGACTGTCGATTGCGTATCAAGATGGTTGCCAATGAACTGACAATTTGACAATTGTTGGACTCTGACTGTCGATTGCGTATCAAGATGGTTGCCAATGAACTGAACTTGTCGTCTACTGTTGTGTTTCACATTGTTACTGAAGATTTAGCAATGACGAAAGTGTGCGCCAAGCTTGTGCCCAAGGTCTTGTCAGACGACCAAAGGACCAACCGAGCAGAAATTTCAAGTGAACTTTTGCAACGTATAGAAATTGAACCTGATTATTTGGACAATGTCATCACTGTTGATGAAACCTGGGTTTTGGAATACGACCCAGAAACAAAACACCAAAGCTCTGAGTGGCACACCGACCAGTCCCCTGTATTAACTTCCCTCTGTCTATTATTTTCTCATTCAGTTCTGCTTTTGTTTTTAATAATAAAAATATTAACAATGGTTTTAGCTAACTATTTATATTTATTGTCCTATTGGCTTGCTGTATGCTGCCCAGATGGGTGGCCATATAAATGTGACCAATAGATAAATCTGGCTGGCAACGCTCTTGGTTGCTTGCGAAAGGAGAGCACTGCCGTGACAATTTTCAGGCTCCACTTTGAGACACTTCAAATGAAAAGATATCTTCTCCTGTCAAACATTAAAAAAACACCCCAAACCCCTCTTCTTTCTTCCCTGTTCCTGAAAACCAGAATAAATTGCTATGCTAGAATTAAACAGGGGAAGAAGTGAAGTCTATGTTTGTTTTATGAAGTCTGGAGAAATTTGATAATGAGACCTCTAAAATATATGATATGGCAGCCTTTCTAATTCAAGACAGATAAGAATAATGCTTTCATATTTCAACTTCAAAGACAAAAGTAACGCTTTTATCACCTAATTTAACAGCCTTCCTTAGCAAAATGTGTCCCAGGAACAAAATTGTTATTTAAGTAATAACACACACTGAATTTGAATGGCGAAGGTTTTAATTGCCATAATCAAAGTCAAAACACATTTCTCTGTCGGCTCTAAATAGATCTGCCTAATGACAATTTTTCCCTTAATGAGGAGGAGAACAAAAGAAAGATGCACACTTTTGTTTGACTTCCACCTGACAAAATGTCTGGCTTTATTTAATAAGTTCCTAGTTAGAATTCACGAGGAACTGTTGCATCTTATAATCTGGCACCTGAAGGAAAAAAGGTTTGTCATCATTGGTCTAGTTCATTGGTTTGTGTGCCAAAAGGGTATATGTGCATGTGCTGGCGTGCATGAATGTGCCCACACCCATTCTATCCCCCCCACACATGCACACACCCCGCGCTGCCCTGCAAATGCATGCAGGCCTCACTGAAGCCTGCAATAGTGAAAAAAACGGCCAAACAGGCAAAACGGAAGTTCGGAAAAATGGACTTCTGGTTTGCCCATTGGGCTGTTTTTTGCACTCCAGGGCTTCAGGGAAGCTTCAGTCACAAAAGATCCAGTTTCATTTTGACCCATTTTATCTTGTGCAAATTTAGTTCTATGATCATGCTGCTTTGTTTCCTGTTGTTACAGCATGCATACCTCCCAGAGCTCACAGAGTTGGCCTCCTCCAGGTCCCGTCGACTAAGCAATGCAGGTTGGCGGGACCAGAGGGGAGGGCCTTCTCTGTGGCCGCCCCGGCTCTATGGAACCAACTTCCCCCCGATATCCATATTGCTCCCACCCTACTGGCCTTTCGCAAAGCTACGAAGACCTGGCTTTACCGACAGGTATGGGAGGCCATAAATTCACAGCTTGATGGCCGACTGTATGAATGTATATGTATATGAGTGTAATTTTCTTTTTATAATAACTTTTATGGGGTTTTTAGTTTGTTGTTGTTCTTATTATCATCATCATCATCATCAACATCATCATCATTACTACTACTATTAATATTATTTATTAGATTTGTATGCCGCCCCTCTCCGGAGACTCGGAGCGGCTCACAACAAAAACAACAATGTGACAAATCCAATATATTAAAAGACATCTAAAAACCCATTATTAAAACCATGCAACACAATCATACCATACATAAACAATATAAGCCCTGGAGTATCGCAATTTCCCCATGCCTGATGACATAGGTGGATTTTCAACAGCTTACAAAAGGCAAGGAGGGTGGGGGCGGTTCTGATTTCTGGGGGATGTTGATTCCAGAGGGCTGGGGCCGCCACAAAGAAGGCTCTTCTCCTGGGGCCCACCAGACGACATTGTTTAGTCGACAGGACCTGGAGAAGGCCAACTTGTGGGACCTTATCGGCCGCTGGGATTCGTGCGGCAGAAGATGGTTCTGAAGGTATTCTGGTCTGATGCCATGTAGGGCTTTATAGGTCATTACCAACACTTTGAATTGTGACCGGAAACTAATCGGCAGCCAGTGCAGGCCGTCGAGTGTTGACGAGACGTGGGCGAATCTAGGAAGCCCCACGATAGCTCTCGCGGCTGCATTCTGCACGATCTGAAGTTTTAACTTTAGCTAACTGTTCAACTTCTTTTACTCTTCTGTATTTATTTTTTATTGTACTCATATCGTTGTTGTAAGCCATTCTTCAGGATTGGGCAGCATAGAAGTCGAATGAACAAATAAATAAATAAATGAATGAATAAATGAATGAATGTTGTGTGAACTCAGCACACCCACCTGTTTCCTTAAGAAATCATAGCCAACACAATGTATTTCAAAATTTAGCAATTGGAGCAGAGGGAATGCAAATGCATTTTATAAATAATGGTGGGGGGAGAGGAATGGAAAATAGCCAAAAAGTGATGTGCTGGATGCCTCTGAATTAGAGTTTGTTGGGAAACATGTATGCTGACAGCTTCAATTGCTTTGCTGAGCTCCTGATGCATAACTTGGAAAAAAACCTTTACATGCCATCATTCTTATTAAATAAAATGCAAACAGCTGTCATTCTCCAAACTTATAAACAGCAAACAAATTCTAAATTCCTAATCAACAGATGATTGATTTGTTTAGAATATCAGGCCTCCATCTGGGCAAACGCCAAGGCTGCCAAGGGAAACCGAGGGGAAAAGTAACAGCGTTAGTCGGATGCATATGGCAAGAAACTTCAGTAATGCTTTTGTTTTAAACTGTTTGGATTGTAATTTTAAACCGCTCGGGGGCCTTCTGGAAAGACAAGACATAAATAAATAACTTCACTCTTTTAATAAAGGAACCAAACTTCTCTGTTCCAGATCTACAGTTGAACAACAATCTATATAAACACAATTTTCTAAAGGCTGCCTTCTTACTGAGCCTAAGCATGTTTTGATAATCTAGAGACTGAATTTCAGCAATACTCAGTGGTACAGCTCTTGAAAGTGAGATGGGGAGGCCTAAAATTCTCTTAGGAAGGAAGGGAGGGAGGGAGGGAGGGAAGGCAGGAAGAAAGGAAGGGGAGGAGGAGAAAAATACAAATGCTCTTTCATCCCTTCCCTGGAGAATTTTCCTGTCTCAACCTTCACAATCTACCCAAATTTCAGCAATACTCGCGGGACAGTTGTGGAAAATGAGATGGGAATGCCTAAAATTCTCTTTTCAAGGAATGAATGAACGGAGGGAGGGAGGGAGGGAGGAAGGAAGGAAGGAAGGAAGGAAGGACTTAAGTGCCAAAGTCTACTGCAGCAACATCACCAAAAAGGCTTCAAGAGTTGTTAATCTAATCCTACGTAGCTTCTTCTCTGGTAATCTCACACTACTAACCAGAGCATACAAAACTTTCACCAGACCAATCCTTGAATACAGTTCATCTGTCTGGAACCCACACTACATTTCGGACATAAATACATTAAAAATACATCCAGAGATACTTTACGAGAAGAGCCCTCCATTCCTCTACTTGCAACTGAATACCCTACGCAACCAGAATTGAAATTCTGAGCTTAGAAAGCAAATAGCTACATCGCCTCAAACACACCCTAAGCACAGCCCACAAAATGACCTGCTTCAACATCCTTCCTGTCAACGACTACTTCAGCTTCAACCACAATAATACACAAGCACACAACCGATACAAACTCGAAGTAAACCGCTCCAAACTTGACCGTAGAAAATATGACTTTAGCAACCAAGTAGTTAATGCCTGGACCTCACTATCTGACTCTGTAGTTTTGTCACCAAACTCCCAAAACTTTACCCTTAAACTATCCACTGTTGACCTCATCCGATTCCTAAGAGCCATGCATAAGTGCACCAGCGTGCCTACCATCCCTGTCCTCATGGTTCTCTCTTATTAGTACCCATCTCATGTATATTGAGCCGGGGTTGCGCAGCAGGTAGAGTGCTGTACTGCAGGCCACTGAAGGTGACTGTAGATCTGTAGGTCAGCGGTTCGAATCTCATCACCGGCTCAAGGTTGACTCAGCCTTCCATCCTTCTGAGGTGGGTCAAATGAGGACCAGGATTGTGGGGGCAATATGCCGGCTCTGTTAAAAAAGTGCTATTGCTAACATGTTGTAAACTGCCCTGAGTCTAAGGAGAAGGACAGCATAAAAACCAACCAACCAACCAACCAACCAACCAACCAACCAACCAACCAACCAACCAACCAACCAACCAACCAACCAACCAACCAAACATACATACATACATACATACATACATACATACACATACAGTGAAGGGCTACCAAATTTTTTACTACCACATTGTGGGCATGGGTTATGCAGGATGCCCTATATTTTCCTTCAACATCTTTCAGTGCAAATTGGGGGCTCTGGGCTGGAGCTCCATTTTTGCTACCCCACTACATTCCCCCCGGTCCGGGCAGCAGCCCACCCCTGTGTATATATGTATACTATCAATAGGTACTTGACAAAATGAATAAAACAAAATAAATAAGGAAGGAAAAAAGAAACAAATGCAAATATTCTTTCATCACTTCCCTGGAGATTTTCCCTGTCCCAGTCTTCCTAATCTACCCAAACCTTCACACAGGTGGGAAGGCTGCACATGGATTATATCTGTACAATTAATTCAACAGGACATCACAACTGTTACCCAACTCAAGTCTCCCAATACTGTAACACGCTTTGAAGGAAAGGCTCTTGCTGAGACACTCTCCATATCTTGTATTCCTCCACCCACTGCCCCCCCCCCACTTCTGCTAAGGACCCCTGTTAAAAGTACAAAGAGCAACAAGCCTCAAACAATAACTGGGTCTATTCTGAAAAGCACCGATTGACATTTCCACGGCCCTCCCTCCCTCCCCTCCCTCCTCACATTGTCTTGGTGATAATCCTCTTTCCTAATGAAATTCAGACAGTTGGAATAACAAAAGGAAGAGAGGACTTGTTGGATAGCAAAGATTTGCATAATGATGAATATCATGGTTTTATTAATATGCTTTTGGGGAGGGCGGTAAGACTTTGCCGCAACAAATCCACAACAGTGTGGAAATTGGCACAAAGCATTGGTCTGAACCATGATTTTTCCATTTGTTTGGAAGGCAAGAGAATCCGTGGCCTTCAGTCCAGCCCTCTGCTTGCCGGAGAGTGGTTGATTATCACCCTCCAAGCACTTCTGGTGGCCCAAATATCATTACCTGGGTCGTGGCACACAAACAGGACCATTTGATCATTGCCGATTTGTCAGTGGCAGTGGTCAATCTCTGTCAGCACAGAGGGTCTCCTTCCACCTGCCAGAAATCAGATCTGGAGAACTTCCAGATGAAGTTCTGAGCTGGAGAATTAAGACCCCAAGAAAGAGGCGTTTTGGAACCTGTTCCTGTTGCAGCCTTTGAGAGGAGGACAAAGAACCACGCCGAACGAGATGGGTTTATCAACTATTCCCGATGAGCAGAAAATGGCAAATACAGTGATCCCCCGCTCGTTGCGAGGGTTCCGTTCCAGGACCCCCCGCAACGAGCGGGTTTTCGCGAAGTAGCGCTGCGGAAGTAAAAACACCATCTGCGCATGTGCAGATGGTGTTTTTACTCCCGCAGCGCTAGCGAGGAGCCGAAGATTGGGGGCGGCGCGGCTGTTTTAAAATGTCGCCGCCGGCATGGGGGGCTTCCTAGCAGCCCCCCAAACCCGGGTTGGGGGTCCGGGGGGTGCTGGCAAGCCCCCCATGCCGGCGGCGACATTTTAAAACAGCCGCGCCGTGCTGGCTGTCGGTGCTTTCGAGCTGAGTCCCGGAGCGAATTCGCTCCGGGACTCAGCCCGAAAGCGCCGACAGCCAGCGCCGGCGAACGGCTTCTCCGCGCTGGCTGTCGCCGCTTTCGAGCTGAATCCCGGAGCGAATTCGCTCCGGGACTCAGCCCGAAAGCGCCGACAGCCAGCGCCGGCGAACGGCTTCTCCGCGCTGGCTGTCGCCGCTTTCGAGCTGACTCCCGGAGCGAATTCGCTCCGGGACTCAGCCCGAAAGCGCCGACAGCCAGCGCCGGCGAACGGCTTCTCCGCGCTGGCTGTCGCCGCTTTCGAGCTGAGTCCCGGAGCGAATTCGCTTCAGGACTCAGCTCGAAAGCGGCGAGAATGAACGGCGTGGGCGGGCGAAGGGCGGGCGGCAGCGAGGAGTTTGCGTGGGCGGTGGGGAAACTCCTTGCTGATGCCCGCTGCTCGCCCTCCCGCCAGCAAGAGGGGGAAGACCCAGGGAAGCCGCCCAGCAGCTGATCTGCCGGGCCCCATCTACGCATGCGTGCCCATAGAAAAAAAGGGCACACATGCGCAGATGGTGTTTTGACTTCCGGGTTGAAAAATCGCAAATTACCCTGTTCGCAATGGTCGGGGACGCAATAACCGGGGGATCACTGTATATGTTAGGAGAGCTAGTGTAAGGAGTGCCCTTGAAAAACACTCAAAAGCATTGCTCAGAAGTAACCTACCTGTGCCATGGAACTGAGCTGGTCAATGGCTCATGTGCCTGCAGGGAGGGCCCCGCTTACCACCTGTGGCACATGGGCCATAGGTTTGCCATCACGGGCATAGGTTTTCCTGCTTGGGCAGCGGGTTGGACTAGAACAGGGGTCCCCAATTTTTTGAACCTCAGGGACCACCAAGGCCATAATTTTAAATCCCGTGGACTCTAATTCCCAATTCCTGCAGACCACTAAGATGATTTTTTAAAAGAAAAGGTAAATACACTTGTAAAATAATGATAAGAAAACTTCCATTTTATTATGAAAGGCACCTGTTTAATATAACAAATTTATAAATGCTTATTTAATTATAACAAAATTGTGAATGCTTATTTAACTGTAATAAAATCTTTAAAGGTTGTTTAATTGTAACACATTAAAGTTATTGTAATTATTACAAAATAATTGAAGCTTATTTGACAGTGGCTTGCTCATGTTGGGAAAGTCAGTCCCATATTCCAGAGCTGTAGCTGTAGTCCCTCCCCTCTTCTCCCCTCTCCCCTTTCCTTTCTTCTTCTTCCTTTCCTTTCCTTCTTTCCTCTCCTCCCCTTTCGTCTTCTACATTTCCTTTCCTTCTTTCATTTCCTTCTCTTTCCTTTCCTCTTTTTTCCTTCTTTCCTCTCCTTTCCCCTCCCTTTCTCCTTCCCTTCCCTTCAGCATGGAAGCAGCCCAGAAAACTTTGGCCAAACTCCTCAAGAGCCAAGGAGGGGGCTGAAGTAGCGTCCTCCCCGGAGGGCAAACTCTGGCTGCTCCCCTGACCGGATTCTATTTACCGCTCTGAGTCCCAAGTGACAGGAGACGAGGGCTGCATTACACCACCAGCCGGTGCAAATATCCCAGCTGGTACCAGTGTACATTATAATTATAAAAACAAAAGAAAAACACACACCCTTCACATTCTATGCAATTGAACTGAAAATTGATACTGCACTAATATTGCACTATACAATAGAATTCAATATCATTACTGCCCTGGGAGAGAAGCGGTTTTTGTCCTTGTTTTTATTGTTCTGTACAGTCTGCCAGATGGTTATAGTTCAAAAAAAAGGGTGCCCAGGATGAGATGGATCTTTAAGAATGTTTTGAACTTTCTTAAGGCAGCAGAAGTTCTTCCAAAGAGGGGAGAGATGATCCTCTGGGCCAGGAGTGAGCAAACTTGACTTGTGGACTTCAGCTCCCAGAATTCCTGAGCCAATCATGCTAGTGCAGGAATTCTGGGAGTTGAAGTCCACATGTCATAGAAGAGCTAACTTTGCCTACCCCTGCTCTGTGTAATGACATAGACCAGTGAGGGCATAGAAGGTGTTGCCCTATCTCAGCTCCAGCGTGATGGCCAGCTGAGTTTTGGCCTCCCTTTTGGCTCTCCAAGCTTCAGGAACGCCTCTTGAACCCTGGAGACAGTGAAAAACAGGCCAATGAGCCAACCAGAAGTTCAGAAACGAATTTCCGGAAATTCGTTTCTGAACTTCTGGTTGGCCTGTTTGGCCATTTTTGGCTCTCCCCAGGCTTCAGGAGGCTTTCCTGAAGAGCCGGGGTAGCGCAGTGGTTAGAGTGCAGCACTGCAGGCTACTTCAGCTAACTGCTAGCTGTAGTCCAAGGTGGATCAAATGAAGACCCAGATTGCTGGGGGCAATATGCTAATTCTGTAAAGTGCTTAGAGAGGGCTGTAAAAGCACTATGAAGCAGTATATATGTCTAAATGCTATAAGTCTAAATGCTATTGATATTTCCTGAACCCTGGGGAGAGCAAAAAACATCCCATCAGGACCTTACGGAAACCCAGAGTCTTCAGGTAGGCCTGTGGGGGGTGGGGCAGCATGCATGGCAGGTGGGGCAGCACAGAATGGTTGTGTGCACTTCGGGGGGGGGGGGAAGGCACTGCATTATGAATGTGGCCACATACATGCATGCTACTGTGCGCAGGCATACCCTTTTGGCATCTGAGCCAGAAAAGGTTAGCCATCACTGACTAGTGCTGCAATGTGAGCAGCCCAGGCAGGGGGAGGTTCTAATTTATTTTGCTGCCGGTTTACTTCCTTCCATGCAGTGTGGGTGCACCTCGGGGGTGCGTGTGTACAGGCACAAGGCCACAAAATAACATTGAAAAATTTTAAAAAGCCGAAAACAAGATGGCGACACATGCGCTGTGCCTGAAACTCAGGTTCTGCACATACACAGAAGAAAAAAGAAACGGAAAAAAAATCCCTCCCTATTTTTTTTAAAAGATGGCTGCGTCCACGGACCAGCACTGACAGAACCAGTTCCATGACCCCATCATGATGTCACCAGCGGTTTGCTACCAGTTCTATAGAACTGGTGGTTTTAGTATATAGAACGCAACCTACTTGGGTGTTGACATACAGTAGCTAACTATGTTAGTTTGTATAAATGTAAAGACTGTATCTTTAAGAAAATATTACTGGTTGGCCATAAGAGGGCGCCAACACCGTTCCCTTTAGGGAGGAGTTACTTTGTTAGAGATATATTTTCCCGTGAGCTGTATTCTTGCTGTGTGCGTGGTTTGTAAACTATTGGTAATATTATATTGTTGATTCTGTATATTTGCAAATAATAATATTGTTGTATATACATTGATACTAAGTCTGAGTCATTGTCTGGTTAATCCACATTACCTATACTACAACAACTCTGCTTAATGTGTGTTGAAGGTTTCCTACCGAGACATACTAACAGGTGGGAACCCAGGTTTGGCCTCAGATCAAGTCCTCTTTTATGATCAACACCCAGAGACTTAAAACTGGCCACTTGCTCCACTCAGTCTCCACTGATAAACAAGGGCTGGATGTCTGATCTATTCCTTCTATAGTCCACTATGAGCCCTTGGTCTTATTGGTGCATGCACAGCATAACTTCTCTTGTGGTGCTTGTGTCCACATCCCAGTGTGATTTAGCTTCCACGCACGCTGAAATCTTGCGAGCGGACGCCCCCGCGCGTGAGATTTTGGTGGGTTTTTTTGCTTCTGGACAATCTCTCTCATACCCATACACATCCCCTCACGAGATTTTGCTTCAGCACATGTGCATGAAGTAAAAGTACATTGGGATACGCAGCACACCGTTTGCTACTGGTGCACTGTCCTCTACCATACCTGTAGCAACCCACTACGGTTAAGTTATTGTCTTCACACCACAAAAGCACCTGGTCCACCTCATCTCGATAGGCCAGTGATGATGAATCTATTGCATGGTTGCCACAGGTGGCATGCAGAGCCATATCTGCTGGCACGTGAGCTGTTGCCCTAGCTCTGCTCCAATGTGCATATATGTGGTGACTAGCTGAGGCTCTGGGAGGGCGTTTTTGACAACCAGAAAGCTTCTGGGGGGTGGAGGAGGTTTCTACCCTCTCCCAGCCCCAGGGAAGCCTTTGGAGCCTAGGGAGGGTGAAACATGAGCCTATGGGCCCACCAGAAGTTGGGAAACAGACTGTTTCTGGCCTCCAGAGGGCCTCTGGGGGCTGGGGGAAGCTGTTTTCACCCTCCCCAGGCATTGAATTATGGGTGTGGGCACTGGCGCCTGCGTGATAATGTGCATGCATGCTCTTTTGACACCCGAGGAAGAAAGGGTTTGCCACCACTGCGATAGGCAGACTCATTCAATGCCCCTACGCCCCCGGAAATGAGTCCCACCAATGTAGTTATCATCTGCAAGTTTAGTAATAGTGTTACTAGCGTAAGTGGGAGTGCTGTAACTTTGGTTTGGCATTTTTGTTATTATGCACACATTCTACAGTCATCATTTCAGAACTTCTGCCAAACCATTTGGGATCCACTGCAGTCTGGCAGACTTGAAAACTAGAATATTTTGTTTGTTTGCTGGCTGTTGAGCAAAAATAAAACCTGGAGTTTCTGATGGGCTCTCCTTCCCCTGCTGGGCCCATGAGCTGGCCTGCCCACCAACCTTCCCCACATCTTCTTTTCCCTACCTCCCCATAGCAGCTGTGGATGCTGTTGCCAACATCGATGGCATTTTTTCCCTTCCTCTCTCCATGGAAAGCCTTCTGCCCAGAACATTGTGTCTTTTGGTCTGGGTCTGGCATGAAGCACGTATTTAGGTCTCCAGGTCAAACTTGCTTATCAAACTTGCTTTGATTTGGACATGGACCACCTAAAAGGAGTCGCTTCATGCAAGGAAAAGTGTGTTTATTTATGTACATTTATTATTTTAACAAATAACTCAAGGCAGAGAATTTATCCAATACACCTCCCATCTCCTATTTTCCGCACAACAACCCTGTGAAGTGAGAGGGATTAGCTCAGCGGTGGGCTACGAGGTGGAACGCTAAATTGCACTCGCTGCCGCGGCTGATAGGTTCTTGCGGGACCAGTGCAATTTGGCTGTGGAGGAAGCAAAATCGTGCATGGAGCTGCAGGTGTGCCCATGTTTCAGCATGCGCGGAAGCAAAAAAACCTCATCGAAACACGGGCACACCTGCAGTTCTGTATGCGATTTTGCTTCCTCCACAGGTGCAACAGCAAAATCACACTGGTCCCATAAGAACTTATGAGCCGCGGCGGCGAGTGCAATTTAGCGTTCCAACTCGTAGCCCACCACTGGACTAGCTAAAAGTCACCTGGCTGGTTAGTTTATGGTCAGGGTAGGGAAGTGATGGCAAATCTTTTTTGGTTTGCCTGCCAAAAGGTCTGTGTGTGTGTGCCGGCATGTGTGCATGTGCACAGACCCCTCCCTTCCTCCCATGCACGTGTAACCCCCCTTGTGCTGCCCCCTGTGCATGAGCACAGGCCTTTCTGAAGCCTGGTGGGTGAAAAAAATCCATCAATAGACAAACAGGAAGTTTGAGAAAACGCACTTCCATTTAGTTTTTGTGCTGCTGTTTTTCGCACTCCGGAGGGTTCAGGGAAGCTTTCTGAAGTTCCGGAGTGCAAAAAAGAGCAAGAGCAAACCAGACGTTTGGAAAATACACTTCCGGGTTGCCCATTGTGCTGTTTTTTTGCACTCTGGAAGCTCCAGAGTGCAAAAAACAGCACAACAACTGGTTTGTCCATTGAGAGATTATTTTTGCCTCTGGAGCTTCAGGGAAACTTCCCTGAAACGTCCAGAGGACGAAATGGCCTTTCCCAAGGCTGGACAGCATGTGCATGCGTGCTGGAGCTGAAACATGTCAAAGTCTTGCATGTCCTCTGATATGGTTGCATGGGTGCCATAGGTTCGCCATCATGGGGTTAGGGCATGACATCACCTTCTCCTTAACCATTAGACCTGAGATGTCAAAACTGATTTCATTGAGGGCTACATGAGGGTTGTGTTTGATCTCAGGGGTGGAGGGCAGTGGGGGCACGGCCAGCTGAATGTATTTGTGTTGGCACCTATGGTGGCCTGAGCACTCTGCCAGCAAAAACAGCCTCCTCAGCTCCGTTTTCGGCTGTGGCGGCCTCTTGCAACACTTTGCCAGTGAAAATGGAGCTGGGGAGCCCATTTACCCTGGCAAAGTCACTGTGGGCCAGTCCTTCCAGGGTGGATTTAAGCACCCCATGGGCAAGATCTGGCCCAGGGTCCTTGAATTTGACACACCTGCACTAGACCAAACTAGTTCTATACAACATCTTTCAATGCAAATAGGGTACTCTGGGGTGGAGCTCCATTTTCACTACCCCGCTGCGTTGCCCCCCCCCTCCAGGCAGCCGCCCATCCCTGGTCTGGAGGCAAACCGTTCCACTGATAATTGTTCCTGATCACTATCAGGAAATTAAGGTGTTGGTTATCACCTATAAAGCTCTATATGGCTCGGGACCAGACTATCTTCCGGACCGCCTTCTGCCACGTACATCCCAGCATCTGATAAGAGCCCACAGAGTCAGCCTTCTCTGGATCCCGTCAACCAAACAATGTCGGCTGGTAGGCCCACGGGGAAGGGCCTTCTCTGTGGGGGCTCCAGCTCTATGGAACCAACTGCCTCCGAAGATTTGCTCTCTTGCCACCTTACGGGCCTTCCGTAAAACTGTGAAGACCTGGCTCTTCTCGATGGCCTCAAATTGTTGAGTGAATGGATCCTAGATTACTAGGTATGTGATTGAGAGTATGGATGTTGGCTGGGTTTATTAATGCTTATACTGTTTCTATACTGTTTTTATATTGTTCTTATGCATTGATTTTTTTTATTTATCGAAAACTGCCCAGAGTCCCCTGGGAGTTGGATGGAATACAAAAACAATTAATAAACAATAAAATAAATTTCTCCTTAAATTCTAGGTTGGATCACTTCTTGATAATCTTCCATCTGTTATGTCTTGTCCTGCCCTCAGATGCTTAGGAGAATAGTAAACATACTACTCTCCTGTGACATTACTTGGAAGGATTGAAGGAAATCTACCACTGTGACTCTCTGTAGTTTTCTCTTCTTTATACCCGGTTCCTGTGACCACTCTGCCTGGGAGTGGACTTCCAAGACCCTCGTCACCCCTTTCATTCTTCTCCTTTCATTTCTTTCCAGCTGTTCAATACTGTGGCACCACAACATGACACACTATCTTTTCTTGAGCCATGACACTGCCCTCTAATATTATTTCTTTACCCATTTCTGTTGTAGCCTGAAAACATCCTTAGTTGTAACCAGGGTGTTGAGCAGGTTTTGCCATGTTTTGTATATGTGACAATCTTTGCTTGTCATCGGGGAGGGATCATCCCTCCCCTCCAGTCTCCTCTTTGGGCACATTTTTTTCCATTTTGGACAGTGGGAGGGTACAATTCTTTCAAAGTGGGACACAAACACTCACCTGTCCACACCTCTCGGTCTTTGAGACAATCCCAGGCTCAGAGGCCTGGATGCTTCATTAGTGATGGTGGCAAAAGAGGGGGTTACACGGTGCTGTGAAGTTTCCTTCTACTCAATGATGGACAACTGTCCCACAGGTCCTGTAGATCAGTGTTTCCCAACCTTGGCAACTTGAAGATATTTGGACTTCAACTCCCAGAATTCCCCAGCCAGCAAATGCTGGCTGGGGAATTCTGGGAGTTGAAGTCCAAATATCTCCAAGTTGCCAAGGTTGGGAAACACTGCCGCAGAGGACCAAAGATTCAGAAACAATGTTTGAAAACATGTCCCATACTGAATGGTCCAGTGTGTGGGACAGCAAGATTTGCTAGTCCGTAGCTAGACTAAAATGCATACATCCAATCTAGACATGGAGTTATAGGTACACGTTCATGTTACAGAGTGTGCAGAGTGATCCCTGAGTTATCAAGAATGTACATGCGCAAAGGAAATATGGAATCCTAGCAGATATCCAGCAGATAGTCAGGAGATGTGAGTAATGGTTCAGTTATACAAACCAGATACATTAAAGCCTATAAAATAGTATTTATTTTAGCAAATATCGTAGTCAAGTTAAACAGTCCCGTCATACACAGTCAAATCAGTAAATAACTCTCAATACATTAGCAATACTACAAGCCTTACTTGTACAGCTTACGCATACATAAACCAGCATTGAACACAGTACTATATTTATTATTTATTATTTATTAATTGGATTTATATACCGCCTCTCTCTGAGGACTTAGGGTAGTCAGCAATAACAAACAGAAAAATAACAGAGACACACAGAGAGAACTCTTGATGTTGAATAGGCCAAAAAGGCATAAAAAGTAGGGAGAGGGAGATTGTGATTCCGCTGTAGAGGGCTGGTGAGACCCCATTTGGAATACTGTGTTCAGTTCTGGAGACCTCACCTACAAAAAGATATGGATAAAATTGAATGGGTCCAAAGATGGGCTACAAAAATGGGGGAAGGTCTTAAGCATAAAACTTATCAGGAAAGACTTCATGAACTCAATCTGTATAGTCTGGAGGACAGAAGGGAAAGGGGGGGCATGATCAAAACATTTAAATACAGTATGTTAAAGGGTTCAATAAGATTCAGGAGGGAAGTGTTTTTAATAGGAAAGTGAACACAAGAACAAGGGTGCACAATCTGAGGTTAGTTAGGGGAAAGATCAGAAGTAACGTGTGAAAATATTATTTTACTGAAAGAGCAGTAGATGCTTGGAACAAACTTCTAGCAGACGTGGTTGGTAAAGCCACAGTAACTGAATTTAAACATGCCTGGGATAAACATATATCCATCCCAATATAAAATACAGGAAATAATAGAAGCGCAGACTAGGTGGACCACGAGGTCTTTTTCTGCGGTCAATCTTTTATGTTTCTATGAGAATCACACTTTTGGCTCCCTCTTATGGCAATCTCCAACATTACCTCTTAAAGCTATAGTACTTCAAAACATACAAGCATTCATTATTAGCTTGTTTATATATTGCCAAACCCAACCTGTTATGTACATAGTACTAATTTGCACAGACTGAAACACATATATCCATCACTGGAGGTTTTTAAGAAGAAACTAGAGAGACGCTTATCTGAAATAACTCTTCTGCTTCAAGAGTTCAAGGCTTCAAGGTCCTTTCCTGCTCTCCTCTATTCTATTCTTATTTTCTGGACATAAGTGTGTGTGTGGGAGAGAATGAGAGTGAGAGACAAAAGGGAAGAAAACAAGAATGCCAAGGTTTTTATCTGATGAGAACATTTGTTTCAGCTTAGAGCTGCAACTCTTCTAACATAAAAATTCCAAGTATGCACCCAGGAACAATTTCTCAGCGTTTGCAAAGTGTATCTCCATTCTTAATCTACTCAGGCTGGCTTGCACGCGTCGTGTTTATCATACTGTGTGGGGTGTTCGATTTTTGCTTAGTAAGTTCTGCAATTGGCGTGCCTTGCGGTTGGTTCAATAAACCGCAATAAAACAAAACCCTGCTCTTGATGTTCGTATGATGTATGATATTTGATGTGTTCTCTTCACCGACGATGTAAAACTCTTCAACACCACCGATAACACAACTACTCTCCAAAAAGACCTGGACTCTGTTTCTGAGTGGTATAATACATGGCAACTCCAAATCTCAACCAGCAAATGCTCTGTCCTGAACTCCAAATACGAACTGAATAGTCAAATTATCACAGATAACCCCCACTCGGTTAAAGACCTCGGTATACTAATAACAAAAGACTTAAGCGCCAAAGCCCACTGCAACAACATAGCCAAGAAGGCTCCATGAGTTGTAAATCTAATCCTACGTAGCTTCTGCTCTGGCAATCTCTCACTAATTACCAGAGATTACAAAATTTTTGCCAGACCCATCCTCGAATACAGCTCATCTGTTTGGAACCCATACCGCATCTCGGACATTAACACCCTCGAAAATGTCCAAAGATACTTCACCAGAAGAGCCCTTCACTCCTCCACTTGAAACAGAATACCCTACGAGACTAGACTTTCAATCCTGGGCCTAGAAAGCTTAGAACTAAGACGCCTTAAACATGATCTAAGTATTGCCCACAAGATCATATGCTGCAACATCCTGCCTGTTGGTGACTACTTCAGCTTCAACCACAACAACACAAGAGCACACAACAGATTTAAACTTAATATTAACCGCTCCAAACTTGACTGTAAAAAATATGACTTCAGTAACCGAGTTGTCGAAGCGTGGAAGTCATTACTGGACTCCATAGTGTCATCCCCTAATCCCCAACACTTTACCCTTAAATTATCCACGGTTGACCTCTCCAGATTCCTAAGAGGTCAGTAAGGGGCGAGTACAAGTGCACTAGAGTGCCTTCCGTCCCCTGTCCTATTGTTCTCCTATATCTCCTATACCTTTCTTCTATTCCTATATCTCCTCTTCTATTCTTTCATTCATATATTTACTCCTATATCTTCTCTTCTTTTTGAGATATATTTTACTATGAGTATATCCTCTATAACCTCCATTATGTATTTTACTATGTGTATACCCACTAAAACCCTCATTGTGTATTGGACAAAATCAATAAATCAATCAATTAAAAATAAATAAATGTACAATACTAGTGCTGCACACAGGCTGCTTCAACGGAAAAAAGATGGAAAGTGACCCTGAAAGGATGTGTATGAGCTCCCTTTGAATTTTGAGTCATTCCACTGCTGTTGAGTTCTCTGAAAGAAAATCCATTTTTCTTACAAAGAGACCAACCAGTCTTGGCCATTTTAATGCCCAAGACTGTTTGAACCCTCCTCTGTTTTTTACCCTCAGCTTTGATTATCTTGGCCAAATAGACCCTCATTGCAGTTCAGTGTCCGTTTCACATCAACTTGAACCACTGAGATCAATGTGCATGACGGAAAGGCTGACATTTTGCACTCATAGCCTTCAGCTATCAGCCATCCATCCATCCCCTTATGCTTCCAAAGAGAAGATCTGTTGGGGTTCCAAGTAACAGACCCAATGCAATCGAAACTCTGAGGCCAAGATTCTCATCAAAGTCCACATTTATTAGGCACGTCATATTGGCACATCTGGTAAAAACCCAACCCTGAAAGTCCCACAGTTTTCCCCACCCAAATTAAAAGTCAAAGTTCTTCCCCCAGTCCACACATCCATCACATGGTCCAATCCAGTCACCATCCCAACTCCAGTTGGTTTCAGCCCATGCTTCCTCAACCCCTGGTGAGAACGTCCTTGGTTCCCAGGAGAACGAATTTTATTTGTTTACAAAGTCCCCTGCTATCTCTATCTCCCCTCTCCCATTTCTACAGCACCAACTCTTTATGGAAGAGTTCTTTTCAAGAGAGGGAGTGTGTCCGGGTAGGTAACTAATTTATTTATTTATTTGTTTTGTCAAGCACGTATTGGTGGTATACAAAGATATAATAATATTTATTTATTTATTTATTTATTGATTGATTGATTGATTGTTAGAGTTGGAAGGGACCATGCGGGTCATCAAGTCCATCCCCCTGCCTAAGCAGGAACCCTATAGCATCCTAGCCAAATGGCAGCCCAATTTCCTCTTTAAAATGTCCAGAGTATTGGAGTTCACAACATCCGCTGGTATACACGATACTAGTAAAAGAGAAACATTAGGAGAGGGGACGGAAGGCACTCTGGTGCACTTATGCACGCCCCTCACTTAAGATTATGGAGTCCTAGGGCTACTTAAGTGGACAGTTCCCCCCTCAAATAAAAACCTGTTTTGGAAGATGGTGGCTTCAGTAGATAACCCAAAAGAGATCCGGTGTGTGGTTTCTTGCCGCTCATGGAGGTGATGAGGGGAAAAAAGAAGGAGGCTGATAGAAGCCTTCTTGGGTTTTGTCCTTAATGTTTCGAAAAGGCATAAGACGGTAATGTTAGGAGCCCGTTTGGATCTCTCTGGAAGGTTAGAACATAAGAAGAGCCATCCTGAATCAGGCCAAAGCCCATCGAGTCCAGCATTCTGTGTCACACAGTGGCCCCCCAATTGTCCATGGGGATCTTGAGTAGAAAGAGAAGGCAAAACCTTCCCTTTCTCTGGACCCCCAAAAATTGGTACTCAAGGGAATCCTGCCTGTCTCAACCAACATAGAGGCGGCACATGGACATCCATTTCAATAACCACCGATACACTTGGCATCCATAAATCTGTCTAATCCTGCCATGAAGCTATGACGGCTGACAGCTGTCACGACCTCTTCTGGAAGTGAATTCCATAAACCAACGACCCTCTGGGTGAAGAAATATTTCCCTTTATTTGTCCTTGCTTTCTTATCTATGAGCTTTGGGAGGGGCCCCTCGTCCTAGTATTGTGTGATAGAGAAAAGAATTTTCCTCTATCCACCTTTTCTATCCCGTGCATGATTTTATACACTTCAATCAAGTCACCCCTTAAACGCCGTATTTCAAGGCTGAAGAGACCGAGGCGTTGCAACCTGATTTCATAAGGGAGGGGCTCCATTTCCTAGGTTGTAGCTTAATTATACTCCCCTCCCCAGCATAATTTGAAATGGTGTAGGCAGGGACTCCGGCTTGAGGGGAGGGTTGATGACCTACAAGGTCCCTTCCAACTCTAATAACACAGGCCTACAAAAAATATTTTGTATCGCAGTTTGACCTTGTAATTTTCTGAATCATTTTTTTTTTTCCAAAAATGTATATAGTTTTTCTGTAGCAGGTAGTTTCCACGGAGCAGCATCATTATTATAAGAAATATACTGGCAATATTAAGAAAACAGTAATTACCACATACATTGAAAATGTAGAAATAACGTAATAGCAAAAATGCTTTTGTATCAGAAACTTTGTTTGATAGAGCAAAACTAAGCATATTTTTGGAATCAGCACGTCAAACTCCATAAAACAGACATATTACTTTTGCTGATGATTTTTTTGTGTTGACCAGTGTAATAAACAGGCTTTGCTATGGCAAAGCCTAAGACCCTAAAACAGTGATGGCGAAGCTATGGCACAGGTATAGACCTGGCCGTGCTGGCAGGCCTGGGGGCCCTAAATCAACCACTAGCTTGTCCACGTGCATGAATCGCTATGAATGACTAGTATGTGTGTTGCTGAACTGTTTTTTGAGTTTTGATTAGGGTTTTAGAAATTAGTTTCTTTTTATCTTGACTTCTTTTTATTGTTATTGTTACTTGTAACTTACACTGTTGTAAGTCGCCCTGAGATTTTCGGGTTTGAGCTGCATAGAAATCAAAGGCAAAATCCCTCCCTTTCCCTGGACCCTCAAAAATCGGTACTCAAGAGAATCCTGCCTGCCTCAACCAGCATAGAGGCGGCACTTGGACATCCATTTCAATAACCACCGATACACTTGGCATCCATAAATCTCTAATCCTGCCTTGAAGCTATCAAGGCTGACAGCTGTCATGACCTCTTCTGGAAGGGAATTCCATAAACCAACAACCCTCTGGGTGAAGAAATATTTCCCTTTCCCTCCTGTGCAATCTTGGCAAAGATTACAATTTAACATCTGCCTGTAGTCATCCCTGACGACAGGGTGACCATTTATGCCGAAGAAAATTTCCTTTCTATGCACAGCAGGAAAGATATTACAAAAAATATTTCAATATAATCAAGAGACACCTATGAGCTCATAATAAGGAAAACATTTCATCTGTCTTTGGGGATATATAGGTCACAAACCCTGCTTGAGCTCTGCCATGGTTTTACCTGGAGACAACAAGCCCATTATTGGAAGAAGCAGCCCAGTAAAACAAACCAGAATCTCTTCTCTGTGAAGAAAGGGCACAATCAGAGAAAGGAAGCTGGGCCAAGGATACCTTAATGAAAACAAGGACCAGGGGAGACATGGTAGCAATCTTCCAATATCTAAAGGGCTGCCACCAAGAAGAGGGAGTCAATCTCTTCTCCAAACCACTCGGAAGGCAGGACAAGAAACAAAGGATGGAAAGTAAACAAGAAGAGAACCAGTCTAGAACTGAGGAGGAACTCTCTGACGGTGAGAGCAATCAGCCCATGGAACAGAAGTTGCCTTCATAAGTTGTGGGAGCTTCATCTCTAGAATCTTTCAAGAAGAGACTGGACTGCCATCTGTCAGAAATGGTGTAGGGTCTCCTGCGTGGGTGGGGGTTTGGACTAGATGACCTCCAGGTTCCCTCTGTTAATCTGTTACACTGTTTTAGCAATAGCACCTAGACTTATATACCGCTGCACAGTGCTTTACAGCCCTCTCTAAGCAGTTTACAGAGTCAGCCTTTTGCCCCCAACAATCTGGGTGCTCATTTTACCCACCTAAGAAGGGCAGAAGGCTGAGTCAACCCTGAGCCTTGTAGGATTTGAATTACCAAATTGCAGGCAGTCGGTAGTCAGCAGAAGTGGCCTGCAGTACTGCACTCTAACCGCTGTGCCATCGAGACCTATACCTCCAAAGTCCCTTCCAACTCTGTTATCCTGTTACAAATGAATCTAAGGAGAGTGGTCTGACCTAGACTTCCTGACAATGGATCGATGTCTTCCTGTTTCTGTAGAGTGGTTTACAAAAGTGAAACTACCAAACAACAGTTCATAAAGACTATGAACTCCATCACCAGAAATAACACCAACTGCAGTCTTTTGAGTCTTTTTAAAAAAAAGAAAGTAAAGACTAACAAAAAGCTTCAGCATATTGATGATAATATCTTAGCAGCTGGGCAGAGTCCCAAGAAAATATAAACACAGCAGTAATTACCAGATTGCAGCAAAAGTTCCGTATCATAGACTTACAAAGTTTGGCTGGAAGCCCAGAGCTAATTAATGCAGACAAGAATGTGTTCCTTTTAAAAGACAAGTTGGAGACAAGAGCTGTAACAAGATTTCTGGAACAAACTACCTTGTCCTCTGTTCCGAAGCGTCATGTGACTCCTCCTTAAATAGCCTGAGGGTGTGGCCCAGCAGCCAGCAGTGCTGCTCATGAGTAAGCCTCCTCCTGAGTAACCACTCTTGCCCCCTATAGGCCCTGCGAATCCTAGCATCAAAAAGAGGCTCCTCCTTTTCTCCTGCGTCACTCATCTCAGGAGGTGCAGAAGGCCCTGGCTGCTCTTCAGCCTCTGACACCACGTCCTTTTTGCTGTCAGTCTCAGGTGCCAAGAACACAGGTTGCCTGTACCGTGCCTCCACTGTCTCTGCGGCTTCTGGATCCATTGCCAACTGAGCAGGACATGGACAGGCCACAACAAGGGGCTTCAGAAAGGAAAGCAATGGCTAATTTAACATTTTATGCCTATGCAGAACGTGAATGAGATTTCATTCACATTCTGCATAGATGCAAACGTGAATGAGATTTCCATGGTAAAAGGTACATTTATTCTTTTCTCTGTGCTTCCCCCACCTTGTTGAGGAAAAGAAGGAATGTCAGGAGGAAAAAAACTCTCTACTGACAGCTGCAAAATGCCTTGGAGCAGTAGCAAGCAAAGCAGCCCAGGGGACCTCTGGTGCTTTCCTTCACCACTTCTGCCTCCTCTGTCATCGGCATAAAGTCTACAGCCCTCCCCAAACAAATGGGACTGACAGACTGAAACATTTGGAGAACTTCAAGGTGAGATGGGAAAGCGCTCTAAGGCATCCTTGACCCAATTCCTTGGGTTGTGGTGTTTACTTGCTCCTGCAACATTTGCAAATTCTCTCAGGAAGGTTTTGCATGACTTAAACCAACATTTCAAATTCCTTGCAGACATTAAAATAAATAAAACCTATTGCTTCAGATGGTTCCTTTCATTCACTCTTCTGTTTTGCCACTCCTGTCTAAAAATATGCATCTGTTGCAGAGCTGAGCAACTTGTCCTAAGAGCCATTTCCTCACCTTTCTAAAGTAATCCAGCAAAAACCAAAGTGGAGGAAATTATCTCTCAACCAGTGGTTCCCAACGTGGGGCCCACGCCCACAGGGAGGCAATTTGATTTTTAATAGGGGCAATTGGAAAATGAGCTATTAACTGAATTTTTGAAAGCCTGCTAAATTATTCTTATCTACTTGTGACAAAACAGCTACCTATTGTCTTTGCATTTGCTGGAGCAATGATGGTGAACCTTTTTTTCCTTGGTTGCTGAAAGAGCGTGTGTGCATGCTATTGTGCATGTGTGAGTGCCACACCCATAATTCAATGCCTGGAGAGGGCAAAAACGGTCCCCCCCGTCGCCCCCGATGCTCTCTAAAGGCCAAAAATGGCCTGATTCCGAACTTCTGATGGGCCCGGTAGGTCCATTTTTCACACTCCCCAGGCTTCAGAGGCTTCCCTGGGTAATGGGGAGGGCAAAAACATCCTCTCTATCTTCTTGGAGGCCTTTGGAAGTTGAAAACACCCTCCCAGAGCCTATGTGCAAGCCAAAAATTAGCTGGCAGGCGCACACACATGCGTATTGGAGCTGAGCTAGGGCACATGTGCCATAGGTTCACCCTCACTGTCCTAGGGCCTAGACTGAAAAGGATATCCCAGCTGGGGTGAGAAGGGAGCAACGGCCAGCCCATCAGATGTACTTCCACTAAGGGTCATGGCAGAGTCCGCCAGAGTCTCTCTCTCTTTCAAGTTTCAAATTTAATTGGATTTGTACGCCGCCCCTCTCCGAGGACTCGGGGCGGCTCACAGCATATAAAAGAAACAGTAACAAACAATCCAATTAATAATACATTAAAAAAATTCTTAAAATTCTGGTTTTAAAAAAACTTCCCTTCACAATTCATTCCTTCATTGGTCAGGGGGAAGGCCTAAAAACCCCTGGGGGCTTTGATGCTGGGTGGTTGCAGGGCGATCTGCTCCGTGGGGAGACGGAGGGGGTGGCTGCTGGGGGGAGCCCAGCACTGAGGATACAGAACAAGGACCCAGGTTTAAGGAAGAAATTATTATATTTATAGTTATTTTGAGCCTCTGTTTTCCCAGGACCGCTTTTACAAGACTTTTCCTCTCAGAGCAATCTGGTGCTGGGCCACGCATGCGTAGGCCTTGCCAGGCCTGTGTGATCCACCTCCAGGTAGTGAACGACCAAAGCGTTTCCCCGCTAAGCTGCAGGTTCAAACCAAGTGGGCAGGTAGGGGAGTCATAGTTTAAAACCAGTGGTGAGTTCCTACTGGTACGCCCCAGAGCTCTGTTCCGGTAGCGCCCTGTAGATTGCATAACTTGCGCATGACCGCTCTGGTGTTGTCTTTGCCAGTCCATCGTGCAGCACCGTCTTTGCTTTGAATTTTTGGGTTTCTTTTGCTTCCTGTGCATGTGTGGAAGCAAAATCTCATGAGGAGACGCTCTTATGTGTGCAATTTCAGTGATTTTTTTCTTCTGCGCAGGCTTGGAGGTAATCACGCATGAGCATCCCCTCGCAATATTTTGGTGCTTTTTTTGCTTCCTGTCCATGCACAGAAGCAAAATCTTGGGACATTATGCATGAACGTGGGTAATGTTGCCATGCGCACAGAGCACTCCAGTATGGAAAAAGGAGGAACCCACCACTAGTTACAACCCCCCTTTCATTCATGAGAATCTTATTATTCATAAATTAAGAACATAATAACATAATAACATAAGAAGAGCCCTGCTGAATCAGGCCAACGCTCATCGAGTCCAGCATTCTGTATCACACACAGTGGCCCACCAATTGTCCATGGGGATCTTGAGCAGAAAGAGAAGGCAAGACCCTCCCTTTCCCTGGACCCCCAACAAATGGGACCCAAGGAAACCCTGCCTGCTTCAACCAACATAGAGGCAGCACATGGACATCCGTTTCAATCACCACTTGGCATCCATGAATCTCTCTAATCCTGTCTTGAAGCTATCAAGACTGACAGCTGACACGACCTCTTCTGGAAGGGAATTCCATAAACCAACAAACCTCTGGGTGAAGAAATATTTCCCTTTATTTGTCCTCACTTTCTTACCTATGAGCTTTAGGGAGGGCCCCCTCATCCTAGTATTGTTTGATAGAGAAAAGAATTTTCCTCTATCCACCTTTTCTATCCCATGCATGATTTTATACACTTCGATCAAGTCACCCCTTAAACTCCGTCTTTCAAGGCTGAAGAGACCAAGGCGTTGCAACCTGGTAACATAAGGGAGGGGCTCCATTTCCTTGATCATACTTGTTGCCCTTTTTTGCACCTTTTCCAGTTCCATTATATCCTTCTTGAGGTGCGGTGACCAGAACTGTACACAGTACTCCAAATGTGGTCTCACAGGAAATTAAAGTAATTTTTTTTTAAATTTCCCTCTTTCTGCACCATTTCTTTTAATAGTTACTTATTCTATTTTATTTATTTAGTTTGTCAAACATATATGAGATAACAGGTATAAGTATAAATATGAACATGAACACAGGAAACGAGTACAAATAAATGGGGATGGTAGGACAGGGACGGTAGGCCCACTGGTGCTCTTATACACGCCCCTTTGCAGTATTTATTTTAATTTAATTCAAATTAAAATAATTCAAATCAAATCATTTATTTAAAACATTTCTTTCAATAATTTGCATCATTTGGTAATTTTTTCTCTCATTTATTTCATATCCCTTCATACTATTATTTTTAAAGTTCCTCGGGACTTCTACTATCTATCTTTCTTTTATTTCACTTTTTGAATAGTAAGAATTATATGTCAGGGGGGAGCAGAATAAGGACTTTAGAGATGCTTATCAGGGCATGGCCCAAAAAAGGGTGGGAACCACTCCTGCAAACAAACAATTTAGATATACAGTGTTCCCTCGATTTTCGCGGGGGATGCGTTCCGAGACTGCCTGCGAAAGTCGAATTTCCGCAAAGTAGAGATGCGGAAGTAAATACACTATTTTTGGCTATGAACAGTATCACAAGCCTTCCATTAACACTTTAAACCCCTAAAGTGCAATTTCCCCTCCCCTTAGCAACCATTTAGATCATTACTCACCATGTTTATTTATTAAAGTTTATTAAAAAAAATATTCATTAAAGTCGGATGAAAGTTTGGCGATGACATATGACATCATCGGTGGTGTATGGAAAAAACCCGCAAAGTATTTTTTAATTAATATTTTTGAAAAACCGTGGTATAGACTTTTCACAAAGTTCGAACCCGCGAAAATCGAGGGAACACTGCACATTATTTGAATTGTCAGGAACATTCAGAATTCAAGGCCTGATTTTTGTGGACCAACTTTCCAGAAGGGCTGCATTTCTCTTGCTTGAAATCTAGGAGAGGGTTACTATCCTAAACTAGCTAAACTTACTTTAACACCAACCGACCAGTCCTTATTGCAATATTCCCTACAACTTTTGAAGAGCCATTGGGGGGATCTCTGAATTAAAATAATTAAATGAATACCTAGAAATCACAATGATGTCATGATTCAAGTGACTCTAACTGGGCCCAGGAACTCACAGAGATTTGCTACAGTTATTGAGCAAAAAAGCCAAAGCGAGGTATAATGAAAGGAAGGAGGAAGACAGGTGTGTCTTTGTGGATTTTATCACATTCCGTGTGGAATTTTGTACTTGTGGTTAAAACTATGCAACAGCTTCAGCTGGAAGGCTTGAATGCAAAATGAGATGGAAAGCAAGAATTTTAAAATCTATCCATCTTAGAAATACTGCAAAGAAAGTGGTGGGTGGTAATGAAAACGCAGATATCATGTTGAAGTCAAACAAGCATTTATCTGCCAATCTGCATTGGACATTACAGTCAATAACCTTTGACGAAGAGATTTTCATTCTGCTAAGAACAATTGAGGATACTACTAATAAACAGATTTTATCATTTTGAAATGAGACATGGTAAACATCTGAAGAATTAGTTGGCCAGTCCTTCCCCCCCTTCTTTCCTCCCTCCCTCCTTCCATCTCCTCCTCCTCCACTACCACCACCTCTATTTCCTTCTCTTCTGGGCTTTAGGAGTAGCCACAGCGCTTATTTCTATTTTTTTCTTAGTTTCTCCAGCACACTGTAATTATTGCACGATTCAAGGCAGGGTTGTGGACTTAAAAGCTTCCTGCTCAATGAAGTGGCAGAATTGTGTTTTCTTCTTCCAGCACCTTCTTTCCATCTCAAGCTCACTAATACCTCCACAGCTCCACTTCCTAATTGTCAAAAACTGAAAGACCTTGGTCAAGTTTAATGGTGGATCTTCACTGCATTGCACACATAACTTCTAAAACATTCTGGGGTCAGATTCAATCCATGGACCCCACATGCAGACAAGATCCCTCTGCGTGAGCACAAGCACAATCTTGGCGAGACATGCGCCCGTGCCCGGCAATCACCTGGAGCTGGATGTGCATTGCACCGATAGCAGCAGAAGGTAGGACTTACGCCAGCTTTAGACCAACTAAAACCCTCCAAAACTTCTTAAAACAAGACCCAGTAGCCTAAGAAGAAACCCAGGACTCATTTACAAGGGTTGCCCAGAAAGTAATGCACCACATTTTTTTTCTCAGCCTACAGTAATGGTACAAATGCGAAACTTTAGATATACATTATTTGAATTGTCAGGAATGCATGTGTAAATTTTGTATTTCTTCAGGCAGATAGCGTAGCTGCAGCAGTGTTTCGAAATGGGGTCTGTAAGTGATGTACGTTACAAGCAGTGTATCATTATTGAAATTCTCACTGCGGAGAAAGAAGCTGTTGGGAACATTCACAAATGTTTGTGTACATTTTATGGAGAATTTGCAGTTGACAGAAGTATGGTTAGTTGTGGAAGACAGTTTGAGGATGACAAAGAGGTTGTTTGCACAGTGCAGAAATGACTTCATGACCAGAACAAGGAGTGGTACCAACAGGGCTTACACGCCCTTATGTCTAGCTGAAAGGCCATAAAATGGGATTGAGATTACGTGGAAAAATAGGGAGTGTAGAAGAAACATAATTCTTTCTTGTGTGTAAGTTTCACTGTGTTCAATAAATAATTGTTGAAGAAAAAAATGTGGTGCATTACTTTCTGGGCAACATGCAAAGTACGAATTGTAATGGGCATTATCATAGAATAAATAGGCAGAAGTCTAGCAGAGGCATCCATGAATACCAACCAGCAATCAGAAGAGAGTTGTTGGTTATTACCTATAAAGCCCTATATGGCTCAGGGCCAGACTATTTACGGGACCGTCTCTTGCCACACACCTCCCAGAAACCAATAAGAGCTCACAGACTTGGCCTCCTCCAGGTCCAGTCGACTAAGCAATGCAGGTTGGTGGGGCCATGTAGGAGGACCTTCTCTGTGGCTGCCCCAGCTCTATGGAATAAAACTCCCCGCCATGTCTGTACTGCTCCCACCCTAATGGCCTTCCGTAAGGCCACAAAGACCTGACTTTGCCGGCAGGTCTGGGAGGGCCATGAATTAACAACCATCATGCCCAAATTGTATGAATGCTACATATGTATGCTGAATATTTAGTTTATTATTGGTTTTAAACTGGGTTTTATTGTTAGACTGTATATTTGACTTCTTTTAAATAGTTTTTTGCATTTTATATTGTTGTAAACTGCCCTGAATCCTTCAGGATTGGGTGTCATAGAAGTTGAATCAATCAATCAATCAATCAATCAGTCAATTAAATGATGAAAATTCCTTAATCGTGGACAGATTCAAACATAGTTTCAGCTGGGAAATGGAAAGTTCTAGACCAAGCTAAATCCAAATCTCTGCCCCCAGATATTCGCATTATCTCCTTCCTATTGGTTTTCTGGAAAGCTGTTAAAACCTGGCTTTTCTGGCAGGCCTCAAATTAAGACTGATAGTTGCAAGTATGGTTTTATAATACGTGTGATTTTAGTGATGTTTTTTATTGGTTTTTTACTTATATTGTATTTATGCCTGTTTTTAGCCACTCAGAGTCTGTTTGGAGTGAGCAGCATATAAATGCAAACAATCAATCAATCGATTGATTGATTGATTGATTGATCGATCAATTGATTGATCGATAAACAAACAAACAAACAAACAAACAAACAAACAAAAAGGCAAGAGATTTCCTGGAAGCTTGGCATTCACACGAATCAGCCATCAACATACATAGTAATAAATCGCATTTACACATCATTCAAAAGAGAGCTAGGAAGGAAACAGGAAGATCAGAACACACCCTATCCTGCGACCAACACTCAAACAGGGAATAATGCCAAGCAAAAAACAGTATCTAATTATGAAGCTGCCATGGGGAAAATTGCTGCCCCTGTCAACATTGTCAGGACAAGCTACTGTGTATAAACTCAGAGCAAACCCCACAGTCAACAGGATTGATGATATCACCTAGTCAGGTAATAAACATCTGCCAACAAACCACCAAGCCCAGAGAGCACCAATGACTCCACAGTTCAACCCTGCCAATAGAAGAGAATAGCATCAGCAATTCTTTTCTATTGGCAGGTAATTTGGAATTAGAAGGGGAATTTTCAGGAGCAGTAGTAGCTGATCTTCTGCAATTCCCCTTCCTTAGTGTTTGACTTTCTCTGATCTGGGAAAAAACCCTTCCTTTTCCTAGGAGCTAAATCTTTGTGCCCCAAAACATCAATTAACTTTCTCCCTTTCAGAAATGTCTACCAAGATCTATTTTCAATGGTAAGAAAAATCATTGCTTAGAGAAGCACGACCGATGAATTTATAAAATGGAAGCAAATGGGTTTGGTAAGAGGAAACAGTTCAGCAGTTTTCTATGGACCCCACTTAGATACTGAAGATCAAAGGTTACATTTGTTTTTAAAAATGTAATTACGTGTGCCTATATGACATGAATCTTAGGCCTGGAGTGCAGGAATGCATGGGCCGGTAGACAACATACTGCAGCAAGGGAAAATCTGCAGCAAGGGAATGTGCTCTGTGTTATCCCTGAAGCTGACCTGACAGAAGCCATTCTGCAGGTTCACTGGTGCCACACTGCAGCTCGGGGATAGGGCGGGGGGGGGGGGAGATAGCTGGGCTTTGTAGCCAAAACTTGGAGAGATCTGGACTTTAACTCCCAGAATTCCCCAGCCAGAATTCTGGGAGTTGAAGTCCAGATCTCTCCAAGTTGCCAAGGTTGGGAAACACTGCATTAGAGCACTATTGCTTTAAGAGCTAGTGTTACATATTGCCATAAGAGGGAGCCAGAAGTGTGATTCACTCTCTGGGCTACTCTCGGCTATTTCAGCATGTGACTATGCTGTAGTAAGAACTGTTTGTTCAAATGATGGTTTACGTATTTGTAAGCTGGAAAAGTAAGCTTATAGTATTGTATATTAGTTGCGATGTATTGGCTGATTTGACTGTGTATGACTAGGACTGTTCTTGACTAAGATATTTGCTAAAGTAAATAATACTTTTTACAATTTATGTATCTGGCTTGTATTACTGAATTATTATTTGTATCTCTGGACTATCAGTTTGATATCTGCAAGATCTCCATGTTTCCTCTGTGTATGTGTATATTTAATCATTCAGAGATAACTCTGCACACTCCTTAACAAAAGGGGAAAAATGTTTACTCTTAATTAGGTGAAAACCGTGGGGGCTTTCAAAGTTGGTTTTCACCAGATCTGTACCAATATGATATATTTAATAAAAATATTCCTTAAGGAATCTACCTGCCTCAGAGTTATGTTTGCTATGGATGTATTACAGTGGTCCCTCTACCTAAGAACACCTCTACTTAAGAACTTTTCTAGATAAGAACTGGGTGTTCAAGATTTTTTTGCCTCTTCTTAAATGATGAAGACACATACCGTTTACTCTTCAGTGCAAAATATCTTCTGCTTCAGTCTTCTATATACAGGAAATTTACTTTGGCTATATTCCGCTTACTTGCAAGTAGCTATTCACCCAATCTAGGTTACAAGTAGATACTAAACCAATCCAGGTTTCTTTGTATCACTATCACTACTCAATATTTAACTCACGCTCAAACTGCTCCAGCAAGCCAATTAACAACCACCACCATCAACATCATACAGCAGACAGAAAGATCATAGTAAAGTTGATTTGCATCTTATAATTCTCTGGCCCAATCAGGTTGCAGTTCACATCCAATGATTCAGCACTAACATGCTTTACATTCTACATTTCACCTTATATGGTAATACAGTGGTACCTCTACTTAAGAATGCCTCTGCTTAAGAACTTTTCTAGATAAGAACCGGGTGTTCAAGATTTTTTTGCCTCTTCTTAAGATCCATTTTCTACTTAAGAACCTGAGTCCGGAAAAATTTGAGAGCGGCACGAAGGCCTGGCCAGTTTCCTGCCATTCCCCCTGGGTTTATCTCTCTTGTGCAGTGTATGGGACGCAGCCTCACACCGGGTGTATGGGAGGTGTGTGGTCCTCTTCGCCGCCTCAGAGTCTCTCTTTTTTTTAAGCCTTAAAGTTTTGGATTTTTTTTATTCCCCTCCCCTTCTTCCTTCGGCAGTGATTGTCCTCCTCCTCTTCTTCCTCCTCCTCCTCCCACCCAAATTATGAGCTTTTACAGTGATACCTTGTCTTACAAACTTAATTGGTTCCGGGACGAGGTTCTTAAGGTGAAAAGTTTGTAAGACGAAACAATGTTTCCCATAGGAATCAATGGAAAAGCGATTAATGCGTGCAAGCCCAAAATTCACCCCTTTTGCCATCCGAAGCGCCTGTTTTTGTGCTGCTGGGATTTCCCTGAGGCTCCCCTCCATGGGAAACCCCACCTCTGGACTTCTGTGTTTTTGCAATGCTGCAGGAGAATCCCAGCAGGGGAATCCCAGCATCGCAAAAACAAGTGCTTCGCTGGCAACGGAAGTCCGGAGGTGGGGTTTCCCAGAGAAGGGATCATCAGTGAAATCGCAGCATCACAAAAACACCAAAGTCCTCAAAACCCCACCTCCGGACCTCTGTGTTTTTGCACTGCTGAGATTCCCCTGAGGCTCCCCTCGCTGGGAAACCCCACCTCCGGACTTCCATTGCCAGCAAAGCACCCATTTTTGCATTGCTTGGATTCCCCTGCAGCATCACAAAAACAGGGAAGTCCGGAGGTAGGGTTTTCCAGCAGCGGCGGTGGGTTTGTAAGGTGAAAATAGTTTGTAAGATGAGGCAAAAAAATCTTAAACTCCGGGTTTGTATCTCGAAAAGTTTGTATGACGAGGCGTTTGTAAGATGAGGTATCACTGTATTTCTTTCCTAATGGGTTTGCACACATTATTTGCTTTTTCATTGACTCCTATGGGAAAAATTGCTTCTTCTTACAAACCTTTCTACTTAAGAACCTGGTCACGGAACGAATTAAGTTCTTAAGTAGAGGTATCGCTGTACTTGGAACCCCGACACTCTGTTAGTCTACCAACACTGTTGCAAATACTCTTTCTCTACGTCAAATGTACTCAGGGTAAATGGAATGAATCTGTGCAAGGGTCCAGTGCCCCTCCCCCCACTGTATTGGCCTCTGACTTCTATAGAGTTTTAATCCCTTCCGGGATCCATCAGATGGGAGATCTTATCCTGTCAAGATTGAAGGGATGGAAGGACATCTCAGTGTTAGGTGACCAACAAAGTTGCACAACGATGTCAGTTTAGCTCGGTAAGTAGAAACAGAACATCAAAGAAATGTTTGCCGATGTCTCTTTAGAAATGTTCCCACAGGGAAAGAGGCACTTTTTAAAAACATAGTTTAAAAGTGTTTATTTGTCTCTTATTCTGGGCAACAGCATTGAAGAATGAAAGCGGGGGGGGGGGGGGGGGGGAATTCTATACGTCTTCCTTTCTCCCCCCCATCCTTGCAAAAACTGTTTTCATGATTTGATGGAATTCTGAGCCATTTGGGTAATGAGGTGCCTCTTCCGAGGGCTCCCAAATGCAGCTTCAAAGGCACCTGCAGCTCCTCTAAGGACCCTCTTTCCACGCCAGTCTGAAGAGTTTGTTGGGTGGTGAACATTTAAAGCCTTTTATTTAGCCTAACTACCGGTATGTGTCATCCAGGAAGCAGCTGAACTGTAACTGCAGAATGTCTCCTCCATAGAATAATATTTCCCTTTTCTGAAACCAAATAATAATAATAACAACAATGTATTGATGTATTGGGTTTTTAGCTGTAGTTTTTTAATGTATTAGATTTGTACTGTATGCTTTGTTTCTATATTTATTCTGTGAGCTGCCCCGAGTTTTCGTAGAAGGGCGGCATTACAAATCTAATTAATAATAATAATAACAACAACACAACAAAACAACAACAACAACAACAACAACAATAATAATAATAATAGTATTAAACTCTACCAGCTAAGCCTTGAGTGTGCACCTGCCCATGTGAGAGCCTTTTTAGAAACAGAAACATAGAAGATTGACAGCAGAAAAAGACCTCCTGGTCCATCTAGTCTGTCCTTATACTATTTCCTGTATTTTATCTTAGGATGGATCTGTGTTTATCCCAGGCATGTTTAAATTCAGTTACTGTGGATTTACCAACCACGTCTGCTAGAAGTTTGTTCCAAGGATCTACTACTCTTTCAGTAAAATAATATTTTTTCATGTTTCTTCTGATCTTTCCCCCAACTGACCTCAGATTGTGCCCCCTTCTTCTTGGGTTCACTTTTCTATTAAAACACTTCCCTCCTGAACCTTATTGAACTCTTGAACATATTTAAATATTTCGATCATGTCCCCCCTTTTCCTTCTGTCCTCCAGACTATGCAGATTGAGTTCATGAAGTCTTTCCTGATGAGGTTGATGCTTAAGACCTTCCACCATTTTTGTTGCCCGTCTTTGGACCCGTTCAATTTGATCAATATCTTTTTGTAGGTGAGGTCTCCAGAACTGGACACAGTGTTCCAAATGGGGTCTCACCAGCGCTTTTTGCTTTTCACAAGACCAACAAGGATTGTGGAAGTTAGGAAACTGTGTCTGGACCCTCTAAATCAGTGATGGTGAACCTTTTTTGGTTCACATGCCAAGAGGAGGTCTGTGGGTGTGCTAGCACCCCCTCTGGGGCTTCAAGAAGCTTCCCTGAACCCTGTGGAGTGCAAAAAACACACAACGGGCAAACCGGAAGTGCGTTTTCCAAACTTCAGGTTTGTCCATTGGGCAGTATTTTTGCCCTGCAGGGCTTCAGGGAAGCTTCTATGAAACCTCTGGAGGGCTAAATGGCCTTTTCCAAGGCTGAAAATCAGCTGGCCAGTGCACGCATGCACATTGGAGTTGATATAGGGCAATGTCTTGCATGCCCTCCGATATGGCTCTGTGTGCCACCTTTGGTACCTGTGCCATAGGTTTGCCATTATGGCTCTAAATCATGGAAGTAAGCCAGACTTTCATTTGAAGAAAATCCTTCTCCAGTACCATTTTAAAGCATCTTTTTTTTCCATTTGCAAGATAGCGATAGCACTTAGGTTTATATACCTCTCCATAGTGTTTTACAGCACTCTCTGAGTGGTTTACAACGTCAGCATATCACCCAGAGCAGCCTGGGTTCTCATTTTAGCCGACCATGGAAGGATACATTGCTGAGTCAACCTTGAGCTGGTCAGGATTGAACTGCTGGCATTCGGCAGAATTAGCCTGCAGTATTACATTCTAACCACTGCACGCACCATGTCTCATAAGCTGCATTTGCCTAGAACAGCGTTTCTCAATTATTTTCTGTTACGCCTCCCCTAGGAAGAAGTAAACATTTTTTTTGGGGGGGGCAACTCTCTGTTAGAATGATTGTTTGCAATATTAAGCACATTTTCTCTGAAAAAACTCAAGCGGCTTATCAGCATGGTTGGGGTGCAATGTGTTTAAGTGATGCCTTAATTTATTTGGCTTCATGCTGTCCGCTGCTAATATTTTAGACACAGTACTGGTCTTTCTTTGTTTCCCACCGTAGTCTCAGTGAAGCCAAGTGCTACATACGCTTCTTTGTCATATTTCCTCCTCTTAGCTTTCAGGAGAGTTACGTTTGTCTCATGATCTCCGTCTCTCTCCTCCTTTCTTTTCATCCCTGTTAAATATTTTTCTATGGTGTCTCTTAAATGTTTATTATATGCACTTCATATCTCCTACTCTGTGCTGTGTGCTATTGTTTGGTGCAAAGCCCCCCTACTCCCTGCAGCAAAAAAAGCATGCTCCTTGGGGAACCGTGCCCCCCCTGACGTCAATTCGTGCCCCCCAGGAGGGCCCATCCCAGTATTTGAGAAACACTGGTCTACGCCAAATTTCAAATCTGGAAATCGACACTGGCATTTCCTATTTTTCACATCTGCAGCCCTGACCTTGGTGTATGTGTGTGTTTGTGTGATACTTTGAAGATAGGAAGTATTGAAAAATGGTACTAAGTGGTTTGGGCTGTTCCATCCTGCCAAGCAACTCCTTATGTTCGAGATTTTATTCACCAATTAACAATTATGCCATCTTAACAAATATTTTCATTGGCTACACAGCCCTACATGGCATCAGACCAGAATACCTCTGGAACCGCCTTTTGCCACACGAATCCCAGCGACCAATTAGGTCCCATAGAGTTGGCCTTCTCCTAAACAATGTCGTCTGGCGGGCCCCAGGGCAAGAGCCTTCTCTGTGGTGGCCCCGGCCCTCTGGAATCAACTCCCCCAAGAGATTAGAGCTGACCCCACCCTCCTTGCCTTTTGTAAATTGCTTAAGACCCACCAATGGCGCCAGGCATGGGGGAATTGAGATACCTCCCAGGCTTATATAGTTTATGTATGGTATGACTGTGTTGTATGGTTTTAATGATGGGGTTTAAATGTTTTTAAATATTAGATTTGTTATATTGTTATTATTGTTACTGTGAGCTACCCCGAGTCTATGGAGAGAGACGGCATACAAATATTATTATTATTATTATTATTATTATTATTATTATTATTATTATTGCAATTAGAACTCATAGGAGTATCTATCGACTGATAGCATTAAGGAAAATGGCAGAATAATTTATGATGTGTTCCTGGAATGCATAACACCGAACTATTTCCAGAAATGCGCCATCTATTACTCTGGTGCTAATGCAATTCACAGATCGCTATAAATCATACACTGGTGTTAATGAAAGTTTTTGCAGGCCACATAACTACATGAAAATAAATGATATTGTATACATAAGTTTCAGGTACATAAAGTAATTGTAATAGTTTCTTCCTTTCCCCGTACCATCTCTCCTTTGGTGCTAAAGTAATGATCTGTGCTATCACAAAATGCCTCCACTAAATCTTTCGAAATGTCAGTCGAGAGCTAATATTTACATCAGAATAATAACTAAAATTACTTACCCACTTTCCAATTCATTTGGAGTCAATTATTCCTTAGTGCTCTGTGAAATCGAGCTGCACTGGAATGCTAGAATGTGTTTAATTAATCCTCTTCTGCAGGCGGCAGGCAGAAAAATGAAATTCAGCCGGTAACCTAAGAACGGAGGAAAACCGTACAATACAAGGGTGCCTGAGTGACGAGCTGTTTAATTTATTAGGGAGAGTAGCTTTTTGTCACGACCTGATATTTCTCTAGATCTCCCATCCGTGGATTTAACAGGGAGAAGGATCCAGAGTCATTGAAAATTTCCTGCACTTAATTTTATGGACATTTTTGACTTCTCTTTGCATCAAAAGGATGATTAAAGAAAGGGCTGCAAATTCTCAGAAGTTGTATTGCAAAGTTTTTTTTAGGAACCAGAAGAAGGTGATAGATTTATCGAGCAGATCTTTCTCCCGGCTGATATATTTTCATCGTCAAGGAGGGGAGAAGGAGATAATTGGATTTAAATGTCACAGCATTCCCTGGGTAGATCTGAAACCACAAGTCTATTTTCTCAGCCACTGGATGGGGGGAAATATTGGTTTTGCTTTGTGTTTATGAACATTATAGCCACCCGGGGCTCTGGAAGACACGAACGGTTTCTGCACAAGTGTGCTAAACATCACATTTTGAAGACTTGAGTTTGATTGGTGAAGGTCTGGAGACGCTGTGAACTGGAACTTCCTCCGTCAGTGGCCATGGTGGTACTTATAGCTGGGATGTTGGGCAGGCAAAATGTTGCCTCTCTTGGGGTCACTACAGAAAGACTCCAGAAAGGGAACAAACACAAAATAAGCAATATTGAAGGTGAACCTAAAACGGGGAAAAATCACCACCAGGTGTTGGTCCTGCTGCCCCACTCTGCTGTCCACAGTGAGGGAAAATTTTGTTCTCCAAAGCAGCACCAAGGAGAGGCTATTGCAAAAACAAAGTGCCTTTTATGAAAAAGATATCACCTGAGTCAGAGCAGAGTCAACCTGACAGGTACCTGCTCACACTATTTAGTCAGTTATTAGATTGCTACTCATTCTTTCCTCCAGGAGTTCCAACATGAGAACTGACCAGTCCGAATCAAATGCAGACACGAACAACAAAGATGATGAGGAAAACGAAGACTTATGAGGAATGGCTGGAGGAACTGGGTACATCTATCCTAATGAAAAAGAACGAGGTTTGAGGGTAAAATTGCACCCGAGGGTAAAATAAGAAGCAATGGGTGGAAACTAATCAAGGAGAGAAGCAACTTAGAACAATTAATCAGTGAAACAGCTTTCCTTCAAAAGTTGTGAATGCCCCAACACTGGAAGTTTTTAAGAAAAGATTGGATAACCATCTGTCTGAAGTGGTGTAGAGTTTCCTGCCTGAGCAGGGGGTTAGACTAGAAGACCTCCAAGGTCCCTTCCAAGTCTGTTATTCTATTCTATTCCCTATTCTCCAAAGCATCAGAGGGTAGAACAAGAAGCAATGGATGGAAACTAATCAAGGAGAAGAAGCAATATAGAACTAAAGAGAAATTTCCAGATATTTAAAACTATTACCAGTAACAAATTGCTCCAGAAGCTGTGAATGCTCCAACACTAGAGGCTTTTAAGAAGAGATGGGACAACCATCTGTCTGAAATGGTATACCGTTTCCTGCCCGAGCAAGAGGCTGGATTGGAAGACCTCCAAAATCTCTTCCAACTCTGTTATTCTGTATTCTGCAAATTGTTCTTTTGTCTTGTTTTGTTTTATCCACAGTGTTTCCCTTAATGCATTAATTTCATCACCTTTGTCAAAAAAGACAATAAGGTTTGTTTGGCACCCTCAGTTTTTAACAATGAGGACCCAGATTGTTGGAGGCAAGATGCTGACTCTGTAAAACCGCTTAGAGAGGATTATAAAAGCACTGCGAAGCGGCATATAAGTCTAAGTGTTATTGCTATTTACATCTCGGTGCCTGATAACTGACTCACAACAACAAATCTAATTAATTAAAAGTTACTACTAAAATCCCATATATAATAAAAACAATCAACCAATTCATTCACAACCACACATTACATCTTGTAAACAGAGGAAGGGGGCTTGATCTAATTGCTCTTTCAAAAGGAGTGTGGGGGAAGTGTGAATCTCTGGAGGAAGCTGATTCCAGAGGGCCAGGGCTGCCACAGAGAAGGCTCTTCCCCTGGGCCCTGCCAGACAACATTGTCTAGCCGACGGGATCCGGAGAAGGCCAACTCTGTGGGACCTCCGTGGTCGCTGGGATTCATGCGGCAGCAGGCGCATGTAAGTAATCTGGTCCAATGCCATGTATTGCTTTATAGGTCATCACCAACACTTTGAATTGTATCTGGAAACCAATCGGCAACCAGGGCAGTCTGCAGAGGGCATGTTTTTCCTATCGCAGTAAATGTGGTTGAATGTGTATAATTTTGGAAGAGTTGTGTGTGCATGTGTATGTGTACATACACATACAGTTTATATGGTAGATAATGTATATTTTTGTGTGTCTGTGTGTAATATGTATGTACACATATGGCATATATACCGTATTTTTCGCTCTATAAGACGCACCTGCTGATAAGACGCACCTAGATTTTAGAGTAGGAAAATAGGAAAAAAATATTTTGAGCCAAAAAGTGGGCTAAAGAAAAGTTTGGACAAAAAAAATCTCTCTCTTCCTCCCTTTCGCTCTGTTTCTCCCTCCCTCATTCTCTTTCTTCCCTTCTTTCTCCATCCCTCTTTCTTTCTTTCTTCCTCTCTTTTTTGCTCTCTCCCTCCTTCCCTCCCTCTATGTCTTTCTCTCTCCCTTGCTCTCTCTCTCTCTCTGTCTCTCTTGCTATCTCTTTCTTGCTTTTTTCTCTCTCTCTCTCACTCTCTTCCTTCCTCACTCATCTTTCTCTTTCTTTCTCTCTTTCTTTCTTCCTCTCTCACACTCTCTTCCTTCCTCTCTCATCTCTTTCTTTCTCTCTCTTTATCTCTCCCCCTCTTTCTCTATCTTTCCCCCTCTTGCTCTTCTCTATTTTTCTCACTTTCCCTCTCTTGTTTTCTTTCTCACTCTCTTGTTTTCTCTCTCACACTTTCTCTCTCTCATTCTCTCTCTCTTGCTATCTCTTTCTCTACCCCCTCTTTGTCTCTCTCTCTCTTTCTCACTTTCTATCTTGCTCTGTCGCTCTCACTCTCTCGTTCTCAGGAGGCTAGCGAAAGTGATTTTTCCAAGGGTGCACCCGAAGCCGCGGCCGTCCCCCTGCCCCGCGCCCCTGGCCTCTCGCTGCTGCCTTTGCCGAAAGCGCTTTTCTCCCGGGCTCTCAGCGAGGGGGCTGCAGGAGAGGTGGCAAAGGCGATCTCTCTCGTTCTCCGGAGGCTGGCAAAAGTGATTTTCAATGTCGGAGGCGCGGTCCGGCGTGCGCTCTCCCCCTCCCCCTGTCACATTCAAAGTAAGCCGGCAGGGGGATGGGGAGAGAGAGCACGCCGGACCGCGCCTCCGACATTGAAAATCACTTTTGCCAGCCTCCGGAGAACGAAAGAGATCGCCTTCGCCGCCTCTCCTGCAGCCCCCTTGCTGAGAGCCCGGGAGAAAAGCGCTTTCGGCGAAGGCAGCGGGAGTAGCCAGGAGCGCGAGGGTGCGTCCGACTAGCTCCTTTCGGCCCAGCATCCCGGGCCAAGCAGCTGCCTTCCGTCACTGAGCCTGGCTCGCCCGGAAGATCGTAGCTGGCTTCCTTCGCCGGCGCAGGCAACACGCGCTACGATCTTCCGGGCGAGCCAGGCTCAGTGACGGAAGGCAGCCGCTTGGCCCGGGATGCTGGGCCGAAAGGAGCCGGGCTTGAAGATCGCAGCGCGCATTGGCTGCGGTGGCGAGGGCTTGCGATGGAGGGTGGAGGAAGCGGCCATGGGAGGGCGAGCTGCCTCAGGGAGGAGGATCGAGCGGGAACAGGTGGGGGCTGGAATTTCTCCGCTGGGAAGAAGCGGCGATGGAGGGGTTCGTATCTTCGCCGCCCCCCCTCTGCTCCAGCGGCCCCCCCCCCTCCCTGCCTGCATCTTCGCTCCATAAGACGCGATTGATTTTTCATCCTACTTTGGGAGGGGAAAAACTGCGTCTTATGGAGCGAAAAATACGGTACACAGAATTAAATAGTATACTTTGGATGTTCAGCAATAGTAAATAGAGATGAAAACTGTATCTCTTTGAGGTGAGGAGAGGCCAGGCACCCTAACCCAAACCCTTGACATGAGTGACATCAAGTTGGCCATCTTTAAGCCATTCACATGATCTTTAAGCCACCCTCGGTCACATGACCACCAAGCCACTCCTACCTGGTCACATGGCCGGCAAGCCAAACCCACAAAATAAACCACACCCACAGTTTTGTAGTAAAAATGTTTGCAGTCCTTCACTGGTCATATGTCGAGGACTACCTATACATAATTGCACTTGATTCCTGTAAATTATTCTAAACAAACCTGTTCTTTAAAAATAAACTGAATTTTGCTTGAAGAAGAGGCAGTTTTGAAATCTCTTCCTGGCACTTTTAAAAGCACGGCTTTGAGAAAGTAATACATTTTACAATGATTTCCTTAAACAATACAGGTTAAGAAAATGCAAAAGTCCGTGGATAGTTTGAAATATGTTCCTCTTTCCAATGCATGGCTTGAAAAGAAAGACGAGTTGATCAGAAGGTTCTTTCTTCTCTCAGTTCTAGACTTTGCTTACATTCTGCTGAGTCACAAACCATAAAGTGTTATCAAAGTCTGATTTTCTATTCCAACCAACGAGAATGGGAATTGACAGCATTGTTTCTCAGCCATCAACATTGTTTTATAAATTGCAATCCATTTTAACCTATTTAAAAATGTTAAAGTCAGGTAATTCAGTCACTCTCGAGATTAACCAAATAGCAGCATTACTCATCTATTGGATGCCTATTTGTTCAGGAGAGCTGAACAAATGCTCCCCCCCCAAACCCCAACCCCAGCTGTCAAACCAGCTTAACTTTGTTTAAAAAAATGAAAAACCGCAATACTTGCTAATTAGCAGAGCAACAGAAATAAATGAGCCCGAGTTTCCAGAAATGTTAAACATTACTCAAGAATCATATGCAAAACCACACCAAGAGCAGGTGGAATAGAGCTAGCAGTAAAATATTCAGCTGGGAAATTTCTTGGGCTGCAGATACAGGGGCTGCTGGCCTTTGGGAAGGGAGAGGGGTGGGCTGCCCACCCAGGGCCGCCGATAGACCGGTATTACTGGGAGTGGCGTCACGGGCCCGACCAAATTGGAAAATGGGGCGGGCCCGGCGCCCGCCAAAAACTCTCCAACCCCAATTCAGACAAACTCTGCCTCTGCGGAGCTTCTCCGACCGCGGCCCGCACCTTCTTCCCACCCCCGCGAGGAAAGAAGGCAGGGAGGCCGGCAGACAGGCAGGGAGCCCCGATGGCAGCCGCGGAAGGAGGAATGACCGCGGGGTTGGCTCGGCCCTCCGGAAGCCAAGCCGCGCTGCTGGGGAAGCGGAATTGGGGAAGCCGGGAGAGGGCTGAGCCCGGCTGGCTTCTCCGCCGGCCTTGTGTCCCCCCGAGGATTGCAAGGGCAAGAGAGCTGCGCCTTTCGGCCTCTGGAAGTGCTGGGCCGGGGGTTCGGGGGGGCCATGAACACCGCCCGCCGCCCAGAGCCAATGGCTTCTTTTGGGCTTACTCGAATTCCTGCTGCTGGCGCTGGGAGCAGGTAAGCGCGCGCGGGTGGCCGGGTGGGAAGGGCGAGGCGCGAGGGGGAGGCAAGTGGAGAAGCAGAGAGAGAGAGAAGTGGACCAAAAGAAAGAAAAGGGAAAGAGAGGGAGGGAAAGAGAAATGGGGAGGAAGGAAGGAGGGAGGGGAGGGAGAGAAGGAAGGAAGAGAAAGGAGGGTAGAAAGAGAGGGAGAGAGAGAGAGGAGAGAAAGGAAGAGGAGAGATAGAAACGAAGAGAGAGAAAGAAAGAGGGATAGAAAGAGAGAGAGAGTGAGAGATGCTCAGTGAGCCTTTCTTTGAAGTTGCCTTTCTTTCTTTCTTTCTTTCCTTCTTTCTTTCTCTCTTTCTTTCTTTCTCTCTTGCTCTTTCATTCTTTTTTCTTTCTCTTTCTTTCTTTCTCTTGCTTTCTCTCCTTCCTTCCCTCCTTCCATTTCTTTCATTCCCCCTCTCTATTTTTATTTCTTTAATTCTCTTTCTTTCTTTCTTTCTTTCTTTCTCTCTTTCTTTCTTGCTCTTTTTCTTTCTCTTTTACCTTCCCTTCATCTATTTCTTCTTTTCTTTCTCCTTCCTACCTTCTTCCCTCCCTCCCTTCCTTCAGTCCTTCCTCTCTTACTCTCCCCTTTCATAAGTTTCCTTGCTTCCTTCCTCTGTTCCTGTCCCTTCCCCCTTTCTTTCTTTCTTTCTTTCTTTCTTTCTTTCTTTCTTTCTTTCCCTCCCTCCATTTCTTGTTCCTTCTCCTTCCTCCCTTCTTTCCTCCCTCATTCCCTTCTTTCACTCCTTCCTCTCTTACTCTCCCCTTTCACACCTTTCCTTGCTTTCTTTGCACCCTTCCTCTGTTCCTGTCCCTTCCCTCTTTCCTTCCTTCCTTCCCACCCTCCGTCCATTCATTCACCCATTCCTCTCTTGATCGCCCCTTTTACCATTCCTCCCTCCCTCCCTCCTTCATAGCTCGCCCTCGCCTTTCTTCCCTTCCTTCCAGATGGGAGTGCCCCCTCAAGACACCCGTCTGACTGCTGGTACCCTGCTTTTTCTCTCCCCTCGTCCTTTCCAGCTCCTCGCCGGTGGCTGCCGGGTGTGGGATCCCCCTCCCCTCTCCCCTCGCTAGAAAGCACATGGTTTTGTCAACAAGGCCTCTTCCAAGAAGGGAGAAGTGCCAAGGAGCCGTAAATAAGCCTCGCTCCGCCTGACCGATGCCAGGAGGATCTTTCTTTCCCTCGTCGCTCCCACTTCTTTCTTTCTCCTGGACGAGTCCACACAATCGGCTTAACCCAGTTCCTGAAATAGCCTATGGCAGTGCTTCCCAACCTTGACAACTTGAAGATATCTGGACTTCAACTCCCAGAATTCCCCAGCCAGCGTTTGCTGGCTGGGGAATTCTGGGAGTTGAAGTCCAGATATCTTCAAGTTGCCAAGGTTGGGAAACACTGGCCTATGGGACCGCCTCGCTTGGCGTGAAGCGGGAAATGATCCCCGGGGGATGGAGTGGCTTGGTGACTTAAAATAGTTTTAAAATGGCGGGGGGGGGGGGCAGACACTTAGGCTGTATGGGGCCCCAAAATTCCTGATGGTGGCCCTGTGCCCACCCAAAGGCTTCAGGGCAAGGCTCCAGGCAACCCTGTGCTCTTCTTTGCACTCTGGGGGGAGGGTTCAGGGAAGTCTCAGAGTGCCAAAAAAGCAGCCCAACAGGCAAACCAGGAGGTCGGAAAAATGCACTTCTGATTTGCCCATGCTATGTTTTGCACTCTGGAGGATTCAGGGAAGCTTCCTGAAGCCCCAGAGTGCAACCCCCCCCCCCCCCACTGAATGGACAAACCGGAAGTTTGAAAAATGCACGTCCCATTTGCTGTTGTGCTGTCTTTTGGACTCTAGAGGGTTCAGGAGAGCTTTCTGAAGCCCTGGAGAGCAAAAAACAGCAGAACAGGCAAGCTAGAAGTTCAGAAAACGCACTTCTGGTTTGTCCGTTGTGCTGTTTTTAGCACTTTGGGGCTTCAGGGAAGCTTCCCTGAAGCATCTAGAGGGCAAAACGGCTTTCCCCATGGCTAAAATCAGCTGGCCAGCGAGTGCATGCATGCTGGAGCTGACACAGGGCCACATCTCATGTGCCCTCTGATATGGCTCTGCATGCCACCTATACCATAGGTTCGCCATCACAGATAGAATAGAATAGAATAGAATTTTAATGGCCAAGTGTGATTGGACACACAAGGAATTTGTCTTGCTGCAGATGCTCTCAGTGTACATAAAAGAAAAAGATACATTTGTCAAGAATCATGTGGTACAACACTTAATGATTGTCATAGGGGTCAAATAAGCAATGAAGAAACAATCAATATTAATAAAAATCTTAAGATACAAGCAACAAGTTACAGTTGTTGATGATAGGAATCATGAGAAAAACTAGTAGAAATAGAAGTGCAGATTTAGTAAAAAGTCTGACAGTGTTGAGGGAATTATTTGTTTAGTAGAGTGATGGCGTTCTTGGAAAAATTGTTCTTGTGTCTAGTTGTCTTGGTGTGCAGTGCTCTGTAGCGATGTTTTGAGGGTAGGAGTTGAAACAGTTGATGTCCAGGATGGGAGGGGTCAGTAAATATTTTCCCCACCCTCTTTTTGACTCATGTAGTATACAGGTCCTCAATGGAAGTCAGGTTGGCAGCCATTGTTTTTTCTGCAGTTCTGATTCTCCTCTGAAGTCTGTGTCGGTCCTGTTGGGTTGCAGCACCAAACCAGACAGTTATAGAGGTGCAGATGACAGACTCAATGATTCCTCTGTAGAACTGGATCAGCAGCTCCTTGGGCAGCTTGAGCTTCCTGAGCTGGCACAGAAAAAATATTCTTTGTTGTGCTTTTTTGATGATGTTTTTGATGTTAGGTGATCATTTTAGGTCTTGAGGGATCTATGCTCATATGAGGGCTGATTTCTAGCCAAGAGATGCTTGGGTCCTTTTGTTCTCTTTTTGGCCTGTTGATTGTCTCTTTTGCACAGTATGTACATATTATTTATGTCTATATGCCTATCGATGGCTAATCGACAGGCTTCTAGAAATTCCCTACCATTTCTGGACTTGGCTCAATCTACGATGTTCACAATTAGCCCTCATTTCAACCCTGAGCTACAAACATTCTCCTCTATTGGTTCCCTGGGTATGTTCAAACAAAGTCTGGAGACCCATGTCCTTCCCCCTCCCCCAATCCCAGGATACCTTGATTGCCCATTATAAGACTTTTTTCTCATGTTGGTCAAGTTAAATGTACATCAGGGGGCCACAGTGGTTTGCACAGGCGAAGCTTCCATCCTCGTTATAGCCAGCCGCCTCCTGCAGACCTTTTTTTAATTCACCCTGCCTTGTTTTTAATCCATTCATCTCTTGTTTGGTCACGTCTGCTTCTGTGCCTCCCATGTATTTATCCCAAAGCCTCCTTTGGAGCGGCAAAGGCCCACATGTTTCTCTTCGTCTAAGCCCAGATCCCACCGCCTGCAGTTGAACAGATGGAAGAGAAACAAGCACAGGAAGACTAACCTTTACGTCTTCCGAGAGGATCTAACTCCACATTAATTGTATTTGCAATCTAATCATTGCCGTATTCCCAAGGCATCGGCTTTAAAAGAGTTGATGTACCCGGCACTTTTCCATGGAGGCTTTTAAAGGTTTAAGTCGTGGTGCCACTTGTTGCCTAACGAGTAAACAAACCGAATGGCTGGGACTGAAGGCTGGAATTAAACGTGGGTTGATTATTAAGCTGTCGGATCACATTTACCACCTCCAGAGAAGAAGACATTTGGGCCATCAGGGCCATCATTTGCAATAAGCAGTTGAACAATAAATACATCCAGAATACATGAATATTTCACTTCCCTGCTGGAGGCTTCCTTATTAATTTGGAGACGCAGATAATTGGGACCGGTTCTTGACTTGGAGGGAGCCAGTGCAGACTGCAAATGGAGACTTGACTTGGGATTCTGTAGCAAATGGCTTTGAAAATGACGCTGGGGAAGGGAAACAAAAAGGGCAGCAGAGGCAACAATGGGGGAGACTCCAGGACCCTGAGCCTGGGAGGAAAACAAAAGGCCATTTAGCTGCATCAGAAAAAAGTTGGAGTTGCCTGGGACAAATGGTATCACTGGCTAAAGGGAAAGAAATAGCTTCAAACTCTTAAAAAAGACGACTGTCCAGCAAAATAATTCTGACATACAATAATCTATGAACTAACTCTCATCATAAATATCATAAATAACTCACTCAAGACATCGATCGATGCATCATGAAGGTACTCGAAACATCCTGAGAGCAAACCTTCAAAACACCAATAAGTACGACACACTTAAATTTGAGGTCATAATATATTGAGCCACCAGCTAAGTAGCTGGATTCCCCCTCCCTCTTCCCTTTCCTACCCCCTTTCTCCCCCTTTTCCCCCTCTATTTTCTATTTCCTTATTCTTTGTTATTTTCAATGTGATATATATATAATTACGTTAAGATAAATACTATGTACATTTTTATGTGTGCTTTTTTTGCTATCTTTTTAATGTATAAACTTAACAAAGACTTTCTTTTTTTAAAAAAAGAAGCAGTTGGAGAATCTGCAAACCAACCTTTCGACTGAGCCGTGCAGTTGTGGTTATAAAGTGTGGCTGTGTCATAAGCAGCCGGAAAAGGGTTATTACCTATAAAGCCCTACATGGCTCAGGGCCAGACTATTTACGGGACCTTCTTTTGCCATACACCTCCCAGAGCACACAGAGTTGGCCTCCTCCAGGTCCCATCAAATAAGCAATGCAGGTTGGCGGAACCGCGGGGGAGGGCCTTCTCTGTGACTGCCCCAGCTCTATGGAACCAACTACCCCACGATGTCCGTACTCTTCCCACCCTACTGGCCTTCCGTAAGGTCAAGAAGACCTGGCTTTGTTGGCAGGCCTGGGGCGGGCATGAACTAACAACTGACATGGTCATAATCATGACATGTGATTATGACTGTTTTGTAATTAATGGGTTCTTTTTATTACGGGGTTTTATAGTTTTAGATATTATATTCAATTTCTTTTTATTGTTCTGCATCTATTTGTATTTATATTATTATTGTAAGCCGCCCTGAGTCCTTTGGGATTGGGTGGCATAGAAGTCAAATGAATGAATGAATGAATGAATGAATGAATGAATGAATGAATGAATGAATGAATGAATGAATGAATGAATCTGCCCACCCTTCTAGGTTACGTAGGCGGAGTATGCTCCATGTCCCCTGCTTTAAATATTGCACTTGATGGGAGTTTGGAGGTGCACCTTCTTGGGTCTGCCACAGATCCTTGTCTTCCACCTGAGATCTGAAGGATGCCTTCCCCCCCTTTAGCACCTTCCTCAAGCACTGGGCTAAGACAGGGGTTGAGTGGGTGGGCTATTTGAGGGAAAGGGAATGTCTGTTTTAACAACTTTTTGAAATGGATTACTACAAGCCACCTTGAAGTGCTGCAAAGAGATCGTCCCCACAGAACTGCATGCAATCTTCTGTCTCTGTTGGAGGGAAGGTGGAGTACCGTAGGACATGAAGGATGCAAATATCATCACGTGATATAAGAACAAAGGTAACAGAGGGTGACTGTAACAACTACCACGGCATCTCTCTTATTAGTGTGGTAGGGAAACTGCTTGCCCATGTCGTATTGAAGAGGGTCCAGGTGCTTGCAGAGAGTCTATCCAGAATCACAGTGTGGATTCCGAGCCAACACGTCCACCTGGTATTTTCTCTTAGGTAGCTATAGGAGAAATGCAGGAAACAAGACAGCCACTTTTTGTAGCGTTTATAGATTTCACAAAAGCTTTTGACCTGGTTAGTAGGGACAGCCTTTATAAAATCCTCCCCAAGATTGGCTGTCCAGCCCAGCTCCTCAACGTCATCAGGTCCTTTCATGGGGAAATGAAGGGCACGGTAGTTTTTAACGACTTAACCTCAAATTCCTTTGACATTCGAAATGGACTGAAACAGGGCCACATCCTTGCGTCAACTCTATTCAGGATCTTTTTTGCTGTCATGCTGAAACATGTTTTTGGAACTGTAACCAGAGGGAGTATCTCTAGACCAGATCAGATGGAGAGCCTCTCTAGATTGAGAGCAAAGTCTAAAGTATCCAGGTGAAATGCTTACGGGATTTCCTCTTTGCTGACAATGCTGCCGTTACTGCTCATTCTGCCGAAGACCTTCAATGACTCATTGACTGTTTTACCAAGGCCTGCCAAGATTTTGGATTAACAATCAGCTTGAATAAAACGCAAGTCATGGATCAGGATGTGAATTCACCTCCCATATTACCAGGGGTGGGCTGCTACCAAAACAGTCAGGATCGCTGATCTGGTAGTAAAAATGCGATGCATGCAACATCTGCATGTCCACGACACATGCACACATGCCTCCACACAAGACTCAGCTTCCGCACATGCGCAGCAAGAGAAATCTCATTCAATGTGAGATTTCAGCAATTTTGGGGCTTTTTTTTTCTTGTGGACATGCATGGAAGCAAAGAAATCAGCAAAAATTGGCAAAACCTTGTGCGTGTGAGATTTCGCTTCTGCACACATGCGCAGAAACCGAAATTCAAGCTGGGTGCGCCTGCCCATGCCGGACAAGTGCCCGTGCCCACCACCATGAGTGTACCGGTAGTGCCCTTGCTGCATATTATAATCTTTGCATAAGAATTGGAGGTTGTCCATGACTTTATGTATCTTGGCTCAACCATTGAATTGTGAAACAGTCAGTTCTTTAAGTCCTATAAATAAATCATATGGTTTATATGGCTTCCTGGTAAATGAACTACCAAACGCCAATTTGTGTTTTTTTTTTAAATAGGCTATTTGTGCCAGTCAAGTTTTGTGTTGGCCAAGATTTCTGGTACAAATAAAGGTTTTTGCTTCTGCTCGATTAACATCAAATATCTGCCGTGGCTGATGTCAGCACCCAGTACAGTGGTACCTCTACTTACAAACTTAATTTGTTCTTAAATAGAAAAGTTTGTAAGAAGAAGCAATTTTTTCCCATAGATATCAATGTAAAAGCAAATAATGCTTGCGATTAGGGAAACCACAGGGAGGGTGGAGGCCCTGTTTCCTCCCAGGAGATTCCTGAAGAGGCCCCACAGAGGCTTCTCCCCACCTTTTCTGACCCTGTTTCCTCCCAGGAGATTCCTAGAGAGGCCCCATGGCGGCTTCTCCCTACCTTTTCTGGTTCCGGTTTCGGAGGCTCGGGTTTGTAAGTGGAAAATGGTTCTTGAGAAGAGGCAAAAAAAATCTTGAACACCCGGTTCTTATCTAGAAAAGTTTGTAAGTAGAGGCGTTCTTAGGTAGAGGCACCACCGTATCTCTAAATGACTACTAGGGTCTCAGAACCTCTAGGACACTTCAATATTTGTGCATCTCTTGAGCTTTTAAATTTATAGGAAGCATCAGCAGGAGAAGTGCAAAATATCCATATGTTTTAAGCCCCTCCTAATTTTATGGATGTTTCATGGCCCGGTCATGATGGCCATCTTGACAATTCTGACCGTCTCTGTTGATGCCTCTGACAGGCTGTACATATAGTCAATCAGAAGAGATGAGATGACATGTGAAAGCAGTCAAAAGTGCGGCCAAGTGACAGTTGTGACAATGAGAGCAAATAGGCAGTTTTGTGAAAAACCATTAAGGAAAACTCCGGGCCCCTCCTGAGATGGTTGCAAAAAGACTGAATGTTTTATTCCTTAGTTTTCTTGACAATTAATTTTGATCTGGGACTTTGGGTGCATCTTATATGTTCGCAAATTTAGTGTTGCACAGTAAGAGCACATGGGAAGTTGTCTAAACATTGATGGACATTTTGACTTTTTGGGGTATTTGTTTCCAGGAGAGTTAGTTAGGTTTTATACAAAATTCTAATCTGCCTTAGGCAGTGATGGCAAACCTTTTTTCCCTTGGGTGCCGAAACAGCATGGGCTATCGCGAATGCACAAGTGCCCATACCCATAATTCAATGCCTGGGAGGGCGAAAACAGCTTCCCCTGCCCCCCAGAAGTTCTCTGGAGGCCAGAAATGGCCTATTTCCCAACTTCTGGTGGGCTCAGTAGGCCTGTGTTTGGTCCCCCCCAGCCTCCAAAGGCTTCCTTGGAGCTGGGGGAGGGTAAAAATACCCTCCCCCATCCCCCTGGAAGCTCTCTGGAACCCAAAAAATGCCCTCCCACAGCCTCTGTGTGAGCCAAAAATCCGCTGGCCTGCACACATGCACATTGGAGCTGAGCTAGGGCAATAGCTTGCGTGACAGCAAATATGGCTCCATGTGCCGCCTGTCCCACCCATGTCAGAGGTTCGCCATCACTGGTCTCAGGTATTCTATCTTAAGGCACTTGAGCTCAACAAAAAAAATTAATATAAAGTAGGCATCCGAGGCTTTAAAAGCAGATTTGATATGATACATTGTTTGATATCACAACACTAAAGAATGGGAAGTCTGAAGTTATAAGATGGCTCAGATTTTAAAATGGTGAAAAAAGAGAAAATTTTGGTAGCATCCATATTACTTAAAATAAAAAGCTGTACACTTTCTCTTTCTTTCTTTCTTTCTTTCTTTCTTTCTTTCTTTCTTTCTTTCTTTCTTTCTTATTGATTGATTGATTTGATTTGTATGCCACCCCTCTCCAATGATTCGGAGCAGCAGGTGAAGCTAGGAAAAATCACATCAGATACCTGTACAATTAGCCCAGCCCCCCCACCCCAATGCTGTGTACTCTCACCACTTCTCTTCTCTCTATACACCAATGACTGCATCTCAAATGATCCATCTGTTAAACTACTGAAGTTTGCAGACGATATAACAGTGATTGGACTCATTCGAGACAATGATGAATCCGCTTACAGATGGGAGGTTGAACAACTAACCTTGTGGTGTGACCGGAACAATCTAGAACTGAACACATTCAAAAACGTAGAAATGGTGGTAGAGTTTAGGAGAACCCCTTCCATCCTTCCACCTCTCACAATACTAGACAACACAGTATCAACAGTAGAGATCTTCAAATTTCTAGGTTCTATCATATCTCAAGATCTAAAATAATCACCTAATATCAAAAACGAATGTTCCTTTTGCGCCAACTCAGGAAGCTCAAACTGCCCAAGGAGCTGCTGATAAAAGTTCTACAGAGGAATCATTCATACCTGAATGCTAAGGGCAGGACTGCTGCTGCGATGGGTATTCAAGATTTGTACGCGATGGTTGCCCAAGATTTTTTTCACTGACTGCTGATTTTTGAATTTTTTGGCTGAAGGAGAAAGGATATGGCGCCACTTCATTGACCGACGTTTGCTCTCCGGAGTCTGGTGACAAGCCCAAGTTTCATCTCCTGTCACCATACAGTTGAGAAAAGCCTCGCCTTCAATCTTGAAATGGTCAAGAAAATCTCAGGCAGTACTGACTCTGTCGATTTTGTGTGCTTCAGGAAGCATCTTGGCCATCTATTCTCCAAAGTAGAACAGAAAATATTGGACAGCCATTTGTCCAGAATGATATAAGATCTGCTCCAGCAGACGTTTGAATTAGAAGACCTCTGAGGGCCTTCTAACTGTATTATTCTATGTTCTATGTTGTAAGTGAGAGCAGCTGGTGATACTAACTTGAGAAAATTTCTTAGACAAGACCCCCTAATTCTTGCAAATATAAAAAGAGGTGGAAAAAAAACCCTAGACTTTCAAAATTCTGTTACTATAAACTTATAACTTATCTTTAAGAGAGATGGACAGTTTGCAAACATGAAATAAAATACATATAAATATATAATACATTTTATTTATTAAATTTATATGCCATGACCTGAATGATTGAGAAATTTGACAGATGTTGCCTCTGATGATCATCCTGAGCTCCACAATCAGTTTTCATGAAAACACAATCAGTTTTCATGACAACCAAGAAATTATTATCTTCTGATTTCATGCGACCAATTTACCTTCTGTTGTCTGCACTGTCTTACCTTTTCCCAGGGAAAAAGTAGTGTGCAGTTTTCCCTTGGAGTGTTTCTCTGACAACATAATTCATTCAAGCTCTCTATCAAGCAAATAAATAACATGATATTTTGATTTGCTGATACGAACCTACATGGAAAATGTAATTTCCAGGTTAAAAAAAAAATTCTACATCTTTCCTGCAAGATTGTATCCACGTTAATACCCCAAGCAGTAGCAAAGCTATAAATAAATGAAACTGCAAAAAAGACTCCGAATTTAGGAAGCATTGCTACGTTTATGTCGGGAGGGCCGAAGTGCTTCCGGGTTGAAAGGATTGAATGGTGACCTCCCCATTGCCCAGGAAACAGCCAGCTGGGGGCTCCTTTCTTATCCAGGGATGGGCCAGGCCCCAGAACAGGGGGGAAATGCGGCTCCATAACCGGCGGGTGTGCGCGCACCATGCATGCTCAACTGGCGCGATTCCAGTAAAAATTACCAGGGTTTTTTTTTGCTTCTGTACATGCACAAAAGCGAAGAAATTGGCAATTTTTTGCCAAATCTCGCTGCTGGAAGGACTTTTGTGCGAGTTTTTGGCTGCTCGGGCCAGCAGGAACAACGGCTTGCCTGAAGGCCACGACTCACTCGGGGCACCTTCGCCACGCTGAGAGATGCCTGCAGCACGGGAGAGAACAGAGCAGGCCGCGCAGCTGGAGCTTGGGGTTGCCCAGCCTTCTCCCCACAGTGCATGCCATCTTCTCGGCGGGGCAAGGGATAAGACATCACGCAAGCAGCGGAGTGAAAGGTAAGGCAGGCGGCAGGTGGTGGAGCACTCAGGCATCTCGCAGTGGAGCCGTTGCTCATGGCAGGGCAGGCAGCAGGCAGGCAAATGGGCATGGCAGGCACCGGGGGTAACTTACCTGATTTTCACTGTTTTTCGGCTTTTTTGCTTCTGTGGATTCACAGAAGCAGAAAAATCCAGAAATCACATGTCCTCGCACGAGATTCAGCTTCTGCACATGCACAGAAACTGAATCCCGTGCACAGGAAATGAGGAAGTTTGTGACAGTGAGAGCAATCAGCCAGTTGAACAGAAGTTGCCTGTGGAGGTTGTGAAACTTTCAAACGGAGATTGGACTGCCATTTGTCTGAAATGGTGTAGGGCAGTGATGGCGAACCTTTTTTTCCTCGGGTGCCAAAAGAGCATGTGTGCATGCTATCATGCATGCGTGAGTGCCCACACCCATAATTCAATGCTTTGGGAGGGCGAAACAGCTTCTCCCCCGGAGGCCCTCTGGAGGCTGGAAACAGCTTGTTTCCCAAATTCTGGTGGGCCCAATAGGCCCAGTTCCCCCTCCCCAGTCTCCAAAGTTTTTCCTGGAGCCGGGGGAGGGTAAAAACACCCTCCCACATCCCCCCGGAGGCTCTCTGGAAGCTAAAAACACCCTCCCAGAGCCTCTGCACGAGCCAAAAATCAGATGGCCAGCACACAAATGCACATTGGAGCTGAGCTTGGGCAATGGCTCGTATGCCAGCACATATGGCTCCGGGTGCCACCTGTGGCACCCATGCCATAGGTTCGCCATCACGGGTGTAGGGACTCCTGCTTGAACGGGGGATTGGACTAGATGGCCTACACGCTACCTTCCAATTCTAATAATCTGTAATCTGCCATCCACATTTTATATGTGCGCCCTCCATTTCTCCTCCTCAACATTAATGTCTTATCTGTCTCCCTGTTGAAGGACATTTCTTTTCCTCCCGAAGAACCTTCTAATGTAACACTGCTCATTAAGTCTGTTTATCACCTGCAAACGTAAACAAACAACAACTGGTTTTATTATTTGCAGAATTCTGTTTCTCAGGTGCAACAGCTGGAAAGATCAGAGGCAAATCTCAAAGCCTGAGCCCGGGAGACCAACTTTCTTCATTCAGCTGAGGGGCTTTCCACCCATCCATTGGCATCCACCCATTCTCCATTGTTGATCCCTCTTCTCTGCCTCTCTTCACAATCACTGCAATCCCCACAGTGATTCCTCTCCATCTTAGTAGGTGATGACCATGGAGGCATTTGGAGGGGAGGTCAAAAAAGGCAAGATCTTAATAAAGGCATTGTACATTCTTTATCTGTGAATATTTCCCTTATTTTGAATCTGTCATCTTTCTGCTTCTGTCCTAGGCACAATTGCTTCTGTCCTAGGCACAATTGCAACAACCGTATTATACTCATTATGCAATTACATTCTCTTGTACCAGGAGCCCCCTCTATTTTGGGAATGGGACTTTTTGCCTCCGCCAGTTGGATGAAGCTCTTTCCTCCGCAGCAGCTGATCGGCCGCTGCCTTCACTCCCTCGCCCAAAGGCCCCTAGCTCTTGGCCCCAGCCCTTTGGCCACAAAAATCTAAATTCAGCCACAGCCTTTTGGCCACATGGGACACTTCGCCACCATCAATCAGAACGGTTGTTACAAAATGCTACTTTTGGAAGGAAAGAATGGGACAGTTTGCTCTTTCATATACAAACACACACATTGAATGATAGAGAGGGAAGGGACCTTGGTGGCCATCTAGTCTGACCCCCCTTCTCATTCAGGAGACTTACAGAATGATAGAAAGGGAAGGGAACTCAGTGACCTTCTAGTCTGACCTGACCCACCTTCTCATTCAGGAGACTTACAGAATGATAGAGAGGGAAGGGAACTCAGTGACCTTCTAGTCTGACCTGACCCACCTTCTCATTCAGGAGACTTACAGAATGATAGAGAGGAAAGGGACCTTGGTGGCCATCTAGTCTGACCCACTTTCTCATTCAGGAGACTCACAGAATGATAGAGAGTGAAGGTACCTCAGTGGCCATCTAGTCTGACCCACTTTCTCATTCAGGAGACTCACAAAATGATAGAAAGGAAAGGGACCTTGGTGGTCATCTAGTCTGACCCACTTTCTCATTCAGGAGACTCACAGAATGATAGAGAGGGAAGGGAACTCAGTGGCCATTTAGTCTGACCTGACCCACCTTCTCATTCAGGAGACTTACAGAATGATAGAGAGGAAAGGGACCTTGGTGGCCATCTAGTTTGACCCACTTTCTCATTCAGGAGACTCACAGAATGATAGAGAGGGAAGGGACCTCGGTGGCCATCTAGTCCGACCCACTTTCTCATTCAGGAGACTCACAGAATGATAGAGAGGAAAGGGACCTTGGTGGCCATCTAGTCTGATCCACTTTCTCATTCAGGAGACTCACAGAATGATAGAGAGGAGAGGGACCTCGGTGGCCATCTAGTCTGACCTGAACTCCCTTCTCATTCAGGAGACTTATAGAATGATAGAGAGGGAAGGAACCTTGGTGGCCATCTAGTCTGACCTGACCTCCCTTCTCATTCAGGAGACAGAATGATAGAGAGTGAAGGGAACTCAGTGGCCATCTAGTCTGACCCACTTTCTCATTCAGGAGACTCACAGAATGATAGAGAGGGAAGGGACCTCGGTGGCCATCTAGTCTGACCTGACCCACTTTCTCATTCAGGAGACTCACAGAATGATAGAGAGGGAAGGGACCTCAGTGGCCATCTAATCTGACCTGACCACCCTTTTCATTCAGGAGACTTACAGAATGATAAGAGAGGGAAGGGACCTTGGTAGCCATCTAGTCTGACCCCCAGCTCAATCAGGAGAATGAAATGGAATGACAGAGATGGAGGTGACCTCAGAGACCATCTAGTCCAACCCTCTTCGCAAGCAGGAGAATTGGTCTTCCGGTCAAATTCTTGGGCTGCTAAATTGGCTGGTGGAACTCCTTGCCTCTCAACAAGCTAATCCTTTAAAAACTAATTTGGGAACCCAATCAGAGCAGTCCTCTCAAAAGAGGGTTGGGAGAGACTGCTAGGTAGCAAAGAAGTGAAGGCTGGTTGCTATCTGGGGCCCCTTTATGACCTGCTCCTCCTGCTAATCTTTGGAATTTTTACGATGCATGGAGCATTTACGACAAAAGTAAGTGTCAAGATAGGCAAAAATTTGGAGGCCCGAGACGTGGGGGTAGGGTCCACCCCCGCCCTCCACCCATACACATTTAACAAGAGTTGGAAGGGACCTTGGTGGTCACCCAGTCCCACCCTCTCCTTCCACCCATACACATTTGACAAATTCTGACTTGCTAAATTGGCTAGGGGAACATACTGCTCCCAAAGCTCCCACCCCCTCCCACTTCTGGTAACCCTCAAGACAAATGAAGGAGGGGTGAAAAGAGGCATGGGTCCCCAAAGTGGGGGGGCAGGAGGCTTTGTGGGAAAAAACCTGGGGAGGCTAATGATCCTTTCCTGTTTGAAGAGAGAGAGAGAGGTCTGTTCATAATCTGGGCATCTAGATGATCCCATGCCTTCTTCTGCGTTCATGTGGAGAGTCCCCAAAGTGTTTGGGGGCTTTGGGAGCTCACAGACACACACACACACAGACACAGACACAGACACACACATTATCAGCAGCAATGGATAGAAGTGAAGGCATTTTGCTGTCTGGGGACCCTTTATGACTCTTCTTGGAAAGAGGGGAGAGGAAAAGAGGAGGGAGCGCAGGGACTTCTTTTGAAATAAGGTACACATTGGGTCTTCCCCCTCCCTCCTCTCTTTCCTTGGGACATGCGGTTTGGGTGGTTGGGAGGATACAGGTGGGCTAGGGATTCCAGGAAAGGAGAGTCCCTGGTGGGTTTACTCTATGGGCAGGATTTACTAACTCAAAACTCACAGATTGGGCAAGAAGCAGGAGCAATGAAAAGGACAAACTCATTCCGAAGTGTGAGTGTTCATTGCTTCCATTTGAAATCAAGTGTTAATGTTGTACATTTCCCAAAACACCAGAACGGGTGAGCGCAACCCAAAGACAAACATGTCTCTGTGTGTGTATGTGTGTTTGTGTGTGTGAAAAAGCTCCTCATCTTCAAAGAAACAGGAATTAACAAAAGAGTAAGGAAAAGATAGGAGTTATCATTCTACAAATTGGCATACCGGGTCACATTTAGTTGGGGCAATAGATCTCATGACCCCTTTACCATATATCACACCAAAGAAACAGGAGTTTCCTAAAACAATTAGCATTTCAAGGGGATATAGGAACAGCTTACCACATGCTCATTTTTTTATAACTACATTCTGTACTTGGTGATTTTGATTCCATATCTATTGATGGGATAACCATTGGAGTTTAGCTTTGTTGAAAACAAAAGTTCATTGCTGTTGATCATGTGTGTGTCTCTGTGTGTGCGTGTGTGAAAGAGCTCCCAAAGCCCCCAAACACTTTGGGGACTCTCCACATGAACGCAGAAGAAGGCATGGGATCATCTAGATGCCCAGATTATGAACAGACCTCTCTCTCTCTCTTCAAACAGGAAAGGATCATTAGCCTCCCCAGGTTTTTTCCCACAAAGCCTCCTGCCCCCCCACTTTGGGGACCCATGCCTCTTTTCACCCCTCCTTCATTTGTCTTGAGGGTTACCAGAAGTGGGAGGGGGTGGGAGCTTTGGGAGCAGTATGTTCCCCATGCCAATTTAGCAAGTCAGAATTTGTCAAATGTGTATGGGTGGAAGGAGAGGGTGGGACTGGGTGACCACCAAGGTCCCTTCCAACTCTTGTTAAATGTGTATGGGTGGAGGGCGGGGGTGGACCCTACCCCCACGTCTCGGGCCTCCAAATTTTTGCCTATCTTGACACTTACTTTTGTCGTAAATGCTCCATGCATCGTAAAAATTCCAAAGATTAGCAGGAGGAGCAGGTGGTAAAGGGGCCCCAGATAGCAACCAGCCTTCACTTCTTTGCTACCTAGCAGTCTCTCCCAACCCTCTTTTGAGAGGACTGCTCTGATTGGGTTCCCAAATTAGTTTTTAAAGGATTAGCTTGTTGTGAGGCAAGGAGTTCCACCAGCCAATTTAGCAGCCCAAGAATTTGACCGGAAGACCAATTCTCCTGCTTGCGAAGAGGGTTGGACTAGATGGTCTCTGAGGTCCCCTCCATCTCTGTCATTCCATTTCATTCTCCTGATTGAGCTGAGGGTCAGACTAGATGGCCTCTGCGGTCCCCTCCATTCTCCTGCTTGAGCTGGGGGTCAGACTAGATGGCTACCGAGGTCCCTTCCCTCTCTATCATTCTGTAAGTCTCCTGAATGAGAAGGGAGGTCAGGTCAGACTAGATGGCCACTAGATGGTCTATGTGAGTGTGTGTGTGAAAGAGCTCCCAAAGCCCCCCACACACTTTGGGGACTCTACACATGAACGGAGAAGAAGGCATGGGATCGTCTAGATGCCCAGAGTATGAACAGACCTCTCTCTCTCTCTGCAAAAAGGAAAGGATCATTAGCCTTCCCAATTTTTTCCCACAAAGCCCCCTGCCCACCCCTACTTTGGGGACCCATGCCTCTTTTCACCCCTCCTTCATTCGTCTTGAGGGTCCCCAGAAGTGGGATGGGGAGGGGGCATTGGGAGCTCTTTCACACCCACAAATACACACCCACACATACTAATTCTACTCAGGACCCCTCCTCAAGCAGGAATCTGACACAGAGTCATAGAGATGGATGGTACCTCAGAGGCCATCTAGTCCAGCCCTCTTCACAAGCAGGAGAATTGGTCTCCCGGTAAAATTTCTGGGGTGCTAAATTGGCTGGTGGAACTCCCTGCCTCACAACAAGCTAATTTGGGAAGCCAATCAGATTGGTCCTCACAAAAGACGGGTGGGTGGGAGAGAAAGATAGGTAGGATTCTATTAGCAAATGACAAAAGGGAAGACTCGTTGTTGTCTGGGGCCCCTTTATGACCTGTTGTCATGATTATCTGTGGAATTTTTACGATGCTTCGAGGCAGATGCAAAAGGAACATTGGCTGGGGGAACACATTGCTACAAGCTCCTTTCTAAATCTCCCTTTCCATTTCTCTCTCTCTCTCTTTTTCTTCAGGGTCCCTTCCAACACTCTTCCTCCCCCACTTTGTGGACTGTCCACATGGACAGAGAAGGGGGTGAAAAGGGCATGGGATCGTCTAGATCAGAGGTCCCCAACCGCCGGTCCGCGGACCGGCACCGGGCCGTTGGGGGTTTTCAGCCGGTCCGCGGCGCCAGGGCCCCCTCGGCCTTTCCGCACCACCAGCGGCGCTCCCCCCGCCAGCCAGCCAAGCCCCGCGCCCGCCGGAACCGGCTCCTCGCTCTCCCCCCGCCGCCCGCCGTGTTTGCAGGAGGTGGGGAGGGTCGGGCGGCCCGCCAAGGCCAGGAGGGACGCCGCTGCCCCCCCTTCCCTCTCTCCGCCCGCCGCTGCGCCTCCTTGACGCCGAGAGGAAATGCCGGCAAAGGCTTTTCTCAGCGGAGGTCTTCAATGTCGGGGGCGCACGGGCCGTTGCACGCGCTCCCTATCTCCCTGCTAGCCCACTCGGAGTATTCAAAATAAGAAAAACCTTTGCCGGCGAAGGCTTTTCTTATTTTGAATATTCCGAGTGGGCTAGCAGGGAGATAGGGAGCGCGTGCAACCGCCTGTGCGCCCCCGACATTGAATATCACCTTCGCTGGCCCCACCTCTCCTGCAAACCCCCTTGCTGAGAGCCCGGGGCGAAAGTGCTCTCGCAAAGGTGAGGCGGGCAGGGCGTGCGTGCGTCACCGCTGAGAAGAACGGAGAATGAGAGTGAGTGATAGCAACAGACAGCAAGATAGAGAGAAAGTGAGAAAGAGAGAGTGAGAGAAAGGGGGGGAGAAAGAGATAGCAAGAGAGAGAACAAGAGAGAGAAAGAGCGTGAGAAAGAAAACAAGAAAGAGTGAGAGAGAGAGAAAGCAAAAGAGACAGAAAGAAAACAAGAGAGAGAAAGTGAGAAGAAGAGAGAGAAAGAGGGGGAGAGAGAGAGAAAGAGAGGGAGAGGGAGAAAGAGAGAGGGAGAGGGGGGAGAGATAGCAAGAGAGGGAGAGAGAAAGAGAGAGGGAAAGGGGGGAGAGATAGCAAGACAGGGAGAGAGAGAAAGAGAGAGGGAAAGGGGAGAGAGGGGGGAGAGAAAGAGAGAGGGAGAGAGAGAGGAGATAAAGGAAGAGGAGAGAGAGAAAGGAAGAGAAAGAAAGAAAGAGGGATAGAAAGAGAGAGAGAGTGAGAGATGCTCAGTGAGCCTTTCTTTGAAGTTGCCTTTCTTTCTTTCTTTCTTTCTCTTTCTTGCTTTCTTTCTTGCTCTTTTTCTTTCTCTCTTTTACCTTCCCTTCCTCTATTTCTTCTTTTCTTTCTCCTTCCTACCTTCTTCCCTTACTCTCCCCTTTCATAAGTTTCCTTGCTTCCTTCCTCTGTTCCTGTCCCTTCCCCCCTTCTTTCTTTCTTTCCTCCCTTCCTTTCCTCCCTCCATTTCTTGCTTTCCTTTTCCTTCCTCCCTTCTTTCCTCCCTCATTCCCTTCTTTCACTCCTTCCTCTCTTACTCTCCCCTTTCACACCTTTCCTTGCTTCCTTTGCACCCTTCTTCTGTTCCTGTCCCTTCCCTCTTTCCTTCCTTCCTTCCCACCCTCCGTCCATTCATTCACCCATTCCTCTCTTGATCGCCCCTTTTACGGCGCCGCTGACAGCTAGCTCCCCCCCCCACCGGGCCATGGAAAACTGGTCTAGCTTAAAGCCGGTCCCTGGTGCAAAAAAGGTTGGGGACCTCTGGTCTAGATGCCCACAGCATGAACGGACCTCTTTCTCTCTCTGCAAACAGGGAGGGATCATTAGCCCTCCTATCTTTCCCACACGCACACACACTTTGTGGACTGTCCACATGGACAGAGAAGGGGGTGAAAAGGGCATGGGATCGTCTAGAACAGTGTTTCCCAACCTTTTTTGAGCTGCGGCACATTATTCACATTTACAAAATCCTGGGGAACATTGAGCGGGGGCGGGGGGGGGGGCGGGAGGCTAAAAAAGTTTGGACAAAAAACCCCTCTCTTCCTCCCTTTCGCCCTATTTCTCTCTCCCTCCCTCCCTCTTTCTTTCCCCCCCTCTCTCCATCCCTCTTTCTTTCTTCCTTCCTCTTTTTTGCTCTTTCTCCCTCCTTCCTCTTTCTCTCTTTCTTGCTTTCTTTCTCTCTCCCTCTCTCTCTTTCTCGCTTTCTTTCTCTTGCTTTCTCTCTCACACACACTCTCTCCCCCTTGCTTTCTCTCTCTCTCTTGCTTTCTTTCTTTCTCTCTCTCTTGCTTTCCTTTTCTCTTTCTCTCTTGCTTTCTTTTTCTCTCTCTCTTTTTCTCTCTTTTTCTTTCTCTCTCTCTCCCTCTCTTTCTTGCTTTCTCTCTCTTGCTTTGTCTCACACACACACTCTCTCTCTCTCCCTCTTCCTTGCTTTCTCTCTCTCTTGATTTCTTTCTTGCTTTCTCTCTCTCTCTTTCTCTTTCATGCACCACGCCGGCAACAGAGAGAGAGAGCGGAGAGAGAGTGGAGGGCGGTTTGCCAGTCCGCGGCCCCCTGGATCAGCGGCCCCGCATGGCCCCAGCGTGGACTCCGCCGTCGCCTTCGCCTCCGCCTAAGAGGCAGCGGCCACATTCACCCCCTCGCCCTCCCAGGCATCCATGGCGCTCAGCGCCCGGCCATGTGCCGCCTCCGCCTCCCGGTACCCTGCCCGACTTCTACCTACAGGAACGGGTGGTGGGGCACCACGAAGGGCGGCGCTTGAAGGCCACCACGGCGCCGTTGTCATCACGGCGCAAAGCTACGCAGTCCTGGATCGCTCGCTTCTCCGTCCAGCAACCTGGCTGCCTGGGAAAGCGGCACGCTGTTTAAACGCCCACTTTTCAAACGCGGCGCTTTCCTAGGCAGCCGACTTTGCTGGACGGAGAAGGGAGCAATTCAGGGCTGCGTGGCTTTGTGCCACTTCAAAAATGTCTGCGGCTTAGAAGCAACAGTGGCCGCGGCACACTGGTTGGGAAACACTGGTCTAGATGCCCGCAGCATGAACGGACCTCTTTCTTGCTCTGCAAACAGGGAGGGATCATTAGCCCTCAAATCTCCCCCCCCACACACTTTGTGGACTGTCCACATGGAGAGAGGAGGGGGTGAAAAGGGCATGGGATTGTCTAGATGCCCACAGCATGAACTGACCTCTCTCTCTGCAAACAGGGAGAGATCATTAGCCAAGAAAGGTGTCAGACTAGATGGCCACTGTGGCTCCTTCCATCTCTATCATTCTGTAAAACTTCTGAATGAGAAGGTGGGTCAGACTAGATGGCCACTGAGGCCCCTTCCCTCTCTATCATTCTGCAAGTCTCCTGAATGAGAAGGGTGGTCAGATTAGATGGCCACTGAGTTCCCTTTCCTCTCTATCATTCTGAGTCTCCTGAATGAGAAGGTGGGTCAGACTAGATGGCCACCAAGGTCCCTTCCCTCTCTATCATTCTGTGAGTCTCCTGAATGAGAAAGTGGGTCAGGTCAGATTAGATGGCCATCGATGTCCCTTCCCTCTCTATCATTCTGTGAGTCTCCTGAATGAGAAGGGAGGTCAGGTCAGACTAGATGGCCACCAAGGTTCCTTCCCTCTCTATCATTCTGTGAGTCTCCTGAATGAGAAGGGAGGTCAGGTCAGACTAGATGGCCACCGAGGTCCCTCTCCTCTCTATCATTCTGTGAGTCTCCTGAATGAAAAAGTGGGTCAGACTAGATGACCACCAAGGTCCCTTTCCTCTCTATCATTCTGTGAGTCTCCTGAATGAGAAAGTGGGTCAGACTAGATGGCCACTGAGGTCCCTTTCCTCTCTATCATTCTGTGAGTCTCCTGAATGAGAAAGTGGGTCAGACTAGATGACCACCAAGGTCCCTTTCCTCTCTATCATTCTGTGAGTCTCCTGAATGAGAAAGTGGGTCAGACTAGATGGCCACTGAGTTCCCTTCCCTCTCTATCATTCTGTAAGTCTCCTGAATGAGAAGGGGGTCAGACTAGATGGCCACCAAGGTCCCTTCCCTCTCTATCATTCTGTAAGTCTCCTGAATGAGAAGGGGGTCAGACTAGATGGCCACCAAGGTCCCTTCCCTCTCTATCATTCAATGTGTGTGTTTGTGTATGAAAGAGCAAACTGTCCCATTCTTTCCTTCCAAAAGTAGCATTTTGTAACAACCGTCCTGATTGGATGGTGGCGAAGTGTCCCATGTGGCCAAAAGGCTGTGGCTGAATTTGGATTTTTGTGGCCAAAGGGCTGGGGCCAAGAGCTAGGGGCCTTTGGGCGAGGGAGTGAAGGCAGCGGCCGATCAGCTGCTGCGGAGGAAGGAGCTTCATCCAACTGGCGGAGGCTAAATGTCCTAAACCCCTCTATTTTCCCCACCAACTCGATTACAGTCTGATCACACGCTTTGCATTGGAAATCTCCCAGGTGCAGTTGGTCTGATCTCTGAAGGAGCTCGTTTAAATCTGATCACTTCTTTGGTGCTGCTCTTCCCATCTGGCTTTTACTCTGACACACAAAAAAAGAGGACACGTCCTTCTGCAAATCATTTATTTGTTAGTTCATCTCCTGAGAGATGAATATTAATGGTGTGTCCTATCTTAATAAAGGCATTGTGCATTCTTTATCTGTGAATATTTCCCTTATTTGGAATCTGTCATCTTTCTGCTTCTGTCCTAGGCACAATTGAGAGCATTTTAACAAACTGCATCCCTGTCTGCTTTGGTAGCAGCATCTCAGATGGAAAGTTCCTACAGAGAGTGGTGAGTATAGCATGTTGTGGTTGGATCACAGCCAGCTCCTTTACTCACAGACTCTGAAGAGGAGGAATTGGGTCTGTCTGAGCATCATAGGCCTGTGTGGCTGTCAAAGGTGGGTAGTGAGGGTGAGGAAGGGATGGAGATTGAGGGTCCTGCAGGGACTATAGAAACACCCAGCTAGGGCCTTGTCTGGGTCTGATGAGGAGGGGGAGATGGTGGACCCTATTTTAGATGCACGGGTGAGAAGAATGCATGGGAGACGAGCAGTTACACAGGTGTAGAGGAGGCCTTGAATGCTGCTGTGTGCAGTGTGTAATCACAGTGTTTAAAAGGGGAGGAGACTGGGAGGTTCCCTTTGCAGGAAATCAACGTTTCTAACTACAAGAGGGAAAGAGCAAGTTCAGAGTTTCTCCCTTCTCAAATATTGCTGCAGTCTTGGAAAAGATATAGTTTTTAGAAGCCTGTGAGTATCTATGGTCTTTAAGTTACAACTCTGTTTTGGAACATTCCTTATCAGTTTTGCCACTAGCTTTGAATTTTGGCAGTCGACGAACATTCTTTGCTTTAATTTGTGGTTTTCAACAAGGTTGCTTGTACAATAGACTATTATACCTCCCAACTCTATGTCTGAGTATTAATTGGGATTTAATTGCTGACTGGTCATCGAGTCAGACAGAACACAGCAGTGAAGAATATAGGAAGCTCACTTCCTGTTATTCAGGATGCTGCTTGTAAGTGCTATGTGTTTAGAGCTCAAAGTCTTGTTAGAGATCAGGATTAGCAATCCTGGGTGATATTTCATTGTATTACCATATGAGGTAAAAGTTAGAATGTAAGCATGCTAACGCTGAGCCATTGGGTGTGAACTGCAATGTGACTGGACCAGAGCATTATAAGGTGCAAATCTACTTCACCATGATTTTTCCCTAGGTTGGTCGTCTCTTTGTTGCTGTTTATGGCAGTTGTTAGTTGGCTGGCTGGATCAGTTTGAGTGTGAGTTAAATAGTGAGTAGAGTAGTAATAGTGATATGAAGAAACCTGGATTGGTTTAGTATCTACTTGTAAGTAAGCTGAATATAGCTGATGTAAAGTTCCTGTATATAGAAGTCTGAAGATTCTGTTGCTCCCCTTTGGGAAGAGGTTTCAAAGTATTTCTAGCACGACTACCAGATTCTGTAACAGCTTGTTCCTTAGGCCATCCCTCTTGTAAATTTACAGGATTCCTTTTTTTTGCCGTGTACAAGTATACATCTGAACTAGACTTTGTTGTTTCTTTGTGTCATATAAAATATGTGGGTCAATTTTGGTTGGTCAGCCAAAAGTCATGAATCCTGTAAGTCATTTGTCTCCAGATGTCCAAGAACCTCAACACCTAGCATGTTTTTGTTGACTTGGGTGACGACCAATTTGGTGATGGTTATAACTTTGGATGGTCAACAAACTGCTGTAAGACAAGGACTACATTTATCACCCAAGAATCACCCAAGATTTAAAAATGTTTAGATTCTAAGAATCTGAAAAGGTTCTTGTGGATGTTCTGTCTTTATTATATTGATGGTCTTTGACTGTAATAAAGGTTTTTTATGTGGGTATATGTATGTTTCTTAATTAATTAATTAATTAATTCATTCATGGAACGGTTCTTATCTAGAAAAGTTCTCAAGTAGAGGCGTTCTTAGGTAGAGGTACCACTAAATCTCTGGGTTTTTTACTTTTCCCTTGCTATTGCTATTGTTATGACCAGCTATACATTTATTACTTTGTCCTTTTTTCCAGCCAATAGTAGAACAAGCCCCAACAATTAGAATATTCTGACTTCTCTTTATTTTTTATTTCCAGTGTCAGTTTGTCCATCTCTGCACATGCTATTTATTTTCTCCATTATATCTTCCTCTGTCAGCACATTTTTGTTTTTCCAATATTGTGCAAATGTTAATCTTGCCACAGTTGTTATGTGCAGAATCAAGTATATCTGACCTTTTTCCAACTTTTGGCATATTATTCCCAATAAAAAGAGTTCTGGTCCCCCCCCCCCTATTTTTATCCCTAGGATTTCTTCTAGCCAGTTTTTAATTTTTTCCCCAGAAACTCTTTGCTTTCTCACGCCATCACCATCAATGGCAATAAGAGCCCAATTCTGTTTTACATTTCCAACATCTGAATGTAAACTTTCTATTGATTTTAGCTAGTTGGACAGGTGTTATATGCCATCTGAACAACATTTTAAACCAATTTTCTTTGTATGATGTGGCTAACATCAACTTTTGATTTCTATCCCATATCTGTTGCCATTCATCTAAGTTGATACCATATCCGAAGTTTTGTCCCCATTTTATCATATTCACTTTTACTAAGTCATTTTCCAACTCCTCTCCTGACGTGGCTGCTTCATTCTCATCTGAACTGACATCCAGAGAGGTGTATGGAGAAACATCTGGAGGAATCGTTGCATCAGGAGCCACTTACTACTCTCACATTCCTTCCTTTTGTTCTGTTTCTGCTCGGTAGGCTTTTAACAAGCAGGTCTCCTCCCGTCTTCCCTTGGACATTGTTGTGTTGGTCCTTTGAAACATTTTAACATTCCAGGCATAATTCAATGTTCCTTACAGCTTCCTGTATTGCTGGAAGGATTTATATGACTATGTTTATTGGATAGCCTAATAAACCTGCCATGTTTTCATTTCCTAAGCATGTACAAAGGTGCTAATGAAGGAAGGCTCAAATATGCCGGGGAGAGATAGAAAAAAAAGAGAGAGAGACTTCCAAGTGCCCTGGCATGCAAAATGACAGATTAAAACTTCCAAGGCAGGAACCTTTCCAATCCCATCAGTCCAAAATCACTTCTTTATTACAAGAGCAAGTGAGGGGTGGGGGGGAGCACAAAAGAAACACAGTGAAACTTGAACATTGCCTCATTTGGGTTTTGTCAGGTATAATTGGAGAGTCAGCACCCTTCCATAACACATTAATTTTAAAGATGAGCTGCAGTCAAAATATTCCTGGACAAAATCTCAAGAGACTCTCAGACCTGGGTATAAAATACACTTAACCCTGCCACCATTAGCCAGTGCCAACCATAGTTCCCTCTAAGCTTAGCAGTGAGCAATCGCTCACTTAAAAATCATCATCAACTCAGAGTTTTCCAAACCTGCCCAGAAGCCGAGAGGGAAAGAGTGAGAGGGAAGGAGAGAGAGAGGAAGAGAGGAAGAGAGAGAAACAGATAGAAAAAAGAGAGGAAGGAAAAGAAAAAGAAAAAGAATGGGAGTAAGGAAGAGAGAAAAATCAAAATCTAGTTTGAAACTAGCTCAACTATTTAAGTGGCATTTTGATATTGATAGAGTTGCCCTATTATGAGCTCACTGTTATAGACACACAGTACAGTATTTTATTTTGAAATTCTCTGAGGCAAAACAGGGTGGGTTTTTTTATTTGTTTGTTTGTTTGTTTGCTTATTATTTGTGTGCTGTCCAGTCCCGAAGGGACTGCCGCTCAGACACTATACTTTTCCGCCCACCCCCCCAAAAAAATTAGAGGGAACACTGGTGCCAACTCCCCATCAGGCACTAAGTTATCACACTAAGATTTTTAAAAATCTAGATGGCGGTGTATTGAAAGCCAGAATGGAAGAGAAGCCCCCTGCCAGGACTGCCACCCTGCTACAGGAGCTATGCTTCTCTGGATGCCAGCCTGCCATAGGCAATGCCTGCCTATAAAGCCCTACATGGCATCGGACCAGATTACTTACAGGACTGCCTTCTGCCACACAAATCCGTGACCGATAAGGTCCCACAGACAATGTCGTCTGGCGGGACCTAGGGGGAGAGCCTTTTCTGTGGCGGCCCCGGCCCTCTGGAATCAGCTCCCCCCAGAGATTCGCACTACCCCCACCCTCTTCGCCTTTCGCAAGACCCTTAAGACCCATCTATGTCGCCAGGCATGGGGCAGCTAGATCATGCCCCCTTCTTCTCTCACCATTAAATGTTATGTGTGGATGTGATTGAGTAGACTGTTTTTTTACATAATGGGATTTAAGTTTACTGGTTTTAACTATTAGATTTGTATACATATTGTTTGCTCCAAGTCCTCGGAGAGGGGCAGCATACAAGTCTAATAAATAATAATAATAATAATAATAATAATAATAATAATAATAATGGAGGGTGCTGCAGAGAGGAAGAGGGGAGGCTGAGCTGAGGGATTCGAACCTTTGTGCCATGCTGTGGGAGCATTATACTCCTTAAAAACCTCCACTTCTGGAGTCCAGCCCTTCCACAGATCCATTGTTCAGGAAATCTCCTCTTTTCCCCTCCCAGAAGTATCCCTCTGCAGGAGGGCATGAAGAGAGCAGAGCAATGTGAGAACCAGAGAAGGAAGAAATGGATCAGCATCCCTGCGAATCAAGAAGCTTTATGGAAGGGATGGGAAAAAATATATACCTCCGTCAGATGTAAAATAACGGGTCTCTGCAATTTTCTACCTATGATCTTTTTACCTTTTCACTATTGATTTACCAATACACTTTATCTTTTATGCTGGCTCTCTACATGGGGCTACCTCTGAAGAGTGTTCGGAAACTTCAGATCGTGCAGAATGCGGCTGTGTGAGCAGTCATGGACCTTCCCAGATACGCCCACGTCTCGTCAACACTCCGCGGCTTACACTGGTTGCCGAATAGTTTCCGGACACAATTCAAAGTGTTGGTAATGACCTATAAAGCCCTATTCGGACCAGAATACCTACGGGACTGCCTTCTGCCGCACAAATCCCAGTGGCCGATTAGGTCCCATAGAGTTGGCCTTCTCTGGGTCCCATCGACCAAACAATGTTGTCTGGCGGGACCCAGGGGAAGAGCCATCTCTGTGGCGGCCCCGGCCCTCTGGAATCAACTCCCTCCATAGATTCGAACTGCCCCCACTCTCCTCACCTTCCGCAAGATTTTAAAGACCCATTTATGTTTCCAGGCACGGGGGGATTAATGCGCCCCCTTCTGTCTAGCAAGACTTGAGTATGGGATGATTGTGTAGTATCGGGTTTTTTTAATGATAGTGGGTTTTTAACTTTAGTTTTAACCATTAGATTTGTACAGTATTGTTATTGTTGTGAGCCGCTCGGAATCCTCGGAGAGGGGCGGCATACAGATCTAATTAATTACTATTACTATTACTAATACTATTGCTATTGTTATTGCTACTGCTACTGTTACTGTTAATGTTAATATTAATATTATTAATATTAATATATTATTATGCAAAAAAGCCTCATTAGGGTTTTCTGCTTATTATTATGCATGTGAATCTGGAAGATGATTTCACTTCAGCCAGCGAAGGGCTCCACTTACTTTTCCCTACCAGTACAAGGTTCTGAGGCCAGTCGGGCGCGCACACCCTACATGTGTGTGCACACATCCCGATGTGAGATTTTGCTTCTGCGCATGTGCCCGAAGTGATATTTTGTGCAAGGACTCTCGCGTGGGCAAAATGTCAGTAATTTTTACCCTTTTTTTGCTTCTGTGCAGTCTCCCTCCAGCCCTTCAAGCTCTCCAGCAACAGGGGCCCTGCGGACGTCGTCAAAGCTGCCACCCTCCGCCAGCTATGTCTTCATGGGGAAGAACAGGCAAGTGTTTTTGAGCGTTTCGAGTTTTGTCAGTCATCCGTCTCTCACCCCCCACCCCCCGCCAATGGTGTCCCGCCTTACCTAACTCATGATCTGGTCACTTTACAGTAGCAGCAATCTCACCTGATTCTTACCACTCAGAAAGTCCAGAACTTTTGTGTTTTTTACTCTGCATGCACAGGGGCAGCCAACCAGCTTTCAGTGCTCCAGGGTCAGAATAATTGCCATGAACTATTTTTAGCCAAGTCGGATCACTACAATTCTACCGGTACATGCAACTATTGATAGAGCCTTCAATAAAGAAGAGAAATCGGCGGTGAAAAGCTGCATGAATATTTCAATGTCTTTTACAAAATCCCAGAGTTGGAGGAGCTAAAAGGCCCTTTGGGGAGAAACGTCTCAGCCATCCATCCATTTAGGAGCTTTCCCATTCTTTCTGGCTCAAGTGAATTGCACAATTTAAGCCACCGCTATTTTCTTCCTGAACCCACAGAACAAAAAGCCAGCAATCTTGCAAACCATGGGGAAAAAACTTCCCTCTTTCTCCATATTTATGTCCAGCCAGTGAAGGGCTACCAAAAGTTTTACTACCACACTGTGGGCATGGCTTGATGGACTGGGTAGGCGTGGCTTGCCAGCCATGTGACCAGGTGGGAGTAGCTTGGCGATCATGTGACTTGACCAAGGATTTTCCAAGAATCTCAAAACAATCCCCATGTCAATGGACTCAAAACAATCATGTCATCGAATTCACCCACATCCTAGAAGTGAGCAGCTACAGCAGAGTGAAATGGCAGAAACATCTCACTTAGAATTTTGAAAGCCCATTTTGAGCATTGTCATAAAGGGGCCTTCGTGATTAAAATGGCCACTCACCTAATAATCACTTACTCAAAGGCAACAATCTAGAGTGTCTCTTGCTACTTTCACAGCCTAAGTGAACATCCCAGAATGCTCCGTTCCACATAGCAGTCTTCACCCTCCTTCCTGCAGACTACCAAGCAAAATCAAGTTTTCTGGCAAAACATTCGGTTTCAAGCATTATTCATTTTATTTTTCTAGAGCAGGGGTCCCGAAACTTGGCAACTGAATTTCAACTCCCAGAATTCTCTAGCCAGCTGTTCCAGAGAATATTATGGCCATTCAGAAAAGAGGGGGAGACAGAAGCCCCAATCACATAGAATTAATTCCAGATCTGATCTCCTGATACTTTTCCTCAACACTTTTGTTTCTAGCAGAATCGCCGGCTTTGGGGTTTTTAAAGGCTTTCGGGAAGAATGCAGAGGCTGCCCAAAGAGGACGCCCTGCATTTTCTTTCAACATTTTTTGTTGGGTGCTCTGGGGTGGAGCTCCATTTTTGCTACCCCACCAAGTCCCCCCCTCCGGCCCTGGGCAGTAGCCCACCCCTGTGTCCAGCCCACTTTCCTTGGACAAAGTTATCTCTGGAATGAATATGTGTTCTTTCCTTCATTAACATGTATTGAAGTTTTGTCTGGGTGCCTTCTATAGAACCCATAGTAACTTGGCAACCTGGGTTGCTGCAACTGGCACCACCCAGGCCTGCCATGACCTTGAACTGGCTCTCTCGGCACCATCATAGGCGCCATCTTGTTTCTTGCTTCTGCACATGCACAGAAGCTGTATTTTTAGCACTGTGCATGCAGTGCGCAATGCAGGCAACACAATCTGGCAGTGAAGAAAACCAGAACCCACCCCTGTTGTGTATACTCCCTTGCGGCTTGAGGAATTTTCAGATTCGGAAGATGAATGGGATTTAGAGGTCATATATTTCCCTGTTCTACCAACCGTTAGCAATGTTAGTGAAGACCATGGAGCTAATGACATAGACATGATTTCAGGTGACTCAAATGGGGGAGATAATAGGGGAGGGATGCTCGTTTCAGACGCTTTCAGAGACACTTGGAAGAAAGAGGGAGGAGATATTAGAGAGTAATTAATTAATCAATTACCTCACATCCAGGTGTAAAACGGAAGAGAAGCTGAATTCGTTCAATCTTGCAATCTAAAGATGGTCACGTCCAGGACTTTCTCTGGAGCGTAAACTATCATGTGTGATTTATTACTTGCTTTTTATGACTCCTGGCCAGCCCTGATTAGCCCATAAATTTTAGAATGACTTGTGGAATGTTTTTAATATTACTGCCAAGCTTATCTACTTCATTGCTGAGATAGAGGTGAAGAGAGAAGAAAACTGCGTGCAAAGTTGATGTGTTAAGAGGAGAAATAAAGAGGATGTGTTTTACGATGAAACATTGTGACATTGAGAAATCATTTATTCCAAGTACAGTATTATCTGTATGAGCCTGAAATCAGAACAACCCTTGGTGAATGTTTGAAAGAGGATCTGATCACAGGATTGAATGTTTCATCTTTTTGCTGACATGTTGGATTTTTGCTTTCATGCAATTGGTTTGGCAGGCTTCTTCTATTTTTTTCCTGTTTTACTTATTTTATTTATAAAAAATCACTTTCCATCGAACTGTGTTGTCTGAGTAAAATTGTTTTCAGGCAATCATGATCAAAAGGTTTGCAATATTCATCACAGTAACATTAATACTGTAATAACAATAATATTTAATTTATCTTCTTTAACAAATCTCTGTTTTAATGTTTGTCCTTTTTATTTTCCCACATTTCTAACTTCTATTTCTGTTATCTAACCATTGGTAAAATAGGTTCCCTATCAAAAAGTATTCAGTTTCTTCTTTGTCTTTAATAGTAAGTGTTAGTCTATCCATTTTTGCACATTCTAATATTTTCTTAATTACACTCTCAGCATTCTTCCATTGTTATGCAAATACAATTATGGCTGCAATTAATCAATTAAATTAATTAAATTAATTAATTAAAATCAAATATATAATCCTTTTATCATATTTTCCCCACAAAATGCCCAATAAAAATATTTCTGGTTTCAAGTCTATATGTTGCTTTATCATTTTTTCCAACCAAGTATGTATTTTCATCCAATATTTTTTTAGCTTTTGGGCATATCCAACATATGATAATATGAAGCAGGTGTTTGATTGCACTTCCAACATTTAGCAGATATATTTTTATACATTTTTGCCAGCCTTGTTGGTGCAAAATGCCATTGATAGAACATTTTATACAAATTATCTTTATATGCAATTGACATAGTCAATTTAACATTTCTATCCCACAGTTTCTGCCATTTATCCAGTTCTATTGCATAATTGTTATCCCAAACTATTTCCTTTACCTGTTCACTTTCAAGTTTAATACTTAATAAATAACAACATATTTTCTTTCTCATTTTTTCATCCGTTCCAGTTAATATCTGTTCCAATTCTGTTAATTCTTTATTAAAACCATAGACTTTAGCATCTTTCTCATATTGATATATATATGTATGTACTGTATATATGCATGCAGGTATGTATATATGTATGTATGTATGTATGTATGTATGTATGCATGCATGCATGCATGTATGTAACATAGTTTTGCTGATAATGAAAAGGAAGGGAGACAAAAAATCAACAAAAAATCACATACACACACACAATATAATATAATATAATAATACCCATATCATACCTAAGCATAGCCCATAAAATCATCTGCTAAAATATCCTTCCTGTCAACAACTACTTCAGCTTCAACCACAATAATACATGAGCACATGACAGACACAAACTCAAAGTTAACCGTTCCAAACTTGAATGTAGAAAATATGACTTCAGCAACCGAGTTGTTAATGCATGAAACTCACTACCGGACTCTGTAGTATCATCTCCTAACCCCCAAAACTTTATGCTTAGACTATCCACTGTTGACCTCTCCCAATTCCTAAGAGATCAGTAAGGAGCGTGCATAGGTGCACCAGAGTGCCTTCCGTCCCCTGTCCTAATGTTTCTCTCTTACTAGTATCATGTACGTATATAAATATTATTATATCTTTGTATACCAATATCATGTTAGTACCAATATCATGTATATAAACAGTGTTATTTCTTTGTAAACTACCAATACGAACTTGACAACATAAAATAAATAAAATAAATATATATTAAAAATGTGCCAACTCATTTGAAGATTGTGTCCTTCTAAAGTTAATAGTCTTTTGTACCTCAAGTTAATCCATTCTTTGACCATGTAAGTACTGAGGCCTGATAATACAATTCCCAATCTGGCAAGGGTTATTCTTGGGCAGCCAAAATTAAGCCTTCAGTTTCTATCTCTAGCACCCCTGTTCTCAACCAGCTCCATGTTAGCTTTGTATCTTCATTTACTTCTATGTTCTTTAGCTATTGGCTGCACGTAGGATTCTTTTTCCAGTTAGAAACTTGATGCTCAACTGTTTCCTTTCGATGTTCTGCTTTCAATCTTGTTGTTTTCAAAAGGTTTCCCTTGTTCACCTCCTTCAGCAGAGGCTCTTTTGACTTTTTAATGTACTCATTTAAGCTGTTTTTTCCTCTTCCACAGTTTGTTTCACCTGTAACAGACCTCTGCCACCCTGAGATCTTGGCAAGTACAATAAATCAACATCACTTTTTGGGTGCAGAGCATGGTGCACTGTCATTAGTATTTTTGTCTTTCGATCCAAGTTATCAAGTTCTAACTGAGTCTAATCAATTAGTCTGGCTGAGTATTGTATTACAGGCACTGTTCAGGTGTTAATTGCCTTTATGATATTATAATCTCTTTTATTCATTAAATATGAAACTCAGTCAACTGAACATTTAAAAATTTATAACGTTTATTTTTATTGTTGTTGTTTTTACTGCTTCTGCTATTGATTTAATCTTCAATTTGATTCACAGTATGGGATTGGTAAAAACTTAACAATTAAAGTCCCAACCATAAGAATTGTTAAGTTAATGTCTGGGATTGTTGTTGTTGTTGTTGTTGTTGTTGTTGTTGTTACTATTATTGAAGTGAGATACTCTAATTTGTTTCTGAAATTGTGGTGCTCATAATAAGAGGATGGAAACAAGGGACTTTTTGTCAACCTAAGAGAGTCCAAGTGGGTGGAAGCTCTGCAGAAACACAGAGAGTAACTATGCTACTCCATTCCTAATCTCCCCAATGATGCCTAGGACAGTTATGGTTGGTTTGTTTGTTCATTTATTTTTCTATAGCTGCCCAATTCAAAGTGACTCTTGGTTGTACAGGTGATTACGGAAGAGAACCAAAATGTTACCTGAGAACTTCATAAAGTCCTGCCAACCTTGTGCAAGATCTTTCCTGAATTCCTGACTATGGAGCAGTGTTTCTCAACCTTACCAAGTTTATGATGACTGGACTTCAACTCTGGCTGGGGAATTCTGGGAGTTGAAGCCCAAACAATATGAAGTTGTAAGGTTGAGAAACACTCATCTAGATAATTCCATGTGATAGACTCCTGACCTGAAGACAATTGCTGGGTCTCTTTGTTCTTCCAGGTATCTTCTCCTTGCTCTTGGACAATGTTATTGACCCGATTTCTCAATCCAACTGAGGCCATCTCACCAGGTGCTCTTTGAAGTTCTGTGGTCCTGTTCCTGGAGAATCCATCCTGTGTCATTGGGTTGGTCTTGCTCAACTCATGTCTACCTGTGAGTTCATGATCGGAAAAGAGTGGGAAATAACACCTTCTCTATTACCCATAATTCTTAGTGAAGGGTTGAGACTGGGAGCAAAAGCAACACAGGAGAAAACGTAATAAATTTCTAGAAAATTCACTGATCTTAAAGAAATGGTTTGGTTCACTACAGGGAATTAGAAACATAGAAGATTGACGGCAGAAAAAGACCTCATGGTCCATCTAGTCTGCCCTTATACTATTTCCTGTATTTTATCTTAGGATGGATATATGTTTATCCCAGGAATGTTTAAGTTCAGTTACTGTGGATTTACCAACCATGTCTGCTGGACGTTTGTTCCAAGCATCTACTACTTTTCAGTAAAATAATATTTTCTCACGTTACTTCTAATCTTTCCCCCACCTATCCTCAGATTGTGCCCCCTTGTTATAGGGTTCACTTTCCTATTAAAAACACTTCCCTTCTGAACCTTATTTAACCCTTTAACATATTTAAATGTTTCGATCATGTCCCCCCTTTTCCTTCTGTCCTCCAGACTCTACAGATTGAGTTCATGAAGTCTTTCCTGATAGGTTTTATGCTTAAGACCTTTCACCATTTTTGTAGCCCGTCTTTGGACCCGTTCAATTTTGTCAATATCTTTTTGTAGGTGAGGTCTCCAGAACTGAACACAGTACTCCAAATGTGGTCTCACCAGCGCTCTATGCAGCAGGATCACAACCTCCCTCTTCCTGCTTGTTATACCTCTAGCTATGCAGCCAAGCATTCTACTTGCTTTCCCTACTACCTGACTTCACTGTTCACCCATTTTGAGACTGAATTAAAATTTCAACCTTAATGCACTTAAATATGACTTGTAGAAAAACCCTCCTGAAACAATTGGGTTGAAGAAGCCATGGCCAGCGCAAGATGGGACTTCTGCTTTTCCTGGCACAAGGTCTGTATAGAAACATAGAAACATAGAAGACTGACGGCAGAAAAAGACCTCATGGTCCATCTAGTCTGCCCTTATACTATTTTCTGTATTTTATCTTACAATGGATATATGTTTATCCCAGGCATGTTTAAATTCAGTTACTGTGGATTTACCAACCACGTCTGTATCCTTCATCCAGCCAAAAATTAATTAATTAATTGGACTTGTATGCCACCCCTCTCTGAGGACTTGGGGCAGCTCACAAAATATCAAAAAAACAATAAACAAAGAAACATCTGAAATCCAATTAATATAAATAACTAATCTAAGAACTATTCTAAACATTAAAAACCATTCATCTGCATTCAAACAACAACCATACAAAATACGTGTCAGCCAGAGACTAGGGTCTAATGACCCAAGCCTGACGCCTTAAATAAGTTTTCAAATTCTTGCAGAAGGCAAGGAGGGTGGGGGCAGTACGAATCTCTGGGGGGAGCTGATTCCAGAGGGCCGGGACCCCCACAGAGAAGGCTCTTCCCCTAGGCCCCGCCAAGCGACATTGTCCAGTTGAGGGAACCTGGAGAAGGCCAATTCTGTGGGATCTGACCAGCCGCTGGGATGTATGGGGCAGGAGGCAGCCCCATAAGTAATCTGGTCCGATGCCATGTAGGGCTTTATAGGTCATAACCAACACTTTGAATTGTGCCCAGAAACCAATCGGCAGCCAATACTCTCCGCGGAGTGCTGAAGAAACATGGGCATGCCTTGGGAGGCCCATGACTGCTCGCGTGGCTGCATTCTGCATGATTTGTGATTTCTGAACGCTCTTCAAAGGTAGCTCCATGTAGACAGTAGATGCAACAGCGAAGCACGTTCTTCCCTCGAAATAAGAAATTTACCAACCTTATTTTCAATTTAGGTACGTTCTTTCACTTCTGCTATTCAAGGCCACTGGCTTATCCCGTTAAAACTTTTGAATTTTTTCACTGTTTATCATCCTGTAAATTATGTATCAATTACATTTATTGTTATATGCCACCTGTAGATATGCAGCATGACTGCGCTATTTAATTCCTTGCCAAGAATAACAAACATGACAAGTGAGAAATATAGCAAAATATTGCAATAGATTCTCATCTCATATGGAGGATTTCAAGGAGCTTTGCCCTCCAAGGCTAATGCACCATTCCAGTCCCCTCTTTCCTCCTTCTCATTGATTATCTATATCTATATCTGTGTCTCCATCTCTTTATCTTTATATCTGTCCCTTTATCTATCTAGAGAGGTATATAAATACCTCTTTACATAGATAACACGTAACATGTTTGCATAGGTAATATGAGAGGTATGATGAACACGTTTTGATTGGTATGTGGGATATAGTACAATTGCAGTGATTAGATTTAGGGTTTTATATTGTTACTAGCATTCTATACTGATTTTATATTGTTTATAGTTTTATTGTTGTGAGCCTTTGGAATTGGGCGGCATACAAGTCAAATCAATCAATCAATCAATCAATCAATCAATCAAGGAAAGAATGTCTTCAAAATTATAGGTCATTTTTGAGCAATAGAAACAAACAAGAAAATTACTAGAAGCCAGCATGGAACCTGTCAAAAACAGATCATGCCAATGAAACCTTATTGCTTTCTTTGACAAAGTGACTAAATTAGTGGAACAAGGAAATGTTGGTGAATATAGCATACTTAAATTTCAGTAAGGCATTTGATGAGGTAGACCACAATCTACTTCTTAACAAAATAGAACAGTGCAGGATGGACAGTACCACCATATTTGGTTGACCAACAGCATTCGACATGTAGTCCTACATCTATGTGGAGGAAAGAATGCAGTGGGGTGTCTCAATGTTCTCTCTTAGGCTCAAGTTCTCTTCAATATCTTCATAAATGATTTAGATGGGGTGATAGAAGAGGAACTCATCCAATTTGCAGATAACATCAAAACTTTAGAAAGTAGGCTCTAGATCCAGAATGATCTCAAAAGACTTGAACACTGGACCCTATCCGACATGAAATTCAGTGGTGGGAAAAGTAAGGCTTTTAAGTAAGAAAGTAAGGCACATGGGCAAAAAAAAAAATCAAAATCAAATGAGCAGATATAGAACAGGTATTACCTGGCTCAATAGTAGCAACCATGGGAGGGATCTGGGAATCTTAGTTGACAACCATTTAAGTGTGAGCCAGCAGTGTGCTGCAGCTGCCAAAAAAGCCAATCCGGTCCTAGGCAATGTATCGAGGAATAACATCAAGATCATGAGAAGCAATGGTACTGCTCTAAATTGCATATTATTATTATTAATATGCACTAGTGAGGCCATATTTGGAATACTGTCTACAATTCTCTTCACCATTATACCACCTCTGGCTGGCCCCAGAGTGGGGAGGGAGTGGGGATTTTGCAGTGTCCTTCCCCTGCCATGCCCACCAAACCACCCCCCACCAAACCATGCCCACAGAACCAGGAGGGAAAATTTTTGAATTTCACCCCTGTCTGCAAGGAATATAAATCCTTCCATTCCCCACCATCCAGTCACAGCTGAAGAAGCTTCTTGGATGAGAAGCAAAACACCTTCAAAGGAAAACAAGGGAGTTCAGTTGCCTCCTGAAAAAACACCTTTTATGGACAACTCTGGCCTGGATGGCGAGAATCTCCAGAGACATTTGTGTTGCAATGATCTGATGTAGCTTTCATTACTTTCCTCTCTTACCCACTCGACCCTGCCTTCCATATTTTGTATAATTATCCAGCTGCAAAGCAAGTTCAATAAAAAATGACAATGCAGGGCTGTGTGAATTTCAGCCCCCAATGTCTTTAACTTCTAAGACTGATTAGAGAAGCCAGGAGCACATCAAAGCAAGATGAGGAGGCTGGGTGCTTAGTTTGAGCCTCCTTGATGTGAGCTGTTCTCCCAAGCTTCTGAGGGGCTTTAGGAACTGATTGCCATTAATAAGAAGTCATTGGGAAAAGAATGGTGAGGAATTAATTCCCACTATTGTCGTGGCCTCCTGCAGCGTATGCTTTTCACTTTGTCACTTCTTCCTTTCTAGAATAGCTGGAGAGCTCAAGAGTCTTTTCTGAATATTCCCATCCTCTCCTGCCTTCTGCTGCCCGAGATTGTCTTCAGATGTGGATGTTTATTGTTATTTAAAATGACCCATATAGAACATCTGCAAAAGCAGGTCGCTTGGTGAGCTGTTTGTAATAGACAGCAACACTGAAACTGTTGTAAAACAACTGCAAAATCCATACAAGAAAGTCAAAAGTAGAAACAGAAACAGAGTCAACAGAGTTGGAAGTAGACCTTGGAAGTCTTCTAGTACAACACCCACTGTTGCAGATACACATTAACAGAGTCAGAAGGGACCTTGTAGGTCATTTAGTCCAACCTCCCTGTTCAGTAATGGGCGGCCAAAATTTTTACTGCCACACTGTGGGTGTGGCTTATTTTGTGGATGTGGCTTGCCAGGCATGTGACCAGGTGGGAGTGGTTTGAACAATCATCATCGTTCAAGTGAACTGTTAAGTCCTCAACTTACAACCTCACCAGTGTTGCAAGGGGTGACAATTTGCTTCACGTTTCCCGTGCTCTCCTTCCTGGGTCGCCCCCTGCCTCAGGCTGGGTAGCGAGGCGAACGGGTGCCAATCAGCTGTTGAGAAAAGACAGGGGAGGAAATGGGCCCCCTGCAACTCCTGACGGGGCTGGTCTCCCTGCCACTTTCTGAGGAGGAGGAGAAGGAGGAGGATGGGAGAGGGGGATTGTAAAATATCAGAAAGCTGAGGAAGAGTTACATGGTCATTATTGCCGCACAAGGCCTTCTCATCTCAGCTGCGGGCAGAGCGAGGGATTTGCAAGGGGAAAAGACCACATCCCAGACTGCTATGGCTCGGCTCGGTTTAGCTCCCCCTTTTTCCCCTGCTGCTGCTGCTGCTATGCATTCCTTGCTTTTTTTCTCTTTCCTCCTACCTGGCCCCAGGAGGTGGCTGCTGAGATTGGAGGGGAGCCCGACAGGAGAGAGGGAAGCTTGTCCAAGGCCAGGAAGGAGGAAAGAGGAAAAAAGCGAGGAGTGGAGATGCAGCAGCAGGGAAAAAAAGGAGAGCTGAGCCGAGACCGGTAATCCCAGAAGTGACTGCTGCTGGTCAGCTGGTGTTGGGCCCGCAGCTTCATTTCCATTGGTGGAACTGCATTCCACCCCATCCTGCCTGCTGCCCACCCCTGCCCCTGTCCAAGCAAACTGACACCATTTCTGACAGATTGCAGTCTAGTCTTTTCTTGAACGTTTCAAGTGATGAAACTCCCACAATTTCTGAAGGCAACTTCTGTTCCATTGGTTGAGTGTTCCCACTGTCAGAAAAATTCTCCTTATTTCCAGGTTGAATCTCTCCTTGATTAGTTCCATCCATTGATCCTTGTCTGGCTTTTGGGTGCTTTGGAAAATAGCTTGACCCTCCCCACCAATCTCTGTGACAGCCCCTCTAATATTCGAAAACTGCTATCATATCTCCTCTGGTCCTTCTCTTCACTAGACTAGCCATGCAAAGTTCCTGCAACTGTTCATTTTGTGGTTTAGTCTCCAGTCCCCTAGTCATCTTGGTTGCTCTTCAGTGCACTTTTTCTAGAGTTTCAACATCTTTTTTTATAGTGGTGACCAAAACAACTGAAGCAGAAGACCTTATACTTCTTTTAAAAAATCTCCACTGATGAAGCATCCACAATGGATGGAGCCTTGGTGGCGCAGAGGTTAGAGTGCAGTACTGCAGGCTATTTCTGCTGATCACCGGCTGCCTGCAATTTGGCAGTCTGAATCTCGTCTGGCTCAAGGTTGACTCAGCCTTCCATCCTTCCAAGATGAATAAAATGAGGACCCAGATTGTTGGGGTCAAGAGGCTGACTATAAATCACTTAGAAAGAGATGTAAAGCGCTATAAAGCAATAGCACATACACTTATATACTGCTTCCCAGTGTTTTACAGCCCTCTCTAAGCGGTTGACAGAGTCAGCATCTTGCCCCAACAATCTGAGTTTTCCTTTTACTGACCTTGGAAGGAGGGAAGGCTGAATCAAACTTGAACCAGCAAGATTTAAACTGCCAAATTGCAGGCAGCCTGCAGTCAGCAGACGTAGCCTGCAGTACTGTACTCTAAGCACTGCGCCACTTAAAATAGTGACTTCCATGTTGTTTTGCTGGCACCAATGTGGTTGGCCATGGATTGTGACCCCCTTCCCCCACCCCAGCCTTACATAACCAAGGTGGTGCAGTGGGTAGAGTGCAATACTGCAGGCCACTAAAGTTGACTGCTAAATCTGCAGGTCAGCGGTTCAAATCTCATCACCGGCTCAAGGTTGACTCAGTCTTCCATCCTTCTGAGGTGGGTCAAATGAGGACCCGGATTGTGGGGGCAATTGGCTGGTTCTGTTAAAAAGAAGTGCTATTGCTAACATGTTGCAAGCCGCCCTGAGTCTAAGGAGAAGGGTGGCAAAAAAGAGAAAAGAAATCAAATAAAAAGAAATTGAATTGAATCAGCCCGGGAATTCCCCTGAATTATGGTTTTCTTTTTCCTGGATTTTAAAATTTCCTTCAAAGTGAAAAGCAGCAGGCATTTGGGTGGATCCCACTTCCTGGTTTTATGTTAATTCCACTCCATTTTATGAAAAAGGTGCAGGCGGGTAGCTGTGCCGCATGAATTTGTACTTGTTATGCTACAATATAGGGGGACAAAGCCGAGTGATTGTTAACTGTATCGTTTGCCTTCTGGGTGGCCTTAAATGCTGATGCTTCTTTTTTTGTTTCTAATTTGCGGAAAAACCCAGCGTTTAAAAGCAGGCAAATGAAATGATTCAGAAAGAGGTCAGGGAGGAAGAGGTTATTATACAAAATGAGTCTCGGGGGAACTTCTGAAAGAAATAGTGTGATTAATGCCACCACACGAATAATACCAATTGCAACACTCACAGACTGTCCTCAAAAGCCTCACTTTGAAATTAAAAAAAAAAAACTTGGCATAATTACTGCGAGTTTGCTGTCAAGTCTATTTTGTTTCTTTACCCTTCTTTTCATGCTAACTTTTTGCAGAGAGAGGCTGCTTCAAGGCCAGCTTGGCCAACTCCTCAAAAGTAGCCACTTCGGAAGGATGCCAGCTTCTCTTCAAGAGGAAAAATAGCATTTATTTGCTTTATTATTAGAGTTGGGCGGTACCCTGCAGGTCATCTAGTCCAACCCCCCACTGGTGCAGGAGACCCTACATCACACTAACCCAATAGCAGTCCAGTCTTTTCTTGAAGGTCAGTAGTGTTGAAGCATTCACCACCTCTGCAGGCAAGCTGTCCCACTGGTTGATCGCTCTCACAGTCAGAAAGTTCCTCCTTATTTCCTGATTGAATCTCTCCTTGGACAGCTTCCAACCGTTGCTCCTTGTCTGGCTCTCTGGCGCTTTGGAAAATAATGTGACTCCCTTCCTCCCTGTATTTGAAGCATGCTATCATGCCCCCCCCCCCCCCCGGACTTCCTCTTTGCTAGACTATCCATGCCCAGTTCTTGCAACCTTTCCTTGTATGTTTTAGTTTCTAGTCCCTTTATCATTCTCGTTGCTCTCCTCTGCACTTTCCCTAGAGTATCAACGTCTCTTTTGTAGTGTGGTAACCAAAACTCAATGCAGTACTCCAGGTGTGGTCTAACTAGGGCATTGTAGAGTGGTATTAGCACCTCCCTTGTCTTGGAGTGTATTCCTCTGTTGATGCAGCTCAAAATTGTGTTGGCTTTTTTAGCCGCTGCTGCACATTGTTGGCTCATGTTTAGTTTGTTTTCCACTAAGACGCCAAGATCTCTCTCACATTCACTGCTGTTGAGAGTGTTTTCACCCAGTTTGAATGCGTGTTTTGGGTTTTTCTTATTTAGGTGCAGGATCCTACTTTTCTCTGCATTGAACTTCATAGTAATAGCATTTAGACACCGCTTCACAGTGCTTTACAGCCCTCTCTAAGCAATTTACAGAATCAGCATATTGCCCCCAACCATTTGGGTCCTCATTTACCCACCTTGGAAGGATGGAAGGCTGCGTCAACTTTGAGCCTACTGAGATTCGATCTGCCCAACTGCTGGCAGCCAGTGATCAGCAGCATTAGCTTGCAGTACTGCACTCTAACCACTGAGCGACCGAGGCCCCTTCTTTGGCAGCATCCAACCCTCCCAGCTGTCTCCCAGAGCCAGCGAGAACCAAGGATCCCCTGTTGATCATGGCCATGTTTTTCCTGTGAGTTTATGGAGTCCATGGGTTGCAATTGTAAAAGGAGCAGGATGGGCAGAACTAATGAAGTCTAACTTGAGGGCAAGAGTTTGAGTATGGGATGCTATCCTCCAGGGCAGTGGTCCTCAAGCTTTCTGGCTTTGTGCACCTGTGGAGGAGGAGGAGGAGGAGGAGGAGGAGGAGGAGGAAATGGTTCTATGTGATCACCAGACATGCGCACAGTTCCATTTGCGCGAGTGGTGTGTACTCATGTCAGCATTTGAATCCAAAGTATGGTGTACATTTTGCCATCGCGTCCACCTCTGCCTGTCAGGGCCGTCTGCTAAAGGGTTGGTTTGCAATTTGAGACTCTGGTGCAGTAGTGGTGGGAGCACAGGCTGATTTATTTATTTATTTATTTATTTATTACTTAGATTTGTATGCCGCCCCTCTCTGAAGACTCGGGGCGGCTCACAACATGTAAAAAACAAATCATAAGCAATCAAACAGATGTAAAATATTTAAATATTTAAAAAACCCCATATGCTAACAGTCACAGACACAGACATACCATGCATAAAGTAAACGTGCCCAGGGGGAGATGTTTCAGTTCCCCCATGCCTGACGGCAAAGGTGGGTTTTAAGGAGTTTACGGAAGGCAGGAAGAGTAGGGGCAGTTCTAATCTCCGGGGGGAGTTGGTTCCAGAGGGCCGGGGCCGCCACAGAGAAGGCTCTTCCCCTGGGGCCCGCCAACCGACATTGTTTAGTTGACGGGACCCGGAGAAGGCCCACTCTGTGGGACCTAATCGGTCGCTGGGATTCGTGCGGCAGGAGGCGGTCTCGGAGATATTCTGGTCCAATGCCATGAAGGGCTTTAAAGGTCATAACCAACACTTTGAATTGTGACCGGAAATTGATCGGCAACCAATGCAGACTGCGGAGTGATGGTGAAACATGGGCATACCTAGGTAGGCCCATGACTGCTCTCGCAGCTGCATTTTGCACGATCTGAAGTTTCTGAACACTTTTCAAAGGTAGCCCCATGTAGAGAGCATTACAGTAGTCGAACCTCGAGGTGATGAGGGCATGAGTGACTGTGAGCAATGAGTCCCGGTCCAGATAGGGCCGCAACTGGTGCACCAGGCGAACCTGGGCAAACGCCCCCCTCGCCACAGCTGAAAGATGTTGTTCTAATGTGAGCTGTGGGTCGAGGAGGACGCCCAAGTTGCGGACCCTCTCTGAGGGGGTCAATAATTCCCCCCCCAGGGTGATGGACGGACAGATGGGATTGTCCTTGGGAGGCAGAACCCACAGCCACTCCGTCTTATCCGGGTTGAGCTTGAGTCTGTTGACACCCATCCAGGCCCCAACAGCCTCCAGGCACCGGCACATCACTTCCACCGCTTCGTTGACTGGGCATGGGGTGGAGATGTAAAGCTGGGTATCATCCGCATATTGATGATACCTCACCCCATGTCCTTGGATGATCTCGCCCAGCGGTTTCATGTAGATGTTGAATAGCAGGGGGGAGAGGACCGACCCCTGAGGCACCCCACAAGGGAGAAACCTAGGAGTCGACCTCTGGCCCCCCACTAACACCGACTGCGACCGGCCAGAGAGGTAGGAGGAGAACCACTGAAGGACAGTGCCTCCCACTCCCAACCCCTCCAGCCGGTGCAGAAGGATACCATGGTCGATGGTATCGAAAGCCGCTGAGAGGTCAAGGAGCACCAGGACAGAGGATAAACCCCTGTCCCGGGCCCGCCAGAGAAGTTTGGAGAAGTGATGGAGAAGTTTTGTCCAGAATGGTATAAGGTCTCCTGCTTGAGTCATGCGTTAGACTAGAAGACCTCCAAGATCCATTCCAGCTCTATGAGTATGTTTTTGGCTTTAAAATTAAAGACTGAGTAAGAAGAGAGCAATTCAGAAGGCTTCCTTCAAGATGTCAAAGGGATTTCTGAATTAAATAGGCAAAGAATTCCCAAATCACAAAGATAGGGGTTATTTCCTGCAGCTAACAAAGGTTAAGGGGTTGAACAGATTTCCTTTCCTTTCCCCTTCTTCCATTCCTTTCCTCCTTTCCTTTCCTTTCCCCTTCTTCCATTCCTTAACTTCTTTCCTTTCCTCCTTTCCTTTCCTTTCCCCTTCTTCCATTCCTTAATTCCTTTCCTTCCCTTCTTTCATTTCCCCTTCCTATTCCCTTTCCCCTCCTCCTTCCAGAGGGACATTCTGTTTGGATAAAAGTGTCCTTGTGGAGCTATGATGAATTTAAAAAAAAAAAAATCTATAGTGCACAGGCTTTTGGGTGGAATCATAAAGACAACAAATTAGAAAGCCAGGAAACTCACTAATAGTTTTGAATGGCATGAGATATCTCTAGTCTCTAACACACACACACATACACACCTATCTGTACGCATATCAGCGAAAGCAGCAGATCAGGGGACGGGGATGGGGGGGGGATTGGGAGAAGATTTCTGCAGAAGGAGAAAACAGGCTGAGATTAGGTTCTCCAGGTAAGGTGGGAGAAAGGGATTCAGTCATTGTCTTTACACAAAAATAGGTCATTAATACCATCTGTGACAAAATGCATCACCATCACACTTGCAGCGAGGAAGAGCGAAGGCACAGCATTTGCTCCCTGGGGCGATGAGTCACAAGGTTTGGGGGCCTTTATTTACTCAGAAAGCATCGCATTCATTTCAAGGCCTAGCATAAAGCAGATTGCCGCATTGTTTATTCATCGCTGTTCCATTCTGGAGATGGTAGATGGGTTGCTAAGAGTTGCAAGTGATGAATCAACCTCTACTAATAGTCATAAGGGCCTCGACTGCCGTGCGCAGAGAACAGGTGCTGCTCTCTCTCTTTGTAAGGGTGGAGGGAGTGATGGGCTCCTTTGGGTACAGCTAGGAACGCAGTACCGGGAGAAAAAATTTAGTCAGGTCCACACAACCAGTAGAAAAAAATTGAATTTTTTTCTTTTTTCCCCTTCTGGGCTCTGGGCATGTTTTTCCTATTGCAGTAAATGAGGTTGAATGTGTATAATTTTAGAAAAGCTATGCGTGCGTACAGTTTATATAGTAGATAATGTGCCTGTGTATAATATGTATGTAGACATATGGCATATATACATAGAATTAAATAGTATATTTTGGATATTCAGTAATAGTAAATAGGGAAATTGTATCTCTGGCCGGTTGCTGGGATACATGAGACTGGAGTTTCCTCTCTCTGGTCCAACACCGGTTCAAAACTTGGCCCAATAGTAGTAACTGTGAGAAGGATATTGGGAATCCTGGTGGACAATCACTTCGGTTGTCTTTTGAAAAAGCACCTTTGGGACACCGCCCATACCTTTTTTTGCTTTTATTGTTATCAAGCTCACCCCCCTTATAATATGCAATTGGAATTTACCTTCCTATATCTTCAACTAATTATTCTGTGGTCTGTGCTGTAGAACAATGGAAAACTTTTGTTTTTTACTTTCTTTGATATGACAGCCCTCCAAATATTTCATTTTTTTTTCTTGGTTCCTTTTTCAAGGGAAAGTACATTTAATTTCTTCAAACATTGTGTTCTGTCCCAGTGATGAGCTCCCCCCCAAGAAATAGTCCCCCACACACTGATTTTACAAGATTTAAGCATGTAATTCTAATATTTTAGGAGCAGGAAGGTTTGGATTTAGAAATCCAGCAAAAAACCAAGAAATAAGTCTGTTTGGTGCCAGCTGATAATTAGAGTCCAGTCAGAAACCAAAACTCTCAGATATTTTCTTTGATCACACAACTCTCATCAACTGACTCACTCTGAGTTGGCAGGAAGCCTGGGGAGAATGAGCCCAACTCCTCAGTTCGTAATTCATCATTGAAATAATAATATCCCAAGAGAGAAATCCGAATGGACATCTGGAACATAACGAAAGTTGACTTCCACATTGAAGCATCACATGGCTCAACCTGAAATAGCCTAAGGGCATGGCCTATTGTTCTAGAGATCTAGTCATGCAGAGATCTCCTCTTGCTTATAGCCACTCGTGCCTTCTGGCAACTCTATGTACCCTAGCATCAAGAAGAGGCTCCTCCTCTTCTCCTAGTCACTCATGTGCACTTCGGGAGGTGCAGAAAGCCCAGGTTGGCTTTCAGCCTCTGACACCACATCCTCTCTGACCTCCTGGCTATCAGACCTGGGTGCCAGGTGCATGGGTCTAAGGTACCAGCCCACGCCCGTTTCTTGATCCTCAGGATCTGTGACCAGATGGTCCACAACACAGAGATCGCCAACCTTTTTTTCCTTGGGTGCCGAAAGAGCATGGGCAAGTGCTATCGTGGAAGCATGAGTGCCCACAACCATAATCCAATGCCTGGGGAAGGCGAAAACAGATTCTCCTGCTCCCTGGAGGCCCTCTGGAGGCTGGAAACGGCCTATTTTCCAACTTCTGATGGGCCCAGTACGCTCAGGTTTCGCCCTCCCCAGGCACCAAAGGCTTCCCTGGAGCTGGGTAAAAACGTCTCCCCCACCCCCCTTGAGGCTCAGTAGAAGCCAAAAATGCTCTCCCAGAGCCTCTATGAGACAAAAATCAGCTGGCCGGCACACACATGCATGTTGGAGCTAAGCTAGGGCAACAGCTTGGGTGCCAGCAGATATGGCTCTACGTGCCACCTATGGCATCTGTGCCATAGGTTCGCCATCACTGGTCTATAGGATTTAATTTCTAGTCCATGGAACAACTGGATGTCTAATTGGTGTGGTCAAGAAAAATGAAGGCTGCAGCTTTAATAGTGCAATCATAGCTCTGTTCGGTTTTTTAAAATATGTGATGCACATAAAAACCAGAAATTTGATCCTACCACACCATCTTGGCTTGTTTGACCACACCCTGCAGACAACCACTTCCTTGTGGTCTCTTCTTTATTCCAACTTCTCTGAATGCTTGTTAAAGTTTGAGTCTATGAAAGTGTGACAGTATGTGTGATGGATCTTACAAATTCATGTAAAATAGAAGGATTAGTTCCTTTGCTTGAGAAACTGTACTCCAATTGCTGCAAGCTAAAATTGTCTCATATTCAATTTGCAGCTCATCCTAAGGATCTTTGTCATATGTATTATCATCAAACCAAGTATCTCCCTTGTATTTATCCTTTAGGTTTTCTCAAGCCTTTGAAAACAGAAGAGAAGGTCTTAGAAAATCTTTAATCTGATTGACCGAGAGGGGTTAGGTTACGGGAAAGTTGGCACTTGGAAGCTTTCACTTTAGTCTTCTACTGCCCCAAAGAAAGAACCAACCTATTCTCCAAATTACCAGACGGTGACAAGAAGCAATCTGAAACCAAGGAGAAATTTTCTAGCAGTCAGAACAATTAACCAGTGGAATGGCTTGTCTTCAGACATTTTGGAGGCTCTGATACTAGAGGCTTTTAAGAAGGGATTGGACAGCCATTTGTCCAGAACACTATAGCTTGCCCTGCTTCATCAGGGGATTCGCCTATAAGACCTCCAAGGTTCCTTCCAACTTTTTCCTGTTATTTCTCAACTACCATATTTTTCAGTGTATAAGATGCAGCCTTTCCCTTCCTAAAAGAGGCTGATAATTTGGGTGCATCTTATACTCTGAATGTAGCTTTTTTCTTGTTTTTTCCAGCACTAACTAGCTGCTAACAATCTTCCAGCTCTTATCTTTCAGGCTCTTTCATTGCAACTCTCTGTGAAGAATGTTTTTCAAGCCCTAAGTATTTGCAGGGTTCTTTTCATTGCTCTAACTTGCTCAGACTGTTTCTTTGCAGGTGCTAATGATGTTCCCAGCTCTTACTGGCTTGCAAACTCTTTCACTGTTACTCTCTCTGAAGAAGGTTTTTAAAGCCCTAACCAGGGGATAAAATAATGTGCTGAAGCTGATCAGACTAAGGACGCTGGCCAGATGGATACCTGGTAAGCAGATTCTTTTCCCTATGTTCCTCCCAAAAAACTAAGGTGCGTCTTATATTCCAGTGTGTCTTATACTCCAAAAATACAGTAAGTATGAAATATTCTGCTAGAATTAGGCATATTTTCAGCATTTCCTTAATCCTATCAAATAATGTGATAAATGTGTTCTGGCAAACTTTGCTCCTGACAAAGCCATATAGATCTCTGGAGTAATCACTGCATTGTTTTCAAGATCAATTCCCTCTGCACTATAATCTTTCCAGTATTAGACCAGCTGATTTCTAGCTCCCCTTGTCCTCCTTTTCATCCTTTTTAAAGACAGATCTGGGCCATTTTCTGCTCAGTTCATTTTCTCCAGGACTTCTAAAATATCTGTATATAAAATATACAGGTACAGTGGTACCTCAAGATACGAACCCCTCGTCTTACAAACAACTCGTGATACGAACCCGGGGTTCAGAAAAATTTTGCCTCTTCTTACGAACTTTTTTCGAGTTACGAACCGGCGTTCGGAGACTGCTGGGAAGCCGCGCGGCTGTTTTAAAAGGTGACAGCCGGGCGGCGGGGCTGCCCAGAAGCCTCCCGAACGCCGGTTCGTAACTCAAAAAAAGTTCGTAAGAAGAGGCAAAATTTTTCTGAACCCCGGGTTCGGTTCGGGAGGTTGCTGGGAAGCCCCCCAGCCCGGCTGTCACCTTTTACAACAGCCGCGCGGCTTCCCAGCTGTCTCCCGAAGCCGAACGCCAAACCCGAACTTCCACGTTCGGCGTTCGGAGACAGCTGGGAAGCGGCGCGGCTGTTTTAAAAGGTCGCAGCCGGCCTGGGGGGCTTCCCAGCACCCCCCCAAACCCCAAACTTTTGCCGAACTTCCGGGTTCGGGGTTCGGGGTGGTGCTGGGAAGCCCCCAGGCCGGCTGTCACCTTTTAAAACAGCCGCACGGCTTCCCAGCAGTCGCCGAACGCCGTTTTTTTGTGGGGGGTTTTTTTGGTTGCACGGATTAATTGACTTTACATTGTTTCCTATGGGAAACAATGTTTCGTCTTACGAACCTTTCATCTTACGAACCTCCTCCTTGCACCAATTAAGTTCGTATCATGAGGTATTACTGTATTCTAAATATACCGTGGTACCTCTACTTAAGAACTTAATTCTTAGGCTCTTAAGTAGAAAACTTTGTAAGTAGAAGCAATTTTTTCCATAGGAGTCAATGTAAAAGCAAATAACCCATTAGGAAAGAAATAAAAGCTTAGAATTTGGGTGGGAGGAGGAGGAGGAAGAGGAGCAGGACAGTGCAAGTGCCCAGAGAAAGGAACATGCTCTGTTCGCTCTGGACTGCCAAAGCCTCCTTAAGCACCACCAAAAGGCTCCTCTGGCAGCCCAGAAAAGCCTGAGATGGCCGGGATTAAAGGAGGAACGGCAGGAAACTGGCCGGGCCTTCATGCCGCTCTCAAATTTCCTGGGAAATTTTTCCAGGCTCAGGTTCTTAAATAGAAAATGGTTCTTAAGAAGAGGCAAAAAAATCTTGAACACCTAGTTCTTATCTAGAAAAGTTCTTAAGTACAGGTACCACTGTACAGGTATTCTAAAATACCTGTATATAAGGATTCAGCAGGTCCAACTGTCCACAAATTATTTTAAAACTTTAAGAAGTAGTTCCTCCCTCTTTCTTTTTCTTTCTTCCTCCCTCCCTCTTTCTCTCTCTCTTTCTCTCTCCCTCTTTCTCTCTCTCTTTCTCCCTCCCTCTTTCTCTCTCTCTCTTTCTCTCTCCCTCCCTCTTTCTCTCTCTCTTTCTCCCTCCTTCCCTCTTTCTCTCTCTCTTTCTCCCTCCCTCTCTCCCTCTTTCTCTCTTTTTCTCCCTCCCTCTCTCCTCTTTCTCTCTCTCTTTCTCCCTCCCTCTGTCCCTCTTTCTCTCTCTATTTCTCCCTCCCTCCCTCTCTCTCTTTCTCCCTCCCGCTCCCTCTCCCTCCAGACAAACATGTTTCCATTTGTCTCAAGCTTCATTAGTTTGTTTGACAACACATTTGAAAATAGGAGGAATTCTGTAGCCCCGCCTTTTGCTAGCTGGGGAATTCTGGGAGTTGAAGTCCACAACTGTTAAGTTTGAAAAGACTGAGAAACAGGTTTAGACACTAGGATTATGTTACCTTCACTAAGCAGAAACTCCCTTCATTTCTTCCCCAGCCTCATCTCCTTTTGAACCTTTGCCTTCTCCGATACCTTCTTTATAATTCCTCGTTCTCCTGACTTTTCCTGAGTGATCTGACCTTCTTTCTATTTGCTGTGTGGAGCCCCCCTTCCTACCAGTTATTAAAATCGCTGTGCAGACACATGGGAATTCTCTGTGGTTTTCTAATTTTTAAAATGCTTTTATTCTGTTTTACACAAGTACTGTTCATATTGAAAATTCAGAAATGCCAATTAAATGAGGAAGGATTCCTAAATAATTGGTTTACGTGCATCAAGTCGAATCGGGGGGAAATATGCAGGGCTGATTGAGTGTTGGTAAAAAGAACTTCCTCAACTAATTGATTTAAAATATTGTGCTTGTATCTGTAAAACACGCTGAACGTGATGAGTTTTTAATCTGGGCTGGATCCTTTGGTGGTTTAGCATGTTGTGTGAACCCAATCCATTCTGTCAGCTCATGGTGCGGTATCTGTCTGCCTGTGTCTACCTATGAGGGTTATCCGGAAAGTAAGGTTACAAGACACGTAGCTTACGCGGAGAATGTTCATGGGGGAAGTTGGTATTACCATCATGTAGTGGGAACTGCCATACGCCATCTGAATGCTAAGGGCACAAATGGGATACTTTACCAGAAGAAACCTCTACTCCTCCACCCACAACAGAATACTCTATGCCAGTGTTTCCCAACCTTGGCAATTTGAAGATATTTGGACTTCAACTCCCAGAATTCCCCAGCCAACGAGTGCTGGCTGGGAAATTCTGGGAGCTGAAGTCGATATATCTTCAAGTCGCCAAGGTTGGGAAACACTGCCCTACACAACTAGATTTACAATCCTAGGTTTAGAAAGCTTAGAACTATGTCACCTTAAACACGACCTAACCTTGCCCATAAAATCATCTGTTACAATGTCCTTCCTGTCAATGACTACTTCAGCTTCAATCACAACAACACAGGAGCACACAACAGATAGAAACTTAAAGTAAACTGCTCTAAACTCAACTGCAGGAAATACGGTTTTAGTAACCGAGTAGTTGATGCCTGGAACTCACTACCAGACTCTGTAGTATCATCGCCTAACCCCCAAAACTTTACTCTTAGACTTTCCATTGTTGACCTTTCCCGATTCCTAAGAGGTCAGTAAGGGATGTGCATAAGTGCACCAGTATGCCTTCAGTCCCTTGTGCTAATGTTTCTTTTTTACTAGTATCATGTATATAAATCATAGAATCAGAGTTGGAAGGGACCTCAAGGGTCATTGGATCCAACCCCCTGCTCAATGCAGGATTCACTAAACCATCCCAGAAAGATGACTGTCCAGTCTGTTTGAAGACCTCCAGTGAAGGCAAACCCACCACCACCTGTGGCAAACTGTTCCAGTGGTTTATCACCCTTACTGTTAGAAAGTTTTTTCTCACATCTAATCTAAATCTACTCCCTTGCAGTTTCATTCCATTGTTTCTAGTCCTTCCATGAGCTAATGAGAACAATGCTGATCCCTGTGCTCTGTGACAGCCCTTCAGATATTTGTAGACAGCTATCAAGTCTCCTCTCAGTCTTCTCCTTTGCAGACTAAACATCCCTAGATCCTTTAACCTGGGGGTTGGGACCCCTTTGGGGGTTGAACGACTGTTTCACAGGGGTCACCTAAGACCATGGGAAAAGGCAACTTTCGTGTTAGGAACTAAAGCTTCTATTCTGGCGCCTTGGAACATATTTTTACAATCTGACCAATCAGCTGTTTACAGTGGGGGTGTCCCACTGCCCTTCCTGCCAATCAGCTTAAAGATTTGTTGGGAGAATTGGTGCTAGACTTATGGTTGGGGGTCACCACAACATGAGGAACTGTATTAAGGTGTCGTGGCATTAGAAAGGTTGAGAACCACTGAACCGTTCCTCATAGGACATGGCTTCCAGACCACTCACCATCCTTGTAACTCTCCTTTGAACTTGCTCTAGTTTATCAATGTCCTTTTTACATATTATATCTTTGTATATCACCAGCACATACTTGACAAAATAAACAAATAAAATCAGTCAGTCAATCAATAGGATTAGAAGAAGAAACCAAACTGTTCGAGTGTCTTTACAGTCCTAATAATACGAAAGTCCCTTCCTTTCTCTCTCTTTCCTTTGAAGATGCTTGTTATCAGTGGCAAAACACAGACCAGACTGGCAAGTATACATCATCTCTTGGAAGAACCGAGGCTGCTCTGATGGTGCCCGGGCAGAAACAAGCTTGGGTGCCCTTTACACAAAGTGGCCGATCAATGAGTGAGCCATTTGACCTTTGCAAATGCTGATGGAAATAAAGGCCAATTCCCATCTCCTCCCTCAGTATGTGCTGCAAATTCAGCCTGAAGGATGCAGCACTTATTCTGGTAGCCAGAAGTTCAACCAAAGAGAACAGAGCTGGAAGGGATCTTAGAGGTCTTCTAGTCCAATCCCCTGCTCAAGCAGGAAACCTCATACCATTTGAGACTGGTGACTGTCTAGTTTTTTTTCTTAAAAACCTCCAGTGATGAAGAAGTACCCACAACGTCTGGTGGCAAGCTGTTCCACTGATTAATTGTCCTCACAGTTAGGAAGTTTCTCCTTCACTCCAAGTTGCTTCTCTCTTTGGCTAGTTTCCAACCATTGTTTCTTGTCCTGCCTTCTGGTGCCTTGGAAAATAAGTTGACCGCGTCTTCTTTGTGGCAGCCCCTCAAATACTGGAAGACTGCTATCTGGTCACCCCTAATTCTTCTTTTCTCTGAACTAGCCAAATGCAGTTCCTGCAAATATTGAGGGACGTGTGACCCAATTTAAGCAATATCATCCAGGCTAGTGGGTAGGGGGTTTGTTCCCTCAGAGTGAGGATATACCCTCACTCTGTAATGAATGATCTGCAAATAACCATTGAGCTCAGAGAACACCCAGGGCTCCACAAATTGATTTTTAAAGGGGAACTATTTATTTATTTATTTTATTTATATGTTAGGACTGTCCATATCTATTCTGCCCTTATACTATTTCCTGTATTTTATCTTAGGATGGATATATGTTTATCCCAGGCATGTTTACATTCAGTTCCTGTGGATTTATAAGCCATGTCTGCTGGAAGTTTGTTCCAAGCATCTACTACTCTTTCAATAAAATAATATTTTCTCACGTTACTTCTAATCTTTTCCCCAACTAACCCCAGATTGTGCCCCCTTGTTCTTGTGTTCACTTTCCTATTAAGAACACTTCCCTCCTGAACCTTATTTAACCCTTTAACATATTAAAATGTTTCAATCATGTCCCTCCTTTCCCTTCTGTCCTCCAGACTAGACAGATTGAGTTCATGAAGTCTTTCCTGATAGGTTTTATGCTTAAGACCTTCCACCATTTGTGAAGCCCATCTTTGGACCCGTTCAATTTTATCAATCTCTTTTTGTAGGTGAAGTCTCCAGAACTGAAGACAGAATTCCAAATGGGGTCTCACCAGCGCTCTATATAGCGGGATCACAATCTCCCTCTTCCTGCTTGTGATTCCTCTAGCTATGCAGCCAAGCATCCTACTTGCTTTCCCTACCGCCTGACTGTACTGTTCACCCATTTTGAGACTGTCAGAAATCACTACCCCTAAATCCTTCTCTCCTGAAGTTTTTGCTAGCACAGAACTGTCAATACAATACTCAGATTGAGCATTCCTTTTGCCCAAGTGCATTATTTTACATTTGGAAACATCAAACTGCAGTTTCCATTGCTTTGACCACTTATCTTCTTGGCCTTATAATGGAGACCACAGGACCAGCTCCTACTTCTGGCCCAACTCTGATGCTCAGCAAGCTGAAACATAGCTGGTGGCCGCCCCTCCCCCTTTATTCATGTATTTATAACCAATTCAGGCATCAATCTTTCAGCTGCCTATCGAGTCCTCTACTTCCCCATCAGGTAGGGTGGGTCACAGTGGGAATCAAAGACGTAAGAGAATGGCAAAACACTTTCCGTGTCCGTGGACTTTGTAAGCGATAGCATGGTTGTCTTAGCAACTTGAATCCCCCACGGGGAGCCAAATGGCCCTTTTTAAATAATGCATGGAACCAGGATCTCTGCCGCATAGCCACAGCGACACACCAGCGTGCTAAGAAAAGGGAAGAGGACATTAACAAGCTGACTCGGTCTGATGTAGTTGCGGTGAGGACATATGAGCAATCTTTATCATGAAATTGAAATGCTCCCAATTCCAAAGAGTTCCCACCTTCACTCAGGGGAATGCCACCAGGGTCAAAAGACTTTATGCCACCTAGCAAAGTAAACTTGAAAGCAATCAAAAGGGAAGGTCCCTATAGCAGGAGGGTAGTAATGGCAAACTTGGATGAAGAGGTTTGCCGTATTTTTCAGACTATGAGATGCACTGGAGTATAAGACACACCTTAGATCAGTGTATCCCATCCTTGACAACTTGAAGATATTTGGACTTCAACTCCCAGAATTCCCCAGCCAGTGAAAACACTGCCTTAGATTATGGGGAAGAATTTTTTTAAAAAAAAAAATTCATGGCCAAGACCCCATCTTGGCTAAAGTTACACCTAAACATACAAAGGTGTTAACCTATTCAATTGGTTCACTGTCTAATTGCCACCTATGTCTCTAGTGGTGTTTTCCAAACACCGTTATTTTTTAATTTAGATTTGTTAAGGATTAGGGAGCTATCCTGGCAATAAGAGCTGAATCTTCTTAATACCTTACATAATTGTATGTGAATATGATAATAGAACCATATAATCAGCATAAAGCAAGCTGTTAAAGTAAGTACAAAGGTACCTCTACCTAAGAACGCCTCTACTTAAGAACCTTTCTAGATAAGAACCGGGTGTTCAAGATTTTTTTTGCCTCTTCTTAAGAACCATTTTCTACTTAAGAACCCGAGCCCGGAAAAATTTCCCAGGAAATTTGAGAGCGGCACGAAGGCCCGGCCACCATTGTTTTTTGGGCTGGGGAGGCCCATCCTTGAAAGCCTGGCAGTTGTATTGCTTTGTCCACTTCTGTTAGCCAGGGTTCTTGAAAGGTTATTACATCAAATCCAGGGAAAAAGCGTGTTCATGGAAGAGAAATACCAGGGATGAAGAAGGTTTTCCATCAGTGCACTGCACACCAAGACAACTAGATACAAGAACAGTTTTTTCCTGAACGCCATCACTCTGCTAAACAAATAATTCCCTCAACACTGTCAGACTTTTTACTAAATCTGCACTTCTATTTCTACTAGATTTTTCTCATCATTCCTATCATCCTTTTCCTCCCCTTTTCCTCCCATTTTTATTAATATTGTTGCTTATTTGGCCCCTATGACAATCATTGTGTGTACCACATGATTCCTGACAAATGTATCTTTTTATTTTATGTACGCTGAGAGCATATGCACCAAGACAAATTCCTTGTATGTCCAATCACACTTGGCCAATAAAGAATTCTATTCTATTCTATTCTATTGTATTCTATCTTCCACTGTGCTTCATCCTTCAACTGCGCTTCAGCTGTCATAAGAAATAGGGGTGGGTGGGGGTAGGTGTTGGGATTTGGGAGGAGGAAAGTTTGCTGGAGGGGCCCAAGTAAGTTTTGTTTCTTCTGGTGAAGGCCGGAGGGAGTTTTGTTTCTCCTGGGAAGAGGGGTAGTTAGTGGTGGGCATTCCAAAAGCATGACACGACAGTGAAGATGCGCCCACCTGACGAAGATGGGCAATGGGGATTGGTTGTCTTGCCAACAAAGGGGTGCAATTGGGGTTACTTTGATAACTATTGTGCCTTTTCCCTCGGACTTTGCTTTGCTTTTGATACATTCACTTCTGATTTAGTAAAGTTCACTTTTGAAGTACAAAATGGACTCTGAGTTTTACTTTTCTTAAATACTGAGTGGAGCCATCCTGACAGTAGCCAGATGAGCTGTTTAAGAACATAAGAACCTAAGAAGAGCCCTGCTGAATCAGGCCAAAGCCCATCGAGTCCAGCATTCTGTGTCCCCCCAGGGGCCCATCAATTGTCCATGGGGCTCTTGAGTAGAAAAAGAAGTCAAAACCCTCCCTTTCCCTGGACCCCCAACAAATGGTACTCAAGGGAACCCTGCCTGCCTCAACCAACATAGAGGCGGCACATGGACATCCATTTCAATAACCATGGATACACTTGGCATCTATGAATCTGTCTAATCCTGACTTGAAGCTATCCAGGCTGACAGCTGTCACGACCCCTTCTGGAAGTGAATTCCATAAACCAATAATGCTCCAGGCCAGGCCTTCTTTCTCGACAAGGAACGTGGCCTCTTCATGTACAGGACTCTGGCCACCCAGCTGATTTTTCCCACTCCCTGGCTTTAAAACTGAGTGTTTCTGTTTGCTTGAAGTGATCTGTTTTTAGATGCAAGAGCTCATAGGCAGAGGAACCTCCTATATCAGCAATTCAGGGGAAATGGAAAACAAGAGAGAATGCCAATGATACGGCCCCGTTTCTCAGTTTATTGCCTTGTAATTTATACGTCGTGTTCTAGATGCAACATCCATCCCAATAACTCATCTTTTTCTTCAGGTAATTTGTATTTTCTAGCAAATCAAATCATGTTCAACAGCTCCAGACAAAGATTGTTCGGTTCTAATTCTGATCAAATTAGGCTGCTTTGATGTTTTATTGGAAAGCTCTTTTTCCTCTCTCTCTCTCACTCGGCTAAGCCACTTGAGTAAATTACATAATTACTACATTTCACTAAAAATATGGGTTTATACTAATTGTATTATGGATTCATTTCTTTGGAGGCTTGCCAGGTATGATTACGATCCCCCAGGATGCCTAACACCGAACTGCAGATGCAGAAAATTTAAACATTTATTATTACTGTTATTTTCAAAACAAAAAGCATGCGTTGTTTGGTCTATTAACTAGAAAAAAGGGGAAGGGGAAGGCATTTTGACTGCAGAAAAATAATAATAATCCCTTTCTGTAAGTTTTTTAATTGATTGGTACATTTCCTAGTTTTTTAATTGATTGATACATTTTTATTTTGACTTTTAATTGCATTTCAATTATGATTTCATGTGGGGTTTTTTCTTTATTTGCAGCCATCTTATAGAAATGACACACACACCCCACACACGTATATATACACACACACCAAGGGTGGATTGCCAATACCGCTGCTACCAATGCGCCGCACGCACAGTTTTGGTTCTTTTCCATACGTTTGCGCAGGATGCAAAAATGCGCTAAAAGAGATTTTGGTGATTTTATAAAATAATTGGTGAAATTTCTCTCTTGCTCACGTTCCTTTGCATGTGCACGAAGCAAAAATACACTGGGATGTGCATGCACACATGCAGGCAAGAGAACCGAAGCTGCGCATGTCGCACACCATCCACCATCATGCCGGTAGCAACCCACTAACCACACACACACACACATTTGGTGTCTTGACTAGACAATTAATAATAATAATAATAATAATAATAATAATAATAATAATAATAATAATAATTTATTAGATTTGTATGCTGCCCTTCTCTGAAGACTCGAGGCGGCTCACAACAATGATAAACAATGTACAAATCCAATATTTAAAAACACAATTTAAAAACCCTTGTAATAAAATAATCACAAAACCCAATCAAAGCATACATAAACCAAGATAGTTAGGGGATATGTCAATTTCCCCATGACTGGCGACAAAGGTGAGTTTTCAACAACTTGCGAAAGGCGAGGAGGGTGGAGGCAGTTTTGATCTCTAGGGGGAGTTGGTTCCAGAGGGCCGGGGCTGCCACAGAGAAGGCTCTTCCCCTGGGCCCCACAAGACAACATTGTTTAGTTTAGAAGGCCAACTCTGTGGGACCTAATCGGCCGCTGGGATTCGTGCAGCAGAAGACGGTCACGGAGGTATTCTGGTCCGATGCTATGTAGGGATTTGTAGGTTTATACTTTGCTGACAAGACACCAAAACCTCCTAGACATCGCATGTTTATTTTTGTGTACACACACACACACACACACACACACACACACACACACATGCAGAGTCTTTACAACAGATAAACCAACCCCCCCCCACACCACCCTCCCCCCAAAACCCCACACTCATAGTAAGAACTCCTCAAGTGAAGAAAAGTAAATCAATCACAAGTTTCAGACCTGTAAAATTCAATTAATCACAAGTTTCAGACCTGTAAAACTCTTCGGGTAGAAAAGTTTGTAAGTGGAAGCAATTTTTCCCATAGGAATCAATGTAAAAGCAAATAATGCGCGCAAACCCATTAGGAAAGAAATAAAAGCTCGGAATTTGGGTTGGAACCTGGAGGAGGAGGAGGAAGAAGAGGAGGTGGACAGTCCCTGTGCCAAGAGAAAGGAAAATGCTTCGTTCACTCTGGACTGCCAAAGCCTCCTTAAACCCCACCGAAAGGCTCCTCTGGCAGCCCAGAAAAGCCCGAGATGGCCGGGATTAAAGGGGGAATGGCGGGAAACTGGCCAGGCCTTCATGCTGCTCTCAAATGTTCTGGGAAATTTTTCTGGGCTTGGGTTCTTAAATAGAAAATGGTTCTTAAGAAGAGGCAAAAAAATCTTGAACACCTGGTTCTTATCTAGAAAAGTTCTTCAGTAGAGGTACCACTGTATAAGTATTTTAGCTATTGTAATAATGAAGTAAACCCAGAGGCAGGGTTTGTTAGAACGGTACTTTTATTCAGCTCAGCATAGGAAAGTGACTTTCAGCGAGTACCGTCTGCTCTGCTTGGGAGAAACCGCTTCTTTTATACATTTGCGGTTCCCGCCAAAGCAAGAGCAGGGCGCGTCTGATCCAATCAGGAGCGACTTCCTGATTTCCAGCTCAGACAGCGCTTTAGCAAGGAACAAACTATTTACAGAGATACAAGGTAGCCATTACAGGATACAACACCCCTCCCTCCTTAGATGGATGCAACCATCACGAAAGCCATGTGACGAAGTCGTCCAATCTGTTGGGTCGCCGCGAGGCTCGCTCCGACCTGCGCAGTTCAGTTGCGTCCTCGCTATCGGCGGTGGAGGTTGGCTCGCTGTGGCTCCCCCGGCGCGGCTGGGGCCTAGTTGGGGCCCCGGCCTGTTGATTCGGCCTGGCCGGCACGACGATGGCTTCGGAGGAGGACGATGGTTCGGCGTTGCTGGAGGATTCCCCCTGACCCGATAAGTCCATTTGAATGTCTAGTAAATTGGGTTGCGAGTTACAGTCTGCTGGAATGGGAGAGTTTTTGTCAGCGGTTTGCTCCAGGGGGTTCCCCATGCGTTTCCGAATGTGATCAATGTGCCTTTTCCACATTCGACCATCCTCCAGTTTCACCAAATATGTTTTTGGAGCAGTCTGTTTAACAACAATTCCTTTCATCCAGTTTACACCTCCATCAAAATTTTTTACAAATACATTTTGTCCCAAATACATTTGTCTTTCCGGGTTTACATATCTTGGGTCATTAGTACAAAACCTTGGGTGTAACCTATCCAGTGGGGACCTTAACTTCCTTCCCATTAGTAACTCAGCAGGACTCACGTGCGTGTGAGAGTTTGGGGTAATGTGCTGGGTTAACAAGAACTGGTCCAAATTCTGTTGTACATCTCCTGGGCCTGACCTGCGTAATGCTTCCTTCGCCACGCGAACATAACGTTCCGCCAACCCATTAGCCCAGGGCGAGTAAGGTGAGATGAGTGCATGTCTGACCCCTAGGTTATCTAAAAATAATTCAAACTGCCTGGCCGTTAATTGAGGCCCATTGTCAGACACTAGGATATCGGGGCAACCATGGGTAGTGAACAGTCTGCGCAAAACCTTGATGGTGGCACTTGTGGTTATGTTGTTCATTGCTATGATTTCCACCCATTTGGAAAATGCATCAACCACTATTAGGAAATATTGTGACCCCACTGGCCCTGCAAAATCAATATGGACCCGTGACCAAGGCCCTGCAGGTTGCTCCCACTCTGCTGGAGTTGTTTTGGGGGGGGGGTTAGGCCGTGATTCTTGGCATGGGTCACATTTGGCTACCCATTTTTCAATATCAGCATCCAAACCTGGCCACCATAAATGCCCTCTAGCTAGGCCTTTCATCCTGACAATCCCAGGATGGCCCACATGTAACATTTCAAGTACCTTTTCCCTTAGGCTTTTAGGAACGATCACTCTATCCCCCCACAATAGACAACCTTTTACATATGACAATTCCAGTCTTTTGGTTTTGAAGTCACACAATTCAGGTTTCACAGAGTCATATTGCCATCCTTTTAGTACACAGTTAACCACCTGTTTTAGGATTGTATCTTGCTGCGTATGTGCAGCCACCTCCCTTGCAGTAGTTAGTGGGTTGTCTTCGAGCTCTATCATTAAGACATCTGCAGAAGGGGCAGGGTCCTCCACTAACTCTGCCATGGGGCACCTACTGAGGCCATCTGCGTGGTTGATGGTTTTACCCCCTTTATGGATGAGCTCGTACTGGTATCCTGAGAGGAAAAGGGCCCATCTGATTAGTCTTGGGGACATAAATGGAGGAGTAGGCTTGTTGGGGGCTAGAAGGCCTAACAAGGGCTTGTGGTCGGTAACCAATTCGAAACTCCTCCCAAAAAGGTAATTGTGAAACTTTTTTACTCCTGCCACTAGAGCTAGAGCCTCCTTATCTAGCTGGCTATAGTTCCTTTCAGTATTGGTCATCGTTCTGGAGAAGAAAGCAATTGGGGCCTCTGTTTTGTTAGGCAAAACGTGAGCCAAGACTCCTCCCACGCCGTACGGGGAGGCGTCGCACGTAAGCCTGATAGGTAGCGAAGTACTATACTGGACTACCACACTTTTAGAGGTCAATAATTGTTTTATTTGTACAAAGGCTTTGTGTTCAGTTCTCCCCCATGTCCAAGGGGTTTCTTTCTGTAGCAAACGGTGTAGAGGCTCTGCTGCTGTTGCCTTCTGTTTTAAAAAAACGGAGTAAAAGTTAAGAAGGCCTAAAAAGGCTTGCAATTCAGTCTTATTTTGTGGCTCTGGGGCTTCTCTAATAGCTCTCAGTTTCTCAGTGGTGGGGTGGATACCTTCCTTGTCGATTTTGTACCCTAGGAATTCTACACTGTTGGTTCCCCAAATGCATTTATCAGGCTTAATTCTCAACCCTTTGTCTTGAAGTCTCTGGAGTACTTCCCTAATCCTTTTGTTGAGCTGTTCTTGGTTTTCCCCTGCAATTAAGATGTCATCAAAATAGGGAATGGCCCCTTTAATCCCTGATAACAATCTTTCCATTATGCTTTGGAATATTCCTGGGGCTATGCTTACTCCAAACTGTAATCTGGTGCATTTAAAGGCACCCCTGTGGGTCACAATCGTTTGCGCATTTGCTGTCGCTTCATTGACCGGCAGTTGCTGATAAGCCTGGGCGAGGTCGATCTTTGCAAACCTTTTCCCTTCCCCCAGGGAGTGCAGGAGTTGTTGTACCACTGGAATGGGGTAAGGGTGGTGTTGGAGGGCCTTATTTAGCATAGATTTATAGTCAGCGCAAACTCTTAAGGAGCCATCCGGCTTTAGAGGGGTGACTATGGGTGTTTCCCATGGTCCCTGCTCCACAGGAACTAGAATGCCCTGGCTTATGAGCTTATCCAGCTGCAGGTCAAGTTTGGGGAGTAGTGGAAGGGGTACCCTGCGAGGTTTGAGCCGGACAGGTGGGACCTTGGGATCGATGGAAAATGAGATAGGGGGCCCTTTATACGACCCCAAGGTGGGGCTAAACACTTCAGGGAACTCTTGTAAAAAGTTAGGCATGCTATCACAGTTAACATTGCAAATACCAGAAATTTCAATTCCCAAAGGTTCCATCCAAGCCAAACCCAGGAGAGAGTGTTTAGCCCCTGTAACAACAATCATGGGTAGGGTACATTTAACATTCTTAAATACGATAGGTACATTCACTTTGCCCAGAACAGAGATGATCCCCCCTTGAAAATCTCTAATTACCAACGAGGTTTGCAATAGCTCAGATTTAGACAGGCTAGGCATGTACAATTTAAGCTTTTCCCATGGCATAATGGTGTATTTAGACCCCGTGTCAAGTTCCATAGAACATGGCTTGTTATTTAAAAGTAAAGAAATAACAATCTTGCCCCCATTTTCTTTTGCCGTGGTATTCACGAAAAATTGAGTGTTACCTCTTGAGTAGTCGCGGTTAGCGGCTGAGTAGTTCTTACGGCTCGAAAAACGAAAAGGTCGGTTTTCTCGCGGTTGCGGTGTTTGATTCTGGGGTCGTTGGTGGCGCGGTGTGGAGAAGGTTTCCTCCGGTGCTGATGCTCTGCAGGCTTCGGCGATGTGGCCCCGTCGGTTGCAGCGGCGGCATATGGCGTCCCGGAAGGGGCAACGTTGGCGTTGATGGTTTCCTCGGCAGCCGGCGCAGGGGGTGGCGGGGTGAGGAAGTCTGTGTTGTCTCGGCTAGTCTTGCAGCAGGAAACAGCTGTCTTCGTTGCGAGCTGGTGGGCTGCGGTCATCTGGGTCCTCGGTGCGGGAGAACGTGGAGTCTATCTTGGCGATGACTTCTTTCTTTTCGTGATCTATCAGCTCTTTAGCGTCGGCGTCGGCGACCTCTGCGGTTTGCGCTAGCTTAATCACTGTTTGTGGGGTTGGTTCGTCTTCGGTGAGGAGTTTATTCCTGACCGCTGCGTTTCTCATGCCAAAGACTAAGGCATCGGTGAGGCGAGCTTCCGGGTTGTCAAACTTGCATTTCGCAAGCACCGTTCGAAGTCGCGTTGCAAATTGGTTGATTGATTCCGCTTCGCGCTGAGCCATTCTCGAGAACTGGTGCCGGAAAACCATGGCTGGTTTTGTTGGCCTGAAATGGCTCGCGAGCTTGTCTTGTAGGACGTCCCAAGCGACGGATCTTGCCGGCAGCGGGTCGGTGAGAGTCTGGGCGAGGGCGCGGATTTCTGGACCGCAGTAATTTAGGAAAATGGCCCGTCTTCGATCGGCGTCGGCGTCCCGTATTCCTGCTGCCTCGAGGAAGATCTCGAAGCTGGCTAGGTAGTCGTCCCAGGAAGTCTTTTCTGGGTCGAAGAACTCAGGAGCCCGGCCGATTTGGAGATTGTTCATGTTGCATGCGTAGTTTCTTTCGTTCCTCGTCGCCAGTGAAGTAAACCCAGAGGCAGGGTTTGTTAGAACGGTACTTTTATTCAGCTCAGCATAGGAAAGTGACTTTCAGCGAGTACCGTCTGCTCTGCTTGGGAGAAACCGCTTCTTTTATACATTTGCGGTTCCCGCCAAAGCAAGAGCAGGGCGCGTCTGAGCCAATCAGGAGCGACTTCCTGATTTCCAGCTCAGACAGCGCTTTAGCAAGGAACAAACTATTTACAGAGATACAAGGTAGCCATTACAGGATACAACAAATAATATAATATCAGTACAATATGTCCAAATATATAAAATGTGAGGTAACTCAAAAAAAGAAGATGCAATGATGTAACAATGCAGAATCATTGTATTATTGTTTTTACATAAAAGACTGAAAATTAATTAACTCTATTAAAAAAAAGCTAAAAAAAGAGGTGAATTTCACTGGAAGAACATTTTTGTAGGTTTCACTCTGCAGTGACTCACACTGAATATTTCACGAAGTGGAATATTATTTTCAAACAAGCCATTCTCCAAAATAGATTCAGCACAAGCACATTTCTTACAACGTTCAAACTTCTATAATCAAGGCTGTTCTAGACGCCGTGTGCTTCTCTTGCAATGAATCTTCTTCTACAAAGAAGTCAAAAGAGAAACAGACAAGCTGTAATGAGTGAGCTGAACAAGACACAGCCTGCAAAATTTTGAGCGTCCTTAACAAATGTGACTTTCTAGCAGTCATTTCAACAGAATAAAATATTGACAAATATTCTCCCCCAGGTTATAAATTAGGCCTCGTGCTCCTGAGGAGAAAGTGCAAACATGAGGCTCAAAGGATGTAAACCAGGCCTTCCTAAGCATGGATCAGTGATCAGCCCTTCCAGTTAGTGCTTTTCCAAAATGCAGGGAGTAAAATAAAAAAGAAACAAAATAATGAAATTTAATTCAGAGGGTTGTTATTAATGGCGAGTACAGTAATACCTCATGATACGAACTTAATTGGTGCAAGGAGGAGGTTCGTAAGACGAAAGGTTCGTAAGACGAAACATTGTTTCCCATAGGAAACAATGTAAAGTCAATTAATCCGTGCAACCAAAAAAACGGCTTTCGGCGACTGCTGGGAAGCCGCGCAGCTGTTTTAAAAGGTGACAGCCGGCCTGGGGGGCTTCCCAGCACCCCCCCGAACCCCGAACCCGGGTTCGGGGGGGTGCTGGGAAGCCCCCAGGCCGGCTGCGACCTTTTAAAAGAGCCGCGCCGCTTCCCATCTGTCTCCTGAAGCCGAACGGCAAAGCCGAACTTCCGCGTTCGGCTTCAGTAGACAGCTGGGAAGCCGCGCGGCTGTTTTAAAAGGTCGCAGCCGGCCTGGGGGGCTTCCCAGCACCCCCCGGAACCCCGAACCCGGGTTCGGGGGGGTGCTGGGAAGCCCCCCAGGCCGGCTGCGACCTTTTAAAACAGCCGCGCCGCTTCCCATCTGTCTACTGAAGCCGAACGGCAAAGCCGAACTTCCGCGTTCGGCTTCAGGAGGCAGCTGGGAAGCGGTGCGGCTATTTTAAAAGGTCACAGCCGGCCTGGGGGGCTTCCCAGCACCCCCCCAAACCCCAAATCCGGAAGTTCGGCAAAAGTTCGGGGTTCGGGGGGGTGCTGGGAAGCCCCCCAGGCCGGCTGCGACCTTTTAAAACAGCCGCACCGCTTCCCAGTTGTCTCCTGAAGCCGAACGCCAAAGCCGAACCTCCGCGTTCAGCTTCGGGAGACAGCTGGGAAGCGGCGCAACTGTTTTAAAAGGTGACAGCCGGGCTGGGGGGCTTCCCAGCAACCTCCCGAACCGAACCCGGGGTTCAGAAAAATTTTGCCTCTTCTTACGAACTTTGTTCGAGCTACGAACCGGTGTTCGGGAGGCTTCTGGGAAGCCCCGCCGCCCGGCTGTCACCTTTTAAAACAGCCGCGCGGCTTCCCAGCAGTCTCCGAACGCCGGTTCGTAACTCGAAAAAAGTTTGTAAGAAGAGGCAAAATTTTTCTGAACCCCGGGTTCGTATCACGAGTTGTTCGTAAGACGAGGGGTTCATCTCTTGAGGTACCACTGTATTTTGAGCACAGCCTGGTTACAAGCGGTGTGACACAAGGGTCCTATTCTTTTTAATATCTTTGTGAGTGACATAGGGGAAGGTTTGGTAGGGAAGGTTTCTCTAAAGTGTGCAATAGGGTTGATATTCCTGGAGGCGTCTGTAATATGGCAAATGATTTAGCTTTACTAGATAAGTGGTCAAAGCAATGGAAACTGCAGCTTAATGTTTCCAAATGTAAAATAATGCACTTGGGGAAAAGGAACCCTCAATCTGAGTTGGCTGTTCTGTGTTAGCAAAAACTTCAGAAGGAGAGGATTTAGGGGTAGTGATTTCTGACAGTCTCAAAATGGGTGGACAGTGCGGTCAGGCAGTAGGGAAAGCAAGTAGAATGCTTGGCTGCATAACTAGAGGTATAACAAGCAGGAAGAGGGGAGATTGTGATCCCGCTGTGTAGAGCACTGGTGAGACCCCATTTGGAATACTGTGTTCAGTTCTGGAGACCTCATCTACAAAAAGAGATGGATAAAATTGAACGGGTCCAAAGACGGGCTACAAAAATGGTGGAAGGTCTTAAGCATAAAACTTATCTGGAAAGACTTAATGAATTCAATCTGTATAGTCGGGAGGACAGAAGGGAAAGGGGGGACATGATTGAAACATTTAAATATGTTAAAGGGTTAAATAAGGTTCAGGAGGGAAGTGTTTTTAATAGGAGAATGAAGCCAAGAACAAGGGGGCACAATCTTAGGTTAGTTGGGGGAAAGATCAGAAGCAATGTGAGAAAATATTATTTTACTGAAATAGTAGTAGATACTTGGAACAAACTTCCAGCAGACGTGGTTGGTAAATCCACAGTAACTGAATGTAAACATGCCTGGGATAAACAAAGATCCATCCTAAGATAAAATACAGGAAATAGTATAAGAGTAGACTAGATGAGGTCTTTTTCTGCCGTCAATCTTCTATGTTTCTATGTTTCTAATTCTTGTGTGCCTTAGATCATTTGACACATTTAGATTTTCTATAATAGTAAACCCCTTCACATATACATTTTAACTATGGAGCTGTACTGTGGAAATATCATTTTCCCATCATTTTGTAATTTTCATTTTCAGAGCCACATGTTCTTTCCTTTTAATTATTTGCATTCTTCTTTTTCAATAGACGTATAATTAATGGAGGCACATTCAGGCAGCTCACATTTGTTTTTCAGATGAATGCACAGACATAGTTTTAATTTCTTGGTAATTAATTTACAAAAAAAGGAGAATAGTTAATCCTTCTCTCTGAACACATTAGGCATTTCTTTTCCTCTTGTATTTTCATCCATCATCATTTAGGTTGCATTCTTCATCCAGAGAGATGCTGAAAGAGGCTAGCAGATCACTAAAACAGGAGAGAATATTTATAGCTCAGGGATGAGTTGTGGAGTCTGGGTGGTGTGTTTCATGCAGACGTTTCATTAACCAAGCTACGTAACATCAGCAGCACTTATAAGAGAGTAGGGTTTATTCTCATTTTATATAATGGTGGATTGTCCTGTCAATGTTGGTTAGAGTGAACAGATTCCTGATTAGGCCATTGATACTGTGAGTTTATTTGCCTGGATTGGGAATGTTGTGGAATAAGCCTTGCTACAAAGATCAAAGTCTACCGAGCAGTAGTACTAACTACCCTGTATCAGAGCCTTCATTTGCGGAAACTAGTCTGTTTGTGCCTGTTGTGATTCAGCCTGAGGCTCCTCAGGGACCGGCTGGAGCTCTGCCGGATCCATGCCCAGAGGAGGAGGACAGTGACCAGGAGGGGGAGGACCAGGCAGATGGGGGAGAGGAACGTCAGGAGGAGGAGGAGGGAGAGCAGCCTGAGACCCCCGGGGGGGTGTCTCTCCCCAGCTAGTAGCCTGGATTCATTGGATGAAGACGCACAGGCTATAATAGACATGAGGCAGCGACGTGCAGCTCAAAGACAGGACCAATTAGAAAGGTATTTATATCCCTGAATTGGCAACAGCTGGGTTTGGGTGTGGTTCTCCTCAGCAGGGTTGAAAAGGCAGGCCCGCCCTTACAGTCTTGTGGAGAGTTATCAACTGGGAGTCCTGTGACCTTGCTTCGATTCTTGGCGTCTCTGATCTTGGCTTGTGGCCTAGAAGCCTGGAAGACTTGGGGGATGCGTGGGTTTTATTATCTCCAGAGTTGTTTTTGCCAGCAAGAATCCTGTTTTACTGCCTGGCCTTCGTGAAACCTCTGTAAAACTGCATCGTGTTCCTGTCTGTAAGAACAGTTTTTGCTACCTGTGTTTGCTTTCCAGTATATAAACTGCCTTTGCTTTTTACCAGTGTGTCTGGATACTCTTTTTGGTTGGTGTTGGCATCTGGGGGGACCCAGACAGAACAGTGCCCAAGCAGCAATCCAGTCCAGCCAGCCAGCCACGGACCAGTAGAACTGGAGTTGAAGTCTTCAATGAAACACAGCAGCAGTAGGAAGTTGTGGACAAATATATTTACTTCTTTATACTACTACCACTACTGTCTATACTATAAATACAATAAATTAGTATCTTACTAGTACCTTGCTACAACTATCTTAGTTCAATAACTCACAGGAACCAATTTTCACAGCGTTACAGCTTCTTCAAAGCATACTTCCACGAACAGCAACAGAACACATAGCTAACAGTGAACAGATAGAGAGAAAGAGCAGGGAGCTCTTGCCTAGTTAAATACTTTTCACATAATTGCTAGGTTGCTGCATGCTCAACTGCCTCTGCCTACTTTCTACATTATGATATTACCTAGGGATTTTTAATTTCTGACACCCTGTTGTATGCCAGTGAGACTTGGACTGTATACAGGAGGCATGCTAGGCAATTGAACCACTTACACATGACCTACCTTCGTAGAATTCTGAAGATCCAGTGGCAGGATAAGATGCCCGCCACTGAGGTCTTCTCCAGAGCAGGCTTGCCATCAATTTGGACCAGATTACTTACGGGACCACCTTCTGCCGCATGAATCCCAGTGACCGGTTAGGTCCCACAGAGTTGGCCTTCTCCGAGTTCCGTTGGCTAGACCAGTATTTCCCAACCTTTTTTGAGCCGCGGCACATTATTCATATTTTCAAAATCCTGGGGAACATTGAAAGGGGGCGGGCAGGGGGGCGGGCTAAAGAAAAGTTTGGACAAAAAAACCTCTCGCTTCCTCCCTTTCGCTCTATTTCTCCCTCTTTCTCTCTTTTTCTTCCTTCCCTTCTTTCTCTCTCTCCATCCCTCTTTCTTTCTTTCTTCCTCTCTTTTTTGCTCTCTTTCTCTCTCCCTCCTTCCCTTCCTCTATGTCTTTCTCTCTCCCTTGCTCTCTCTCTCTCTTTGTGTCTCTCTTGCTATCTCTTTCTTGCTTTTTTCTCTCTTTCTTGCTCTCTCTCTCTCTTTCATTGTCTCTTGCTATATGTCTCTTTCTTTCTCTTTGCCTCTCTTGCTATCTCTCTTTCTTTCTCTCTCTTTCTCTCTCTCTCTCTCTCTTGCTATGTCTCTCTTTCTTTCTCTTTCTCTCTGCCTCTCTTGCTAAGTCTCTCTTTTTCTCTTGCTATGTCTCTCTTTCTTTTTCTCTCTCTCTGCCTCTCTTGCTATGTCTCTCTTTCTCTCTCTCTTTCTCTGCCTCTCTTGCTGTCTCTCTTTCTCTGCCTCTCTTGCTGTCTCTCTTTCTCGCTCTGTCTCTCTTTCTCTGCCTCTCTTGCTATGTCTCTCTCTCTCTCTCTCTCTCTCTGCCTCTCTTATATGTCTCTCTTTCCTTCTCTCTCTCTCTCTCAGCTGACTGCAAGTGGGAGCCCTGACAGTGGCAGTTGGACGTGCTGCTGGACGCCGTATATGCCAGGCCCGCAGCGCTAGCATGTACGGCGTCCAGCAGCACGTCCAACTGCCACCGTCAGGGCTCCCGCTTGCAGTCAGCTGAGAGAGAGAGAGAGAGAGCTCCCTCTCGCCGCCGCCTGGAGCTCCCTCTCGCCGCCGCCATCTCCCCACGACTGCCTGTGGCCGCTTCAGCCACCCCCCTCCCACTCCCACCGCCAGTGCCCTCCCGCCGGGCCCCAAAGGACACTTGCTGCCGATGCCAGAGAAGCTCCAGCTGGGCGGGCCACTGCCGGTGCCTCCGATCTGGGGCTCCCACTCGCAGCTGTCCCTCGGCTCCTGCCTGATGCCGCGGTTTCTGGCGCTCTCCTGCTGGGCCCCAAAGAAGGAAGGCGAGAAAAAGGCGCGAAGAATGAAGCTCTCCTTCTTCCTGCCTTCCTTCTTTGTGGCCCAGCAGGAGAGCGCCGAAAACCGCGGCATCGAGCAGGAGCCGGGGGACAGCTGCGAGCGGGAGCTCCAGGTCGGCACCGGCAGCGCCCCGCCCAGCTGGAGCTTCCCTAGGAGCTTCGCGGCACACCTGGCCGTGTCTCGCGGCACACTGGTTGGGAAACGCTGGGCTAGACAATGTCGTCTGGCGGGGCCTAGAGGAAGAGCCTTCTCTGTGGTGGCCCTGGCCCTCTGGAATCAGTTCCCTCCAGAGATTCATGCTGCCCCCACCCTCCTCGCCTTTCGCAAGTGTCTTAAGATTCGTTTATGTCGCCAGGCATGGGGCAATTAGATCAAGCCCCCGTTTACTAAATGAGATGTGTGATTATGAATGAATTGGCTGACTGATTTTAATATATTGGGATTTTAGTTTGTAATTTTTTAATTGATTAGATTTGTTGTTGTATTGTTTGTATTGTATCTTGTGAGCCGCCCTGAGTCTTCGGAGAAGAGCAGCATACAAATCTAATAAATAATAATAATTCCCACCCTGCTGCTGCTAATAATAATAATAATAATAATAGTAGTAGTAGTAGTAGTAATAATAATAATAATAATAATAATAATAATAATAATTTATTAGATTTGTATGCAGCCCACTTGGGGCAGATCACAACATAATGACAATACAATACAGTACAAATCTAATATTAAAAAATTAAAAAACTAATTTAAAATACATTATTATAAAAAAACATCTACTACAGAGTCATACACACTCAAACCAACTAGCCATAATACAGGAGTCAGAAAAAAGGGGGGGCATTAATTCTCCCATATCTGGCGACAGAGGTGAGTCTTCAGCATTTTGCGGAAGGCAAGGAGGGTAGGGGCGGTTTGAATCTCGGGGGGGAGTTGATTCCAGAAGGCCGGGGCCACCACAGAGAAGGCTCTTCCCCTGGGTACCGCCAGATGACATTATCTAGTTGATGGGACCTGGAGAAGGCCAACTCTGTGGGACCTTATTGGCCGCTGGGATTCGTGTGGCAGAAGGCAGTCCTGGAGGTATTCTGGCCTGATGCCATGTAGGGCTTTATAGGTCATAACCAACACTTTGAATTGTGACCGGAAACTTATCAGCAACCAGTGCAGGCCGCGCAGGCAGTGTGTGATGAAAGCCCAGCCATGCTGGGTAGGCCACGTTGCTAGGATGCCAGACCATCGCATCCCCAAACAGGTCCTCTATGTGAGCTGTCTAAAGGAAAGCGATCACATAGGGGACAAAGGAAGCAATACAGAGACACATTGAAAGCCTCCTTCAAGGCTCTTGATAGAGACACCACCTCCTGGGAAACCCTGGCCCAAGGTCAACTAACATGGCGCATGCTGATCCACCAAGGCTGCCAGACATCTGCAAAGCCAGAGCTGCAAATGCTGCAACAATAGTACCCATGCATGTCTGCCCAACATGGGGCAGAACATTTTGTGCCCGTATAGGCCTTGCCAGCCACCTGCAGACACATCGTGGACAGCCCACAACCCATTAGATGTTAAGATCCTCTTCGAACATGATGGACAAAAAATCATTTCTCTGGCTTGGTAGTTTATTGATTAGGATATTGTTTGCTTCCTGAATGTTAGTCTACTGTTAATCTTGGTGTTAATCTCTCCTCATCTGGATATTGATATCTGATCACTAAGAATCCAGGTTTTGCTTCAGGTGAAGCCTGCTGAGTGAGGGAGAGATCTCAACAGCACACTGGCCATCTAAACCAAGTTGGATTGCAAACCATGGTTTAGAGCTAAGCATTAGGTGTGCAAGGACAATTCAACTCTATTCAATAAATCATAGATAAGCAAACTGTGACTTAGTGTGTCATCAGATAATGATCTGAATACATTTGGAAAAAGCTCCAAGAACATATCACAGGGAATTTGCAGGATGTAACAACAATGTGATCAAAACAGTATCTATTTTTTTTTATGGGCAGACTTTCAACTTTGGGGCTGCCATCTTGACTTTTTTGAGCACATCCTGCAGACAGGTCTGACTTACCATAAATTATCTGAAGCATGATTCTCCTCCCATACCAATTTTCCAAATCCAACCCAGTAAAGTTTGACCGTCACTTATTCCAATATCCCAAGGGATGGTTGCTCAGAACAACTAGTTTGTGGTGTGCAACCATAGTGTTGTGAGTGAAAGGGGAGGTGTGGTCTCACAACGTTGTGACAAAGAATGGCCAAGAACTTGTGGCGTTCCTGAACAAAAATGCTAAAGTCCTGGGCTTTGCCTTGTCGAGATGTTTTGAAACTGCAATCTGTATGTTTGTAATGAAGCTTGCGGTGAGCCTTTGATTTAAGTCTTGATTTATTAGCCTTGTAATCTAAGAATTTGCAGAGGACTGGAATGTTGGCATGCTTCTCAGGGTTTGAGTCCAAGCTGAGATAGAACTGTGCTATTTTCTAGACTTTGCTTTGCAAAATATTCATATATTATGCTTGTGTGAAACAATAGAGTTTGATTTCAAAGAAATGGGTTTTGGAACCTTGGAAAATTACCGGAGACCAAGCATAGAACAAATAGAGTCAGGTTAACAGTTTGACATGGGTGTCTGCAAAGGAGGGAGATGGCACGTGAGCTGTGAGACTATCAAAGGACAAGACATGTGTGACAATGTCATCTTACAATGTATATACTTGCTCCAGATGTCAAAAGGCAAATCTATAATGGCTACAATAATTATTATTTGTAAAGTCACCTCCGAGGTCATCAATATTTGGCATCAATATAGTTTTTGTTGTGGATATGCTGACTCTTGCAATCAGTCAGAGTAGTGTGAGATAAACTAAGCCTATCCTACTTCATCTCCTAGCCCCAGGAGTTAATTTGGTGCCGCAGGATTTGTTTTGTGATTATATGGAGAGCTGCTGCCCATCTTTGACCTGATTCTGGTAAGAATTCATAGGTTTTCCAAAGTCTTTTCAGTAAATCTCTTTAATTGTCTTCTCGGTTGCCTTTCTTTCCTTCTGGATCTGTGAATCTTGCAAAGGAGAGTTGTTGTTTTCTTAACCCATTACCTGCTCAAATCGCATGCTGAAAGAATGTGAGTTGCGGGTTATCATCTCAAAAGAGCATCCTCAAAAAAGCTGTCCAACTTTTGCCATCTATGATACCCTGAGGAACCAACTCCAGACTCATAAGAAATGCTTCTTTCTTTGACTCATTCTCATTTCCTAAGCATACAAGACCAGTGCAGATTTCAAAGAATTGAATATATGAATCATTCAAATATATGGAAATGGAATGTATGCAAAGGATTGGCATCTCTGATCATGGAAATGGGTAGAAATGCTGACTCTTATTTACCTTCATACAATATACGGTATCAAACATTGTGATCTAAGAAGAGGTCACATAACTTTGGTTTTCTCAGTTGTTACTAGCTAGCCCTAGATTCTCAGAATCAGGTTCAAAAGGCTACTATGTGGATAATAAGGACAGATTCCTTATTATCTGTCTTTTTACTTCTATGTTTAGCAATCAGGGCTTTTGAATACCTCCACACACTCACTGGAATTAAAATTGCCAGAAGAAATATCAACGATCTCCAATATGCAGATGATGCCATTTGAATGGCAGAAAGTGAAGAGGAATTAAATATGTATTAATATACACTACCCTTGATAGTAAAAGAGAATGCAAAAGTTGGCTTGAAATTCAACATTAAAAAACCTAAGAGCAACTATATTGTCGCAACTTAGCGGTCAACAATATAGTTGACAAATCAATAATAAAGATCTTCGGATGGTAAAATTACAATTCTATGGAGTTTAAATTTGACTATATAAGATCCAAATATAGCAGAATAAGAATGAAAATGTAAATTATGTTAACCTCAACTTATATACATTATCCCTACAGTGATAAATTACTATATATTAATTTGATATATTCATTAAAATTACTTTTTATAGTCAAGCGTTCAGTTTTTACTTTTGTGATGTGTACCACCTACAGTTCACATTTTGGAAATGCTCATTTAATATTTTGTTATGTCCTATGTGTTATGTTTGTTTGTTTTTTCTTTTTTATAATCAATAAAAAATAATTTTAAAGACCCCTAAGATCATGGTATCTGGTCCCAGCACTTCCTGGCAAATAGGAGGGTAAGAAATAGAAGCAGTGACAAATTTTATTTTCTTAGGCTCCAAGGTCACTGCAGATGGCGACTGCAGCCATGAAATTAAAAGACATTTGCTCCTTGGCAGGAAAACCATGGCAAACCTAGGCAGCATATTAAAAAAGCAGAGACATCACCTTGCCAACCAAGTCCCTAGAATCAAAGCTACGGTTTCCCCAGGAGCAATGCACGGCTGTGAGAGTTGGGACTAGAAGGAAGGCTGAGGGCTGAAGAACGGTTTCTTTCAAGTTGAGGTATTGGACTGCAAGGAAATCAAAATCAGTCAACCCTAAGGGCAGTCAACCATGACTGCTTGTTGGGAGATCCTGAAGCTGAAGCTCAAACACTGAAGCTGAAGCTCAATAAGGCCACGGGAGCTGTGAGTTCCGCCTCCTGCTTATTGGATCTGTGTCCCTTCTGGCTGGTCTCGACCAGCAGGGAGGTGACACGGGGCTGGGTCCAGGAGATTGTCAACACTTCCTTGAGGGAGGGGGTCCTTCCCGGCTCTCTGCAAGGAGGCACTTGTGTGCCCCCTCCTCAAGAAGCCTTCCCTGGACCCAGCTGTTTTAAACAACTATTGTCCTGTCTCCAACCTTCCCTTTATAGGGAAGGTTGTTGAGAAGGTGGTGGCGTTCCAGCTCCAATGGTCCTTGAATGAAGCCGATTATCTAGGCCCTCGGCAGTCAGGATTCAGGCCCGGCTACAGACTGAAACTGCTTTGGTAATGCTGACGGATGATCTCTGGTGAGCCTAGGACAGGGTTTATCCTCTGCCCTGGTGCTTCTTGACGTCTCAGCGGCTTTCAATACCATCGACCATGTATACTTCTGCGTCACCTGGAGGGGTTGAGAGTGGGAGGTACCGTTCTGCGGTGGTTCTCCTCCTACAACTCTGGTCGGTCGCAGTCAGTGTTAGCAGGTGGCCAGAGGTCAACTCCTAGGTCCCTCCCTTGTGGGATTCCTCAGGGGTCGGTCCTTTCGCCCCTCCTGTTTAATATCTACATGAAACCACTGGGTGAGATCATCTGAGGGCACGGAGTGAGTGACCATCAGTATGCTGACGATACGCAGCTATACATTTCCACCCCGTGTCCACTCAGTGAAGCAGTGGAGGTAATGTGCCAGTGTCTGGAGCTGTCAGGGTCTGGATGGGCGTTAATAGTCTCAGACTCAACCCCGACAAGATGGAGTGGCTGTGGGTTTTGCCTCCCAGGGACACGTCCATCTGTCCGTCCATTACCCTGGGTGGAAGTCTTTGCCCCCCTCAGAGAGTGTCTGCAACTTGGGCATCCTCCTTGAGCCACAGCTGAGCTTAGAATACCATCTCGCAGCTGTGGTGAGGGGGATGTTCCCATGGGTACACCTTGTACAACAGTTGCAGCTCTATCTGGACAGGGAGTCACTTCTCACAGTCACTCATACCCTTATCAAGTTCGATTACTGCAATGCTGTCTAGATGGGGCTGCCTTTGAAGACTGCTTTGAAACTACAAATTGTGCAAAATGCAGCCACGCGAGGTACAGTGGGATTGCCAAGATCTCCCCACATTTCAACATCACTCCGCGAGCTGAACTGGTTGCTAATTGGCCTCTGGGCCCAATTCAAAGTGCTGGTTATGACCCACAAAGCCCTACATGGCTTAGGACCAGATTATCTTCGGGACCATTTTCTGCCTCATATATCCCAGCGGCCAGTTAGGTCTCACAGAGTCGGCGTTCTCCAGGTCCCGTTGGCCAGACAATGTCGAACCTGAACCCGAACTTCATTGGGTTTGCCGAACGCTAGTAGTATCACATGAAATATAAATATAATGATACATGAAATTGTTTCAAGAGATTGCTTATTGAAGTACCGTAGTTTTTGGAGTATAAGACGCACCAGAATATAAGACGCACCTTAGTTTTTTGGGGGGGAAATAGGGAAAAGAATCTGCTTACCAAATATTCATTTGGCCAGCGTCCTTAGTCTGGTCAGCTTCAGGCACATTATTTTATCCCCTGGTTATGGGTTTACAAAAAACTATTCTGAGAGAGTAACAATCAAAGAGCTTGCAAGCCAGTAAGTGCTGGGAATATCATTAGCACCTGGAAAGAAATAGTCTGAGCAAGTAGAGCAATGGAAAAACCCCTGCAAAGACTTAGTGCATGGAAAACATTCTTCTTTGCAGAGAGTAACAATGAAAGGGCTTGCAAGCTGGAAAGAGCTGGGAACATCATTAGCACTTGGTTAGGGCTGGAAAGAAACATTTGGAGCAAGTTAGACCAATGAGGAAAAAACCCTGCAAAGACTTAAGGCTTGGAAAACATTCTTCGCAGAGAGAAACAATGAAAGAGCCTGCAAGGTAAGAGCTGGGAACATTGTTAGCAGCTAGTTAGGGCTGGGGGAGAAAAGCTACATTCAGAGTATAAGATGCATCTAAATTATCAGCTTCTTTTTGGGAGGAAAATGGTGTGCCTTATACACTGAAAAATACAGTATATGAAATGTGGAAGGATATTGAAACACCCCACCCCACCCCAATCTGTAAGTACAGAATAATTACACTTCACATTTTCAGGGTTAACATGGGAAAGACGAAGAAAAAATGTATTTGCAGAACGTACACGACGAAAGAAAATGTTTGGATTCATCTAATCATAGGGTTTGATCTTTTAAAAGTGCTTAGATTCTTATAGATAATTTCTGAGCGCAACTTCATGTTCACCGTTTAAGAGCAAAGGGAAATGCTATAAAAGATCAGAAAAGCAGAATAAACTTTCATCCATTTAGTAATTGAGGATGAAATAAAGAAGGGATTATGGTATCATTTTCAAAGGGAAGAAAAATCTAAAGAGTTGGGGCATTTTGGGGGTAATAAGAATAATACTATCAAAAAGAAAATAGATTTTTTTTGTTACAGGATTGTGAACAAAGAGGAGTACAAGTTTATATAATACATAGGCTTATAATGCTTGTACCTGAACACGTACACAAGTTGGATTACTTGTTTATAGATTATCTCCAAATGAAGTTACACATTTAGAAAGCAGTTATTTCATAGAAAAAATGTTTTAGTTCTCTAACAAGGCAAGCTAAGGCGTCTTAATGCAAATCAGACAGGTTCCTTAAGAGTGTTATCAGGTTTGGGGCTTCGGAAATTGATACTGTGCAACTGTTTGATTCTCATGTAAGTTCTTACATATTTAGAAACCCATTTGGATCCAAAATGCTTGTTTTCTATCACTTTTTTCTAGCCTTTGGAACCTTGTGCAATTTTGCCAATGGACTGGCTTAGCTTCCCTGAGGCTGGAACAATCTCTACACCAGTGTTTCTCATATAGTGGGGTGGGCTCCCCTGGGAGAGCGATGCCAGGGGGGCGCATGACCCCAGGGAATGTGCTTTTTTTGCCACAGGGACTAGGGGTTTTTTGCACCGAACATTAGCACACAGCACTGAGAAGGAGATATGAAGTGCCTATAACAAACCCTTAAGAGACACCATGGAAAAATATTGAACAGGGATGAAAAGAAAGGAGGAGAGAGACGGAGGTAATGGGACAAACGGAAGTCTCCCGAAAACTAAGACATGGGACTATGATGAAGTGTATGTAGCACTTGGCTTCACTGTGGCTACGGAGGGAGACAAGAAAAGACCAGTATGTTTATTGTGTCTAAAAATGTTGGCAACAGACAGCATAAATTAAGGTGTCACTTAAACACATTACACCACAACCACACTGATAAGCCACTTGAGTTTTTTCAGTGGAAATGTGCTGAATATCGCAAACAATCATCCCAGTGGACAGTTTGGGGGGCGCGAAATGTTTACTTCTTCCTAGGGGGAGGGGCGTAATAGAAAATATAGGGGGTGGACAAAGAAATGGAAACACTTGACTTTTTGGCATCATAATGTTTGAACATGTTCAAATCAATCAAAACGTGACATATTTTTTAAAAAATTCTGTTATTTGATATGTTTTTTTAAACTACCTTTTTTTAACAGAAATTTAAGGAAATTGGTTATAACGTTCTAGAAATGGCAGATCTCTCCGACTTTCAAAGAGGCCAAATTGTTGGTGCTCGAATAACAGGCGCTAGTGTAACAGAAAGTGCCCGAATGTTTGGCATTTCAAGAGGTCATGTCTCAAAAGTAATGACTGCTTTTGAAAGAGAAGGGAAAACGTCCTCAGCCAAGCACAGGTCTGGTAGAAAGTCGAAGTTGTCTAAGAGAGACCGTCGGACTCTAAAGCAAATTGTTAGAGCGGATTGCAAGACCATCGCTCCTAAAATCACTGCAGAGCTCAATAGACATGTACAGAACCCAGTTTCCACAAAAACTGTTTGAAGGGAGCTTCACAAATCTAGATTCCACGGAAGAGCTGCAAGGTGTTTCCAGTTTTTTGTCCACCCCCGGTAATTGAGAAATACTGCTCAACATCAACTGAAACAAGATTCTCCCACTTGCTTCTGCTCTTTGGTGGAGCTGCTGTCATAGCCGAGGCAAGGAAGGAGTAGTCATTAGCTATTTTTCCCCTAGAGTTGAGCAGGAGCAAATGTGTCTCTGCACACCCTACTCCCCCTTTCAAATGGGTGTGCAGAGAGTCAGGATGGAGAATTTCTCTGCAGGAGAAGAAATTCACCCAACTTTTCTTGGGATCTCGAATGGAAGATTGTTTGGAAGACTGTGAAGGAAGCAGCCTACCAGATCTAAAGGGAAGAGTGTTTTACCCAGAGGAATTTCACCTTTTTCAGAAACATTGTAAGAAAGTTTTCTTTCACTTTATTTTCCACAAAGCACCCCTAGCAAAGGTCTCCAACCTTGGCAACTTTAAAACTTGTGGACTTCAACTCCCAGAGTTCCTCAGAGATCTGCGCATGCGTCGCTCTAGATAGACGCACAGAGAGAAAGCTCCCTCATGTGAAGAAGGAAAAGTAAAAGTTAACCCTCGACAACCCTCTCTAGCTTGGTGAAAGTGGACTGAGAGGAAGCGAATTGAACAAGCTGTTGAAAACTTTATGAGAAGGAGTTAAAAGTTGAAGCAAGTAATAGTTTTTAACGTGTGTAAGTGGAGAAGCGAGAACAAAGGAAAGATGGCGTCTACTTCGGAGTTGGAAGGAAAGATGGATTCGTTGCTTAAAGCATTTGCTGACATGGGACAGCTGCTCCAAGATATGAAAAAGGAATTATCGATCGTTGGTGCTGGAATGGCAGACTTGAAAGAACAATCCAAAACACAAGATCAAAGAATTGGGAAACTGGAGGTGGGGAAGTCTCGCCAGGAACTCCACATCATTAACTTGGAGGACAGACAACGGAGGTCTAATCTTTGTCTGAGGGGTTTTCCCAAAGACTTTGCGGAGAGTAAACATCTTATTCAAGAAATCCTTCAGTGGTTCAATGAAAACAAGGTTAAATGTGACCTACAAGAATTTGAAAGAGCGCATTGGGCTTTTGGATCTCGGAACTGAGGGGATTCAAAAGACATTATTGTAAGGTTTGCCTTAGAAAGGAGAGCGGCAGAAATATTCAAAGAGTTGAAGCAGATTCTAAACTTACGCTACAAAGCTATTCCAATACGTGTTTTAAAAGATCTGTCTGCTGAAACCCTCAAGATGAGAAACCAGTTGAGAGAAGTGACCTCCCAACTTTATGAAAATGGAATTAGGTTTTCATGGCGTTATCCAGCTACAATATTTGTTTTTAAAGATTCCAAGGCTTTCCAGGCGAGATCGTTGGAAGCGGGAAGAAATTTGCTTTATCAGTTGGGGTTAAATCCGGATGGAGTGTCCCAGGCACAGACATCGAAAGACCGGCCAGAAGCAGCAGAGGGAGAGTTGTTTATGCTCCAACCGATCCGTGTAGCAGAACAAAGCAAGGCGGAGAAGATCGCAGCACTCCAGAAGGAACTGGATTCTCTCCAGGAGAAATAGAAGAGGGACGAGCCAAGTGTCACCCGCCAGAAGAAAAAATAATAAACTGAACTGAGCTGACTTGCTAATATGGTACTATGATTTTCAACTAACTAATCTCTTTCTTGTGTACTTTTTTTTTGTTTTTTCGCTAATTAATAAGGGGAGAGGAGGGAAGGAGGGGGGAATCTTTTGATATGCTGTAAAATGGGGAGAAAGGGGGGGGCTTTCTGGTGGAACGCAGATCCAGGGGTGCCTCTCGGTAACGAAAGTTTTTTTCGTTGCCTCCCCCAGGGTGGGGGGTTAGGGAAGAGGCACTAGGGTGGGGATTCATGGTAACTAAAAAACATTTTTCCGGTAGGCTCTGTTTTGCAGGAGGGTGAAATGTATTTAAAATTATGTAAATGGGTGCTATAGGGTTATTATCGTTGAATGTAAATGTTCTTTCATCACAGAAAAAACGTTTTAGAATCATGAAGCTAGCTAGGGACAGTAAAGTTGATGTTTTACTTTTATCAGAAACCCATAAAGGAAGGGAAAAAACAGATAGATTAGTTACAAATAGTGAGTGGCAACAAGTTTATGAGTCGAGAGGGACAACTAAATCAAAAGGAGTCGCCATCTTGTTTAACCGAAGAGTGTACTTTCAATTAATTAATATTAAAAGGGACAAAGATGGCAGAATGTTATTTATTAAGGGGAAAATAAAAAACAAGTTAGTAACCTTAGCGGTAATTTATGCTCCTAATGTAAATGCAAAACAATTTATAATAAATGTAAAACGGAAACTAGATAATTTTGCGGAAGGTATAGTGATTTTAGCAGGCGATTTCAACTTGGAATTAACAGCAGGGAGGGGGGAAAAGAAAAAGTTACACTTAAATAAAATCAATATGATGGATTTACATGAAAACATAGTAAATAGAGACACCTTCTTCTCTGCAAGACATAATAAATTTAGTTGTATTGATTATATGTTAATTAATAAGACAGATGAGGCAAAGCTTAAGAAAGTGGAAGTGAAAAGTATCTGGTTATCAGACCACGCCCCTCTCTTAGCAGTGATTGAGATAGAGGCCGGCAGGAAACAAAGAATTTGGAGATATAACCCTATGGTTTCAGCTAATGAGGAGAATAGAATTAAATTACAAAGGGAACTGAATGGATTCTTTTGTATTAATGCAACAGGTGAGATTAAACAAACAATAGTCTGGGATACACATAAGGCTGTAATGAGGGGTAATTGTATTAGTACTGAAGCTTTTATTAGGAAATCCTGGGAAGCTAAAAGGAACAACTTATTAAGAGAAATAGATTTAATCCAAGAAACCTTAAAAATTACAAGAAATAGAGAATGGAATTCACTATTATTACTTAAGAAAAAGAAATTACAATTACTTGATGAAGAAAGATGGAATAAAATGAAGATGATTATAAAACATAGAATTAGGGGATGGGGTAATAAGTCAATGAAGCAAATGGTACATTATCTGAAAAAAAGAAAAGAGAAATCCCACATCTCTGCTTTAAAAGATAAGGATGGTGTAATTAAACGTAGTAATGTAGAAATTGAAAAAATAATGAGAGATTTTTATGGGAATTTATACAAAAAAGAGTATGTTATTTCGCAAACCACAGAGGTTAAAAAGAAATTAAAGGAAGAGGATAGACAAATGCTAAATGCAAAAATTACAAATGATGAGATATCTAGAGTTATTAAAGGGTTGAAAACTGCTAAAGCCCCAGGTCCAGATGGTTTTACAGCTGAATATTATAAAATGTATATGAATGAATTATTACCGCATATGGAAAAATTGTTTAACAATGTAATGGAGACTTTTGAAACTCCACAGACGTGGAAAATGTCAGAAATTATAACTATCCCAAAACCAGATCGTGATTTAACTGACCCGAGTTCTTATCGCCCCATCAGCTTATTAAATCAGGATTATAAAATATTTATGAAAATATTGGCAAACAGGGTGGAGAATATTTTACCAAAAGTAATTGGAGAAGATCAATATGGATTTGTTAAAGGAAGGAAGATTTATGAACCAATAAGGAATGTGGTCAATGTTTTACACCATGCTACCAATACCAAAAGAAAACTAAGTATTCTAAAATTAGATGTCTATAAAGCTTTTGATAAAGTTAACCATGATTACCTATTTCAACTATGTAAAGATTTAAATATGGGAGATTCATTTTGCAGAATTATAGAAACAATATATAAGGATAATATAGCTCAAATCAGAGTAAATGGTAACAGAACAGAAACGATTAAAATTCAGAATGGAACTAAGCAGGGTTGCCCACTATCCCCAATGTTATTTGCATTAGCAATTGAGACCTTAGCAAACAAAATTAGAAACGATAAGGAATGGAGAGGTTATCAAATAGGGAAATTTGAATTGAAATTAAATTTGTTTGCAGATGACGCAATAGTGATGTCTGAAACCCCAATTGAAATGATGAAAAGAATAATGATATTGCTCCAGGAATTTAAAGATCAATCTGGACTTAAGGTTAATATAGAGAAATCAGAGATAATATGTTTAAATACTGGCCCTAAAGAGCAAATCGAGATTCAAAAAATATCAGGATTGAAATTAGGTTGTAAAAAAATGAAATATTTGGGAATTTGGTTGTTCAAGAATCCAATAAAAATAGTGACGGCCAATTATAACCTAATATGGGAAAAAATCCAGAAGCAGATAAAAAATTGGAAGGGTAAAAAGTTAGGAAGAATTGCTAAGATTAGGGCCCTTAAGATGATGATAATACCAAAAATGATGTATTTGTTTCAGGTTCTACCGGGTAGTTTTCCTGAGGCAAAACTAAGAGAATGGGACAACAGATTAAATTTTTGGATTGAAGGAGACAAAAAACCTAGAATAAGGAAGCATTGGCAGTTTTCACAAGAGAAAGAGGGGGGTTGGGGCAGCCCGTGCCTAGTATTATATAGAAATGCATTTCAAATGGAAAGGTTAATGGAGCTACAGTTATGGGGGGAAAAGAAATGGGTAGAGTTAGAAAAGGAAATTAATAACATAAATAATAAAGAATTATTATTTAAAAATTGGAGTAGAACAGAAACTAGTAACTTAAGTGATCCTTTTAAAGCATGTTTAGAAATATGGCTTAAATGGCAGAGGAAAAGTGGAATAAGGGTATCCAGGCTATCAACGCTATATGTATTGAATATAGGGGATGATGTTAACTTAAGTAGAATTATCAAAGTATTAAATAGTAAAGGGATAACGAGAATTGAACAATTATATGAGAAAGATGGAAGAGTCAGTAGAACTCGATTGGAATGGTGGATTGGTAAACAGAAATGGTTGCAGATTAATGCAATAAGCACATATTTAAATAAAAGTGAGAATAAAGAAGCTTTCTTACGAGAAGAAAATTGCTTAGAAAAAATAATAAGAGAAAAGATAAATGAGAGTAAAGCACAAGCCGGTAATATATACAGAATGCTATTGCAGATGGAAGAGGAAGTAACAAAAGGTTTGACAAGATGCTGGCAAGATGATTTACAAATAGATGAAAGGGAAATGAAAGAAATAATAGAAAATATATATAAGATTAAAAATACGAGAGTAGAGAGATGAGAAGGAAAATTTTACATAAATGGTACTATACACCAGTACAAATTGCACACTTCCAGGGGAAAGAGAAGGGTAAATGTTGGCATGGGTGCCAGGAAAAGGGAATTTTTATGCATATGCTCTGGGAGTGTGCAGAAATTCAGAAATTCTGGAATGTAGTGCAGAACGAAATTAATAAAATGTTAAACATTAACTGGATTATTACAAAAGAAATAGCAATTTTAATTAAATATAGGGAACTAGGAGAATTCAAGGAAATTAAAGCCGCAGCATTGGAAAGTGCCCAAGTGGTGATGGTATTAGGTTGGAAAGATTCTACAAAATGGACATTACAAAATTGGTACTGGTATGGTGGACCTCATACATTTTGAAATCATGGAAATAAGATTAAACAATTTCGATGAGAACAAATTGGAGAAGTTGATGGTGCGATGGAATAAGGTAAAAGATTATATGTTAAGTAGAATCTGTGATGTAAATATGAAAAATAAATTGCAATCACTCTTTTAGTAATACTTGATCAAGATAGAGCCAAGGAATAATAGATAAACAATTAATTTTTTTTGAATCCTCTTGTATGGGTGGTGGGGTGATGGGGGGGGGTGTTATTGTTAGGTGATGGGCACATGCACTGTGCACTGTTATATGTTTGTTTTTTGTAAACTTTAAAAAATCAATAAAAATTTTATTAAAAAAAAAAAAACACTCCCAGAGTTCCTCAGCCAGCAAGGTTGGAAACCTGCCGTAGAGCGCTGTTTCTCAGCTCGACAACTTTAAGATATGTGGATGGTTAGAGAATTCTGGGAATTAAAGTCCAGACATCTTAAAGTTGCCACAGATGAGCAAAACAGCCTGGAGGGGATGAAGGGAGAAAGACAATAAACTCTGAGACAGAGAAGTAACCCTAGCAAGAGACATATATTTACAAGTAGAAAACATCCTTCTGGATTAAATAACATACCGCATTTTAGACATAAACACTCTAGTTAAATGTCCAGAGATACTTTACTAGAGAGCAAGCTGGCTGAGGAATTCTGGGAGTTGAGGTCCACAAGTCTTACCAATTCTCTAACCATGGCCAGGGAACCTGGCGATGTCCAAGGTGCTGTCCTCACTAAAATACAACTCTGAGAGTTGATGTCCACAAGTCTTAAAGTTGTCAAGGTTGGAGGCCCCTGCTAGTCAACCGATATCCATGCTTTTTCTGAGCAGTTGAATTTAGTTAGTTTGTCCAAATAGATTCCCAAGAATCAGGCAGACAACAAGCCATGAATAATTGACCATGGCCAACTCCCCACTGTTGACTTGCCATGGGAAAACTTGCCATGCCAACTCGCCATGGCACAAGTGTTACATGAATATTGCAAAAAAAAAAAAAAAGTTGAATAGAATCATTAAAGAAAGGATGTTAAAAGATGTATGCTCAGTGCGCTGAGACCATGGTGGCTTTACAGACAAACCAGAATTGTAGAGCTGTGAAAGAAATGAGTATCTTTGATTACTTCCTGGAATTTCAAAAGCTTTGTGTTGATGCTAAAATATGCAGCCACCCAACCTTGATCCAGTTGTGAGAGGCAGGATAGAGGGAAGAATGTTTATTTTGTTAGGTGTATTCCTATTCAGTTATACATTGCTCAAAAAATAAATAAATAAAGGGAATCCTTAAACAACACAATATAACTCCAAGTAAATCAAACTTCTGTGAAATCAAACTGTCCACTTAGGAAGCAACACTGATTGACAATCAATTTCACCTGCTGTTGTGCACCTTCAACTTTGTACAGAGCAAGGTATCCAATGAGAATATTTTATTCATTCAGATCTAGGATGTGTTATTTGAGTGTTTCCTTTAGGAGAGGTTTCTTGCAGAGGAGTGGCATTTCTGCAGCTACAATGTGGCCAAGGGTCTGTGTAAAGGCCCCATCTGCCTTTTAAAAAAAAAAAAATAATTATACATGCACAAACATAACAATGCCAAACAAAATGAAAAACATAAATAAAACATAAACTTGGGATGTTTACTTTTCCTGCTCACTCAGAGTTTCAATCGGAGATTTATATATTTTACCTTATTTTTGTTAATGTATTGCTTTGCATTTTTACATATTTGCATATTTTTCTTTCAACTTTATTTATTAATTTCTTAAATTGTCTTTCTACATAGTTTCTTTTCTTTTATCCTTTCTTTCCTCTAACCAATTATAAAAATTCTCCCATATCTTATAATATTCTGAGTCTTGTTTTCCTTCTAGCTTCTTTGACAACATTTCCATCTCTGCGCAATCCATCACCTTTTTAATTACCATCCCTTCTTCTGGGATTCTATCACATTCTTCTGGAATTCAATACATAGTTTTATGTATTGGATGGATGCAGCCTGCGACTGATGGCAACCTCACACCAGATTGTATTATGGCTCGTTTCAAGTTTATTCTCCACGCGTTTTGATTTGGGGATAATATTAGATTCGGAGTGGCACGACTTAAGTCACCAGTCTCTGACTAATGGATCTGCAGCCGGATGAAAATAGCTCTCTTCGATCACACCAAGCACCCTTTCTGATTATGCAAACATCAGTGTATCAGTTTCCTTTTTAAGCACACTTACACTCCTTCATTTGTCACAGGAAGAGCAGCTGAGCGATGCTGCAGACAATCTGTTCCCCATCTCAGCGTTGTGCCACGATTTGGCTGGGAGACGGGGAAGAGACAGGATGGGCAGAGTGGTGTCGCTAAGGGGCATCCAAGCAAGCACATGGAAAGAGGGAGGATCTTTATTTAAAAAATCCTGAAGTTATTTTAGTGCTTTCACAGGAACAATACCTGCTTTGAGTTTAGGACAGAGATGGTGAACCTTTCTTCCCTCGGGTGCCAAAAGCACAAGTGTGTGCGCTATCTTGAGTGTGCGAGTGCCCACACCCATAATTCAGTGCTCCCCTGCCCTCCACGCATGCACACATCACCTCACCTCCTTCCCATATCCTGACTTCAGGTGGGCCTGTGGTAGGCCCATTTTTTGCCCTTCTCAGGCTCCAGAGGCTTTCTTGTAGCCTAGGGAGGGCAAAACCTCCAAGGCATCGAGGAGGAGCACGCGCCTCCCATACACTGCGCCAGAGAGAGACACCCAGGGGGAATGGCAGGAAACTGGCTGGGCCTTTGTGCCGCTCTCAAATTTTCTGGGAAATTTTTCTGGGCTTGGGTTCTTAAGTAGAAAATGGTTCTTAAGAAGAGGCAAAAAAGTCTTGAATACCCGGTTCTTACCTAGAAAGGTTCTTAAGTAGAGGCGTTCTTAGGTAGAGGTACCACTGTATTTCTATCATTGGATCTAGGCCCAGTGATGGAATGCTGACAATGGCAATAGACATTTAAGGCTGCCTTTCCTGAATTTAATTTAATGGACTTCTAATGCTGCCCAATCCCGTAGGAGTCAGGGCAATTTACAACAATTAAAACAATACAATGATACAATAATAAGAAAGAGGTCAAACAATAACAATAAATAAAACCCAAGACCCTAACAAACCCAATTATAACCCTCCTCCCCAAAAGAAACAATCTAACAAACATCCATACCAAGAAACATAATTCGGACACGTCTGGTGTTAAAATTCACGGCCCCCAGGCCTGTCGACAAAGCCAGGTTTTAACAGCTGTTTGAAAAGCCAGTAAAGTGGGAGTAGTGCGAATATTGGGGGGGGGGGAGCTGGTTCCATAAAGCTGGGGCAGCCACACAGAAGGCCCTTTCCTGTGGTCTCGCTAACCTACATTGTCTAGTCAACAAATATACACCCAATGCTTCACAGAGCCATTTATCCAACTTTCTGAGTTTGCCCGACACACTGAATTGTAAAATAAAAACACCAGCTGGGTCTGTACACATTCTAGAGTGAAGAACTTGGGCACTTTCTGGCTCAGTGAACCAAATGATAGAGCCCAGTAACCCAGAAAGCTTTGACACTATCCACTTATATAATGAAGCCACTGCCCATGCATTACTCTCTTCTGCCAAAGGGTATATTAATTCTTTTTAATTGATTTATTTTGTCCAAAACATGATAAGGATATATTCATGGTAGAAAGTATCAATGAAGGATAGGTGAAAATATATAGGAATGTAATATCAATGAGAGAATAGAAGAAGAGATATAGGAAAGGAATATATAAAGAAGTATAGGATAGACAAATGGGACAGGGGGATGGAAGGCACGCTGGTGCACTTATGCATTCCCCTTACTGACCTCTTAGAAATCTGGAGAGGTCAACTGTGGATAGTGTCAGGGTAAAATGCTGGGGGTTAGGGGATGACACTACAGAGTCTGAGTTCTCTGATTCCACAACTCAATTACTAAAGTCGTATTTTTTGCAGTCAGGTTTGGAGCGGTTAATATTTAGTTTGAATCTGTTGTGTGCTCTTGTGTTGTTGTGGTTGTTGCTGAAGTAGTCATTGACCGGGAGGACATTGCAACATATGATCTTGTGGCCAATACTTAGATCATGTTTAAGGTGTCATAGTTCTAAGCTTTCAAGACCCAGGATTCGTAGGGTATTCTGTTTTGAGTGGAGGAGTGAAGGGCTCTTCTGGTGAAGTATCTTTGAACATTTTCGAGGGTGTTAATGTCCGAGATGCGGTATGGTTCCCAAGCCGATGAGCTGTATTCAAGGATGAGTCTGGCGAAAGTTTTGTAAGCTCTGGTAAGAAGTGTGAGATTACCGGAGCAGAAGCTACATAGGATTAGGTTAACAACTCTTGAGGGTTAATGGTCAAGAGGGGTAGCGAACTGATAGCCAAACTGTTTACCAGAACTGTCCTACAGTCATTCAGGCAGCCTGGAGAAGAGGGGCAGAGAGAACAGATGAGGATGTTCTAAGAACATCTCGCAGAGTGTTGCCAGGGTTGGAGATCCCTGACGTAGAGTGCTGTTTCTCGGCTCGACAACTTTAAGATATGTGGATGGTTAGGGAATTCTGGGAATTAAAGTCCAGACATCTTAAAGTTGCCACAGATGAGTAAAACAGCCTGGAGGGGATGAAGGGAGAAAGGCAATAAACTCTGAGACAGAGAAGTAACCCTAGCAACAGACATATATTTACAAGTAGAAAACATCCTTCTAGATTAAATAATATAATATATTAAATAAAATAATATATTAAATAATATATAATAAATAATATAATGAGGACCCGGATTGTGGGGGCAATATGCTGGCTCTGTTAAAAAGTGCTATTGCTAACAGGTTGTAAGCCGCCCTGAATCTAAGGAGAAGGGCGGCATAAAAATCGAATAAATAAATAAATAAATAAATAAATAAATTCCGCATTTCAGACATATATTTCAGAAAATATCCAAAGATACTTTACTAGAAGAGCCCTCCGCTCCTCCACTCGCAACAGAATACCCTACGCAACTAGACGGACAATCCTAGGTTTAGAAAGCTTAGTTCTACATCGCCTTAAACACGACCTAAGCATAGCCCATAAAATCATCTGCTACAATGTCCTTCCTGTCAATGACTATTTCAGCTTCAATCATAACAACGTGCGCGCACACAACAGATACAAACTTAAAGTAAAGCACTCTAAACTCGACTGCAGGAAATATGACTTTAGTAACCGAATAGTTAATGCATGGAATTCACTATCAGACTGTAGTCTCATCTCCTAACCCCCAAAACTTTATCCTTAGACTGTCCACTGTTGACCTCTCCAGATTCCTAAGCGGTCAGTAAAGGGTGTGCATAAGTGCACCAGCGTGCCTTCCGTCCCCTCTCCTAATGTTTCTCTTTTACTAGTATCCTGTATATAAATATTATTATATCTTTTTATACAACCAATACGTACTTCACAAACCAAACCAAACAAACAAACAAATAATAAAATAAATAACACAGCTCTTAGGCTATGATTGTCTTAGAGTTCAGAACAATACTTGTTTCTAGAGTTATACACATTTCTCATTGAGTAATTAGCAATGTAGCCATAGTATCGGGTCTTTGCCGAAATGCTGCCACTTTCAAGGGGATGGGGATGCTTCTTGGGGGATGAATGCTTTGAAGGCTTTTGCTGAAACTGTATGTGGGGGGAACTGGGCCATCAAGAAGCCTTCTCTTCCTGTCAGTTCCAGCCTGTTACCCAAGATGGCAGCGCCCCAAGGATGTCCTGTTATCATCAACCCACCTCGGAGTTCTTATAACACAGGGGTGTCAAACTCAAAGTCTGCAGTCTGGAGGTGGCCCACAGGGTGCTTAGATCTGACTGACGGGGCCGCCCTGGAAACAGTGATAGGCTGGCCTGCAGTGCTTCTGCCAGTGAAAATGCAGCTTGTGACGCCTCCTGGGCTCCGTTTTCGGCTGTAATGGCCTCCTGCAGCTCTCTGCCAGCAAAAACGGAGCCTGGGAGGGCCCTCTCTGTTCTGTGCACAGCCTCTCAGAGTGAACCCACCGACCAAAGTCCTCTATCTCAGGGTGAAATCACACTCTTTATTGATAAAAACAACACACAGCGAAAAGCAGATTGAGTGGCAAGGAAAAGGGAGTGATTTCCAAAGTGAAACACCAACAAAGTCTGGGAAAAGCACCAACTCAGCCTAATGGCATTCCTTAGTGACAACAAAGTCCATTTATCATTCAAGAGAATAAATCCAGCTCACCGGAATCCCAGTCAAACATCCTCCAGCAAATAGTGTCTTTTAGTAAAGCAGGAGTCATGTTTTTGAAGCCTTTCACACACACACACACCACTCAGAAACCTCTTCCGTGAACGGCATTGAAACCCCACACCCAATTACTCCAAATCCTTTGCTTTTATACTGCCTGGAAGTGACATCACACCCCAAAGAGGTAAAGCTGTAAGTTTATTTCCTTTTACTATGCAATCCCTCTTGCCTTCTCAGAAATCTCCTATATGTAGCATTTAGCAACTGACTGTCCACTCTAATGTCTTCCTCATCCTCTGACTGGGACCCCTCACCCATTGTCACATCAGCCCCCTCTAGTGGTTCCTCAGGCTCACTCAGGTCACTTTCTGCCTCATTCTCGCTCTCTGCTTCAGCTGGCAACCCCACTGGCCCAGGGTATCCAGAGGGGCCTGGCTCATCCTCCTCAGAATCAGACATGTCCAGAGGTGGGCAAGGAGCACCGGGCTCCATTTTCACTGGCAGAGGGCTGCAGGCATCAAGCTGGCCATGCCCTCCAGGCATGGAAGCAAATTTATTTTGCCAAAATCTCATGCACACACATGTCCTTCTAAGATTTTGCTTCCTGTGCATGTGCAGAAGCAAAATATCACTGAGATGCACACGCATGCACACTGGCGACCCGAAGCTGCACACACATTGCACCAGTAGCAGCAGTAAGTTGCTGTTGCAACTTTGAACTGTCACTAAATGAACTGTTGAACGTTGAAATCTAATCAAGTATCTAAGGCACTCCCTCTTTCAAGGAAGAATTTGAGAGAAGCATCTGTTTCATGTATCCCAGAAACAGTTAAAGAATGAGAGCAAGCAGAAACGAAGGAGGAATTGCTTTCCTTTCAGGTTGAAAATTAAGATGGGCTTTTATGACTATGCGCTGAGCACCGTAGGAGCAATGATTTGTTGTCCATCACAGGACTCAATTAATCCTGGAACACCCTCTTTATTCTTGCTCTGGGGCCGGGGCCTGAGATCTTATTGATCTGCTCAGCATTTTGATATTCACAGTTGTGGGCGCTCGGAAGGCAGTTAGCAAGTGGCACCTGCCAGGTTCAAAGAACTGGAAGACCACTGCAGAACGGTTCGGCTTTTTTTCCTTTTTGAATGGAAGATTCAACCTGCTAATTAGGTCCAGTGAGCAAAGGAGAGAGGCAGAAAAAATGTGAAGAAAAGTCAGTCAAGAAAACCCAGGTTCAGAAAAACTGGGAAGCACAAAAGGGGAGCCCCACCTGAAGTTAGGAAAATACTCCCATTGGCACATTGGTAAACGCAGTATTATTGGCAGCCATCCAAAGTAGACCAGGCAGGAAGCATAACAGATGAGCTAATTTTACTAAGGGTTAGAATGAACAGAACTTTACAATTCTTAAAGTCTTCCCCCATTTCCTTCCCAGCTCTAAATTTAGGGAGAGTCCCTTCTGAGCCTCTTGCCTTGCCTACACTCCTTGTGCTGGCTACGCTGCCTTTGGTCTGATGGTTCCCTTGGATTGTCCCTCTTGTTGTTCTGTCTCATTTCCACACCTATTGCAATTACAGTGTCTTTTTTATACTCTTATGGTTATGTAATTTATTCTGCAGGATGCACTTTATGCTGCATAAACACCAAAATAAAATTGGGGGATGGATGATTGATTAATTGATTAGGAGCAACTCTTGGGCATTCTGAGAATAAGAGAAAAATGGAAGCCTCTGCCAGGTTACATCATCATCATCATCATCATTATTACTACTACTACTACTACTGTTGTTGTTGTTGTTATTATTATTATTATTATTTAGATTTGTATGCCACCCTTCTCCTAAGATGTGATAGCCTGCAAGCATTTCACTTCCTCACATTCTGAATGGAGGAATGAATGAGATGTCAGAGCCCCTAGAGCAGTACTTCTCAACCTGGGGGTCAGAACCCCTTTGGGGGGGGTCAAACGACTGTTTCACAGAGGTCACCTAAGACCACGGGAAAAGACAAATTTTCCACAGTATTGGAACTAACTAAAACTTCTATTCTGGTACCTTGGAACATATTTTTACAGTCCGACCAATCAGGCGGAGAAGAAGAGGGGAAGTGTGCTGGAGATGTTTCTTTCAAAGGTCGCCCAGAAAGTAATGCACCACATTTTTTTCCTTCAACAATTATTTATTGAACACAATGAAACTTACACACAAGAAAGACTGATGTTTCTTTTACACTCCCTATTTTTCCACGTAATCTCTGTCCCGTTCTATGGCCTTCCTCCAGAGAGACACAAGGGCTTGTTTGCCCTGTTGGTACCACTCCTTGTTCTGGTATGAAGCCATTTCTGCACTATGTGAATCACCTCTGATGGCCTCACCCTCTGTGCCCAGTGACTAACCGTACTTCTGTCGACTGCAGATTCTCCATAAACTGTACACAAACATTTGTGAATGTTCTCAACAGTTTCTTTCTCCGCAGTGAGAAATTCAGTGACAACACGCTGCTTGTAACATCCATCACTTAAAGACGCCATTTCGAAACATTGCTGCAGCTACGCTATTGTCTGAAGAAATGCAAAATGTACACACGCACTCCTGACAATTCAAATAATGCATATCTAAAGTTTCACATTCGTACCATTACTGTAGGCTGAGAAAAAAATGTGGTGCATTACTTTCTGGGCGATCCTCGTACATCAATTCAAGCTATGTTTGGTGTATATGGCAGTAAGAGTGTTGCAATAGGAGGAGGATGTGGGGGTTTGTGGAGGGAGAAAGGAGGAAATTCTTTTACAAGGGAAGCAAAACTGACTTAAAAGGATCTTGGGCAATGTTGCATGCGTTTTGCTCTGGTTGGGTTTTCTAACCCAATATCCAAAACCCATTACTGGTGCACTACTTTCTGGGCAACCCTCGTAATTGTAAGGCAGATTTCAGCACAGCAACTGAAGAGGTGAGGCAGTGCAATGACTCAATGGATAAGATGCTTTCCAGCTGACAATCCCAGTTGTCTTATTCACTGGTTTGAAACTTGAGCAGTGCATGATGGGGTAAGCTCCCATTCCTGTCCCAGCAGTCCGGAAGCATGCAAATGTGAGTAGATAATTAGGTACCACTTCGGTGAGAAGTTAACAGTGTTCCGTGCTTTCATGCTGACTACAGAATGATGGAAGCATTTCTCAGATGCCACGGGATCCTTCAGCAGAGAATCAGAGAAGAACCCTGCCCCCTTGAATTGATGGTGACTGGACAGAACTTTAATTTTTTTTTAAATCTGAAGGCATCCTCTATCCAGGTTTCTCAGATACGAATTAGACAAAGAGAATAAAAACAGTGACCTTGAAAAATGCTTCTCAGTAGTGAGAAAAGGCCTAGAAATCAGCTTGAGCAACAAATACTGAGAGCGTTTTAATCAAGTCTTTCTTGGGACGTTGGCCCTAAAATGCAGGCCAGGTGAGGAAACAGGATTACAGAAATATCAAGTAACCGGGAGGTATACAGGAGTCTTGAATGTTCACCGATTTCCCTCTGCCCCACATATACTGAAGAGAATCAAGGCAGCTTTACCTCGAGTTTTTTTTCTCACCTCTTCTTCTTTCACAAGGTTAAGCAGGTCTTTATTTCATTACTCTTATCTTCCTTCTTAAAATTTATCTGTATGCTTCTGTAAAATATAGTCAAATGTGGCTTGCTTTTCTATTTTAAAAAAGTACTTTTAAAAAGTGTGAATTCCAGTCTGCCTTCTGCTGTCCTCTTTGTTTTAGCAGTGTCTAAAACAGTGGTTCTCAAATTGTGGCCCATGGAGCCCTGGAGGCCCACAATGAAGCCACAAGGGGTCTGCAAAGGCTTGAAGAAATGTTATGATCTTGAGTCAAGTCATGGTGGTGCGTGGTCACAAAAGGCATTTAAAGGGAGTCCATGATGAAGCCAAGATAGAAAGCCACTGATATACATGGTTATCCCAGGAACCATCACTTCACTTATCCAGAAATGGCTGGGATAGTTGTAGTATGTACATACAACAATACATACTATTGTTGTAGGTACACTGAGAGCTTATTACCTGAGACAAATTCCTTGTGTGTCTAATCACACTTGGCCAATATTGTATTCTATCTGTTCTGTTCTGCTCACTATTCTGTTTATTTTATTTATTTATTTGTTTGTTTGTTTGTTTTGTCAAGTACATATTGGCGGTATACAAAGATATAATAATATTTATATACATGATACTAGCAAAAGAGAAACATTAGGACTCTATTCCTACTACTACTCCTTATCCTACTACTACCCTATTTCTATTCCACTCCTTTCCTTTCCACTCCACTCCTATTATATTCTCTATTCTATTCTACTCTATTACTCTATTCCATTCTATTCCATTTCTCTATTCCATTTCTCTATTCTATTCTACTCTATTCCATTCCATTTCTCTATTCTATTCTATTCTACTCTATTCTTTTCTATTTTAGGCATGTTTAGAGGCATGACTTTTATCAGGCCTAAAGATCCAGAAAGATCTCACCCAGGTGGCAATTCAATTACTATGAGGAAAGACAAGTAAATTTGAATAGGAGGGGGACATTAGGAGACCTGTAGAAAGTTACTACTACAGGGTGTTTTATGCACTTAGACTAAGAATTGTTATCTGAAGGATACAAATATGTGTTTCATTCTCTCAAAAACTAGTTCCAGAATCTTTTCTGCTTTTTGGAAAGGGAAGGGATTATTATGGTACCATAATAATCAGGGAAATTTATCCCAGGGAAAATGGGATAAACGAGGGCTATTTTAAACCTGGAGATTCAAAATAGCTGAGTTTATTGGTCTCTTCTTAAGAACAAATACTAAAGAAAGCAAAAATGCCAACAAGGAGCAAAGTTGACAGCATAGGGGAGAGCCTCAGTGTGCTGTGGTATAATTTTAAAGATGTAAATAAAATAATTTCATAATTAAAAATGACTTTTTCTTAGGACTGACAAAATCTAATGTGCAGAATATTCATTCATTGTTCATTCAATTTTGAGGCTGTTTTACTCCAAATGACTAGGGGTGGGGGAGTTACATTTTAAAAAGCAAAAACAATTAAAAAAGAATAAGATCATAAACACTTTGAATGCAGACTCTCAATTATAGTGTATAGATACTTACTGGGGGCTCCTGATTTTATTCCCCTCAAAGATATTTGGACTCTGGTTCCCTTCCTGATTAAACAGAAAAGAACCTCAATTCTGCAGCGATGGGTTATTGGTCTTTTTGTTTGGTTTTTTCTAACACCAGCACCCAGTAAATTGACTTTTTCTGAATAAGCAAGCAGTAAGATTGGCAAGAAGAATTGGAAAATCTATGCACATCACTCTGGAAATGAGAAGCAACCCCCCCTCCCTCTTCTGAATATGAAGAAATTAGCAGTGATGTATTTGATGTATAGACTGGAGCTAGGAGCTCATTTATAACCTTCTTCTTCTCTGTATTACTATTTCCAAAAGCCGCACATCAAAAGGAAAAGGGGGGAGTTGTGAAATGTGAGAAAGACAAGTGAAGAACTGGGCAGCAGCCGTAATTATCCTTTTCCGCAGGGTAAATAGCAATTTTCCATTCAATTAATGGCTACAATTTTCTCTAATAACTTACATGGATGGTCAAACGATTAAAACACCAAAGACTGTGTCAATTTCTTTTTATAAAAAGGAAAAAATCATTTAGCTACAGCTCAAACCAAAACAGATTCTTTTTAGGGAAACCCCAAGTCTGAGAATGCTGAATCAATAACTCAGATTATTAGTAGCAATTTTCTTTTTTACATTCCTGAACATCACTGCCTGCCATTATTTATATATGTTTATATACATGAGATGGGTAATAATAATAATAATAATAATAATAACAACAACAACAACAACAACAACAACAACAGAGTTGGAAGGGACCTTGGAGGTCGTCTAGTCCAACCCCCTGCTTAGGCAGGAAACCCTTCACCACAAGTTGTTCCATTGATCAACCCTTCTGTCAGGAAACCTTTCCTTAGTTCCAAGTTACTTCTCTCCTGATTTAGTTTCCACCCATTGCTTCTTGTTCTACCCTCAGGTGCTTTGGAGAATAGCTTGACTCCTCCTTCTCTGTGGCAACCCCTGAGATATTGGAAGGCTGCTCTCATGCCTCCCCTGGTCCTTCTTTTCATTAAACTAGCCATGCCCAGTTCCTGCAACTGTTCTTCATATATTTTAGCCTCCAGTCCCCTGATCCTCTTTGTCGCTCTTCTCTACACTTTTTCTAGAGTCTCAATATCCTTTTTGCATCGTGGTGACCAAAATTGAATGCAGTATTCCAAGTGTGGCTTACTAAGGCCTTATAAATTGGTGTCAACACTTCACATGATCTCAATTCTCTCCCTCTGTTAATGCAGCCTAGAACTGTGTTGCCTTTTTTGGCAGGTGCTGCACACGGCTGGCTCGTATTTAAATGGCTGTCTCCTAGGACTCCAAGATCCCTCTTGACTTAGATTGAGGATCTCTAATTGTGGCCACTTTCAAGATTTGTGAACTTGGCATGGCTGCCTGAGGAATTCTGGGAGTTGAAGCCCACAGGTTTGTGGAAAACCTCTGCCTCTGCCTGTTCTGTCTTGCACGGCAGCCAGCCGGTAATTAGCCCCAAATTAAAACTCAAACACAAAGGTGCCCTCCCCAGGCTCTGGAGGCTTTTCTGGAGCATGGAGAAGGCAAAATGCCCTCCCCCATTCCCCCAGAGGTTCTTTGGAAGCCAAAACAACCCTTCCAGAGCCCCTGTGTGAGCCAAAAATCGGGTGGCCAGCACACACATGCACCTTAGAGCTGAGCTAGGGCAATGGCTTGTGTGCCAGCAGATACGGCTCCACATGCCACCTGTGGTAACTGTATCATAGGTTTGCCATCACTGGCCTAGATGAGAATGACTAGGCTAGCTTTAGAGCAGAGGTTTTCAAACTTGGCAACTTTAAGACTTGTAGATTGCAGCTACCAGATTTCTCCAGCCGGCTATGCTATGCTGGCTGGAGAAATCTGGGAGTTTCAGTCCACAAGTTGCCAAGTTTGGGGACTCCTGCTAAAGTAAGGCCGAAAGCAGCAACTGGTGATCATTGCAAAATGAGTGACAGCCAGTGGTGAGATCGGGCACTAATAATGCATGTGGCCATCTTTCAACCATTAGCCCAGCATACAGTATGAGCTAAAATGAGCCAGGCTCAATCAACCAGTTGCACTCCAAAGGGCTCATTCTCCTGGGCACCCCAGAGAGTCTGGAAATATGAAATCAATTCTGCTCGGGAAAAGATGGCAAACTGGAGAGATTCCAGCAAAACATAATAATTGAATTGTCTATCCATGGAACGTTTATGTTTCAAGAGGTGCATGGGAAAACATGAACAAGCAGCTGCAACATTCCCAGGGAACAGCCAGCCTGCCGGTCCATTCAAAGGAGCAGTATTGGTGTTAGAAATTGAAGAAATCTTTGCCCTGTGATGTAAAAAAATAATTTGGGTTCTAAAATGAAAATACCATATTTTTCAGAGTACTGTATAAGACATACCGGATTATAAAACGCACCTTACTTTTTGGGGAGGAAAATAAGGGGAAAAAAATCTGCCTACCAGATATTCATCTGAATAGCATCCTTAGTCTTGGTTGGATTCAGCACATTATTTTATCCCCTGGATAGGGCTTTTTTTAAAACAAACAAACAAACCTTATTCGGAGAGAGTAACAATGAAACAGCTTGCAAGCTGCTACAAGCTGGGAACATTGTTAGCACCTGGATAGGGCTGGAAAGAAACATTCTGAGAAAGTAAAGCAATGAAAAAAAACCCTGCACAGATTTAAGACTTGGAAAGTATTCTTTGCAGAGAGTAACAATAAAAGAGCATGCAAGCTGCTAAGAGCTGAGAACATCGTTAGTAGTGATGGGCGAACCGAAACCGCACAATTCGGGTCCATACCGAATTTTGCGGTGTTTGGAATGCCGAACACGAACCCGAAATTTTTTGAAACTTCGGGCAAAGTTCGGGGTCGTGTTCGGCATTCAGAGCTAAGGATGCCAAGGTGTTTATTTTTACGTGAAAGGACCGCCCTTTGCTTGCAGCGCCGCTGCGGCATCCTTGTTCGTAAAAATAAAAATGTTTTTTTTACGTGAAGACCTTCCTTTGAAGGAGCTGGGGAATCCCTCCATGAAGAGATTCTGGGGGTGGAGCCTTGACGTCACCGGCAGGTTGCTAAGGACACCAAGGTGATCACTTCCTGGATTCCATGGAATCCAGGAAGTGATCACCTTGGCGTCCTTAGCAACCTGCCGGTATACGTGATGTCAAAGCTCCGCCCCCGGAATCTCATGGTGGGATTCCCCGTTCGGGTTTGGTTTCGGTTCGGGTTCAGCCAAATTTTGCATAAAGTTCGTCCGAACTTGCTGAACCCGAACACCGTTGGGTTCGCCCATCACTAATTGTTAGTACCTAGTTAGGGCTAGAAAGAAACTTATTCAGAGCAAGTAGAGCAATGAAAAAAAAGCCTGCTTGGAAAATATTCTTCTCAGAGAGAAACAATGAAAGAGCCTGCAAGGTAAGAGTTGGGAAGATCATTAGCAGCTATTTAGGGCTGGGGGAAAAAGGCAACATCCAGAGTATAAGATGCACCTGAATTTTCAGCCTCTTTTAAGCAATAAAAATGTGCATCTATACTCTGAAAAATATGGTAATCAAATTAGGGAAAAGTCTGTAACTCAATTTCTTCTGTTAACAAATCATATTTAAGAAAACTTGTTGAAAATCTTAATTTTGGTAATATTGGCTGCCAAGATGATGAAAGCAGAGAAACCACAATTTTTCATTCCCTCCTTGCCTCTCCCTCCCCCACCATTGATCAGAGGTTTCGGATGCAAACCCCACTCGTCTGGGGCTTAAGAGGGGCCCCCTGTCCATGAAAGTACTGTGGACCTATTGTAGAAAATCTAGCTATTTTGCACCTGCCCAGGCAGGGGCACTTAAAAGGCAGTCATTTGCTGACAGGTACTTGAAGTGCTTACAAGATTGGCCTTTCAGGAAATGGCCTCATTCCAACCTCAAAGAGTTCAGAAGTGGATTACCAGAATTTATGTGAATTTATGTGCCTGGTGATCCATCTGAGTAATTTGCGGTTCTTTGGATTTAAACAGGCCTGATGATAGAAATCAAAGACTCTGTAATTACCTGAAAATAAGTGTTACACACTTATTCTGTCAAACTGTGTGAAGAAGATGGTCTCTTTGGCACTCTGATCCCATTTATAGCAGAAAAATAATTTCTACTCACCATCTGCAACTATCCAAATTAATATTATATTCCCTGCCTATCTATCACCTATCTAACATCTTTAGATTGCTGCCTATTGCACAGAATGTGATTCTGTGCATAAAATACTAACCTTTTTTCCTTAATTCTAAGAAGAAGAGCACCAATTAGCATTTACAGAGTAGCAGCTCAGCCTCCCCTGATGTTTCTATTTGTCTCAGGTATGAATTGGATTTAGACTCCTGTCCCATATAGTCGCTGAAACAAAATGACCTTTGATTCCAGCCATGCAAATTGCAATCCAAATAGCCCCACACTTTTCGTGTCACCGAAAACTTTCCTATTTTACCTGACAAATTGTTAAATTATCCCGAGGAAGGAGAAACAGAGGTCTTTCCCACACATCCAATTCTCTCACTGAATCATCCACGCAATTCCAGGCTAACAGATTCCTGCAGCTGTCCATGTCTGAAAAGCAACTGGCCAACTTATGAGGAGTTCTGGAAAGAACAGTTAAAAAAGTTGCCCCCAGCTTTTTGGGAAAAGGGGAAAAGAACTGTCTGAATTAACTTCATGATTATACAAATCTAAATTCTGCATTCTCCATTAGGATTTATTTATCTGTCTGTCTGTCTGTCTATCTGTCTGTCTATCTATCATCTACCTACCTACCTACCTACCTATTATTTATTTAGACTTATACAAACCTAAATTCTGCATTCTCCATTAGGATTTATCTATCTGTCTGTCTGTCTGTCTGTCTGTCTGTCTGTCTGTCTGTCTATCTATCATCTACCTACCTACCTACCTACCTATTATTTATTTAGACTTATACAAACCTAAAGTCTGCATTCTCCATTAGGATTTATCTATATGTCTGTCTGTCTGTCTGTCTGTCTGTCTGTCTGTCTGTCTATCTATCTATCTATCTATCTATCTATCTATCTATCTATCTACCTACCTATCTATCAATCTATCATCTACCTACCTACCTATTATTTATTTAGACTTATACAAACCTAAAGTCTGCATTCTCCATTAGGATTTATCTATCTATCTATCTATCTATCTATCTATCTATCTATCTATCTATCTATCTATCTATCTATCTATCTATCTACCTACCTACCTACCTACCTACCTATCAATCAATCAATCTATCATCTACCTACCTACCTATTATTTATTTAGACTTATACAAACCTAAATTCTGCATTCTCCATTAGGATTTATCTCTCTCTCTCTCTCTCTCTCTCTCTCCCTACCTACCTACCTACCTACCTATTATGTATTTAGACTTATACAAACCTAAATTCTGTATTCGCCATTAGGATTGTTTTTTGTTTGTTTGTTTGATTGATTGATTGATTGATTGATTGATTGATTTATACATACATACATACATACATACATACATACATACATACATACATAACTTCTATGCCGCCCAATCCCAAAGGACTCAGGGCGGCTTACAACAATATAAATACAAAACAATAAAAAGAAGCCATATATAAATCTAAACTATGAAACCTCAATAAAACCATAGTTAAACTAACCAGTCAACATGCAAGCATTCCATTCATACAACTTGGCCATGATAGTTGTTAATTCATTGCTCCCCAGGCCTGCCAGCAAAGCCAGGTCTTTGTGGCCTTATGGAAGGGCAGTATAGGGTGGGAGCAGTACAGACGTAGGGTGGGAGTTGTTCCATAGAGCTGGAGAGGCCACAGAGAAGGCCCTCCCCCACGGTCCCCCCAACCTGCATAGCTTAGTCGATGGGACCTGGAGGAGGCCAACTCTGTGAGTTCTTATTGGTCTTATTATTATCTTTATTCTCACTTATGAATTCTTTAAACAGCTGCAGAAGATACTTTATTTTTATTGAACTGGATCTCAGACGAGTCAAGAACCCAATTCATGTCAAAGAAGGGCATGGAAATTTAATTGCTCTTGAGTGACACATGTCAATGATGATGATGCTATCTTCTTAATCCTGCCTGATTCTTGGCGATGCCTTGGACCAGCTCTATCCACAGTTTCCAATCTTAAACAGCTTCTTCCAAGTTTTTTTAATGCTCCGGTATGTGTCCGCTTTGAAGCTGTCCAGCCACTGGGGTTTGGGGCACCTTCCTTTCCTTTCACCACTGACCATTCCCATATAATAGCCTTTTCCAGTGAGTTTGATCAAATGACATGGACGAAATAAGTAAGGCAGAACTGGAACATTATTTCCCTGACATGTTTACATACATTGTAAAGAGTTTGTGGTTTAGTGAACATTCCATCAATCTTTATCAGTTTATGAACTGTGCTTTTCATTAGATGTTCAACAAGTATTGGGCTGTTTGTTTGTTTGTGTGTTTGTGTATCTATCTATCTATCTATCTATCTATCTATCTATCTATCTATCTATCCATCCATCCATCCATCCATCCATCCATCCATCCATCCATCCATCCATCCATCCATATATGCTGCCCCTCTCCAAAGTCTCGGGGCAGCTTACAACATATAAAAGAACAATAAAACATCCTAAATCCAAATTTAAAATTAATGTAACTAATCTAAAACCCCAAATCCTTAAAAACCAATCACTCTCATTCAGACAGTCAAACATATATTCCATTCCTCGGCCATGGGCTAATGTCTAATGGCCCCAGGCCTATCAACACAGGTGGGTCTTTAGGTTCTTGCAGAAGGTGTGGAGGATGGGGGCAATATGAATCTTGGGGGGGAGCTGGTTCCAGAGGACCGGGCCCCCCACAGAGAAGGCTTTCCCCCCAGGCCCTTCCAGACGACTTTGTCTAGCTGACTGGACCTGGAGAAGGCCCACTCTGCGGGACCTGACCGGTCACTGGGACTCATGTGTTTACTTGGATGACTCGCTGATCTATTTTGAGGACTCAATTGCTCACATCAAATAGATTCACATTGTACTTAGGTGATTCCCAACAACACAACTTGTATTCGAAATGGGAGGAAATGTGCTGGTTTGAGCTATTCTGTCAATTCTGTTTCCTCAAAGGCATCCAGAAGAACCCTGCTGAAGTGAAATGGATTCCATTTACTGTGCCAGGCCCCAAATGAAAAGATGTGCAACATTTTCTGCAGTTTGCCAACATTTGTCATAATTTCATTCCTGCTTTTGCAATGTTGCACCAGCCTTCCTTATTCGTCTTACAAATGGGTTCCCTTCAAGTGAGTTTCTGACACTGAGCAGGCTTTTCTCTTCTGAGAGAAAAATATTTTTCTTAAAATAAAACCTTTATGTCTTTCATTTCTCATCGTAAGAGCTGGTTTTCGTAAGCTATCTTTCTTGGCCATATAAAAACTCCTGGGCTCATTTCAGTCACCTATGAGAAACAAAGACTGTACAAACAAAACGTTCATTTTTGGTGACGATACCCAGGTGGGGCTGACGTTTGGAACAACTAAAATACGTTTGCTACTTTGCCAAGACCACCAGGAACATTCACTAAAACAGACTTAACGCATAGGTTAAAATAAAACCAAGGATGAAAGCCGCCTTGAATGCATTTGGGCTAATGGAAATGGGGAAAAAAGAAACAACATTGTCATAGATGTCCCAAAGGTCCCTTTTCAGCAGGAAACTGGACCTCCTTGTTTTTTCTTTGAAGGAGTTTCACTTCTCATCCATGAAACTTCTTCAGCTCTGACTGGATGGTGCTATTCCAGTTTCTGGCACTCCCATGCACGTGGAGACAAGCTGGCCGGTGCACCAAAACGCAGAAGAGCAACAGGTGACGGCTCATGTGCCTGGAGAGATGGCTCTGCATGCCACTTCTGGCACATGTGCCATAGGTTCACCAACACAGGTATAAAGTCTGCTGTTGGTCTTGTCATCATTCTACACTGGTCAAACAACCAATGATAAAAATACAGTGGTACCTCTACTTAAGAACATTTCTAGATAAGAACCGGGTGTTCAAGATTTTTTTGCCTCTTCTTAAGAACCATTTTCTACTTAAGAACCTGAGCCCAGAAGAATTTCCCAGGAAATTTGAGAGCAGCACAAAGCCCAGCCAGTTCCCTGCCATTCCCCCTGGGTGTCTCTCTCTGGTGCAGTGTATGGGAGGCAGCCTCGTGCCGGATGTAAGGGAGGCACGTGCTGCTCCTCGCCACCTCAGAGTCCCTCTTTTTTTTTAAGCCTTAAAGTTTAGGATTTTTTTGATTCCCCTCCCCTCACCTTCTTCCTTCGGCAGCGACTGTCCTCCTCCTCCTCTTCTTCCTCCTCCTCCCACCCAAATTCCGAGCTTTTATTTCTTTCCCCATGGGTTTGCACGCATTATTTGCTTTTACATTGATTCCTATGGGAAAAATTGCTTCTACTTACCAACTTTTATACTTAAGAACCTGGTCACGGATCTAATTAGAGGTACCCCTGTACTGTTTTTGAACCACAGTACATGTGGCAATGGTGGTTGTTCAGACAATAATACAAGCCAACATATAGCAAAGGTATTATTTACAAGATATACAATAGAGTGGTACCTCATCTTACGAACGCCTCTTCTAACGAACTTTTCAAGATACGAACCCGGTGTTTAAGATTTTTTTGCCTCTTCTTCCGAACTATTTTCACCTTACGAACCTAAGCAGCTGCTGCTGGGATGAAGGGGTTTCTTTTCCCCCCCTTTTTTGAAGAAAGAAAAGGGAGGGGCAGCTTGGAGGAGTAAAGATTTTGCATGCTTGCAAAGGCACTGAAACGGTGTCTTTTTAAGAAAGAAAAGGGAGGGGCAGCTTGGAGGAGTAAAGATTTTGCATGCTTGCAAAGGCACTGAAACGGTGTCTTTTTAAGAAAGAAAAGGGAGGGGCGCCCCCCTTGCCTTTCTTCCTTCCCACTCACCCTTTAGCCTAGCCTTGCTTCTTCCACATGCCCCCTTTAGCTGCTCCTCCCTGCCCTCTGTTCGCCTCCCTTCTAAAGTTTGGGATTTTCCTGAAGGATTTGCACGCATTATTTGCTTTTACACTGATTCCCATGGGAAACATTGTTTCATCTTATGAACTTTTCACCTTACGAACCTCCTCCTGGAACCAATTAAGTTCGTATGATGAGGTACCACTGTATCTCCATAATAATACAGTCCATAATACATCTCTTCTTCACACACAGCAGGTACATATAGCATTACATATATTGTCTCATTCGCACACAGCAGATATAATATACCATTTAGTATTAGCACACAGCTTATCCTCTTATTAATACAGCAAATACCTTCATAACAGTATAATATATTCTTCACAGTATATTACACAAAGTATATTCTTCACATTATATTGCACACAGCCCTCTACACAGCATATTGCACACAGCTCAGATATTAACACTCACCAACATATATAACCCAGTAACCAACATTACAAGATAAGGCAGCCGAACAGACGCAATGCAACAAAGCTCAACACAACAGAATGAAACAACAGAATGAAACAACAGAATGTAACAAAGGGCAGCACATCTGTCTCCCTTATAGGGCAAAATTGCAGCCTAGCTCATAATTACTACCAAGTTTCTAAAGGCAGCCCCTTTCCTGGGAGCTGATTTCATTGCCTGGCCCAGGAGACATCTCCTGCCTGCTGGAAAGTAGCATGATTTATTAACAAGGAGGTGTTAGCAGACAAAGGTGCTGTGAGAAAAGGCATCCTCTCCTAGAAGCAGCTCCACACCCCATCAAAGCCTTCCTTGATCACAAAAACCTAGAACACCTACAGATTCTTTACCAGCTCCTACAGTGTCAGCATAACCCATAAAATCATTTGCTACAATGTCCTCCCTGTCAATGACTACTTCAGCTTCAACCACAACAATATACAAGCACACAACAGATTCAAACTTAATGTAAACCACTCCAAACTCGACTGCAAAAAGTATGACTTCAGTAATTGCGTGGTTGAAGCATGGAACTCGCTACCAGACTCTGTAGAGTCATCCCCTAACCTCCATAATTTTATCCTTAGACTGTCCACTTACGACCTCACCCGATTCCTAAGAGGTCAGTAAGGGGTGTGCATAAGTGCATCAGTGTGCCTCCCATCCCCTGTCCTAATGTCTCTTTATGTTTTACTAGCATCATGAATATGAACTCTATTATTCCAATGTTTTTCTAATCCTTTATTCATGTATATTAATATGATTATTTCTACTCATCCCTACATTATGTACTTGACAAAACAAACAAATAAATCAGGAATATGTTAGGGAATGTGCAAAGCGACCCTTGAGTTATCAAGGACATGCACAGAGGAAACGTGGAATTCCAGCAGATATCCAGGAGATATGAGTAATCATTTAGTCATACAAAACCGGTACATTAAAGTTCAATTAGTGTTTACTTTAGAAATAGCACAGTCAAGTTAAACAGTCCAGTAATACACATTCAAATCAGTCAATATCTATCAATACAATAATAATATAAGCCTGTCTTTGTCTTATATATTAGACTTACATTACAGTTTACAGATACAGTAATACCTCATGATACGAACTTAATTGGTGCAAGGAGGAGGTTCGTAAGACGAAAGGTTCGTAAGATGAAACATTGTTTCCCATAGGAAACAATGTAAAGTCAATTAATCCGTGCAACCAAAAAAACCCCTGCAAAAAAACGGCTTTCAGCGACTGCTGGGAAGCCGCGCGGCTGTTTTAAAAGGTGACAGCCGGCCTGGGGGGCTTCCCAGCACCCCCCCGAACCCAGGTTTGGGTTTCGGGGGGGGGGGGCTGGGAAGCCCCCCAGGCCGGCTGCGACCTTTTAAAACAGCCGCACGGCTTCCCAGCTGTCTCCGAACGCCGAATGCGGAAGTTCGGCTTTGGCGTTCGGCTTCAGGAGACAGCTTGGAAGCGGCGCGGCTGTTTTAAAAGGTCGCAGCCGGCCTGGGGGGCTTCCCAGCACCCCCCCGAACCGCGAACCCGGGTTCGGGGGGGGTGCTGGGAAGCCCCCCAGGCTGGCTGCGACCTTTTAAAACAGCCGCGCCGCTTCCCAGATGTCTCCTGAAGCTGAACGCCAAAGCCGAACTTCCGCGTTCGGCTTCGGGAGACAGCTGGAAAGCCGCGCGGCTGTTTTAAAAGGTGACAGCCAGGCTGGGGGGCTTCCCAGCAACCTCCCGAACCGAACCCGGGGTTCAGAAAAATTTTGCCTCTTCTTACGAACTTTGTTCGAGTTACGAACCGGCGTTCGGGAGGCTTCTGGGAAGCCCCGCCGCCCGGCTGTCACCTTTTAAAACAGCCGCGCGGCTTCCCAGCAGTCTCCGAACGCCGGTTCGTAACTCGAAAAAAGTTCGTCAGAAGAGGCAAAACTTTTCTGAACCCCGGGTTCGTATCACGAGTTGTTCGTAAGACGAGGGGTTCGTATCTTGAGGTACCACTGTACATCAAACTAATACAGAGCTTACTACATCAGTCACAATGAATCAGCAGAAAGAACAGAGTGAGAAGAGAGGAAATCATGCTTTCTGGCTTCCTCTTATGGCAATTTATAACACTACCTCTTTAAAGCTATAGTATTTCAATACAAACAAATAATCATTGTTATCTTGTTTATATATTGCAACCCAACTGTTTTGTACAGAGTACTAACAGTGGGCACAATTCTTTTCTCTTTCTGCTCTCCCTACCTCCTGGAAAGAAGAGGTTGGGCTGGAAAACACTGCAAGTTTAGAACATAGGTTCATTCTTCCATTCAATCCATCGAAGGATTGTTATCAAGAGAGCAAAGAAAGGGATGCTCCAGTAAACTCAGATAAATTGCATCCTAGGAGTGAAGGTAGTCACTTGTCAAGCTTTCTGTAACCTCACCTATTTTACTTTTTTAAAAAACTATATTTTACAAATATAATGTGAAATTCTGTGCAAATTTCATTTTTGGTAGATATGTTGTCAAGCATCTGTTGCTTTTTAATTTTCACATCTCTGGCATCCTTACCTCAGGGAACAAATGTTCCTACACAAACCTTCAATACTTTGTCCTACACAACTCCTTCCCATCTTTGCCCCCCTTCCCCCCTGGAAAATATGGGGTTTGTTTGTTTGTTTGTTTGTTTGTTTATTTATTTATTTATTGATTGATTGGGTTGGAAGGGACCATGCGGGTCATCAAGTCTAAGCAGGAACCCTATAGGAACCCTGTGTTATTGCCAGCAGATTCTGATAGTGAAGATTCATTGCCAAGGTCAGATGGTGGAGGAGGGGAATCAGACAGAGATGGGTGCAGCCAGCCCATCAGTTAATGCTCCCATTAGTGAGACGTCAGACTTGGAGGAGGATCTGCTGGTAGACGCCCATATGCACAGGCTCATGACAAGAAGGGACCAGCTGTGCAGGTATCATCAAAGATAAGGGAGAACACCTGTTGCTGAGGCAATTAGATTAATGGGTTTGGTGATAAATGATGGGTGTTGGGGTGTGCAGTGTGGGCGTTTATCTGTTTGGAGAAAGATCATTGCTAAGGTTTGGATTCATCCAGGACTTCTACTGACTTTTTGGACACTTCTTGTGGACTCATAGAGGGGGTTGGCTGAGGATTCACAGCTGCCTTAATTGCACTTTTGTTTTTGCTTTTGGCCGCATTCCAGGACTGTTATCTGGGTGAGAGAACTTTGACTCTTTTTAAAAGTGCATGCTTTCAAAACTGTTTTGGATAAACTATTTTCAGTTCTTCTGGGCTTGTGTGTTTGAATTTGCATTCCTAACTCACTGGGGGCCATTAGTGAAGATCTTGGCATAACAATAAGGAGGCTGCTCTCCTGACTGATTGTATATGTATTTGGCAGAAGCAACACCCAGTCGCTCTGCTGGGATACAAGACCTTCCTGAATGTCTCTGGAAATTCTCAGTCATCCAGGTCACAGCTGTCCCAAACATGCTTTTTTAAGAGGCAACTGAACTTTCTTGTTTTTTCTTTGAAGAAGTTTCACTTCTCATCCAAGAAGCTTCTTCAATTCTCCCTTCAGAGCTAACACTGGGAACAATGAAGTGGTGGAATGGCTTCCTTCCAGAAATTGTGGGCGCTCCATCACTGGAGGTTTTTAAGAAGAGATTAGACAGTCATTTATCTGAAATGGTATATGTCAGTGATAGGGAACCTATGGTATGGGGGCCACAGGTGGCACATGAAGTCATATCAGCTGGCATGCGAGCTGCTGTCCTAGCTCAGCTCCAGTGTGCATGTGTGCGCCTGCCAGATGATTTTTGGCTCACACAGAGGCTCTGGAAGGGCATTTTTGTCTTCCAGAGCCTCCGGGTGGAATAGGGGAGGGCGTTTTTACCTTTTCCCGGCTCCAGGGAAGCCTGTGGAGTCTGGGGAGAGCGAAACACAAGCCTACTGGGCCCACCAAAAGTTGAGAAACAGGCACTTTCCAGCCTCCAGAGGGGTGGGGGAAGCTTTTCGCCCTCCCCAGGCCTTGAATTATGGGTGTGGACACTCGCGCATGTGTGATAGCGTGCACATGTTCTTTCAGCACCCGAGGAAAAAAAGGTTCTCCATCACAGGTATTAGGTTGGAGGCTGGACTAGAAGACCTCCAAGGTCCCTTCCAGCTCTCTCCTCTCCTCTCCCCATCTAATCCTCCTCTTTCCTGGAGGAGAAAGTCTTGCAGGACAGTCATTTGGATTACTTAAAACCATCCACCAACTCCGTGACTTTTGGTGGCCTTCAATTAGAACAGACATCAAGGTCTACGTTTCTTGTTGCCAGAGTTATCCCTATGGCAGTTCTTTAACTATTAAGCTAACTAGATGGGTTCATTCTTTTCTTTGCCTGAAGCAATTGTGGGACATATTACTGAACACCCTCTGACAAAGGCTTGGAAGTATTTTGGACCTTGGCGACCCTTTTTCTAAAACAGTTCATTTCATATGCCCAGTTGTGTCCTTTCTCCTTTCCAAAGACTGTTCATTCAGCCATCTGTTTATTCACAGTTTTTGGCCCAATAATCTGATCTCAGACAGAGGCATTCAATTCATGGTCTGTTTGTAAAAGGCTCTCTTTCAACTCTTGGATGCTAAACTCGAACTTTTGTCAGCCAATCTCATGGGATCCAGTTTTGAAACTGAAAAGACAAATTCCACCTTGGAACAATACTTTCACTGCTATATAAATTACCAGTAAATCAGCTGGCCTGATCCTAGGCCCATAGCTTATTCATTCATCCTCAGGCTAACCAACTGTGCCTGTTCCCAAAGCCTCCAGATTTCTCTACGCCAGTGATGGCGAACCTATGGCACAGGTGCCACAGGTGGCAGGTGGAGCCATATCTGCTGGCACATGAGCTGTTACTCTATATCTGCTGGCATGTGAGGTCCAATGTGCATGTGTGTGCTGGCCAGCTGATTTTTGGTTCACATAGAGATTCTGGGAGGGCAGTTTTGGCTTCCAGAGAGTCTCGAGGGGGATGGGGAAGGGCATTGTCCTCCTCCCCTGGCTCCAGGGAAGCCTTTGGAGCCTGGGGAGGGTGAAACACAAGCCTCCTGGGTCCACCAGAAATTGGGAAACAGGCCATTTCCGGCCTCCAGAGGGCCTCTGGGGGGTGGGGAAAGCTGTTTTTGCCCTCCCCAGGCATTGAATTGTGGGTGTGGGCACTCGCGCATGTGCAATAGCACACGGCCACGTCTGTCGTCACCTGAGTAAAAAAAAAGCTTCGCCATCACTACTCCAGGCTCTCCAGACAGCGCAATAATCTCTCAACAAAAACTCATCTTGCAAAAGTTTATGATAAAGTAAATCAAGGCGGCCTCCCTGTTAGATTCCTACCACATATCATCCCGCATACCAACTTTCTATTCTTTCCTCAGCAAAGACTGTCTGAAAACCCCACGTGTGCACCCTTTAATTGCAGAGGTCAATCCAACCGCTTTTCACCAGCACAATGGTGTTTAAAAGTCTGTGAACCTTTTGAAAGTTCAATGTTTCTGTATAAATATGACCTAAAGCACGATCTCTTCTCCACAAAATCCTGAAAGTAGATAAAGAGAGCTCACAACGAATGAATAAAACATGATTGTTCATTGTATTTGGTCGAGGAACAGGATCTAAAGCCACACATTTCCACGGCCTCCCAGACCTTACCGACAGAAATATCATTTTTACCTTTCTTGAAAGGTAACCCACCTGGTTTGTGTGTAATACCAATACAAACTCAAAGCTGCCTGATTGGACAGCACCTGCCAATCTTCAGGCTCTGAGTTGGAAGCCAACTGGCCTGGGGGAATGGAACGGGGCAGGTAGCTGGGGTGGTACACTGGTTAGAGTGCAGCACTGCAGGCTCCTTCAACTAACTGCTAACTGTAATTCAGCAGTTCAAATCTCACCACCGGCTCCAGGTTGACTCAGCCTTCCATCCTTCCCAGGTGGATAAAATGGGGACCTGGATTGCTGGGGGCAATAGGTTGATTCTGTAAACTGCTTAGAGAGAGCACTATGAAGCAGTATAAAGGCCCACATGCAGTAACAGGCCAGACGTGTGGATTTATGGCTGCATAGCTGGCTGCAGAATCCTGGGAGTCAAAGTCCACAAGTCTTAAAAGTTGCCAAGTTTGGGGATCTCTGGTTTTAATGTGTAAGCATTTGCAATTGCTGAATTTCTTCATGATTAAGGACTTGGCTCATATCTTCAATAATTATGATCAGAAAAGCATCTACAGTATGTATGTATGTATGTATGTATGTATGTATGTACGGTATGTATGTATGTATGTATGTATGTATGTATGTATGTACGGTATGTATGTATGTATGTATGTATGTATTATTATTATTATTAATAATAATAATAATAATAATAATAATAATAATAATAATAATAATAATAATTTATTAGATTTGTATGCTGCCCTCTCTCCGAAGACTCGTAGTGGAAGTATGTATGTATTTAGGCATGCGATTGTAAGTTGTCCTATTGGACTCTGGGCAGCTAACAACAATGTAAAAACAGCAATATAAACAGAACAATAGCAATAAACAATAAAACTCAGTGGTGCAGTGGTTAGAGCACATTACTGCAAGTTACTTCTCCTGATTGACCCGAAATCAAATTTGAGATCCTATACATTATTTTTCATGCAGATCTGAAACTTGTGATTAAGAAGAAAATATTGTTAAGAGAAGATATTATTTGATTGAAAGAGTAGTAGATACTTGGAACAAACTTCCAGCAGACGTGGTTGGTAAATCCACAGTATCTGAATTTAAACATGCCTGGGATAAACATAGATCCATCCTGTTCTGCCGGCGTGTCTCAACTGCTCGTAATTACAGGGTAATTAGTCCAGGAAGACACACACCACACGATAAAAGGAAAACCCAAAAGTTTTTATAAACAGAAAAACAGAAACAGCTCCCTTTTTAAATGTCAAAGGGATTTTCTGGTACACACAAGACACAGGTTAAATGCAGTCCAATTGCTCACCCAATAACTGGGAAGTTGAGTCCAATTCTAAAATCCAGAGAGTCCATACACACAATCCTGAACAGCAAAAACCATGATCTTGACGAAACAATGAATCAGATAAACTGCCATGAGGCTAAAACACCAGGCTGCACTTTTATCTGTAGCACTAATTACAGCAGCTCCACCCAACCACAGGTGGGATCATTTTCTCTTGTAATTATCCTTCAGTTGTTGTCTCCTATGCATCACTCTACGCATGCGTGGATGTGTCATTAATTCTTGTTCAGAATCCAGGGATGATACAAATGACTGATCTCCTCCTGGGCTGTCTGCCAAACTCCCCTCTTCCCTGTCACTCACGCTTACTTGGTCAGAGGAGACTTCGTCAGCAGATTATACTGGGAACAAAACAGGCCTGCGGCATGTGGATGTCTCCCCCACATCCACTTCCACATTCCTTGGGGCAGGAGCTGGGCTAGAGCTAACCACAACACATCCTAAGGAAAAATACAGGAAATAGTATAAGGGCAGACTAGATGGACCATGAGGTCTTTTTCTTCTGTCAATCTTCTATGTTTCTATGTTTCTCTTATCTATTTATTATTTGAGTTGGAAAGGACCTTGCAGGTCATCTAGTCCAACCCCCTGCTGGTGCAGGAAACCCTACATGACACTAGTCCAATAGCAGTCCAGTCTTTTTTTGAAGTTCACTAGTGTTGGAGAGTTCACCACCTCTTCGGGCAAGCCGTTCCACTGGTTGATTGCTCTCACCGTCAGAAAGTTCCTCCTTATTTCCAGGTTGAATCTCTCCTTGGACAACTTCCACCCATTGCTCCTTGTCTGACTCTTTGGCGCTTTGGAAAATAATGTGTTCCCTTCCTCCCTGTAGCAGCCTGTCAAGTATTTGAAGACTGCTATCATGTGCCCCCTGGACCTCCTCTTTGCTGGACTATCCATGCCCGGTTCCTGCAATCTTTCCTCGTATGTTTTAATTTCGAGTCCCTTTATCATTCTGGTTGCTCTCTTCTACACTTTTTCAATGTCTCTTTTGCAGTGTGGTGACCAAAACTGAATGCACTAATGTAGGTGTGGTCTCTGAACATTTTTCAAGGATAGCCCCATGTAGAGCACGTCGTTCATCCCTATTCCTATGGTTCATGAGATATCAGTCTTTAAGAAAATTTGACGTTCCACAGATTTGTTCAGGATTATTTTGAGGGGTGTATCCCCGAGAGATTGCTAGGATGACTTCCATTCTAGACCATTCTGTAGGAAATGTTCATCATAAGTGGGACAGGTAAAAGAACAATTTCAAAACTCAATAACAAAGGTTCCCCAGGGACCCTTTCAGGTATTCTACCGTCTTCTGAAATATTGCTGAAATCACCTCCAAAATGATTAGCTGCAAATTTCAGAGCCATTTTCAACCTGTTCTCCAAAGGCTTGCTGGTTTCAGACGAACGATGGATGTAACATCAGCCTTTCACTCCATCGTACAGACTGATAAAATAAAAATGATTCTCTAGAAATGGAACACACTTATAAGTGAAATCTTCAGTCCCAACCCAATTATATCAGCATGCTATCATTCCCTCATTTTTAAAGCTTATTGGGATTATTCTTGTGTAAAGTAATGAGCATTTTGACATGTTGCCACAATTTGCCAGAATGGATTTTTTTTGGGGGGGGGAGCTTGTGAATGGTCAAAAGATCAAAGACATTTCAAAATATGTGTGATAGCATTTTTCAGCCTGTCCTGGAAAAAAAAATGAATTAGCATTCTTTCTGTTGTTAACTTTTTTCCATTCTCCTTATTTTGTCATCTTCGGTTTTCCAAGCCTTGGTAAGGAGTTTTCTATTTTAAGAAATGTTAAGTCATCGTTCTCACAGTCATTTTTTAAAAAGAATCAGACAACTGAACAAACAACTCCGTTTCACTCTCATATTTAGCATGAACAATTACGGTACAAGCATTTTTGTCACTGTTGTCACTGTATTTTCTCCTCCGTCTATGATTAACGTGAGGAAAAACCATTGTGGAAACCCAATAAAAGAATAATATACGGCGAAATAAGAAATAACTTTGCCACTAGAATTCCAAAGAATGGAATCCAATTAAGCATAAACAGCAAATGCTTTGTTTTCACATTTAAAATGTGAAATGGCTGGAGGGGGTCTTCTGGTTCAACTAGAGCAGAACCACCACCACCCCCGACCACCTGAGACAAATGCCTAGCAGCCTTTTTTAAAAACCATCCCTGAAACAAAAAGATATTGGACTAAAATATACAAATGGCTACAGGAAATAATTTAAATGCCAACAGAATTTGCATCAGCGCTTTTCCTCCTGGGAATCTTTAAAAGAAACTACAACAAAAGCATTAAATACCTAGTATTACATATTATCACTGCAGCTAGAATGATATGTGCACAATTCTGGAAAAATCCAGAAATCCTTTCAGAAATAATAATAATAATAATAATAATAATGATGATGATAATGATGATGATGATAATAACAATAATAATAACAACAACAAACAACAAAACAATAATAAATTATTATTATTATTATTATTATTAGTAGTAGTAGTAGTAGTAGTAGTAGTAGTAGTAGTAATAGCAGCAGCAGCAGCAGTAGTAGTATTAATGAATGTGCCGGAATGGATAGACTCACAATAGAGTTACGGCCGGGACCAAAAAGATTCAGATTATGAGGAGATCTGGGGAAAATGGTATCAATGGGTTGAGCATAGGAAAAAGAAAAGTGATAGTTAATATAGGAGTATAATTTGTAAATATGTAAACAGAAATGCCTGAGAATAAGTATATTGGATAAAAGGAATAATAATGTGTAATCTAATTATGTGTAGATGTTGTGGTTGGCTCTGGCCCAGCTCCTGACCCAAGGAATGTGGAGGTGGATGCAGGGGAAACATCAACATGTCATAGGCTTGTTTTATTGCCGACAGAGTCAGGGAGTGCAGTTTCCTCAGACGAAGAAGAAGGTGGGGGTGACTTGGAAGAGGGGGGCTTGGCACACAGCCCAGGAAGTCAATCTCCATTATCTTCGGTCGATTCGGATGAGGAAGTGTTAGACCCACGCAGGCGCAGAATTATACATAGAAGAGACCTATTGAGGAAATATTACAGGAGATAAGAGAGGCCACCTGTGTTTGAGTGGGGCTCCAGTAATTAGAGCTGCTGATATAAATAGCAGCATGCTGGTTTGGCCGTTGTGGAAGATTATCTGATCGTTGTTTCTTCAGGATCGTGCCTTGCTGTTCCCGGACTTTGTTTGTTGATTTTTCACAACTTTGAAACCAAGGCAGAGCAAAGTGTGTGTGTCTCACTTCGTGGAAGAAGGAGGGCTGTGATGTTTCTTCACAGCTGCTAGCTAAGTACTTAAGGACTGATTAAGGGGATTGTACAGCCTACAAGGTTGATTTGGGACGAGTGCTCTTTGCAATACAAAAAGGGTGCTTTGTTTCTTTTGAATTTTGTGATGAAGAACTTTGTTTTTGAATTTTCAAGTGTGTTTGTGTCTGAAATTTTTACCCTTGAATTTTCTGGAGACTCATACCATAGAGCCCGGCAGAACAGCAGAGAAAATGGAAATATGTAACAATGCAGAATTGCTCAAAGTATTATTGTATTATTGTTTTTAAAGAAAAGTATTAAAAATAAATTATTATTATTATTATCATCATCACCATCATCATTATTATCATTATCATTATTATCATTATCATTATCACAATTATATGCCACCCCTCTCTGAAGACTCGGGGTGCCTTACAACATATAAAAACAGTATGCATCAAGATATGATTAATTAAAATTAAAAATTACATTTAAAAAACTTTAAAAAGCCTACTAGCATACACACATGTCCATTCAAACAAGCCCACTATATTATAAATATAAAAATAAATAAAATTTATTTTTTTAAAGAAAGAAAACCATACCTTTCACCACTTAATCACTCTTATACTCAGAAAATCCCTCCTGATCTTGTTTGGATCTTCTACTGCACTGTTTCCCAACCTTGGCAACTTGAAGATATTTGGACTTCAACTCCCAGAATCCCCCAGCCAGCATTCGCTGGCTGGGGAATTCTGGGAGTTGGAAGTCCAGATATCTTCAAGTTGCCAAGGTTGGGAAACACTGCTCTACTGTAAAGCTTCCACCCGCCGGCTCTTGACCTTAACCAGGTGCTGTGGCTTAGAGGTGGGGCCCTTGCCTCACAATTAGGAGGTTGTGAGTTCGATCCTAGGTAGAGGCAGATGCATGGGTTGGTCAGGGGATTGGACTAGATGACATGCAAGGTCCCTTCCAACTCTTTTAATCTGGTCTGACCTAACCCATCCCCACAGAATCTATGGGAGAATAATTCAACATGCTGTTCCCTATGGAAGCCCTGCAGAGATGCAATGGGTGGGACTTCATCAAAGAGAGAAGCAAACTAGAACTAAGGAGAAATTGTCTGTTAGAACAATCAATCAATGGGACAATGTGTCTCCTGAAGTTGTAAATGCAGATCAAATCTCACCAGGCTCAAGGTTGACTCAGCTTTCCATCCTTCCGAGGTGGGTCAAATGAGGACCCAGATTGTTGGGGGCAAGAAGCTGACTCTCTGTAAACTGCTTAGAGAGGGCTGGAAAGCACTGTGAAGCAGTATATAAATCTAAGTGCTATTGCTATTGCCATCTAAGGAGCCTTAGCAGAACTCAGTAAAACTAAACAAGGCTGGATATGAATAACAGAGTTGGAAGGGACCTTGGAGGTCTTCTAGTCCAACCCCCTCTTTAGGCAGGAAACCCTGCACCACAAATGGTTTCTTATCTTATTTTTATTCAATTTTTTTAAATGACGCCCTTTTCCTTAGACTCAGGGCGACTTACAACATGTTAGCAATAGCACTTTTTAACAGAGCCAGCCCATTGCCCCCACAATCTAGGTCCTCGTTTGATCCAGGATGGAAGACTGAGTCAACCTTGAGCCGGTGATGAGATTTGAACTGCTTTAGTGGCCTGCAGTACTGCACTCATAATGGGTAACAAATGATTATCCAATCTCTTCTTAGAAACTTCCAGGTGGAGAGAGAGGGAGGGAGGGGAGAGGGAGGGAGAGAGAGAGACTGAGAGTTCCTTGCATCTATTCAACAATTTAGGAATTTGAACACTCTCCTTGGCTTCTGTTGTAACTAGGAGAGAGAGAGAGAGAGATGGTCAATAGGACACCAGCCTGGCAATTGTGATTGTACACAATTCATGACGGTTGTAAAGCAGGCCACCACACGACCAACCTGATTTTATGACCTTTTGGTGGTGGTGAAAGGGGCAGTCATAAAGCAAACACAGTGGTCATTATGTTACTTCCCCCACTTAGAGGCTGACGGTCGGTTCTTCTTAAGCAAGGGATTCTTAAGAGGTTTTTTTTAAAAGCAGCACGATTTGGATGAGAAAGGTTTATTTCTACACACGCTCGCTGGCTGCTTAACTTTGGGGTCCTCCCACCCCCTCCCTCTCAACTCTTTCTCGACATCAGCCTGAGCTCCAGAAGGAAAGACCTTAAATGCTGCTTGAAAGAGGAAAGGAACGTGACTGTCACATTTGGAAATGCAGAGCCAAAATGTGTCTCATTTGCTGAGTGATTCATTTTGATTGCTATCTTGGGGCTGTCAACCAGCAAACACGGAGAGCCACCGAGGGAGGCTACCCAGGCACCTGGGCAGACCTGCAAAGCTGACTGCCTTGACAGCTCTTCAGGAGAGTCAGGCCTGCTACAGGAAAGAGGGGAGGCAGGATGGGGCAAGGCCTCTTCCTGGGCTCTTGAAGCCTTGATTCATGTCTAGGAAAAGACAAAACGTGAGCGTAATAGGAAGAGGAGCACTTCTGTAATTCAACCACTTACGCCGTAAGCACAGATGGGTTTTTTTTAAAAAAAGGTTTAGCCTAGTGAAGGCCTTTCCCTCAAATACACCCATTTCAGCCTAGACGCTGATCTCATTTGGAATTTATTCTTGTTCCGCATGGATGTCTTAAGTTTTTCAACCTCAAATTGCAATGTCAGAGTAAAAGCAGAAATAAATAATAATTCATATTATTTATATCGACACATGCCACTTTGCACATCCTTCCATTTATGGAGAGAGAGAAGGGAGGGAGAGGAACAGAGGGATGGAGGGGAAGGGAGGGGAGAAGGAAAGAGAGAGAGAGATGAAGGGAGAGAGGGAGAAGGAGAGAGAGGGGGAGAAGGAAAGAGAGGGTGGGAAGAAAGGGAGGGAGGAGAGCGGGGGAGGGAGAAGGAAAGAGAAAGATGGGAATGGAGAGAGAGGGAGGGAAAAGGAAAGAGAGAGACAGGGAGGGAGAAGAAGGGAGGAAAGAGAGGAGGGGGAAGAGGGAAAGAGAGAGAGAGGAAGGGAGAGAGAAGGAGAGAGAGGAAGGGAGAGAGAGGGATAGATAGACAGACAGACAGACAGACAGACAGATAGACACATACATACATACATACAAACATACATACATACGAGTTGTCAATGCCTTGAATACACTGCCTGACTCAGTTGTTACACCCTCAAACCCCCTAACTTACTTTATTTATTTATTTATTTATTTATTCCAATATGTAATGAAGGTTAATGAGATTAACCATGTAGAATATATATCGAAGAAAGGAAAGGAAGGAAGAAAGAAAGAAAGAAAGAAAGAAAGGATAGAAGTGAAGATATAAGAATAAAATGCAATACATCAATGGAGGATAGAGGAAGAGATATATGAGTGGAAGAAAAAAAAAAGAGATATAGGAGAGACAATTGGACAGGCGACGGACGGCACCCTGGTGCACTTATGCATGCCCCTTACTGACCTCTTAGAAATCTGGAGAGGTCAATCGTGGATAGTCTAAGGGAAAAATGTTGAGGGTTAGGGGTTGCCACTATGGAGTATGGTAGTGAGTTCCACAGTTTGACAACTCGATTGCTAAAGTCATATTTTTTACAGTCCAGTTTGGAGCGGTTAATATTAAGTTTGTATCTGCTGCATGCTCTTGTGTTGTGGTGGAAGCTGAAGTAGTCGTTGACAGGCAGGACGTAGCAGCCTTTAACCTTGCACCTCATCCCATTCTTAAGAGGTCTGTAAGGGGCATGCATAAGTGCACCAGCGTGCCTACTCACCCTGTGCTATTGTTCCTATTTGTTCATACTTATTTCTTATGTGTATATTCATACCTGTTTCTGTTTATATGTTTATGTATTATAATTATAATTATAATGTATTATATATTCTGGGGAATCCAGAGCATGATACTATGGTCTTTAGAGACTAGAGGATGCCAATGTAATGCATTATGTTTATACCTATATCCGTTATCTCATACCTGCTTGACAAAATAAATAAATAAAATAAATATATTTGGCATTGATAGACCAGTTTGTATACAGTATTAGTTTTTGTTGTATTGCCTCTGTACAAATCGATGATGAGACCACACTTGTAGTACTGTGTACAGTTCTGGTCACCGCACCTCAAGAAGGATATAATGGAACTGGAAAAGGTGCAAAAAAGGGCAACAAGAATGATAAAGGAAATGGAGCCCCTCCCTTATGAAACCAGGTTGAAACGTCTTGGTCTCTTCAGCCTTGAAAGACGGAGTTTAAGGGGTAACTTGATAGAAGTGTATAAAATCATACATGGGATAGAAAAGGTGGATAGAGAAAACATTCTTTTCTCTATCACACACAATACTAGGACGAGGGGGCACTCCCTAAAGCTCATAGGTAAGAAAGCGAGGACAAATCAAGGGAAATATTTCTTCACCCAGAGGGTCGTTGGTTTATGGAATTTACTTCCAGAAGAGGTTAGCTTCAAGGCAGGATTAGACAGATTCATGGATGCCAAGCATATAGATGGTTATTGAAACAGATGTCCAAGTGCTGCCTCTATGTGCTGCCTCTATGTTGGTTGAGGCAGGCAGGATTCCCTTGAGTACCACTTGTTGGGGGTCAGGGGAAAGGGAGGGTCTTGCCTTTTCTTTCTGCTCAAGATCTCCATGGACAATTGGTGGGCCACTGTGTGACACAGAATGCTGGACTCGATGGGCTTTGGCCTGATTCAGCAGGGCTCTTCTTATGTTCTTATGAGAACAGCACCTTGGACAGCGCCAGTAAAACAGCTCCCATGGCCAGGATAGAAACATAGAAGATTGACAGCAGAAAAAGACCTCATGGTCCATCTAGTCTGCCTTTATACTATTTCCTGTATTTTATCTTAGGATGGATATATGTTTATCCCAGGCATATTTAAATTCAGTTACTGTGGATTTACCAACCACGTCTGCTGGAAGTTTGTTCCAATCATCTACTACTCTTTCAGTAAAATAATATTTTCTCATGTTGCTTTTGATCTTTCCCCCAACTAACTTCAGATTGTGTCTCCTTGTTCTTGTGTTCCCTTTCCTATTAAAAACACTTCCCTCTTGAACCTTATTTAACCCTTTCACATATTTAAATGTTTCGATCATGTTCCCCCTTTTCTTTCTGTCCTCCAGACCATATAGATTGAGTTCATTAAGTCTTTCCTGATACTTTTTATGCTTAAGATCTTCCATCATTCTTGTAGCCCGTCTTTGGACCCGTTCAATTTTGTCAATATCTTTTTGTAGGTGAGGTCTCCAGAACTGAACACAGTATTTGAAATGTGGTCTCACCAGGGCTCTATATAGCGGGATCACAATCTCCCTCTTCCTGCTTGTTATACCTTTAGCTATGCAGCCAAGGATCAGGGAGAAACTAAAATTCAGAAGCCCTTTAGAACAGAAATCTTCAACCTTGGCAACTTTAAGACTGGTGGACTTCAACTCCCAGAATTCCACAGCCGGCTTTGCCATGGTTGAAGACCTCTGGCTTTAGAAAAATCAGCATTCATTGTAGATAAATCTTAGTTCCAAAGTGGTCAGCCTAGAGAGAAATGAAGTCAACTGGGCCTTTTCAAAAACGATCCAATAGATTTCATACTTTTTTCAAGCTTCTCACCACTTTGGAATTCAAGAGATACCCATTTTCTCTTCAAGCTCTCCAAGAAAGCAAAAGCTTATTTTGTAAAAGAGTAAAAGATCATTTAGGGATCACTTCTAGTTCCCAAAGACAGAATGGAATCAGGAGGATTCTTGTCAATCACACAGATTTAGGAAGAAAAGCTGAGGGAATATGTACGTTTAATGTATAGTATTCCTCTCACCCATCACCTCCCACTTATGACTGTAATCCTTAAGATTTTTATTAGTATTGTTTCCAATCACACTTGGCCAATAAAGAATTCTATTCTATTCTATGTTGTTAAAGGTTTTATTGATTTTTCATTTATACATTGTTTTAACTAAGCATGTTAATTAAGCTTTTTGAACATTTTAATTCAAATTATTATTATTATTATTATTATTATTATTATTATTATTATTAATTAGATTTGTGTGCTGCCTTTCTCTGAAAACTGTATCCCACTGTATGCTTATTTTTTTTTAAATGGCAAATTCTCAGAGATAAGAGTATAAAATTTAATAAAGAAATAATATCTCAGAACTGCACTTAACATTTTCTTTGGCCTTGTACTAATCCACGTGCTTGAGGAATGCTGAAAGAATTTGTGATGGCCCTATGAATATGTGTTTCAAAAGGCTCACAAGGAATCTGAAACATTCCTTCTTCTTTCTTAGATCTTTCTTCCTCTGAAAAAGCTTTTTTAAAGTTCTCCATGCCTCGCATTCTAAGGTACACAACATTGACTCCTGCCATTCTTGGCAACTCTCCTGTCTCTGCACCCGCATTATTACTCCAAACTGTGTTCACGATCTGTCTGTTTGCTCCTTTGTAGTGAAGTCAACACAGAAACTCCTCAACTTGCAACAACTCATTCAGTGACGGTTCAAAGTTACAATGGCACTGAAAAAGGTGGCTGATAACCCTTTTTCACTCTTTCAATTGTTGCAAACATCCCCATCGTCACATGATCAAAATTCAAGACTAACATTCATGACATTCATATCACTACATCATCATCATCATCATCATGAACATCATCATAACAACAACAATAAGAGCAAGAACAACAAAAATAACAGAGTTGGAAGGGACCTTGGAGGTCTTCTAGTCAAACCCCCAGCTTAGACAAGAAACCTTACACCACTTCACATAAATGGTTATCCAACCTCTTGTTAAAAACTTCCAGTGTTGGAGCATTCACAACTTCTGGAGGCAAGCTGTTCCACTAGTTAATTGTTCTAACTATCAGGAAATTTCTCCTTAGTTCTAAGTTACTTCTCTCCTTATTTAGTTTCCACCCATTGCTTCTTGTACTACTCTCAGGTGCTTTGGAGAATAGCTTGATTCCCTCTTCTTTGTGGCAACCCTTGAGATATTGGAAGACTGCTATCATGTCTCCCCTGGTCCTTCTTTTCATTAAACTAGCCATGCCCAGTTCCTGCAACCCTTCTTCATATGTTTTAGCCTCCAGTCCACTCATCATCTTTGTTGCTCTTCTCTGCACCCTTTCTAGAGTCTCAACATCCTTTTTGCATCGTGGCGACCAAAACTGAATGCAGTATTCCACTTAACAATGTGAATGCAGTGATTCGCTTAACAACGGTGTCGAGAAAGATTGTAAAAATGGGGGGGAAACTCACTTAACAAATGTTTCACTTAGAAACAGAATTTTTCGGATTCACCTGTGGTTGTAAGTCGAAGATTCCCTCTAACTCTCATGCTTTTGTAGGCTTCCCCACTTAGTCTTCTACCTTCCTGGCTGAATTGACATGAGAGAATACATCAGTTTTTCAGAGTGGTTAAAGGCGCCAGGAGACTGTGAGTTCTAATTCTGCCTTAGGCGTGAAGCCAGCTGAGTGCCTTTGGGCCAAGGACTGCCAGGCTCAGGAATAAGGCCAGGACAAACTTCCAGAAAGGTTGCCAAATAAATTGCAGAGATTTTCAGGCTGTTTCCAAAGAATCAACATGGATTTGAAGACCAATGATGGTGGAAAAACGGACCATTTAAAATAGACAGTTGGAAAGAATGAAGGCAAGAAGAGGGGGGGGGGAGAGAGAGACTCAGCCTATTGGAGTTGGAAAAAACATTCAAAAATGCTTGAGTGTGTGATTTCATACAAAACTTTCTAGGTTCTATCATATCTCAAGACCTAAAATGGACACCTAACATCAAAAACATCACCCAAAAAGCACAACAAAGAATGTTCTTTCTGCACCAACCTGGGAAGCTCAAACTGCCCAAAGAGCTGCTGATCCAGTTCTACAGAGGAATCATTGAGTCTGTCATCTGCACCTCTATCACTGTCTGGTTTAGTGCTGCAACCCAACAAGACTGACACAGACTTCAGAGGAGAATCAGAACTGCTGAAAAAACAATTGCAGCCAACCTGCCTTCCATTGAGGTCCTGTACACTGCACGAGTCAAAAACAGGGTGGTGAAAATATTTACTGACCCCTCGCATCCCTGATATAAATTGTTTCAACTCCTACCTTCAAAACGTCACTATAGAGCACCTCACACTAAGACAATGAGACTCAAGAACAGTTTTTTCCCAAACGCCATCACTCTGCTAAACAAATGATTGCCTCACCCTTGTCAAATTATTCACTAAGGTTGCATTACTACTGCTACTAGTCATCATTCCTATCATCCATCTCTTCCTACTTATGACTGTATGACTGTAACTTGTTGCTTGTATCCTTATATTAATTTATATTAATACTGATTGTTTCCTGATTGCTTATTTGAACCCCATGACAATCATTAAGTTTTATATCGCATGATTCTTGAGAAATGTATATTTTCTCTTATGTACACTGAGAGCATCTGCACCAAAGACAAATTCCTTGTGTGTCCAACAACACTTGGCCAATAAAGAATTCCATTCCACTCCATTCATTACCATACATCTGTTCCATTTTACAGTAGATACAGTAGACCCCTGCGCAGTAATGTGCAGCCAAAATTTTTACTACCACACTGTGGGTGTGGCTTATTTTGTGGGTGTGGCTTAATGGTCATATGACTGGGCAGGAGTGGTTTGCTGGCCATGTGACCAGGTGGGAGTGGCTTGAACGATCAAGGGAACTGTTAAGTCCTCGACTTTAAAACCTTACCGGTGTTGCTCGCTGGGGTGACAATTTGCTTCATATTTCCCGCACTCTCCTTCCTGGGCTGTCCCCCCTAGGGGAAGGGGTGCTGCCAGAAGCATAAATGCTGGAAGCACTGCTTCCACCCGTGCCTTCTGCTTGCACCTCAGGTGGGAGGTGGCTGTGTGAGGCTGGAGGGGAGCCAGGCAGGAGAGAGGGAAGCTCGTCCGAGGCCAGGAAGGAAGAGGAAAAAAGCAAGGAGCGCAACAGCCGAACCAAGACCGGTAATCCAGGAAGCGACAGCCACCGATCAGCTGGAGTTGCGCACGTATCTTCATTTCTGCCAGTGGAACTGCATTCTACCCTGTCCTGCCTGCTGCCTCCCCTGCCCCTGCGATACTGGAAGACTGCTATCATGCCCGTGGTGCCCCTCCGTGTCTATGCACGATTTCGTTACCTGCCCAGGTGCAGTCGCATAATTGTGCTGGACTCCGCTAGCACTCAGACCCAAGGGGGGCGAGCACACATCACCGTTCCATCTTAGCAGCCCACCTCTGGGTATACGGCATAATATGAACTCACTGCAGTAATCAAAGCAGTGAAAGTCTTACATAGATCTTTCTGACAAAAAAAATGGGTGATATGGGTTATCGCGGCAGCTTTTAGGGTATTAAAGGAACAAATGGGGAACCGGGGGGAACGAGCTCCCCCCACCCTTGTCTGATGAATGCTGGTGGCACCGAACAGCTCAGCCATCGCCTGATTAACGGAGCTGTCGCAGCCCACTGAGCAAAAGGCGGAGAGCTATCTTTGAACAGGTGAGAATAAGAGCAGCTGCACACATTACTCATACAGCGTCATATACAAAACACTTTCTTTTTTTCTCGCAAGCAGGAGAAAGGCAATGAGCGGTGCCGAGAATTAGCAACACCTTGTTCAGGTGACTAGTCTTGACATTCCCCTCTTATTTTCGGAGAAAAATCTCCTGCAGGCTCTTGCTCCATACCTCTCTTTCTGTCTCCGTTCTGCACTAAAAGCCAGCCTCGAGTTTTTATTCCCCTGTACAAGAACCTTTCCTGCTTTTTTATCTGATCCCAGGATGTGGGGGCATTTATTTTGGGTTTTTTCCCCCCTGGTGGTATTTTAACGCTCTGCAGTGGTGCAGTGGTTAGAGTGCAGTACTGCAGGCTACTTCTGCTGACTGCCGGCTGCCTGCAATTTGGCAGTTCGAATCTCACCACCGGCTCCAGCTTGACTCAGCCTTCCGTCCTTTTGAGGCGGGTAAAATGAGGACCCCGATTGTTGGGCTGATTCTGCCAACCGCTTAGATACGACTGTAAGAAGCACTGTGAAGTGGTATATAACTCTAAGGCTGGGATCGACAAACCCAGGCGCCTGGTCGCCAGTGGCGCCTAGAAAATGTTGTCTGGCGCCTAGAAAATGTTGCCTGCTGTACTGTATGTATACCAGGGGTCTCCAACCGCCGGTCCGCGGACCGGGCCGTTGGGGGTTTTCAGCCGGTCCGCGGCGCCAGGGCCCCCTCGGCCTTTCCGCGCTGCCCACCGCCCGCCCGATTTGCCCCCTCTGCTCCTCTGCCACCTCCTGCCTTTCACCGCAGCTCCTCCCGCACCCGGAACGCACGCCCTGCCCGCCTCACATTTGCCAAGAGGACTTTCGCCCCGGGCTCTCAGCAAGGGGGCTGCATGAGAGGCGGGCCCACTCGGAATACTGTATTCAAAATAAGAAAAGCCTTCGCCGGCAAATGTGAGGCGGGCAGGGCGTGCGCGCGTCACCGCTGAGAAGAACGGAGAGAGAACGAGAGTGAGTGAAAGCAACAGACAGCAAGATAGAGAGAAAGTGAGAAAGAGAGAGTGAGAGAAAGGGGGGGAGAGAAAGAGATAGCAAGAGAGAGAGAACAAGAGAGAGAAAGAGCGTGAGAAACAAAACAAGAGAGAAAGAGTGAGAGAGAGAGAAAGCAAGAGACAGAAAGAAAACAAGAGAGAGAAAGTGAGAAGAGAGAGAAAGAGAGAGAGAAAGAGAGAGGGGGGAGAGAGAGAAAGAGAGGGAGAAAGAGAGGGAAAGGGGGGAGAGATAGCAAGAGAGGGAGAGAGAAAGAGAGAGGGAAAGGGGGAGAGAGGGGGGAGAGAAAGAGGAGATAAAGGAAGAGGAGAGAGAGAAAGGAAGAGAAAGAAAGAAAGAGGGATAGAAAGAGAGAGAGAGTGAGAGATGCTCAGTGAGCCTTTCTTTGAAGTTGCCTTTCTTTCTTTCTTTCTTTCTTTCTTTCTTTCTTTCTCTTTCTTTCTTTCTTGCTCTTTTTCTTTCTCTCTTTTACCTTTCCTTCCTCTATTTCTTTTCTTTCTCCTTCCTACCTTCTTCCCTCCCTCCCTCCAGTCCTTCCTCTCTTACTCTCCCCTTTCATAAGTTTCCTTGCTTCCTTCCTCTGTTCCTGTCCCTTCCCTCTTTCCTTCTTTCTTCCTTCCTTCCTTCCTTTCCTCCCTTCCTTTCCTCCCTCCATTTCTTGCTTTCCTTTTCCTTCCTCCCTTCTTTCCTCCCTCATTCCCTTCTTTCACTCCTTCCTCTCTTACTCTCCCCTTTCACACCTTTCTTTGCTTCTTTGCACCCTTCTTCTGTTCCTGTACCTTCCCTCTTTCCTTCCTTCCTTCCCACCCTCCGTCCATTCATTCACCCATTCCTCTCTTGATCGCCCCTTTTACGGCGCCGCTGACAGCTAGCTCCCCCCCCCCCCACCGGGCCATGGAAAACTGGTCTAGCTGAAAGCCGGTCCCTGGTGCAAAAAAGGTTGGGGACCTCTGATCTAAAATATCAAAATATAATATTTATTATCTTTAAAAGTAAAATGTTGTTTATAACGTTTGTAATGTTTTTTTTGTTAAATTAAAAACCAAGTTTGCTTAAAAAAAATTCTGGCTCCTAAATTTTTTGGCTGGCTCCTAGATTCTGAACAACTTTGTCGACCCCTGCTCTAAGGGCTATTGCTCTGCCAGCAGGGGGACAGCAGCTGCTGTGGTTGCTTTCTTCCTGTTTTTGTTATGTATATTTATTTTGTTTTATTTATTTATTCAGGGTGTCCAGGGGGAAAGGTATTTTGAAATTCCCTGATATTTCACTGACATTTCCCTGTAACTTGCGATCTAGTTAAGGCGCAGTCATAGATGACGTCATACCAAACGGCTAAGCCATGGAGAAATTTCGGTAGCTAAGGACGCATGTTGTTGCCACAGTTATGCTCATTTTTCCTTGACTCTGCCAGGCAGTGCAATCTGTGTTTTTTTTACATGATATTTCCCTGACTTTTAAACATTTTAATACAGTTTGGTTTTTTTCCCCCCTGACTGAAAGAGTAGTAGATGTTTGGAACAAACTCCAAGCAGACGGGGTTGGTAAATCCACAGTAACTGAATTTAAACATGCCTGGGATAAACATAGACCCATCCTAAGATAAAATACAGGAAATAGTATAAGGGCAGACTAGACGGACCATGAGGTCTTTTTCTGCTGTCAATCTTCTATGTTTCTATGTTTCTATTTCAAGAGCAGGTTCTTTTTCAGTTTTGCACTGAGTTGATAATTCTACCATCACCTCCTATTGCAATATAAAATGGGTAAAGGTGGAGTATGAAACTTACACTGGGCTGACTTGATCAAGAAAGTGAGATTTTCTTATTTGACATAAAAAAAACCAGAGGATTTCTATGAAGGAAACAGCCCATAACAACACCACAAGGACAGGCCTACATAAAGGTAAGCAGCTTCTAAAAATAAGCCAAACCATCCACCAGGCAAGAAGTTGAGAGGAAATCCTTTACTCCTGTGACCCTCTGAGAAGGGAGCGTTTTTCAAACAGGGAAGTTAATGGACCAGTTAAGAACCAGTTCAAAGACGTTGGCCCAGCTTTTGTTACACTGGTTGAATCTTCATTTATTTATTACAGTTACACTTCACTTTTTCTATAAGGAGCTTATTGAACTTTCAGGTGGTATAATATTAAAAAATCAATTTTAATTAAAATCAAAGGCTATTTCTGAATGTCCGTCTTATCTGTGCCAAAAAAAGAAAGGAAGAGAAGATAACGCATTTGCTGCCTGTCCGGGTAATGTATCTGGACAAGGGAGAAGATTGTATGCTCAGAAATGAATTAACATGAACGACCCTTCCGGGCTGCAGCAGAGGCATCCAGGGTGCCTCCGAATTAGCAGAGATAAAGCTGAAATGTGCATCCTTGTTCTTAGAACAACATGCTGCCTCAGTGAACATTCACTCAGCATGCACTAGACCAGCGATGGTGAACCTTTTTTTCCTCGGGTGCCGAAAAAGCGCGCACGAGTGCCCACACCCATAATTCAATGCTTGGGGAGGGCAAAAAATACAGAATACGTTCGGGACCGCCTTCTGCCACATGAGTCCCAGTGGCCGATTAGGTCCCACAGAGTTGGCCTTCTCTGGGTTCCGTCGACAAAACAATGGCGTCTGGTGGGACCCAGGGGAAGAGCCTTTTCTGTGGCGGCTCCGGCCTTCTGGAATCAACTCCCCCTGGAGATTAGGACTGCCCCCCACCCTCCTTGCCTTTTGTAAACTCCTGAAAACCCACCTATGTCGCCAGGCATGGGAAAATTGATACACCCCTTGGCTGTTTTGTTTTATGTATGGTTTGTTTGGGGTCACATGATTGTTTTGAATAAGGGTTTCAAAACTGTTTTTAATATTGGATTTGTATTTTGTATTGCTTGTTGTGAGGCGCTCTGAGTCCTCGGAGAGGGGCGGCATACAAATCTAATAAATTAAAATTTAAAATTTAAACTAATTAAAAAAAATAAAAATGCTTCCACCACGCCCCGGAGGCCCACTGGAGGCCAGAATTGGCCTGTTTCCCAACTTCTGGTGGGCCCAGTAGGCTCGTGTTTTGCCCTCCCCAGGCTCCAAAGGCTTCCCTGGAGCTGGAGGAGGGTAAAAACAGCTCCCCCTCCCCCTGAAGGCTCTCTGGAAGCCGAAAACGCCCTCTCAGAGCCTCTGTATGAGCCAAAAATCAGCTGGACGGCACAAACATGTAAGTTGGAGCTGAGTTAGGGCAACGGTTTGCCTGCCAGCAGATATGGCTCCGCGTGCCACCTGTGGCACCCTTGCTATAGGTTCACCACCACTGCCCTAGACATTGCACCAGTGTGCTGGCCCACTCACTCGTACCCGCACTTAATGGTGGTTTAGTGGGTTTTGAAATATCCCCCAGCAATTCCCTTCATCAAACCCCAGAATTATCCCAATTAAGTCCACTCACAAGCAGACCAATGCTAGTTGACAAATCAATGGCCAAAGAATCCACAAGGAACTTGAAAGTTTCCCAAACAAGACTAATTTTGGCAAAATTAAATCCACAAGAGGGTTCAAGGGGCAAGAAAAGTGAATGTGCAGGGAGCAAAATCTTGCAGGGGGATGTGCACGAGAGATTTTTCGGCAATTTTTTTGTTTCTGCACATGCGCAGGTGCAGAAAATCACCAAAATCTTTTTCCTCTTTCCTCCTTCCTGGCCTAGGATGAGGTTACCTGGCTCCTGCCTGGCTCCCCATCAGCCTCACGTTGCCACCTCCTGAGTCCAGGAAGGAGGAAAGAGGAAAAAAGCAAGGAGTGTGCAGCAGCAGGGGGGAAAGGAGAACTGAGCTGAGCCAAGCCGAGCCATGCCAAAGTGGTCGGGGCTGCGGTCTTTTTCCCCTTGCGAAGCCCTCGCTCCCCCTGCAGCTGTGATGAAAAGGTGTCATGCGGCAATAATAACCTTGTAACTCTCCCTTGGCTTTCTGATATTTTTAAGTCCCCCTTCCCATCCTCCTCCTCCTCCTCGGAAAGCGGCAGGGAGACCAGCGCTGGCAGGAGTTGCAGGGGGGCCATTTCCTCCCCCTTCTTTTCTCAACAGCTGATTGGCACCCGTTCACCTAGCTACCCAGTCTGAGGAAGGGGGTGACCCAGGAAGGAGAGCGCGGGAAACGCAAAGCAAATTGTCACCCCAGCGAGCGACACTGGTGACGTTGTAAGTCAAGGATTTAACAGTTCACTTGAACGATGATGATCATCAAGCCACACCCACAAAATAAGCCACACCCACAGTGTGGCAGTCAAAATTTTGGCTGCCTATTACTGGTTGCAAGGGTTCCTTACAGAGAGCCCGGCCTAACAGGACACGAGCTGTGGCTTCAATAGGCTCTTTTCTGCAAACACAGTCTTAGCTCATAGTGAACTTATTTATATCAACCCTTCAAAACTACTATAGGGATGTTTAGTTTCACTCCACGTAAGTGCTGCAGATAAGCAGGGCTTTTCACATCACAGGTCTCGCTGGTGGGTTTTATGGGTAGTTAAAGCCTGCTGGATACAACTCAACATATATGTGATACCAGATTTATTTATTTACAAGACATGCTGTATCTGCTCCCTAACTTTAGCTTGCTTATAAGGCTTACAAAATAAAACGTGCAAAGATCAGTATTTCAATTCATTAAAATACTGAAATCCAAAATCTAATCAGGTACTAAAATTAATGGACTAAAAGTTGTTTGGCACTGTGCTGCTGATTGTTATTAATCCCCAAAGACCTCTGGAAAAGCCAGAGTTTCCTATCTGTGGAAATACAGAAAATGGATTAATTTAGTAACCAATTAAGCTTTCGGTGTGAAAACAGTCAGTGAGTTTGACAAATAGTTAAAAGGCCCAAGTTCACAATTCGGCAACTGTGTAATGTGCCCCTGATTATTATTATTATTTTATTAATTAGATTTGTATGCCACCCTTCTCTGAGGACTCAAGAAATGTTGTGAAGTCAATCTGGGTTGTATAACCCTTGTGTCATGCGTACAATCCACATGAATTCATAAATGGGGCACTTGAGAGTGTCACACCCTGTAGTCCAAATAAAGAGTTCGGTGGAACAGATTATTTTAGGTTAGGTGAATTTCTTTGGTGTACAAGGAAATATTTCTACTGTGAGTTGGCTCCCACATTCCTGGAGGTGTCTGTAATAGGGCAAATGATTTAGCTTTACTAGATAAATGGTCAAAGCAATGGAAACTGCAGTTTAATGTTTCCAAATGTAAAATAATGCACTTGGGCAAAAGGAATCCTCAATCTGAGTATTGCAGGTATTGTAGGTAGGACAACAAGTAACAGGTGGAAGAGCCCTAAAGAGACATGCAACGTACAAGTAAGGTGAAATTTTCTGACAGTGGGAACAATTAATCAGTGGAGTGGCTTTCCTCCAGAAGTTATTGTATTGACAGTTCTGTGTTAGCAAAAACGTCAAGAGAAGGATTTAGGAGTAGTGATTTCTGACTGTCTCAAAATGGGTGAACAGTGCAGTCAGGCGGTAGGGAAAGCAAGTAGAATGCTTGGCTGCATAGCTGGAGGTATAACAAGCAGGAAGAGGGAGATTGTGATCCCGCTATGTAGAGCGGGAAAGACTTCATTAACTCAATCTGTATAGTCTGAAGATCAGAAGGGAAAGGGGGGACATGATTGCATAGGATAGGAAAGTGAACACAAGAATAAGGGGTCACAATCTGAGGTTAGTTGGGGGAAAGATCAGAAGCAATGTGAGAAAATATTATTTTACTGAAAGAGTAGTAGATGCTTGAAACAAACTTCAGGCAGATGTGGTAGATATATCCACAGTAACTGAATTTAAACATGCCTGGGATAAACATATATCCATCCTAAGATAAAATATAGGAAATAGTATAAGGGCAGACTAGATGGACCAGGAGGTCTTTTTCTGCCGTTCATCTTCTATCTTTCTATGTATGGCTAGGCTGCACAGACATGCTTACAGCGTGCTCAAGGTCAAGGGCTTTGACTGACCAGATATGGAGACTCCACCTGGATGTGTGTCTATATGATATCTTGGGGTGCCAGGATTGGATGATTTGCCTGGGGAGGGGCAGTATTGGGCTGCCAACTGAATGGGTGGAACACCATCTCGGTAGTGAAAATGGAGCTGCACATCCAGCTCTAGCTGACTGGTGGTCGGGTGGGTGCATCGGCACACGATTCGGCATCTGTGCATGTGCTGGAGGCCAAATCTTGTGCAAAGACATGCGCATGAGTGAGATTTCGGCAATTTTTGCTGATTTTTTTGCTTCCGTGCATGTATGGAAGCAAAAAAAAAGCAAAAAATTGCCAAAATCACACACTCTCATGTATGCTGGCTAGTTGGGAAATGCTGGATTAGATTACAGTTGAGACTCGGTTATCCGTCCTTCGATAATCTGACACTCTGGATTATTTGACGTCGTGGCTGCTTGGGGGCGTGGCTTTAGGCATTTCCATGCCCCCCCAGACATGCCCCCAAACATGACAGCCATGACGGGGAAGCAAGCTGGGAGAAGGAAGCGAGCTAGAGAGAGAGAGTGAGTGAGAGCGAGAGAGACGGGGACAGAAGCAGTACAGCCAGTGTTCCCTCTAATTTTTTTTTTGGTGTGGGTGGAAAAGTATAGTGTCTGAGCAGGAGTCCCTTTAGGACTGGGTGGTATACTAGTAAAATAAATAGATAGATAGATAGATAGATAGATAGATAGATAGATAGATAGATAGATAGATAGATAAATATCCTACCTTTCTTTCTCCCTCTCTTTCTCTCTCTCTCTCCCCCTTCCTTCTCTCTTCCTTCCACTTTTTTCTCTCTTTCTCTCTCTCTTCCTTCCTCTCTTCCATCTTTCCCTCCTTCTCACCCTCTTTCTTTCTCTCTTCCTTCCTCTCTCCTTCCCTTTATATTTCTTTCTTCCTTCCTTCCTCTCTTCCTCCCTTTCTCTCTCCCTCTCCCTTTCTCCCCCCTTTTCTCTCTCTTCCTTTCCTCCCTCCCCTCCCTCCCTCCTTCCTTCCTCTCCACTTCTCTTTCCCTCCCTCTCTTTCCCTTTTCTTTCTTTCTCCACTTCTCTCTGTCTGTGCTTCTCCGGCGGGCACCGCCTACGTGCCCTCCCCTTGGCTCTGCCCCCACGACAGCTGCCATTGGTGTGGCTACAGCAGTGGCTCCTCCCAGACCATGCCTCACCAGCGGATGCCACTTTCCGGGCAACTCCAGCCTTCTCTCACCCTGGCTGCTGCGGCCACCTCGCCGCTGACACAGGTGGCCCTGTCCCCCTTCAGGACCTCTTCGACAGCCCTTCCCGGCAGAAGCTCAGCGTCTTACTCCCCGCCGGCTCCTGCCGCCACCACGCAACTCTGCTCACCCGAAGCCTGCTGTCGGCATCAGCGGCGGCACTGTGGTGGCACGGCCAACAAAGCTGGCTGCCCAGGAAAGCGGCGCGTTTGAAAAGCAAGCCACCTTCCCAGGCAGCCGGCTTGGCTGGCCAGCACAGGGCAGCCGCCACAACAACAATAACAAGAACGGCGCTGGCCAGTGCGACGACGAGGGATAAGGCCGAGCCCAGGCCCATCGCCACGGCTCTAGGGGACAGCCCCCAGCGTGGCGGTGTGGGAGAAGGCCAACGAATAAATAAATAAATAAGCAAACAAATAAATAAATAAATAAGCAAACAAACAAACAAACAAACAAACATGCAATTTATATGCCTTTTGTTTGAGATCTTGCTTTCATTTTGTCGCTATCAGTTCTTGTCTAGTAAAAGGACTCTTCTTTATCATTGTGGAGTTGGGGGTCTTTCCTGGATTTTGAGTGGGGGCACCCCTGACACATTGATATTATTGACTAACTGCTTGAATGGCTACAAGCGCTAAATCAATGCCGGTTAGCAGAGCCGTTAAGCCTGTTATTTCTTCTTAGTGCATTTATGAATTGTTAATATTGTCCGTGCAGATGGGAGCCTCTTGTTTGCTTAAGAGCAGCTGCTGTTTTCATGTCCAATTTGCTCAGCGTCAACACTGGGTTGGTGGGGAAAGCGGCCTGGATTGAAGGCCCTGCAGTGGCAGTTGGGGCGAAGCTAATTTTTTAACAGATTCACAGAGTTGGAAGCTTCCAGTAATGAAGCTCCCACAACTTCCGAAGGCAATTTCCACTGTTAAGCAAAGTAAAGTTGTTAAGTCTCGCCTGATTTTGTGGCTTTTTTTGTGACAGTTGTTAAGTGAATCTGTTATGTCTTGGGTTCCCCTGGTGGGAAATGAACGTGGTCTCGCCCTTGAGGGTTTTACTAGTGCTGTCCTGAAGACTGTCGTTGCTTTTATCCCAATGAAGAGTTAAACTGTATTTAGGCCTGGTGTTGATTTCTTCTCCTCCTGAGATCTAACAGAATCCCTGCAGTTGTCCACTTTCCTCCCATTGACTTTGCTTGTTGGAATACATTTCGGTTGGCGAGCCCCCCAAGTGTTGATCACATGACCACAGGGATGGTGCAATGGTCATAAGTGTGAGGACTGGTGACAAGGGACTTCTTTTGGTGCCACAAGAACTTTGCAGAGTTGCTAAATGAGTGGTTGTAATTGAAGGACTATGTGGGGAAAATAGGATGGATTTTCACCTGATTTTATTTTGGGGTGGATTTTTCTTAGTGTTTAAAAGAAATAGATAAGCCCACCTTTCTTTATCATTTTAGGCAGTTTTAAAAATGAAAACTTCGATATTCACTACTGAGTTTTGACATCAACATTTGGGAAGCTGGAAAATTGCAAATTGAGGGCTGGGAATTCTTTGTGGGTTGCTTGACACTGGAAAAGAGCTGAAATTGACAGGGGCAGAATGGACCTTCACCCCTTCACCCCAGGATTGATTGATTGATTGATTTAAATTTCTATGCTGTCCAACTCCCGAGGGGCTCTTGGCAGCTTTGTCTTCTTTACAATGGACAGACAATCATACCAGGTTTGGAGAAGTGGCTTCAACCAAGAATGCTCACACTGCCTTGATATGCCATTTTTAGGAAGGAGGATTGTCCTTTTATTGCTTTTGCTGCAACGAAATATTACAGCTATATCTCTATAATTTGCTACAAAAGAACAGGGGAGGAGAGAGGCACGAATCAGCCACTTCCAAGTTTACTAGTGAATTATCATGTAAATCTCGGGGGCAGGACAAGGGCTTCCAGGGATCATAGCTCAGAACACGATGTTTGGCCGCATGGTGTGGGATGTTTTGAAAGATCTTAAAATAGTTTAGGAGGGTAATTAAGAATTTTTATCTGTTCCCATCCAGATCTGAGTTGCCTTCCCTGTGCTTGGATGCTCAGCTTGGCTTCTGTCTTTGTGGCTTCTGTCTGGTAATGCAAAAGAAATAAGAAGTCTAGTCTTCTTTAACTGTTGGTTATGCCATTATTTTCAAAGGTGCAGTAAGAATACAGGGTGCATTCCAAAAGTAATGCAATTGAATTTCCCATGCTGCTCTTATTGGTCAGAGTGGGACCGAAGCACTTGGAGTAGGTGGGAGGGACGCTAAGCTTTGCCGTGAAACCAGTCTCAGTGCTTTCCAAGCTGTGGAAGTGGCAGGATGTCCGTTATTGTAAATCTCTGTGTGCCGACCATATCATGAAAAAAATGGAATGGAAATTTCACGTGAACTTTTGCAACATATAGAAATTGAACCTGATTATTTGGACAACGTCATCACTGGTGATGAAACCTGGGTTTTTGAATATGAACCAGAAACAAAACGCCAAGGCTCTGAGTGGCACACCAACCAGTCCCCCAAGCCCAAAAAGGCAAGAATGAGCAAATCAAAAGTGAAAACAATGCTCATTGTCTTTTTCGACAGTAACGGAGTGGTCCATAAAGAGTTTGTTCCTCAAGGACAGACAGATAATGCTGCCTACTATGTGGATGTGCTGGAAAGACTCCGAAAAAGAGTCATCAGGACGAGAAAAGACATCTCCGCTACCTGGCAACTCCAACACAACAACACGCCTTGCCACAACGCGCTATGAGTCTGTGAGTTCCTGGCCAAACACCAGGTGCCAACGCTGCCTCCCCACCACCACCCCCTATAGTTCTGATGTCTCCCCAGCAGACTTCTTTTTGTTCCCTCGGATTAAGACAGCCCTGAAAGGAACCCGTTTTTTATCCATAGAAGAGATCCAATCAGCTGTGATGAAGACCTTGCAAGAGGTCCCCGAAGACGCCTTCCAGGGTGTGTACCAGTCATGGCAGAGTCACTGGAAAAAATGTGTAGAGGCCCAAGGATAGTACTTTGAAGAATGTTAAGTGTTTGTGTAAATCTGTTCAATAAATTATTTAAAAAAAATAATTGCATTACTTTTGGAACACACCCTGTAGTTTGGAGGAAGTTGGTAGGAATATGATGCACAGTGATGATGTGATATTTTTAAGAGCTGCAGTTCTGAAACTGTCAATCAATCAATCAATCAATTTGTCATGGTTCCAGGTAACATCCAAATTTAAATCAGAGTCAAAGTCAAGGCATTCTCAAAGTTCAAATTTATTTCCGGAGCCATCCTGGCACCCACACTGGGAAACCTGAATGTGAGTTTCCCACCCACTTGAAAGTTCACCTTCCTTGTCCCGCCCCCACAAACTTGTCACGTTGCCCACTCAGATTGTGACAGCGTGGCAAATCCTTCCTTCACTTCCGCCCAGGTGGTAGACAGAGGATGACCTTGAAACACTCAAAAGAATACTTTTCCAAACCCCTGCTCAACAGGAGGCCCTATACCAGGAATGGGTTCCTCCCAGTTGGGACTATTTGCCCTAACCGATAGACTCCCGCTGATATCACCAACCCGTTTTGGTTGATGCTGGTCCGTGGGTGCCACCAACTTTTTTTAAAATTTATTTTTTTCTTCTGAGCATGCACATAATTTGAGTTTCCATCGCCATCTTGTTTTCACCTCCCTCCCCATGGATTTTTTGGCACTGCGCATGTCTACGTGGTGTGCCCACGCAACGTGGGAGAAAGCGAACCGGCAGCAAGGTAAATGGGAACCTATCCCTGCCCTATAGCATTTCAGATGTATCTCTTCTTTAAAGCTTCTAGTGATGGAGCACCCACATCTCACTGCCAAGAAATTTCTCCTGAGTTCTGTTGTACATACTCCTGGTCAGTTGGAGGATGATGAAAAAATTGAGGACTCTGATACAGATAGTGTTTATGAATTAGTGGTGGGCCCAGGGTTACAGGTGGTAGAACAGGTGGGAGGCCAGCCACAGGATGTGGCTATGAGTCCAGAATCTAGCGAGGAAGAATCAGATGTTCGCTGGGTCAATCCTAAATTCAGAAGGGTCCAAAAACGTAAGGAACAGGTGTTTGGAAGAAGATATTAAGGGGAGGAATGGGTTAAATACTGGAGTGATGTATTTGGTATGTCAGGGGGTCAGTGGGGAAGAAGGGTGGAGTTTCAATGTTGTAGGGCTAAAATGAAAGGTATTCCCGTTCAACTCCCAAGCAAGCAAATGCATTCTGTGTTATTTTACAGTCATTTCTGCTGTTTTTGAATCATGCTGTGAATGCATAAATCTTGTGAAACGGAGGAGGCTGGGTGGAATGTATGAGGAACGCAATTAAGAAAGATAACGGGAGGAGAGGAATGTGCTAGTATGAACTATATTTTGAATACGGAAGGGAAGAGAAATAAAGATGGAGTTTCTTTGTTTATGAAATACAGCATTTAGTAAGAGTTATTTGTAATAGCTAAAGTTCTACCAGAAACCAGAACAAGTTCTAGGTTGCTTCTCTCCTTGATTAGTTTCCATTCAGTTTCTTGTCTTGCTTTTTGGTGCTTTGGAATATAGATTGAGCCCCTCCTCTCTGTTGCAGCCCCTCAAATATTGGAAGACTGCTATCATGTCACTGCTTGTCCTTTTCTCTAGCCATGTCCAGCACCTACAATTGTTCTTTATGTGTTTTAGTCTCCAGGCCTTTAATCATCTCTGCACTTTTTCCAAAGTTTCAAGAGTCCACTTGGAATTTGGCGGCATATAAATGTTACAAACAAACAAACAAACAAACAAACAAACAAACAAACAAACAAACAAACAAACCGTTTTGCCTGGAATGACAGCTGAGCAGTAATTAAAATCAAAATCAAACACACAGACTGGAGTTTCTGAAACACTAAAATATATTTCCTTAACAAGCTGACTGAGAGCCACAATTATGGCAAAATAATGTCTGTTTACTGGCAAAGAGCCTGTGTTATCTTCAAGGTGGATAACAAATGTCCAAAACCCCCCAAGGTTTGTAAATAATGTCTCCAAACTGGGCTGAAGCAAGAGTACTCACTATTTTTTGCAATAGCTACAGTCTTTCATAAAACAATTGTCCAAAGGCTCAGTTTCTCCAAGGAAGCAGGGATGTTGGTTTAGAGAAAACTCTGGATCTGTTTCTCTTTCTCTGTTAAACCACGAACGATAACTCCTGCAAAGAATACTCCCACAAACCTCCCCTTTTATGCATGCTGCGGATTTCCCTATGACTCTCAGCTGTGATCAAGATCTCCTCCTGCGTCTGCACAACTGTTCTTGTCTCCCCCTAATCCTTCACACACGCATATTCAGGATTGGATCATTAATCACCCCTCCTCATCCGACCCAGACAAGGCCCTAGCTGGGGGTTCCATAGGCATTGCAGGGGCCTCCACCTCTACCTCTCCAGAACCTTCAGCTTCCATCTCTCCTTCCCCCTCACTGTCTGAATCCTCCGATAGCCACACAAGTTTCTGATACTCAGACAAACCCAGCTCATCTGACTCAAAATCCATTATCAGAGGAGCTGGCTGTGATCCAACCACAACACAACACAAGCAAACAAACAAACAAATAAACATCTTTTTTGCAATGTGGTGACCAAAACTGGATGCAGTTTTCCAGGTGTGGCCTTATTAAGGTTTAATCAATCATCAATTGACTGAGTTCAATCAATCAGTTCAATCAGTCAATGAGACAAGAAGTTGGAAAGCATATGACATGGTCCATGACAGAATCAGGCAGATGTCCAATAGAGCAGCTTGTAGCAGACAGGTCAAAGTCTATACAGACACAGGATCTGACAAGTATATTTCCCTAGGACCTCTTCCTCCTGTTTTCCAGAGTAATGTCTAGACCAATTATTTTTGCTATTTTATATTTTTCGGAGTATAAGATGCACCAAATTTTAGAGGCAGAAAACAAGGAAAAGGGTGGCATACAAATCTAAATAATAATAATAATAATAATAATAATAATAATAATAATAATAATAATAATAATAATAATGCTGTTGCACAGATTATCCATTGGAACTTGTGCCAGAACTACCATTTACTAGTGGCAAAGAATTGGTGGGATCATAATCCAGAAAAAGTGGTCGAAAATGAGCAAGCAAAACTACTGTGGGACTTCCGACTTCAGACTGACCGAATTCTGAAGCATAACACACAAGATATCCTGATTGTGGAGAAAAAGAAAGTATGGATCATCGACATCGCAATCCCAGGGGACAGCCACAGGAGGAGGAGAAGCAACTAGAGAAATTAGTGAAATACGAAGATCTAAAAATTGAGCTGCAACAATTCTGGCATAAGCCGGTGAAAGTGATCCCAGTGGTACTTGGCACGCTGGGCGCAGTGCCAAAGGATCTCAGCGGACATTTGAAAACCATCAGAATTGACAATATCTCCATCTGTCAATTGCAAAAGGCCGCTTTACTGGGATCGGCAAACATAATTCGCCGCTACATCACGCAGTCCTAGGTGCTTGGGAAGTGCCCGACTGGTGATGAAATACGAAATCCAGCATAGTGATCTCGTTTGCTGTGCTGTATTGAAATAATAATAATAATAATAATAATAATAATAATAATAATAATAATAATAATGTATTCTGAACCAAATGGTGTAGTAATATATCATTTAATAAAATACCAGTGTAGTAGAATACTTTTTACAAACATGTACACTTTTACAAACTTCAAACTTGCCAAGTTTGAACCCGTAACCCTGCAGTCTTCAAACTTGACAGCTTTAAGACTAATGGACTTCAACTCCCAGAATTCCTCTTCCAGTCAAGCTAGATAGAATAATTAGAAGGCAAACCCCCCCCCCTGTTTTTGCAAAAAATCGGCCATTTTCCGTCCATTGTTTTGGCAAAAAGTGGGTGAGAAAATGGTCTGAGAAACCTGCAGAGAACTCCTGGGTACAGAGAAATGGCAAAAATGCCCCCACTTTCTGAAAAGCAGACTGTTTTCACCAATTTTTCACAAAAATTGAGACATTTTTGCCTTTCCCAAGTCTTCAGGAGTTCTCTGCAGGCTTCCAAGACCCTCTGTACAAAAATGGGGTGTGGGGGCAGGGCTTCGGGACAGCCAAAATGGCTGCATTTGGTGTATAAAACGGACCGACATTTCCACCCTCTTTTGATTGGGGGGGGGGGAGGTGCATCTTATAGTCCAAAAAATACGATATGTATATATCTTATGCCTATTTTTTCACAAAGCACTTATAAGGAGTCCTTAATCACGAACAGAAGCATGGCAGATTACAGACAAATGTCCTAATGATAAATAGCTCTTGAAATTGAAGGTATGTTTAATTTCAGGAAGGAAAGTAAATTTGATGTAAATTTAAATTGGTCTTTATTCTGCTTAGGACAAGACCAGTAATGTGGATCATAGTTATACACTAGTGTAAAATATAATGAGTCCTTCAAGAGCTTGCCTGGGCTTGAATCTCATGGTAGTAGTGCCTGGTCCACTGAAGAGATGGGCTGAGCATAGCAATAGCACTTAGACTTATATACTGCTTCCTAGTGCTTTTACAGCCCTCTCTAAGCAGTTTACAGAGTCAGCCTCTTGCCCCCAACAATCTGGGTCCTCATTTGACCCACCTCGGAAGGACAGAAGGCTGAGTCAACCTTGAGCCGGTGAGATTTGAACTGCTGAACTGCAGCTAGCTAGCAGTCAGCTGAAGTAGCCTGCAGCATTGCATTCTAACCACTGCACCACCTCGGCTCTTCCTTGCATCCTTCTTGAAGGGTACCCAGGAAGGTAGGGATAAGACAGGGGTGTCAAACACAATTTCATTGAGGGCTGCATCAGGGTTGAGTTTAGCTGGGGTGGGCGTGTCAGGGGTGCCTGTGGCAGCCTGAGTGCCTCTGCCAGTGAGAATGGGCTATTCATCTTCATTTTCAGCAGGGATGGCCTCCTGCAACCTTCTGCCAGTAAAAACAGAGCTTGGGAGGGCTGCAGGCTCCGTTTTTGCTGGCAGAGGCACTGCAGGCAAGTCCTTCCAGGGCAGCACCACCGGCCAGATCAGATCGAGTCTTCGGAGAGGGGCGGCATATAAATCTAATTGATAATAATAATAATAATAATAATAACAACAACAACAACAACAACAACAACAATATTAACAACAACCCCATGGGCCAGATCCAGCCCATGGCCTTGGAATTCAACACCCCTGGTATAGGAGAAGAGCAGGCAGACCGGGAGGAGAGGGGAGTTAAGGGCATCATCAGTTTAGTGTTCCCACAAGTTCTCAAGTCCAACAACCCCTTCTGAATTCCATTGAGTATCTGGTATCAATTTACCGTTGAACATTGGTTGACCAGATTCTTGGCATTGGTTGGAATAAATAAGCTGGGCTGCCATTGATTGTCTCTTCCGACACCCCACGCTCCTAATGCTCCAGACGGAGATGGTTGGGCAGCCCAGAAGCTTGTTTCCTAGCAACTACAGAACCACAAATATCTTCTTGCGAGGCCACCCAGAGGACACTGTACCAAGCCTGAACTCAACCAAAGTGACAACTGTGTTGCCAAGAGATGGGAGCTGAAGGCAGTGTGGGTTGTGTTGAAGCTGGAGGAGGAATCGTCATCACATGCTCTCAAACTTCCAACATCAGATGTAAAATAAATAAAATGCAATCATGATTCTAAGCTTAGATGCTCAAATAAACAATGAGTGTTCAATAAACAAAGACAGTGAGTATCAATGTCTATTGGGGAAAATATAGAACCGTCGTGGCCTGTATCAATAGGGTTGGGGGCCAGTGAATTTTCATAAACCTCTATCACTGTCTGGTTCAATTCTGCAACCCAACAAGACTGACACAGACTTCAGAAGGAGAATAAGAACTGCAGAAAACACCATGGCTGCCAACCTGCCTTCCATTAAGGACCTGTTACTGCGCGAGTCAAAAAGAGGGCGGGAAAAATATTCCTGGACATAAACTGTTTCAACTCCTACCCTCAAAACGACGCTACAGAGACAAGTAGACACAAGAACAGTTTTTTCCCGAACACCATCACTCTGCTAAACAAATGATTCCCTCAACACTATTTACTAAGTCTGCACTTCTATTACTACTAGTTTTTTTCTTCATCATTCCTATCAGCCATGTCCTCCCACTTATGACTGTATGACCCCAGAGATTCGAACTGCCCCCACCCTCCTCACCTTTCGCAAGAGTCTTAAGACTCATTTATGTCGTCAGGCATGGGGCAATTAGATCAACTCCCCCCTCCCATTTACGAAATGTGATCTGTGGTTGTGAATGAATTGGCTGACTGATTTTAATATATATGGGATTTTAGTAGTAATTTTTAAATAATTAGATTTGTTGACGTATAGTTTTGGTATCTTGTGAGCCGCCCCGAGTCTTCGGAGAAGGGCAGCATACAAATCAATAATAATAATAATAATAATAATAATAATAATAATAATAATAATAATAATATTCAATAAAAGTTGTTTTGTAGCTACGATGCCATGTATTAGACATGCCAATCTGAATACCAGCAAGAAACAGCGGGTTTAAATCAAGTGGAAGTAGATTTTTGCTGGACACCAAGACATCTTAAACTTAAGAGCAGTTCCAATTTGATTCCCAGAGTTTTTCCATGAAACTACTAATTAGGTTCAACCGAACTGCCCAGGAGCAACTTAAAAGCTGAAAATAAGGGTGCTTATAACTTGTTCTCCTAGGAGCAGTACAGGAGACAGTAACAATGACTTGTACTAAAAGAGCAAAATGAAAAGCACAGTTTTTATAATTATAAAAAAAATACAATTTAAGAGTGGTTGGGAACCTTGGGAGTCTTTCCTATTAATGTATTTTTCTGTATATCTGTGCTCTGAAAAACAGTTCTTTAAAAACTTTTCAGAACAATGCTGCATGTTCTGTATCCTTAAGACTTTTATTAATATTGTTTCTTCATTGCTCATTTGACCCCTATGACAATCATTAAGTGTTGTACCTCAGGATTCTTGACAAATGTATATTTTCTTTTATGCACAGTGAGAGCATCTGCGCCAAAGACAAATTCCTTGTGTATTCAATCATATTTGGCCAATAAAGAATTCTATTATATTCTATTTTAATGTATCTTTTCTTTTATATTCTATTCTATTCTCTATGTAAAAGGGATTTGCGCTACATACCTTTCTTTCAGATTGATGTTTGGCGAAGGGAAAAGATGAGGATCTCAGCACTCTTGGCTATGCTTCTATTTTGTCCTTGAGAACTCAGAGCGGGAAATCTGAACAGGAACTCAGAAATCTGAACGGGATGTCTAGCTTCTGCACAGTTTAACCGATTGTAGGTCTACTGGTTGCAGGTAACCAGAAGGCAAGAAAGAATATGTCAATGGTGGCATTCACTAAATGAATATACCAGCCTCTAGAGCTGTCCTTTAGAAGATTAAACTGGGAAAGGCATCTTAGCTGATTAATGAAAAAAAGCACGGATGACAGCAGTCTTCCAATATCTCAGGGGCTGCCACAAAGAAGAGGGAAGCAAGCTATGGTCCAAAACACCTGAAGGCAGGACAAGAAGCAACAGGTGGAAACTAATCCAGGAGATAAGCAACCTACAAGGGTCGCCCAGAAAATAATGTACCACATTTTTTTCTCAGCCTACAGTAATCGTACGAATGCAAAACTTTAGATATACGTTATTTGAACTGTGAGTAATGTGTGTGTAAATTTTGCGTTTCTTCAGACAGATTGCATTTTCGAAATGACGTCTGTAAGTGACGTATGTTACAAGCAGCGTGTCATCATTAAATTTCTCACTCCGGAGAAAGAAACTGCTGGGAACATTCACAAACATTTGTGTACACTTTAGGGAGAATCTGCAGTCGACAGAAGTACGGTTAGTCGCTGGGCACAGAGGGTGTGGCCGTTAGAAGAACAGAACAGAAGAACAGAGGGCGAGGCCATTGAAACAAGGAGTGGTACCGACAGGGCATACAGGGCCTTGTGTCTAGCTGGAGGAAGGCCATAGAAGATATTACATGGAAAAATAAGGAGCATACAAAGAAGAAGAAACATCATTCTTTCTTGTGCGCAAGTTTCATTGTGTTCAATAAATAATTGTTGAAGAAAAAAAAAGTGATGTATTACTTTCTGGGTGGCCTTCGTAGAACCATATGGGAGGGCATGTGAGGTGTTGCCCTATATTAGCTCTAGTGCACATTGACCACCTGATATTTGGCCTTTGGGGAAGGCCATTTCGCCCTCCAGACGCTTCACGAAGTCCATCTTCTGAACGTCTGGTTTGTCTCTTGGTGGTGTTTTGCACTCTGGGGTCCAAGGAAGCTTCAGGGAATGGGGTGCAAAAAGCCGCCCAACAGACAAACAGGAGGTTTGGAAAACCCATTGTGTTGCTTTTTGCATTTCGGAGGGTTCATGGAAGCTTCCCTGAAGCCCCAGAGTGTAAAAATCCAGCAACAGACAAACCAGAAATTTTGAAAATGGATTTCTGGTTTGCCCATTGTGTTGTATTTTGCACTCTGGGGCTTCAGGAAGCTTCCCTGAACCATCCAAAGTGCAAAAAACAGCATATCGGGCAAACTGAAAGTCTGTTTTTCTGAACTTTTGGTTTGGCCATTTTTTTCACTGTCCCAGGCTTCATTGAGGCCGGTGCCCTTTCACAGGGATGGGGGGGGGGCTGTTGTGCACATACACAGGGGCAGTGCAGGGGGGGTACATGTATGGGTGGAGGGAAGGGGTGTGGGCATGTGCACGCATGCTAGCACACCCACACATCCCCTTTTGGCAAGTGAACCAAGAAGCTTTGCTGGCCCAGCTGTCTCGCTGCACTGAGAAATGCTGATTTTACTACTTTTATGCTTGCTGAATATTATATTTTAAGTGATCCTAACCTAAATAGGGCAATACATTTTCTAATGTGCATTTCTAAACATGCTGCCCTTAAGAGGCATCTAATTCAAGATGTTTCCAAGATTACTGTGTTATTAAAATAAATCCTCCATTTAAAAAAAACACAAACCAACAAACCAAAAAGCTGTGCATCTTATTGCTGTTGCAGGGACCAATTTCCTTTGCTCAAGCTGTTTTTATATCACCCCATGGGTAACTTGTAAATTTCCGCCCAATTTTGTCTGTTAGATTCTGAGTGCTATTTAATCGCCTTGTTAATATAGATCACTCAATATGAGAGCAAAAAAGAAGTATTGGCTGCTCCGTCTCCATTGTACATAGATTGCGCTGCTACACCCCAGGCACCCATTGTGGTTGAGGAGAGGAACAGAAGAGGCCTCCAAATTCTTCCAGATGGAACTGAGACCACCATGTTCTTCGCAGAGTTTTTGCTGCCCTGCTAATTTCCTTTTTCTAATTTCCGGTCAATTTTTGGCTCTCTGCGCATGCACGGAAGGAAAATTACCCCTCTGTGCATGTGAGGAAGCCAAATCGCATGAGGGGACACGTGCGCCCACTCACTACATTCACCCACACGAAATGTCGTGATATGCACTGGTAGGAGAAGGTAAAGAAACCATCAATGCAGGGAATGTCTTCATGCTGAACTGCCTTTTCATTCTCACCTCTCCTTTAGCCGACAATTCCACCACACCATCGGCAACGAGATGGAGGCTCCATTGTGCTAACTGTCCTTGGCAAACAAGGTGTGGGTGGGCTCTTCACTGTAATGTTTGCAACCACTTCTTGCTCTCCCTCTCTCAGGGGAATCTGCATTTGTTAAAGTATTTTATTATTCATGTCTCTTACTGTACTTTTCAAGAAGGCTATAAACAGATCCATAGACGTGGGTTTTCATAAAACACATGATTGGTTAGATAAAAAGATGGACTGTTCCCAGCTATGTCACATGAAACAATCTCTACTAATCGTACCAGCCCAGTATTGGCACATTTTTCTCTCTCATGTAGTTCAAATGGAATCAAAGCTTAATTATTCTCCAAACAAGATAAAGATAGCAGTTTGGGGGAGAGAGATGGCATTAGAAAAAGTGCAGAGAAGAGCGACAAAGTTGATGAGGGGACTGGAGGCTAAGAAGGGTTGCAGGAACTGGGCATGGCTAGTTTGATGAAAAGAAGGACCAGGAGAGACATGGTAGCAATGGTCCAATATTTCAGGAGTCAACCCCTTCTCCAAAGCACCTGAGGGTAGAACAAGAAGCAATGGGTGGAAACTAAACAAGGAGAGAAGCAACTTAGAACTGAGGAGAAATTTCCTGACAGTCAGAATGGTTGCTCAGTGGAAGTGCTTGCCTCCAGAAGATGTGAATGTCCTAACACTGGACGTTTTAAAGAAGTTGGATAACCATCTGTCTGAAGTGCTGTAAGGTTTCCTGCCTAAGCAGGAGGTTTGACTAGAAGACCTCCAAGGTCCCTTCCAACTCTGTTGTTGTTATTATTATTGTTTAGTGTCAATTTTAAGGCTCAAAGTAAGCATCCAATGTCATTCCAAACATCCACATCATCACAATTTTGAATCTAAATCCATCTAAATGAATGAATTGCTCCTCCTGCTTAGGTCTGCACAAGTCATCTCTGAAGACTCACAAAGTGTTCTTGAGTGGGGGACAGAACATTTCTCAACAGCTGATCCCCTTCAAAAAAGGCACAAGACGAACCTGAAGACCTCCTCCTTCTCCCAAGTCTATGGATGCTGCACTAGTTCTGTCTTTGCTGCTTTAATCCTAGGTCCTTTCGGCAACAGCTTTCTCCACTGATGGTTCTTATATATTTGCATTTATATTTAGCCTTGTTCTTTTAATACATTTCCCTGAGAAAGTTGACACAGGGTGACTAATACATTCACACGTGAGAAAGAAACTGCCTCTCCAAGCTTGGTGACAGAGGGGCATTGAGACGTTCTTCTAAATCATTATTTATGATTATGATTATGATTGGTATTGATTGTGATTATGATTATGATTACTATTACTATTATTTCAACAATACAACACAGCAAACGGGATCACTGTGCTGGATTTTGTATTTCATCACCAGTCGGGCGCTTCCCAAGCACCTAGGACTGCGTGATGTAGCAGCGAATTACGTGTGCTGATTCCGGTAAAGCGGCCTTTTGCAGGTGGAGATTTTGTCAATTCTGATGGTTTTTAAATGTCCACTGAGATCCTTTGGCACTGCACCCAGCGTGCCAAGGACTATAGTGATCCCTCATTTTTTGTGCGGGTTGTGTTCCAAGACCACCCGTAAAAAATGAATTTCCGTGAAATAGAGGAGAAATATTTTTGTATGTATTTAACGAGTATTTGGACTTTTAAAACCCACCCTTTGCATTAAACAGTCATTCTATCATGTTTCTCAGCTGGAACTACATGTGATATCCTACCAGTTTCTTTCTTTAATAAAGTACAGTAGTACGGTAGAAGAATTTTATGAATTTTTAATGGATTTAAATTTTTTAGTGGATTTAAGCCCCCTTTGAAAACCCGTGAAGTAGCGAATCTGCAAAAGATGAACCGTGAAGTAGCGAGGGATTACTGTATCATCATCATCATCATCATCATCATTTGGATTTATATGCCGCCTTTTCTCTTCTTCTCCCTGCTCCTTCTCCTTCCACAGAGCCGGCTGCTACATTTCGCATTTTCCCATTGCAGTGGAAAGCCCAGGATCCACTTGGACATCTAGTCACCCAGGGTTGGATGGGCTGTCGTAGGAAGCTCGTTCCACATGTGAGATGGAGCTGGAGGATGGGCCACGCCTCCCCCGATGGCCAACCTGACCCTGGGTGGACCAGTTTTTAAATTATTTGAATCCCCCCACTGTTCTTAGGCAATGTGGACAAAACCACTCAGGCTACCTTTCGGGTCACCACTGACATATTTATCTGGCTATAACAGGAGGGGGTGGAATCTATCTCCTTTCAATGCAATGAGTCTTTCCCAGGGATAGGCCAAGTTGGCTCTCCTATGACTTGTGGACTTCAACTCCCAGAATTCCTGAACCCATCATGCTAGCTGAGGAATTCTGGGAGTTGAAGTCCACATGTCATAGACAAGCCAACTTTGCCTATCCCCGGGAGTCAGGACTCTAGCCTAAGCTGCAGATTTCTTGGTGGGCTCTCACCAGCTATCAATAAGGTTCTGGGCTACTTCAAGGGTGGGTTGCTTTTTTTTGAGATCAGCCTATATTGACTAAGAATTTATCTATCTATCTATCTATCTATCTATCTATCTATCTATCTATCTATTTATATTATTATTATTATTATTATTATTATTATTATTATTATTATTAATTTGGATTTCTATGCTGCCCTTCTCTGTAGACTCAGGGCAGCTAGCTGCTAAGATTTAAAAGTTAACACCATCCCCTCACATTATTCTATAAACAACTGAAAACTGGCACCAACCTTCCAGTGTCGGAATCACAGGATCCCTGCAATTTGCCTTATTAAGCAGCCTGGCTTCAAATGTCAGAGGCTATGCCAGCCCTCTCTAATAAATGACACGATCATCCATAGAGGTAGAGAGCTAGGTTAGGAGAGAGGGAGGGAGAGAGAGAAGGAAGGGGGAAGGGAGGGAAAGAGATTGGGGACAGAGAGAGAGGTGAATGGAAAGAGAGAGAGAGAGGAGGAAGGAAGGAGAGAGAGAAAGAAGAAGGGAAAGAGTGGGGAAGAGAGAGGGAGAAGGAAGGAGGGAGAGGGAGAGAGTGGGGACAGAGAGAGGGGTGAATGGAAAGAGGGGGAGAGAGAGAAGGAAGGAGGGAAGGAGAGAGAATGAAGGAAGGAGAGAGGGAAAGAGAGAGAGAGAGAAGGAAGGAGGGAGAGGGAGGGAGAGAGGGGGAAAGGGAGAGAGAGAGAAGGAAGGAGAGAGAGAGAGGAAGGGAGGGAGAGAAGAAAGTTTTCCATATCTTATTGGATGGATGAAGTAAAAGATAAAAATGTAGATATGAGTATCAATCTCCACTGCAAAGGCTAAACTTGTGGGACACTCAGAAAACAGGGACATTATCAGCAAACCCAGAATGTCCTCTACCAGAATCTTTTCTCAGTATTCAGCACTTCAGCCTTAAGAAAAGTGGTATTATAACTGCAGTATTTAATGCAAATTATTGCACTTATACAACTGTAAAGAAGATCCAAAGTCACTTCCTTACATCTCTTTCTTTTCTTTTCTACTTTTTTCTTTCTTTCAACTTTGTTCTTTATGCACTTTAGCGTACTTATATTATTATTATTATTATTATTATTATTATTATTATTATTATTAATTAGATTTGTATGCCGCCCCTCTCCAGAAACTCGGAGCGGCTCACAACACAAAACACGGTACAAATCCAACAATAAAAAGCAATTTAAAATCCTTAGTATAAAAAAGTATTTTAAATATAAAATATACTATTTTAAAATATTTAGTATTTCCTTTTCCTTTTTTCCTTCTTGCTCCATTTTAATTCATATTTACTTTAATCTTATTTTAAAACCTTCAATAAAATTGTATTTTTAAAATGTTTTTTTTTTTAAAAAAAAAGAAAGTTGGTGATAAATGTGTTTCCAATCATTTGCTTTTCTTGGATATATATATATTACGTACATGGCAATAAACTTAGTGGAAAAAATAACGAAAAGGCCAACACCAAGGGAAAAAAAGAAAGCCTAATTGAATTAAGTTTCAGTATTCTAACAATGGCAATTCTTAAATCAACTGGGGGTCCAGGAAATTTTATTGTTCACAGGTCCCCCTGGTGATAAAAGCATGAAAGCAGCATAAATAGAAGCAACCTAAAGTTAGGCTGAATTTTCAACCCAGCATGCAATTTTAGTCTAAAGAGGAAGTTAAATCTCTAGCAAGTACAAGAATGCATATTTCTCAACTTTGGCAGCTTAGAGTTATGTGGACTTCCACTCCCAGAATTCCACAGCCAGTCTGTGCAATAATGTAATTGGTCTGTGACATGTGATACAATCAGTAGTGGGTTGCTACCGGTAAGGTAGGGAACGGCGCACCAGTAGCAGCTGCCAGATTGCGCAATGCGTGCGGCCACTATGGTGCCAGTCACCCCAAAAGATGGGTACTGCCATCTTTTTTCTGTGTTTTTGCTTCATGCGCAGGGCACGGAACTGGTAGTAAAAAAATTAGGATTTCACCACATGCGTACTAAGTCATCAGGAAGAGTCCACATTGCCATAAGATTTTCGTGGTCTATCTCTCCATACTCATTAGTGCCAATGGCATGTCTGATAAGGTGGGTTGCCACATTCTGGTCACAGAGTTTGGCAATCCAGGCCTTTCTCCAAAGTAGCAGGTCTGGTTTTGTTTTCTCTTCTCTGCTACATCCGGCTGACTTATATTCAGGTTGTGTTCAGTTATGATTCTGAAATCTTTCTTCCCAAATATTATTACCAAACCACGTAGCTGCCACCTCTGTACTTGTGCATTTCATTTCTTTTTGCCTAAGTGGAGCATTTTGTATTTTTCACTGCTAAATTTCATTTTGTTACTTCCAACTCATTTTGTCTAAACCATCATGATCGTTTTAAATTTTATTTCTCTTTTTCTAAGTTATAAGCTATCCCACCAATTCAGTCTCTCCTGAAAAATCTGATAAGCAATCTCTGCTCTTCTTTTCAAGGCTTTAAGCCACGGAGTCTGGAGTTAAAGTGCTTTCAACAGGTTTCAATTTAGGCATTAAGGAGGAAATATAGGTTATCCCACTGCATGGAAATTATTCCAAGCTGCCAACACACATAAACCAAACTTGTTATTTTTTATGCAGAAAGGATAACATTATTTGAAGCACCTGGATAAACTAGGCACACTTGTCTTCTGAAAAGACAAGAATGCCTAGTGCTTCATTCTTCAACACCGTAACCAAATCAATAGACCAATGAAATGCAGTGGACCTAGCATACTTGGACTTCAGTAAAGCATTCGATAAAGTGGACCACAACCTATTTACTCTGCAAATTGGAAAAAAATGGGATAGATAACAACATAACCAGATGGATCCACAACTGGCTGACCAACCGCACCCAGTGAGTAGTCTTCAACAGATCCAAATCCACATGGAAGAAGTAAGCAGCAGGGTATCACAAGGTTCAGTCCTAGGTCCAGTATTCTTCAATATGAGGCTTCTTTTTGTTCCCTCGGATTAAGGCAGCCCTGAAAGGAACCCGTATTTCATCCATAGAAGAGATCCAATCAGCTGTGACGAAGACCTTATGAGAGGTCCCCGAAGATGCCTTCCAGGACGTGTACCGGTCATGGCAGAGTCACTAGAAAAAATGTGTAGAGGCCCAAGGACAGTACTTTGAAGAATTTTAAGTGTTTGTGCAAATCAGTTCAATAAATTACTTAAGAATAATAATTGCATTACTTTTGGAACGCACTCTGTATATTCATTAACGACCTAAATGAAGGAATAGAGGGAGAACTAATCAAATTTGCAGCTGACACTAAGCTGGCAGGCGTAGCCAACACCCCAGAGGACAGGCTCAAAATACAGAAGGATCTTGATAGACTAGTACTGTGGGCGGAAAACAACAAAATGAAATTCAATGTAGAGAAAAGGAAAATCCTACACCTAGATAAGGAAAAACTAAGACATACATACAAACTGGGCAAAACCACATTCAACAGTAGTGATTGTGAAAGGAATCTCAGTGTCTTGGTGGGTAACCAGCTAAATATGAGCCAGCAATATGCATCAGTGGCTAAAAAAACCCAGACACAACCTTAAGCTGCATCAACAGAGGGATACATTCCAAAACTAGGGAGGTACTAATGCCACTCTAAAAAGCCCTAGTTAGACCACACCTAGAGTAATGCATTTAATTTTGGTCACCACACTATAAAAAAGACATTGAAACACTAGACAAAGTGCAGAAGAGAGCAACCAGAATGATAGAGGAACTGGAAACCAAAACACATGAGGAAAGGTTGCAGGAACTAAATAGCAATAGCACTTGGACTTATATACCACTTCATGGTGCTTTACAAACCTTTTAAAGTGGTTCCAGATCCATCATATAACTCCCAACAACCTTAATCCTCATTTTACCCACCTCAGAAGGATGGAAGGCTGACTCTGAGATCTTGAGTCTGGTCAGCAGAAGCAGCCTGCAGTTCTGTATTCTAACCACTGCACTGCCACAGCTCCACGATGAACATTTGTAATCAGACAAGAAGTGATTAAATATCAGAAGGAAAATTCCCCAAAGAGAAATCTTGGCTTAATGACCCTGTAGTTCTTTGAAAGATTTCAATAGGCATAATGACCTACGGACATTATATACTTGGATTTTCAAAAAATTGTTGACCAAGCTCGGTCTCAAAGACTCTTAAGTAAACTTAGTGGCCACATGATATAAAACTCTTCCATTTCCTAATTGGCCTTTAAAAAAGAAAATGAAGAATTTAACAGGCTTATTTTCAATAGAGCAAAGGTCAGAAGTATATCCCTCAAAGTTCTGTGTTCTTGATACTCATCTTGACTTTTGATAAGCTACAGATTATGTAACTCAGAGAAAGAAAATAAAAAAAAAGATTAGGAGGAGTTCCAGAAGGACTTGTGTAAACCGGATGAACTGCACAAAGAGCAGCTACATACTGTATATAAATAAATATAAAATGATGCACACAGGGCATCCAATCTACACTTATATAGGATCTGAGCTGTTTGTTCATAACTAGGCAAAATCATGGACCCACAATTCCATAAAGATGTGGATTCTGATTGTGGTAGCTATTTTAAAAAAAGGTGAATACCGAATCAGTTTATTTATTTATTTATTTATTTATTTATTCAATTTTTATGTCGCCCTTCTCCTGGGACTCAGGGTGTCTTACAACATGTTAGCAATAGCACTTTTTAACCGAGCCAGCCTATTGCTCCCACAATCCAGGTCCTCATTTTACCCACCTCGGAAGGATGGAAGGCTGAGTCAACCTTGAGCCGGGGATGAGATTTGAACCGCTGACCTACAGTCAGCTTCAGTGGCCTGCTGTACAGCACTCTACCTGCTGCGCCACCCCGGCTCAGTTGCTATAATTGTAATCAGTTCTATGTTGGGCAGATAGGACAACAGTTAAAAACCAGAAGTTATGAACACCAGCTGGCCATCAAACGGCATGACCCAAAGATCACCAGTCATATCGACAACAAACAACACCAGTTTAACTGGGATGAAACTGAAGTCATTGGCAATGCAAGTATATTGAAGCCTGGCATTCTACCAATGAGTCCATCAACAAACACACTGAGTTAGAATCAGCCTATGAACCAATAAGGAAGTGGCCCATTTGAGCCCCCAATCAATGTCCAAACCGATCACCTGATCACCTGTTGAATTCTGCATCTCACAGCAACCAATGAGGAGTCACAGGACCAGAATCTGCCTTGTGATTTAACCAGTTGCATGATTCAGTCTGGGGATTGAAGGGAGGTTGAACAACTAGCCTCGTTGTGCAACTGGAACAATCTAGAACTGAACACACTCAAAAACGTAGAAATGGTGATAGACTTTAGGATAAACCCTCCCATCCTTCCACCTCTCACAATGCTAGACAACACATTATCAACAGTAGAGACCTTCAAATTTCTAGGTTCTATCATATCTCAAGACCTAAAATGGTCACCTAACATTAAAAAAGTTGTCAAAAAAGCACAACAAAGAATGTACTTTCTGTGCCAACTCAGGAAGCTCAAACTGTCCAAGGAGCTGCTGATCCAGTTCTACAGAGGAATCATTGAGTCGGTCATTGAGTCGGTCATCTGCACCTCTATAACTGTGTGGTTTGGTGCTGCAACCCAACAAGACCGACACAGACTTCAGAGGGGAATCAGAACTGCAGAAAAAGCAATTGCTGCCAACCTGCCCTCCATTCAGGACCTGTATACTGCACGAGTCAAAAAGAGGGTTGTAAAAATATTTATTGACCCCTCACATCCTGAACTGTTTCAACTCCTACCCTGAAACCGTTGCTACAGAGCACTGCACACCAAGACAACTAGACACAAGAATGTTTTTTTCCCGAACGCCATCACACTGCTAAATAAATAATCCCCTCAACACTGTCAAACTATTTATTAAGTCTGCACAACTATTACTAGCAGTTTTTTCTCATCATTCCTATCACCCATCTCCTCCCACTTAGGACTGTATGACTGTAATTTGTTACTTGTATCCTAAGATTTTTATTAATATTGATTGTTTCTTCATTGCTTATTTGACCCTCATGAAGTGTTGTACCTCCTGATTCTTGACAAATGTGTCTTTTTCTTTTATGTACACTGAGAGCATATGCACAAAAGACAAATTCCTTGTGTGTCCAATCACACTTGGCCAACAAAGAATCCTATTCTACTCTAAAAAGAAGCAACCTCAGAGAATGTAACCCTTGCCAAGGCCTGTAACCCGAAACTACCAATACTCTCAACAATTTCTAAGGTGGATTTCATTCTAAATATCAATCAGGAAGAAATAAAAAAAAATAAAACTGTGAATGTTATAATGCCAAACGTTGCATCTGCAGTGTGATAAGAAGTGCTGGTTGGCCTCTCTGTGAAAGGATGTATTGCAATGAGATGAAAAATGTGCAGAAGTCTCTAATATCGGGTCTCTTTTGCTACAAAATGGATCAAATGAGAGGGAACGTGATCGAAGTGTATTAAATCGAACATGGCATAGAGAAAGCCCACAGATTTTTATTATTTTTATTTTAAATCTTTCAAACATTATGACTAGGAGTGATCCCAAGCTGAGAGGGGAGAGATTTTGTGCTCTTCCACAACCGGCATTTCTCCAGTCCTTAAACTGGCAGAAAAATAAGCTGGCATAAAAAGTTCCTTTGAAGTAGAACAGCTAAATAAAGTTACTTTAAGCTGCCACTTCCATGGGCTACAGATGAGAGGAAGGCCATCAAGGAAGATGCATGTCTTAAAAATGGTTCACAAGTCATCTTTGAGCCAGGAGGATTGCCTTTAAAAGAAGAGAAGTAGTTTGTAACAAAACACAAGTTAACTTTTCAAATTTATTGTCATAATGTGTGTTGATGGGCAACTTTGATGGCTTGAAAGAGGGATGGGATCAACTGATGGAGAACATTTAGGCAAGAAAAACAAAATGCACAGGTACAGTATATAGAAAATACGATTTCAGTAATAGAGTGGTCAACGCCTGGAATTCACTACCGGACTCTGTTGTTTCTTCCCCCAATTCCAAAATCGTCAACCTTATCTACAGTAGACCCCTCCCCTTTTCTAAGAGGTCTGTAAGGGGCGTGCACAGGTGGACCTTTGTGCCTACCGTTCCTGTCCTAATGTCTTTTTATCTTTTCTATCTCTACTTTATATTTATTTTAAACATACTACAATACAATACTATATTTGTATGACAAATAAAATAAATAATAAAATAAATAAATAAAAATAAAATATGTGGTACATTGCTCAACATTAGTAACTGTGAGAGGGATCTTGGAGTCCTAGTGGACAACCATTTAAATATGAGCTAGCAGTCTGAAGCAGCTGCCAAAAAACCCAACACAGTTCTAGGCTGCATTAACAGAGGGATAGAATCAAGATCACGTGAAGTGTTAATACCACTTTATAAGGCCTTGGTAAGGCCACACTTGGAATACAGCATTCAGTTTTGGTTGCCACGATGCAAAAAGGATATTGAGACTCTAGAAAAAGAGCAGAGAAGAGCAACAAAGATGATTAGGGGACTGGAGGCTAAAACATATGAAGAATGGTTGCAGGAACTGGGCATGGCTAGTTTAATGAAAAGAAGGACCAGGGAAGACATGATAGCAGTGTTCCAGTATCTCAGGGGTTGCCACAAAGAAGAAGCACCTGAAGGTAGAACAAGATGCAATGGGTGGAAACTAAACAAGGAGAGAAATAACTTAGAACTAACGATAAATTTTCTGACAGTCAGAATGGTTGATCAATGGAACAGCTTGCTTCTAGAAGTTGTGAATACCCTAACACTGGAAGTTTTTAAGCAGATATTAGATAACTATCTTTCTGAAGTAGTGTAGGTTTTCCTGCCTAAGTAGGGGTTTGGACTAGAAGACCTCCAAGGTCCCTTCCAACTCTGTTGTTGTTGTTGTTGTTATTATTATTATTATTATTATTATTATTATTATTATGACTATAACTTGTTGTTTGTATCCTTAAGGTTTTTATTAATAATAAACTATTTACCATAAGTCTGCCCTACTATTACTATTAATTTTTTCTCATCATTCCTATCTTCCATCTCCTCCCACTTATGACTGTATGTAACTTGTTGCTTGTATCCTCAAGATTTTTATTAATGTTGATTGTTTCCTAATTGCTTATTTGACCCCATGACAATCATTAATTGTTGCACCTCATGATTCTCGACAAATGTATCTTTTCTTTTATGTACACAGAGTGCATCTGCACCAAAGACAAATTCCTTGTGGGTCCAATCATGCTTGGCCAATAAAGAATTCTATTCTAAATATATTGAATTACTCAGGAATTAACCAGAGCTGGTTTTGCTTTAATTCTGTGCCCAAATGATGTACTCAATAAAGTTTTGCATTAAGAGATTGGATTGCCTCAACAGTGTTTGCACGGTTAAGTTTGTCAGTCGGATGCTTGGCAATTGACTCATATTTATGATGGTTGCAATGTTCTGGGGTCATATTTGCAACCTCCTGACAAGCAAAGTCATAGAAACATAGAAGATTGACGGCAGAAAAAGACCTCACGGTCCATCTAGTCTGCCCTTATACTATTTCTTGTATTTTATCTTAGGATGGATATATGTTTATCCCAGGCATGTTTAAATTCAGTTACTGTGGATTTACCAACCACGTCTTCTGGAAGTTTGTTCCAAGCATCTACCACTCTTTCAATAAAACAATATTTTCTCACATTGCTTCTGATCTTTCCCCCAACTAACCTCAGATTGTGCCCCATTGTTCTTGGGTTCACTTTCCTATTATTCTATGGGGAAGTCAATGGGGAAGCCAGAATCACTTCACAACAATGTGACTAATATAATCACTGCAGTGACTCGCTTAACAACTGTGGCAAGAAAGATCATAAAAACGGGGCAAAACTCACTTAACAAATGTCTCGTTGAGTAGCAGAAATTTTGGGGTCAATTGTGGTCATATGTTGAGGACTGCCTGTATTTTAGGTCCTTCAGAATTCTAGGCCACGTTGATAGCTTGGTAACCTTAGTACCCCATAATATCCTATTGTTTTAATTATCTCTAAAAGGTGCATTCTTCTGGATCACATATAGCTTTTGTTAGAACTCTGTCCACAACTGTTGGGTTGGCAATATAATGGCTGCAGGTGTTGCAGACTGCCACAAGAGGGAGCTAGAGTTTATAGCTTATTTCTCTGAGTCACCCTCTCTGTTTCTCTTTGTCTGGCTACTCACTGTAAATGGCTAACCACTGTTAGGTTTGCTCTGCATTTTCTCTGCAATCTCTCTATATTGTAGTTATATATTATAGATAAATGTGTTTAGGCTTGATATCTTTGTTTGCTGATTATGACAAAGACAATTGGTAAGAAAGTCTAGGTACTTAATAATATTTGATTCGCTTAACAACTGTGGCAAGAAAGATAATAAAAATGGGGCAAAACTCACTTAACAAATGTCTCATTGAGTAAATATGTCAAAGGGTTAAATAAGGTTCAGGAGGGAAGTGATTTTAATAGGAAAGTGAACACAAGAACAAGGGGGCAAAATCTGAGGTTAGTTGGGGGAAAGATCAAAAGCAACATGAGAAAATATTATTTTACTGAAAGAGTAGTAGATCCTTGGAACAAACTTCCAGAAGACGTGGTTGGTAAATCCACAGTAATTGAATTTAAACATGCCTGGGATAAACATATATCCATCCTAAGATAAAATACAAAAAATAGTATAAGGGCAGACTAGATGGATCATGAGATCTTTTTCTGCCGTCAGTCTTCTATGTTTCTATGTCTCTATTTGGATTGGATTGGCGCAGCAGGTAGAGTGCTGTACTGCAGGCCACTGAAGCTGACTGTAGATCTGTAGGTCAGCGGTTCAAATCTCATCACCGGCTCAAGGTTGACTCAGCCTTCCATACTTCCGAGGTGGGTAAAATGAGGACCCGGATTGTGGGGGCAATATGCTGGCCCTGTTTTTAAACAGTGCTATTGCTAACATGTTGTAAGGTGCCCTGAGTCTAAGGAGAAGGGCGGCATAAAAATTGAATGAATAAAATAAATAAATAAATATTATGTGTATGATTTTGGACTGTTTATTTGTAGATTTGTAAATCAACTTTAATTCAAGTGTGTCTGTTGGTTTGTCTGTCTGTCTATCTCTGTCTGTCTGTCTGTCTGTCTGTCTATCTATCTATCTATCTATCTATCTATCTATCTATCTATCTATCTATCTATCTATCTATCTGATTTATATGCCACCCTTCTCCGAGGACTTGGGGCGGCTTGCAACATATAAAAAAGACAATGTACATTGAAATCCAATTAATTAAAGTTAAGAGTTAAATCTAAAAACCAGAAAACCAATTACAATGCACATATCAATTCAGTCAACAAGCCACCATACATTCATCGGCCAGGGGTCAGTGTCTAACGACCCCAAGTCTAGTGGCATAGATGAGTCTTTAAACTCTTATGAAAGTTAGTATATCTGTGTTGGTCTGAGTAGTTATTCACAACTAATCTCAATCTAAACGTTTCTGTGTGTGCACAGCCTTGGTAAACAAGGATTACTCTGCTCATACATTAACAGCTTTCCATTTATCCTCAACTGCTTTGTCAAGGTATTTTTCAAGCTCCTTGCATGGATAACAAGCTGTGCATTGTAGAGTAGAAGAGCATTATGGAAATGAGTAGTTATCACCGAGCTGTGTACATGCTCTGTAATTTGTATCCAACATGATGTGTGCATATGTTTGGGATAAATGATTGCAGTGAGTGGCCAGGCATTGTTGATGGGGCTCTGGAACTCAAGAAAACTCCAATGAACAGCAGGAAACAAATCTTAACTGGGATGATTCCTGATCTCCCGCCCTCCCCCCCACACCCGGAGCAAACACCCTGCCCCCACTGCAAAACCTAACAGAGTTCTAATGTATGACAAAGACATGGACAGGCAAACTGGCCCAGCAAATATTTTCTGGCACTGCGGTTCTGTTTCGACACTGGATACACTCAGAAGTTGGCCGTAATGAATGGGTGCTTCTAGACTGAAATTTGCCCGTCCTTGGTTTTGCTCATCAAAGAAGCCTTTGAGGTGGTTTATTTATTTATTTTGTCAAATACATAACGTGGGATTCAGAGGATATAATCATAGCAAAATATAATAATAGAAGAATAAAGATAAAACATTAGGAATAATATGGAAGGAATAATCATTGGGAATAATAGGATTCATAAAGATGAGTGAGTTCTGCCCCATTTTATTTATTTATTTTTTATTTATTAATAGAGTTGAAAGGGACCGTTAGGTCATCAAGTCCAACCCCCTGCCTGAGCAGGAAACCATACAGCACCCCAGCCAAATGGAAGTCCAATCTCCTCTTGAAGGTGTCCAGAGTTGGGGAGTTCACCACCTCCCCTGGCAGGCAGTTCCATTGGTTGATCGCTCTGACCGTCAGGAAGTTCTTCCTTATTTCCAGGTTGAATCTCTCCTTGGTCAGCTTCCAACCATTGTTCCTCGTCCGGCCCTCTGGTGCCCTGGGGAATAGAGAGACCCCCTCCTCACCGTGGCAACCCCTCAAGTATCTGTAAACTGCTATCATGTCCCCTCTAGACCTTCTTTTTTCTAGGCTGTCCATGCCCAGTTCTCTCAATCTCTCTTCGTAAGTCTTGGTTTCGAGTCCCCTAATCATTTTGGTTGCTCTTTTTTGCACCTTCTCCAGAGTTTCAATGTCTTTTTTGTAGTGAGGTGACCAGAATTGGATGCAGTACTCCAGGTGGGGTCTGACCAGGGCATAGTAGAGTGGTATTAGTACTTCCCTGGTCTTGGAGCGTATTCCTCTGTTGATGCAGCTTAGGATTGAGTTGGTTTTTTTGGCTGCTGCTGCACATTGCTGACTCATGTTTAGTTGATTGTCCACCAAGACTCCAAGATCTCTTTCGCAGTCACTACTGCTGTGTGGGGTATCTCCCAGGCTGTATGTATGTCTAGGGTTCTTTTTGCTGAGGTGGAGGACTCTGCATTTGTCGGTGTTGAACCTCATTTTGTTGGTATGGGCCCACTGTGATAGTCTGTCTAGGTCTTCTTGTACTCTGAGCCTGTCCTCAAGGGTGTTGGCTACCCCCGCCAGCTTGGTGTCATCTGCAAATTTTATTAGTTCCCCTTTTATTCCCTCGTCCAGGTCGTTGATGAAGATGTTAAAGAGTACAGGACCCAGGACAGAGCCCTGTGGTACTCCACTGTCTACTTTTTTCCATGTGGATTTGGTGCCGTTGAGGACAACTCGTTGGGTGTGGTTGGTCAGCCAACTGTTTATCCATCTACATGTGCAGTAATCTACTCCATTTTTTTCTAGTTTGTGGATTAGGAGATTGTGGTTGACTTTATCGAAAGCCTTACTGAAGTCCAAGTATATGACGTCCACTGAGTTGCGTTGGTCAACTGACTTGGTTATGGTGTTGAAAAATGATATGAGATTGGTTTGGCATGATTTGTTTCTGATGAATCCGTGCTGGCTATTGGATATGATCTTGTTTGTTTCTAGGAAGTGGGTAAGTTGGTTTTTTTTATTATTTTCTCCAGTATTTTTCCAGGTATAGAGGTCAGACTGATTGGTCTGTAGTTACCTGGGTCGGTCTTTTTGCCTTTTTTGTGGATGGGGACTACGTCAGCTTGCTTCCAGTCTTCCGGTAGGTCTCCAGTGATCCAGGATATTTGGTAGATGAGAAGGAGTGGTTCCGCTATGGTGTCTGCCAATTCTTTTAGGACTTTGGGGTGAAGTCCGTCTGGCCCCGGTGATTTGTATTCGTTGAGTTCCCTCAGGTAGTCCCTCACTGTGCTTTTGTCTATGTTGAGTTCAGTTCTGGGGCAGTTTGTTGCAGTTAAATTGCAGATTGGTTGGAGGGAGGTTCCCTTTTGTGTGAAGACTGATGCAAAGTAGGCGTTGAGTAGCTGTGCTTGGTTATTGCTGTTTGTGATTTCTCTACCCTCTTCGTTTTTTAGTGTGACGATTGTTTCTTTGATTTTCTTCTTATTGTTGATGTGTTGGAAGAATCTTTTTTGTTGTCTTTGACTTCCGCTGCAAGGTGTTGTTCATATTGTGCCTTTGCTGTTTTTATTTTTTGTTTGCAGGAACTGGCTGTTTGCTGATATTCCGCTTTGGTTATGAGTCCTTCTTTCCATTGTTTGTACTTACCGTGTTTCCCCGATAGTAAGGCAGTGTCTTACTTTCTTTTTACCCCCAAAAGCCCCACTATGTCTTACTTTCGGGGTATGTCTTACATTGGAAAGGAGGCGGGCAAAGGAGGGCGCAGCTCCGGACCCCCCCTTTTCACCCCTTGTCGCCCGAGACAAGGGGCAGCGAGGCAGGGGAAGAGGCGGTGGCTTCCGAGAACATGTTGCTGTTATTTCATTGACAGAAAGCCTGCAGCGAGGCACATCGGAGCAGTAAATGGAATTACTACTCGGGATACAATCTTGCGCCCGGAGCGCCTCTTTAGCCCCAAAACTGTTTCCCTGCAAGTGAGCGGATGTGCACCATCCCCGGAAGCGAGCTAGTTTATGCCCTGGAAACCAGCTACTCTTCCAGCCAAGGCACCTTTTGAAATGGGGGAGACCCCCACCACCTGGCAATGCACAATGGCCCTCCTTGCTCTCCCTTCTCCCCCACCCCACCCCAAGGTTGGGCTTCTCTACGCGCTTCTGTTCAGCCCCAACTCCGAGCGAACCACCTTCCCTCTTTCTCCAACAGAGCGGCGTTGCAAAAAACAACAACACATCTTACCTCTCCCCTTCCCCCAACCCCGGCCTCTTTCACACAACCCGACCCGGAGAGAGCGCTGGAGACGGCGCACGATTCGCAGAAGTTTCTCCTTTGTCGGGCGACAAGGGGTGGAAAGGGGGGGGGGTCCTTTCAAGCAGCGCTGGGCGAAAGAGGGCGGGCGGCCAGCAGCAGAAGGCAAGAGGTGCCTCCTTCTCCGGCTCTCCGGCAGATCGAGCGCGCGAAGAGGCACCTCTCACCTTCCGCCGCTGCTGGCCGCCCTCTTTCGCCCAGCGTCGCTTCGGAAGCCGCCGAACGCCATCAGGGGGGCGCTTGGCGACCGCCTCTCCGCTCGTCAAGTGGCGGTCGCCAAGCGCCCCCCTGACGGCGTTCGGCGGCTTCCGAAGCGACGCTGGGCGAAAGAGGGCGGCCAGCAGCGGCGGAAGGTGAGAAGTGCCTCTTCGCGTGCTCGATCTGCCGGAGAGCCGGAGAAGGAGGCACCTCTCGCCTTCTGCTGCTGGACGCCCGTACTCTTTCGCCCAGCGCCGCTTGAAAGGACCCCCCCCATGGCTTCTGCTGGGGGTGGGGGGGTCCGAACGCCCCCTTCTCCGGCTCTCCGGCATATCGAAGAGGCACCTCTCACCTTCCGCCACTGCTGGCCGCCCTCTTTCGCCCAGCGTCGCTTCGGAAGCCGCCGAACGCCGTCAGGGGTGCTTGGCGACCGCCTCTCCGCTCGCCAAGTGGCGGTCGCCAAGCACCCCCCTGAGGCGTTCGGCGGCTTCTGAAGCGATGCTGGGCGAAAGAGGGCGGCCAGCAGCGGCGGAAGGTGAGAGGTGCCTCTTCGCGCGCTCGATCTGCCAGAGAGCCAGAGAAGGAGGCACCTCTCGCCTTCTGCTGCTGACAGCCCGCCCTCTTTCGCCCAGCGCCGCTTGAAAGCCCCGTGTTTCCCCGAAAGTAAGACATATGTCTTACTTTCGGGGTATGGCTTATATTAGCCGACCCCCCTGAAACCCCCCATATGTCTTACAATCGGGGGGGTCTTACTATCGGGGAAACACGGTAGCTTTTTTTCCTTTTATGTCATCTGCGAGGGCTTTGTTTAGCCATGCAGGTTTAGTTTTGGTTTTCCTGTTTTTCCTTTTCATGGGGATTGCGTTGTTTTGGGCATCTATGATGCTGTTTTTTAGGATCACCCAGGCTTCCTGAGTGGTTTTTCCTTCTAAGAGTTCGTTCTAGGGGCATTGTTCAAGGTTCGCTCTGAGCTTGTTAAAGTCCGCTTTTCTGAAGTCTGGGACTGTAGTGGTGTTGGGTATAGTAGCTAGTGATTGCACTATGTTGAATTTGAGGATGACGTGGTCGCTCTCTCCCAGTTTCCCTTCTTCTTCTGTTCCCTCTATTGTTTCTTCCCTGTTTGTTAGTATTAGGTCTAATTTTGCAACCTTCCTTGTCACAGTTGTTAAATGAATCTCTCCAGTTGATAAGGTAGTAACCTGTTCGTTAAGGGAATGTGGTTTCCACATTGATTTTGCTTGTCAGGAGGTCACAAAAAATGTTCACAGGTCCGTGGGATACAACAATGGTCATAGATATGAACCAGTTGCTATGCATCTGAATTTTGATCACATGTCCATGAGGATGCTAGAAAGGTCATAACTGTGAAAAACCATCATAAATCTTTTGTGTCTTTGTAACTTTTGGATAGGCAAGCCACAAGTGCCTTACAGGTTTTTTTGCCCTTCCTTCTGCAATAGCAATAGCATTTAGCAGTAGAATTTAGACTTATATACCGCTTCACAGATTTTTTTACAGCTCTCTCTAAGCGGTTTACAGAATCGACCTCTTTTCCCCCAACAATCTGGGTTCTCATTTTACCCACCTCAGAAGGATGGAAGGCTGAGTCAACATTGAGCCAGTGGTGAGATTTGAACTGCTGAACTACAGCTAGCAGTTAGCTGAAGTCGCCTGCAGTGCTGCACTCTAACCACTGCGCCACCCCGGCTTCAAAATTAAGATAGCTTAAACCTGCCATTGTAGAGAGATGCATATCCAGGTATCTTGTGTGAATCAGTTTTATTATCCCAGTGGACAAGAATGTAGGACCCAAATTTATAATTAGCTCAACGATTTCCCTTGGGGGAAGTCACCAATTTATTATGAGAATCTATTTTGGTTTGAATATTATGAGGTCTCTAAAGCAATGTTTAGACACTAAAGAGAGACTGAAAAACCTACAGAAGGGACTAATGTCGAATATATGAGGCAAGAAAAATTATCCAATACATTTTTTAAAAAGACTTTTCTCATACTGGAATCTGTAAAATAAAAACACTTGTAATCTGTTAAACTCAATTTTTACTGAGCCCTTGAAATATTAAAGTAGTAATCAGGATTTAATGTTTTATAAAATAATTTTACAGCACAAAAGCAGGGCTGTTCTCTCTCATAACCAATCTATATGTATAAAAGTGAAAACCACTCACACACTAATCACAAAATCTACAGAACCTATAAAGCCTATAAACTTGAAATTTGCCCTGTATGTTTCTCTTCGTTTCTAGGTGCTCACTAAGAAAGAATTTTTCAAAATGAACATCGGAGCATGAATATTTCTTATATTATTATTAACAAGCTTTGATGCTAAGGAGTTCTACTCCCCCTCCTCACTTGAAAAGAAATCTGATCCGAATGAAAATAAAAGCATAGGAGTTTCAGTTTTGCTTTTGCTTTCACAGGAGGAAGCAGCTTTACTACAGAACAGTTGAGCTAAGCTACATCCAGACTCCTTCCTGTCTCCTTCTTGCTTATACAACAAATATTTTTTGAGTTTCCAAACACCCCTCAACTCTCTCACACACTGACAGGATGCTAGCTAGCTGAATACCAATGGATGCTAGTAGACAGAGACAGATTTTCCTCCCTTATTTTCCTCCTCAGTTCAGACGAACCTATTCCTTCTAGCGTAACATCAATTAAAGGGAAAAGAGGCCAAAAAAACCCTTAGGAAAAGATTTACAGATGTGTTTAGGAAAGCGCAAGTAAGGATAGCTGCCTGTTTCTCCCATGGCCAGTTCTATGTGGCATGCTCCAGAGTCAGTTCACATGACAGCCTGGTCATCCTCCAGCCTGAGAGCAAAACCAGGAATATTGTTTACAGGGAGATCCTGGAGGCTTGAAACAGCCTGTTTCCCAACTTCTGGTGGGCCCAGTAGGCTCATGTTTTGCCCTCCCAGGCTCCAAAGCTTCCCTGGTGCTGGGGGAGAGTAAAAATGCCTTCCCCCATTTGGCTCCCCCTGGAAGTAAAAAAATGCCCCCCAGAGCCTCTGTGAGAGCAAAAAATCAGCTGGCTGGCACGTTGGAGCTGAGCTAGAGCAATGGCTTGCCTGCCAGCAGATCTGCCTCCGCGTGCCACCTCTGGCACCTGTGCCATAGGTTCGCCATCAATGGTCTAGGCTTTGCAAATAATGTTTTCATCTGCAACAGAAATTTAGTTTACCATCTCTAATGAGATAATACAGTCCCTTTTTAAACTGCTCATTACTTTTCAAGCTTCAAGCATCAATTTATCAAGCCCCATCACACAGTTTCAAAACAGAGCATAGGTATCTGCTAGTATCATATGAAACAATATTCAATTCAAAAGAAAATAAGAAAAAAGATTCCCTTCAAAGAAATTAAGCATGAACATTTTTCAATAAATGCTTCAGAAAGATTTTGCACGAGAATTTACAGAATTAAGTCATACATTAAGTAAGAATTAAGTCTCTGACCTGTTTGTGCTTACAATAGCTTCTCTAGGTTTTGCTTATTTATTTAAGATTTTTATTTTCAGTCTGAATACTTTACAATAGTTAAGTCAAAAACTATCTTTGGGTGTGTTTTTTCATTATTTGGCTTTGTTTACTATAGGCCTTCGGACAATAACAGCCTTTCTGTGAGTGGATGATTTTTCCCATGAAACATGGTAGGGGTAATCCTTGATGTACTTCCCCCTGACCAACAAATGTTCTTAGTATGATTTTATTGAATGAATGTTAATGAAAGTTTTTAAAGTTAGAATTATTAAAGATTATTTGTATGTACAGTCATACCTCATCTTACGAATCTAATTGGTTCCAGGGGGAGGTTCGTAAGACAAAAGGTTCGTAAGACGAAACATTGTTTCCCATATGAAACAATGTAAAGTCAATTAATCCGTGCAACCAAAAAAAAAACCCCCGCAAAAAAAACCGCTGCAGCCCAGCTGTCACCTTTTAAAACAGTCTGGGGGCTTCTCAGCGACCTCCTGAACGTCGAACGCCAAACCCGAACTTCCGGGTTTGGCATTCGGGAGGCCACCGAGAAGCCCCCAGGCTGTTTTAAAAGGTGACAGCCGGGCTGGGGGGCTTCCCAGCAGTCTCCGAACGCCGAACGCAGAAGTTTAGGTTTGGCGTTCGGCTTCGGGAAGCTGCTGGGAAGCCGCCCGGCTGTTTTAAAAGGTGACAGCCGGGCTGGGGGGCTTCCCAGCAACCTCCCGAACCGAACCCGGGGTTCAGAAAAAATTTGCCTCTTCTTACAAACTTTTTTCGAGTTACGAACCGGCGTTCGGGAGGCTGCTGGGAAACCCTGCCGCCCGGCTGTCACCTTTTAAAACAGCCGCGCGACTTCCCAGCAGTCTCCGAACACCGGTTCGTAACTCAAAAAAAGTTCGTAAGAAGAGGCAAAATTTTTCTGAACCCCGGGTTCGTATCACGAGTTGTTCGTAAGACGAGGGGTTCGTATCTTGAGGTACCACTGTATATTAATTGGATTAACTGTACTATTGTGTCATTGTATATGCTGTGAGCCGCCCCGAGCCCTCGGAGAGGGGTGGCATACAAATCCAATTAAATAAATAAATAAATAAATAATAAATAGAATGCAAAATTTATTTAAGACATTTGTTAAGTGAGTTTAGCTCCATATCACCAGCATGTGTTTGCATGTGCCCCAGTGAGATTTTGCTTCTGCGCATGCACAGAAAGCAAAATTTTGTGTAAGGACATGCACACATGTGATATTTTGCTGATTTTTTTGCTTCCGCACATCCGTAGAAACAAAAAATTGCCAAAATCTTGCATGCAAGCATGTCCTCTCACAAGTTTTTACTTCCTGTGCATGCGCTGAAGCAAAATCTCACTGGAGTGTGCACGCATGCATACTGGTGACTCAGTGCTTTTATTTGTTGAGCTGCTAGGGGTGATATTCGTTTGCCAATCCCTTGCTGTGGAGCGGCTGAGAGCTTCCTTGGCTACTCTCACCATTTGTTCCACTTGCCCATTTGCAGCTGGAAAATAGGGTGACCCCAGTGCATGCGTAATGCCAGGCTCTGCTAGAAACAACTCCATTTGTCTGGCTGTAAATTGGGGCCCATTATAAGACACAATCACGTCCGGGTACCCATGTGTGGAAAATAATTTCTGCAATGCTTTTATGGTTGCAGAGATGGTAGTCGAGTTCATGAGAATTATTTCTAACCAATTGTTCTATGTCAGTGTCTAGGCCTGGCCACCATTTTCATGCAGCACCATTTTCGCTACTGGTACAGAGTGTGGCCCATACTGGCTAACAACCCATTACTGATGGGGATGCTGCAAGTGTGAAAAATGGGCATGTCACATTCTTCAATGCCACTGGAAAATTTGAACCGTCACTAAATGAACCATTGTAAGTTAAACACTACCTGCACATCTGGATCCTATCCAATTTGCCATCTGCTCATTACCAGAAAAGGTATCTGTATGTGTAAGTTAGTTCCCAGAAGTTCCCATCTCAAGAGGCCACAATCAGCAAAACAAATGACATCACAGCTCCACAGAAAGGTCATTTGCTTCTTTATCTTGATGTACAGAACAGAAATTTATACCCACTTTGGAGGATACCCGAGTGCCTAAAACAGTTTAATGTACACAGAAAAGATGCAAGATCAGTAAATCATTTGCATTTGTTTGCTAGTTCTTTGTAATGGATTGGCTGATTTAAGTGATGCCCCGTTTCCCAAAAAACTCTGAGATACTAAAAATTAATATTTGGGGGGAAGTTAAGGTTATGTTTATGTTTCATTTGTTTGGATTGCATGATTGTTTCTTAATAAGGGTTTTAAATATTGTTTTTAATATTGGATTTGTATTTTGTATTGTTTGTTGTGAGCTGCTCCGAGTGCTCGAAAAGGAGCGGCATACAAATCTATTTATTTATTTATTTATTTATTTATTTATTATTATTATTATTATTATTATTATTATTATTATTACTACTACTACTACTTCTTTATTATTATTATAATTATAATTATAATTATAATTATAATTATAATTATTATAATTATAATTATTATAATTATTATTATTATTATTATTATTATTATTATTATTATTATTATTATTATTATTATTATGTATGCAATCGACTGTGGTACCAAACTGGAAAAAATAATTCTCCAAAGCACTTGAGGGTAGAACGAGAAGTAATTGATTGAAGATCATTAAAGAGAGATCCAACCTATAACTTTAGGCTAATAGGCACAGAATCAACCCCGACAAGATGGAGTGGCTGTGGGTTTTGCTTCCCAGGGACACATCCATCTGTCTGTCCATCACCCCCCTCAGAGAGGGTCTGCAACTTTGGCATCCTCCTCAATCCACAGCTGAACTTTGAAGACCATCTCTCAGCTGTGGCAAGGGGAGCATTCGCATGGGTACACCTTGTGCGCCAGTTGTGGCCCTATCTGGACAGGGAGTCATTTCCCACCATCACTCACACCCTTATCACCTTGAGGTTTGATTACTGCAATGCTCTCTACATGGGGTTGCCTTCGAAGAGTGTTCAGAGACTGCAAATTGTGCAAATTGCAGCCGCGTGAGGTATTGTGGGGCTCCCAAGACCTGCCCACATCTCAACATCACTCCATGAGCTGCAATGCTTGCCAATTGGTCTCTGGGCACAATTCAAAGTGCTGGTTATGACCTACAAAGCCCTACATGGCTTAGGACCAGATTATCTTCGGGGCTGTCTTCTGCCTCATGTATCCCAGCAGCTGGTTAGTTCCCAGAGAGTCTGCCTTCTCCAGGTCCCATTGGCCAAACAATGTCGTCAGGCAGGGCCTGGGGGAAGAGCCTTCGCTGTGGCAGCCCCCGCCCTCTGGAACGAACTCCCTCCGGAGATATTTACTGCCCTCTCCCTCCTGGTCTTTCATAAAGCTCTGAAGACCCACCTCTGCCAGCAGGCATGGGGGCCATGAGTGATGAGACTGTCTCCGGCCGATATTATGAATGATTGAATTGGATGATTGGGAATGACCGCATATGGTTTTTTTTATGATCTTATTAATAAGTCTCTTTTAAACAATAATTAGATTTCTTCATAGATATTGTTTTCATTATGTTGTATGCTGCCCTGAGGCTTCGACAAGGGTGGCATAGAAGTCAAACAAACAAATAAATAAACAAACAATTAACCAGAATTAACCAGACAATTAACTTTCAGAGGTTTTGGGTGCTCCATCACTAGGGGTGTTCAAAAAGAGACTGGACAGCCATTTATCTGGAATATTATAGGCGTGATGGCGAACGTATGGCACAGGTGCCACAGGTGCCACGTGGAGCCATATCTGAGGGCACGCAAGGCATTGCCCTATGTCATCTCCTGCGCACATGTGTGAACATGGTCAGCTGATTTTCAGCCTTCTGGAGGATGGGGAGACTGTTTTTGCCCTCCGCAGGTTTCAGGAAAGCCTCTGGAGCCAGTGGGTGGTGAAAATAGGCGTTGATTGCTTACCTGAACGCCTCTTCTCGTACGGTGAGCGGGTACAGCAGTCACATGGGTTGCTCATGTCCAATCCGGTGGAACTGAGCCTAGTATTAAAAAAGCTTGCCGGATCCGCCCCTTCCCCAGAATTCGCGAATCCATAGACTAGGCTCAGTTGTGAAGCTCTGTAGTGTTCAACTCTCATTGTTAGAGGAAGAAAGATATAGACAGATAAAGAAGACACATACAAGGGCGGGAAGTGACTGCTGTACCCGCTCACCGTACGAGAAGAGGCGTTCAGGTAAGCAATCAACGCCTATTCTCCGTACTGAAGGAGCGGGTCCAGCAGTCACATGGGACATACCCAATAGATGGTCCCTAGGGTGGGATTAGCTTGCTATCGTGTGAGATAACGGATTGGAGTACCCTTCTGCCGAAGGCAGCATCCGCTGAAGCATAAGAATCAATCTTGTAGTGCCTGATGAAGGAATTTGGCGAGGCCCAAGTGGCTGCTTTGCAGACCTCCTCCAACGGGGCTTGAGTCGCCCAAGCGGCCGAGGTGGCTGCGCTCCTGGTGGAATGCGCTGTGATGTTCCTTGGAACTGAGAGGGAGGCCGACTCATAGGCCTTAGATATAGTCCCTCTGATCCAACGGCCTATTACTGTTGAAGACACTTTGGCCCCCATGACTCTGGGATGATAGGCTACAAAAAGTGCTTCTGACCTCCGAAAGGGTCCTGTGCGTTGGATATAGATTCTCAGCGCTCTGGTGAGATCCAGGGTGTGCCATCTAATTGCCAAAGGATGGTCTCGTTGGAGGCAGAAGGAAGGTAGGACAATATCCTGAGATCTGTGGAACATGGAACTGACCTTGGGTAAGAAGGTGGGGTCCAGTCGCAAGACTACCTTGTCCTGATGGAATTGGCAAAGGTCCTGCCTGATTGAGAGGGCAGCCAGCTCCGAAATGCGTCGGGCAGAGGTAATAGCCACCAGGAAAGCTACCTTAAAGGATAGGTACCTGAGGGACGCCGATTTTAGGGGTTCGTATGGTGCCTGCGTGAGGGAATGGAGAACCCGTGGCAAATCCCATGATGGGTACCTGTGGACCTTGGAAGGTCTGAGGTTGGCTATGCCCTTGAGGAATTCCTGAACTTCAGGGAAGGATCGGAGAGGCTGTCTGCGGGGACCTCCTAGGACAGATGAAATGGCTGCCAGATGACGCCGGAGGGTGCTGGTGGAAAGTCCTTTATGGAAGCCTTGCATAAGGAAGGAAATTATTCTGTGTATGGGGATGCACAGAGGGGAGAGACCTTCCTGTAGACACCACTGGTGAAACTTGGACCACGTGTGGTCGTAGATTCGATTGGTCGAACCCCTTCTGGCCTTTAAAATGACCTCCACTGAATCGGGGTCATGACCACGCAGTTCTAAATCTCTCCTGATAACAGCCAGGCGGTGAGGTGGAACCACTCCGGGTCTGGATGGAAGGAGGCCCCCTGCCGCAGCATATCCCCCGAAACGGGGAGTCGCCAAGGGTCCTGGACGGACAGCTGTTGGAGATCCGCGAACCAGGGCCGGCGGGGCCAGTGAGGGGCGATTAGGATTACTCGGGCCCTCTCGGTGAGGACCTTGTGAATCACGTCCGGGAGGATTGGAATTGGAGGAAATGCGTAGAGTAGGCCTGGAGGCCATGGACTCCGAAGGGCATTGATTGCTTCCGCTCCCGGGGATGGAAATCTGGAATAGAAGCGAGGGAGTTGGGCGTTCGCATTGGTCGCGAAGAGATCCAGAATTGGTAGGCCGAATCTGAGGGTGATTTGATGGAACAGGTCTTGATGGAGGTTCCACTCTCCTGGGTCTATCGTTGCCCGGGATAGCCAATCCGCCTGGACGTTGAGACTCCCCGAGATGTGATCGGCCAGGAGCGACTGGAGATGTTTTTCCGCCCAAAGGCCCAGCTTGAGGGCCTCCCTCATGAGAGCCTTGGATCTCGTGCCCCCCTGTCTGCAAATGTGGCTTTTCGTGGCAATGTTGTCGGTGAGAATGAGAACGTGCCGGTTGGGAATGCGAGGAGAGAAATGCTTCAGAGCCAGGGAAACGGCTCTTAACTCTAGCCAATTGATTGGCCTGGAAGCTTCCTCCGGGGACCACGTGCCCTGGGCTATCATCCCCTGGGCGTGGGCGCCCCATCCCGATAGACTGGCATCTGTGGTGATGACAAATTGATCCGGGCACCTGAACGGGGATCCTCTGTCCATGGCCGGAGACTTCCACCACTTGAAGGATCTGCGAACACTCAGTGGGATGACAATGCGTCGATTTGAGTTGCTGTGCCCTGATCTCTGAAAAGGTAACAGAAGCCACTGGAGTTCCCTAGCATGAAGGCGAGCCCAGGGAATGATGCCTATGCATGACACCATCTTCCCCAAAAGGGAAGATAGAGTGACTATGGGAACTGAAGAATGAGATAAAATGCTAGAAATTAACTCCACTATACTGAGTTTTCTCTCGGGAGAGAGAAAGACCTGGGAGGATTCTGAATCAATAATGGATCCCAGGTGAGAAATGGATGTGGAGGGTTGGAGGTGGCTTTTATCAAAGTTGATGGAAAATCCATGGTCCTGAAGGACTGACATGGTGACAGAAAGGTCTGTTTTCACTTTCTCTAGGGAGTTCCCATGAATCAAAATATCATCAAGATAACATAAAATGTGGATGGGAAACGCCCTGATGTAGGCCGCCAGAGACCCCAAGAGCTTTGTAAAGACCCGAGGGGCCGAGGAAAGGCCAAATGGCATCGCCCTATACTGGAAATGCCTGCCTTGAAAAGAAAAACGTAAAAATTTTCTGTGGCATTTGGCTATAGGAATGTGAAGGTAGGCCTCAGTGAGGTCTAAGGAGACCATGAAATCTCCCGAGTGAATGGCGGCCAAAATAGAAGACAAGGAGTGCATCTTAAACTTCCTATATTTGATGAATAAATTTAGTTTCTTTAAATCCAAAATAGCTCTCCAACCTCCGGAGGACTTTGGAACCATAAATAGGATGGAGTAAAAACCTAGGCCCTTCTGACCGGAAGGGACCGGTTGAATGGCTCTGATGGACAAAAGATGAGAAATGGCCTCCTCCATACGGTTACAATCTGAGGATGACCTGGGAGAAGGGCAGGAAATAAAACGTTTAGGGGGAGGAGAAATAAATTCTAAAAGAAGGCCTGATTGAACAGTGTCAATGACCCAAGGGTCCTTGGAGGTGAGACGCCAATTAGAGGCGAAATGAGCTAGGCGACCCCCTATGGGAATAGAGGTAGGATTACCATCTAGGTTTTTTTGAAGCCCTGTTAGAGGAAGCTCCCCTTTGGAAGCGAAACCCTCTACCCCTGGAGTTCCTACCTTGGGAACGAAAGCGGGGGGAATACTGACCTGGAGATCTCTGGTAGGAAGCCGCTTGATCTTGCTGGCGCCCTGGGTGACGAAAAGACTGCGTTTTGGTAGCCTTTTTTGTGGTTGGACCCAAAACTTTCTTCTTGTCCGTGGTTTCCGTGAGGAGTGGATCCAGAAGATCACCGAAGAGAAGGTCGCGCTTTAAGGGACCCTGGGATAACTGCCACTTTTGGCGAACTCCCGCTTGCCAAGGGCGAATCCATAGGAGTCTTCTTGCCGTAGTAGAAGCTGCAATAGACTTAGCAGAAAATCTAGTAGATTGCAAGGTGGCATCAGCCACGTACTGGGCAGCTGCAAAGACCTTGTTGAAGTCTTGTTGACCTCTCAAGTCATCGGGAGGAATATGCTGTTGAAGTTGGCGAAGCCACAGCAGCATGGCTCTGGAGAAAAAGGAAGCCGCTGCAGAGCTTTTAGTGGCCCAGGAATCAGCGGTGAATCCTCTTTTGAGCATTTGCTCAATGCGCTTGTCCTCTGGGCGGAGGACTTCCTCCGCCTCGCCTGGCACAGCCGCTGCCGAGTGAAGAATCTTGACAGGTTCATCCGGTTTGGGAAAGGATAGAAGCTCTTCATAGGAAGAGGAAAGTTTGTACAACTTTCTGTCCTTGGTGGAGGGATTAAGGCCAGAGGCTGGAAATTCCCACTGTTTGAGTAAAGCATCTTTAAATAACTTAGGCATAGGAATTACCTCGTTATCCTCCTGTTCCTCTGTGAAGTAAGGTAAATTCTCCTCCCGGGGATCAGTGGAAGTGGAGGCTTGTTTCTCCTGGGCCGCTAATCCCGTAGAAATTCTAGCTTTGAGGAGGAGAGATTTGAATAATTGAGAAGGAAAAATAGTAATAGGAGGGGGAACCTTTATTTGGGATTCCTCATCATCTGATAGGCCTTGAAAGGCATCCTCATCATCCTCTATATCCTCATATTCATCCTGGGAGGAATCTGAATCATCCTGAATAGGAGCTCTGACCGCTGAGGGAGAACCCAGGGGGCGGGAGGAGCGAGAAGGAGGAAGAGGTAAGGGAAGCTCATTGATGGAGGAGAGTTTGGCATCAATGGCTTTGGACAACACAGCAAAAATAGACTGGAACTCAGGAGGTAAGTTGGAAATATCAGCAGAAATGGCAGAAGAATCCCTAAAGGCCTGGGAGGATCCTGGCTGGGGGGAATCTTCAATAATATCTGGTTCCTCTGGACCTATGCCCCATAGGTTAGGTTGGGGTCTGTCTAGGTTTGGCTCATCCAGAGATAACACAGGGACCCCAGAAGGAGGAAGACTAGAAGCCTCTGGTGGGTCTTGACTACTGATTACTTGGGCCTGCACTTTCAAACGTTTTGCTGATTTGTCATGGATTTTTTGTAGGGCTAGGTCCCTTCTCTTCTCGGCCCTGGTGACCTTGGTCGAGGGGCGGGCCCCAGGAGAAGAGGAGGAAGAGGCCTGGGGGATACTAGTAATTTCATCGCCTGTAGGCCTGGCCTCTCTGGGACCTTTAGTTGTGCCTCTCTTGGGAAAGGTAGCCATAGTCTGACAATTAACAGAAGACAAGGCTGAGCCAATAACTGAATAATAAGGAGAAGAATTTCAAGGACTTCCCAAGAGGAATGGATCCTGCTTCGAGGCCTCGAAGCTGCTGAGACGTGAGGACAATCTGGGCAAACCCAGAGTTCGTGCCCCCAAATCCAGCGGGGCCAGCCTCCCTAAACTTTGTAATTAAGTAAACCAAGGCACTCTGGTTGGAGGCTTAGCCGGTGGAGAATTTAGCCTGGGACCCCCAAGGCCCGCTCCGGGATCCACGCGGTGGACTGAGGCCTACGCGGCTGGCAGGAGGCCAACACGAGAGGCCTAGATTTAAAAAGGGCGCGAAGGCCTTCGCGCCGAAAAAAATCGCTCCGTAAAATTTCTTAAAGGGGAAGCGATCGACTAAGTCCAGGAGACTAGAAGGCGTCTCACTCCGCAGGAGGTATTTTTTAAGCCCTTAAATATTTTTGTATACAATAAATAATCAATAATTCAATAGGTAAATACTTGCACCAGGACCTCCAGGCCAAAGGATTAGAAGAATCCACAAGCGGCCGCAGGAATCGTAACCGGCAAAACCGCCGGGGGAAAACGAAACCGCAACTTCTCCCAAGGAAAAAAGCCTAGCCGCTTTTTATCTTTTTTTCCTTTTAAACGGCTGGCGCAATTAGTGCAAGTAAATAATTAAAGACAATAAATCTTACTACTTTTTGAAGGAAAGGATCGAAGGAAGGTGTTAGAATGTTGAACGAGCTATCACAATACAACCGCAGGATATGCGAACTGAGCGAATTCTGGGGAAGGGGCGGATCCGGCAAGCTTTTTTAATACTAGGCTCAGTTCCACCGGATTGGACATGAGCAACCCATGTGACTGCTGGACCCGCTCCTTCAGTACGGAGAAACAGACCCAACAGGCCTAGCGGAAGTTTGGAAACAAACTCTCCAGGCTTCAAAAAAACCTGTGCAGAGGGGGAAGGCATTGCATTATGGGTGTGGGCATACCTTTTTGGCACCTGCAAAAAAATATTCACCATCACTGGTATAGGTCATTTGCTTGGGCAAGGGGTTGGACTAGCAGATCTCCAAGGTTCCTGCAACTCTGTTATCATATGTTCTAAAATCTATGTCTGCATACTTATTTATTTGTAGGGGGGTAAATCCTAAACTCTTCCTTGCACTGTGTTGTACATTGCTCAACAGTAGTAACTGTGAGAGGGATCTTGGAGTCCTAGTGGACAACCATTTAAATAGGAGCCAGCCGTGTGCAGCAGCTGCCAAAAAAGCCAACACAGTTCTGGGCTGCATAAACAGAGGGATAGAATCAAGGTCACATGAAGGGTTAATACTACTTTATAAGGCCTTGGGAAGGCCACACTTGGAATACGGCATTCAGTTTTGGTCGCCACGATGCAAAAAGGATGTTGAGACTCTAGAAAGAGTGCAGAGAAGAGCAACAGAGATTATTAGGGGACTGGTGGCTAAAACATATGAAGAAGGGTTATAGGAGCTGAGTATGTCTGGTTTAATGAAAAGAAGGACTTAGGATGACATGATAGGAACGTTCCAATATTTCAGGGATTGCCACAAAGAAGAAGGAGTCAGGCTATTCTCCAAAGAACCCGAGAGTAGAACAAGAAGCAATGGGTGGAAACTATAACAAGTAACTTAGAACTAAGGAGAAATTTCCAGACAGTTAGAACAATTAATCAGTGGAACAGCTTGCCACCAGAAGTTGTGAATGCCCCAACACTGGTAGTTTTTTTAGCAGATGTTGGATTACCATCAGCCTGAAGTAGTGTGGGGTTTCCTGCCTAAGCAGGAGGTTAGACTAGAAGACCTCCAAGGTCCCTTCCAACTCTGTTGTTGGTATCGTTATTGTTATTGAACTGTCCACAGATTCCAGCCTGGGACTGTCAGACTGGTCTATTCCAGGTTAGCTTTCCAATGCAGTCATTTATCTTAATCATTCCAAAATTGATCGGAGTTTCCTGAATTCTGCAGAAGCCATTCCTTTCGGATTTAAGCCCAGAGAAATCTGTTCTGGTAAGCAAAGGGAGGGGAGACTTTGAAATTTCCCATAGTTCAAAGAGCTGCCATTATTAAGAGAGCTAAAGCTGAGTGCTGTAATAATGGGCAGCTCCAATCTCTGACTTGTTTATCTATCTTCAGTATTAAAGTGATGCAGGGCAGGGACAACTTTTTAGCTGCAAATGTAAACTGCGGTCAAACAATCTCCCCCGAGACAAAATATATTCTGCACTATAAATAAAACAAGAGGAATTATGGTAATACCTTAGAAAAAATACCTTTCCACTTACAGTTTTACTTGAAATCTTATTTGCATACCTTACATTATCCTTAATGCTGTTATTTAATGTTAAGGCATTCCTCATTAAATAATGTTTAATTCTGCATATAAGAAGAATATCGCTGAATTCCCTGTGCATGGTGAATTACTAGACTGTGTAAGTACAGCCACTGTGTTATATAAACATGGCTTGGGTATCATTCAGTAAACAGTTAAAACAATCCATGATCAATCAAAAGAAATATTTCCACACTAGCAAATGCTCACATGATTAGTTCTAAAAAATACTGCTTAAAAAACATGTAATTATTAACTGCTCTACAACATATTTTAAAGCCTAACTGGCTGACAAATCGTACCCAACGAGTAGTCTTTAATGGGTCTACGTTTACATGGAGGGAAGTAAGCAGTGGGGTACCACAAGGTTGTGTCTTAGGCCCACTACTCTTCAATATCTTCATAAATGACTTAGATGAAGGAATAGAAGGGAAACTTACTAAATTTGTAGACTGGCAGGAATAGCTAACACCCTAAATCAGGGGTATCCAACCTTTGCAACCTTAAAACTGGTGGACTTCAACTTCCAGAAAGCTGGCTGGGGAATTCTGTGAGTTAAGGTCCACCAGGATTAATGTTGCCAAGGTTGGGGACCCCTGCCCTAGATGAGAGGCTCAAGATCCAGATGGATCTTGACAGACTTGAGCACTGGGCCCAATCTAATGAAATGAAATTCAATGTAGAGAAAAACAAAGTCCTACACTTAGGCAAGAAAAACCAAAAGTAGATATGTAGACTGGGTGAAACCAGGCTTAATAGTAGTAACTGTGAGTGGGATCTCAGAGATTTAGTGGACAACCAGCTAAATATGAGCCAACAGCATGTGACAGCAGTCAAAAAAATCAAATGCAATCCTAAATTGCATTAACAGAGGGATACTGTACAATCAAGATCAAGGGAGGTACTATTACCATTCTATGAAGCCTTAGTAAGACCACACCTAAAACGTTGTATCCAGTTTTGGTCACCATACTATAAAAAAGATGTTGAGACTCTAGAAAAAGTGCAGAGAAGAGCAACCAGGATGATTAGAGGATCGGAGACTAAAATATATGATTTTATATTTATATAAAATATATACTTACATACGAACGGTTGTAGGAGCTGGGCGTGGCTAGTTTAGTGCAAGAATTACAGGTTACAGATTAACAGAGTTGAAAGGGACCTTGTAGGTCATCTAGTCCAACCCTTAGCCCAAGTAGGAGACCCTACACCATTTCTGACAGATGGCAGTCCAGTCTCTTCTTGAAAACTTCCAGTGATGAAACTGTCACAACTTCCAAAGGCAACTTCTGTTCCATCGGTTGATTGTTCCCACTGGCAGAAAGTTCCTCCTTATTTCCAGGTTGAATCTCTCCTGGACCAGTTTCCATCTATTATTCCTTGTCTGGCCTTCGGGTGCTTTGGAAAATAGCTTGGTCCCCTCTTTTCTATGGCAGCCCCTCAAATATTGGCCCGCTGCTGTCATGTTTTCCCTGATCCTTTTATTATGTTTCTTGGACATGTAAAAACTAAGAAAGTTTTAGATGCAAATACATACACTAATTCAGAAGATTTAAAGACTGCAATATACAACTGAAACAGGGGTTTTTCTTTTGGGGCTGATAGGCAGCTGGGGGGAGGGGAAGTCATGGAACTTTGCCTGTTAATTGTAGAGTGCTTCTAAAAGTGTTTCCATGGAGTCTGTATATGTTTGTTGTGTTTTTATGGCTGTTTCTAAGGTTTGGAACCTATCAGACATTGTAATTAGGTTAGCCAGTGTTGGTAAACAGAAATCAGGGAATGTGGGAGCTGCTTGTAAGAAATTGGCTACTTGTTTGTTTATTTCCAGGCAGGTGTGTGGTAGGCATACTTTGTGCCTATGTGGCATTTCTTGAATTCTTCATCCTCTTTGGTAGTTTTATTGTATTTATTTATTTGATTGCTTTGTCAAATTTACAGTACATTTGTTTACAGTTTACATTTGTGTTCAGTTTACATTTAATAACATTTGTTGTCGTTTGTAGAGATTTCTTCAATTTGTGAGTGTTTGATGGATTTAATAGTCTGGTCAGCTTCAGCCCATTGTTTTATCTCCTGGTTAGGGCTTTAAAAGACCTTATTTGCAGAGAGAAACAATGAAAGAGCTTGCAAGAGCTGGGAACATCGTTAGTACCTGGTTAGGGCTGGAAAGAAACATATTTGAAGCAAATAGAGCAATGAAAAAAAGCCTGCAAAGACTTAGGACTGGAAAAACATTCTTTGCAGAGAGTAATAATGAAAGAACTTGCAAGGTAAGAGATGGGAAGATCCTTAGCACCTAGTCAGGGCTGAAAAAAAGCTTCGGGAAAAGCTACATTCAGAGTATAAGACGCACCCAAATTTTCAGCATGTTTTAAGGAAGAAAAAGGTGTGTCTTATACTACGGTACCTTATTCCACCAGAATTGAAATCTTGGGCTTAGACAACTTAGATCTACGTCACCTTCAAACCGATCTAAATGTAGTTCATAAAATTACATGCCACAAGATCCTTTCTTTCAATGACTACTTCAGTTTCAACCATAACAATACACAAGCACACAATAGTTCATAAAGTTACATGCCACAAGGTCCTTTCTGTCAATGACTCTTTCAGCTTCAACCACAACAATACATGAGCACACAATAGATTCAATCAAATTCAATGTAAACCGCTCATAACTCAAGTGCAGAAAATACAACTTCAGCAACAGAGTGATCAATACATGGAATACACTACCTGACTGTGGTTATTTCCCCAAACCCCCAAAACTTTAACCTTAGACTGTCTACTGTCAACCTCACCCCATTCCTAAGAGGTCTGTAAGGGGCGTGCATAAGCGCACCATTGTGCTTACCATCCCTGTCTTACTGTTGTATTATCCTCATTTACTTACTTTGCTTATGTTTATTTTAGACCTATGCCTGCTATACTGTACATGTTTGACTAAATTAAATAAGTAAAGACTAGGGAAGGAAGGGGGGGCTGTGATGTGGGCAATGAGCAAAGTGAGCAGCATCATATAAAATCAACTTTCTTCAATGGGGAATTTAACACTCTGACAACATTAGTAGAGGACTAGCGAAAGCTTAGTTAATTTTAGTAGTTTTTATTAAATTTTAAACGTTCTGGAGATCACAATGGCTGTTGCCTCTTCATTTGTACATACATACATACATGCATACATACTCTGATGCATCATATGTGGACTGCATTGGCTGCTGATTGGTTTCCAGACACAATTCAAAGTGTTGGTTATGACCTATAAAGCCCTACATGGCATTGGATCAGACTATCTCCGAGACCGCCTTCTGCCGCATGAATCCCAGTGACCGGTGAGGTCCCACAGAGTTGGTCTCCTTAGGGTCCCGTTAATCTCAGCTGGCAGGACCCAGGGGAAGAGCCTTCTCTGTGATGGCCCCGGCCCTCTGGAATCAGCTCCCCCCAGAGATTCGCACTGCCTCCACCCTCCTTGCCTTCTGCAAGAGTTTGAAAACACACCTTTGTCGCCAGGCCTGGGGACATTAGATGTTCAGCAAATGTTGTTTGTGATTACTGAATGAATGAAAATGAATGTTTTTAAAGTTAGAATTTTAAGAACTTTTTAGTATATTAATTGGATAACTGTACTGTTGTGTTTCACTATATGTTGTGAGTCCACGGAGAGGGATGGCATACAAGTCCAATCAATCAATCAATCAATCAACTCCAAAAACTGTGCACACGGAGATAACAATGGGTGAAGAAAAGTGATGTGGGTGTAAGTTTAATGAAAAAGTTATTGAGACACCACCCCCCCCCCGACTTGAACAAGTTCTACTTGAAATGATAAGTCCTTAGCACCGCAAAGGGAAGTTGCAGAAGTAACAAAAATGATTCCATCTCTTTTCCATCACTTCCACGTTCCTCTTATTTTGACAACCTTGTTCTCAGCATCCCTTCTAGGATGGAGCTGAAATGTCACTTTACCTCCTTTCACATTTTCCTTTCCCTTGCTGGTCCAAGCCTTCATTTGTTTTGCCTACACAATGCAATGTAACTCGATGGAATGTGCCTTCTATGCGATATTGTGGATGTCACAATGCTGCTTCAGAAAGGATGATGTCATGGTTACAGTCAAAACCATTCACTAAGAATTTAAGCAAAGAAGCCAACGAGTGTGGATGATGAAGAAGAACCAGCCACTTCAATCAAACAGCACAGAAGAAATCAGCAATAAAACAACACAAATGTTCAGGAGGTGAATATATATATCTTTTTGACAATCTATTCAGCTGCCTCCAACTTTTGAAACAAACACCCTCCTTTGAGAACATTCTGTGCAGCCCTTCAAATGTCACTCCGGCATTCATTAGTAATATTCCTCCAAGTGGGTGAAGTTTCCATATCTGACACAGCAAACAAAATATGTTGCATAGTTTTAACGCAAGTGCTCATAGATTCTGTTTTGCCCTTTTTAAAGAGCTGTCCATCAAAACAGTCCATCAAAGCAGAACGGAATCTCTGGACTTCACCTAATGTCAGGAAAAAAATGTTTGACAACTGCCAGGAAAAGGCTTCTACAACACCTGTGGTTGCAAACACATACATTATATATATATATATATATTTAAGTCTTCGTTTCCAACAGATAAATGTAATCAAGGTTTATATGCTCAGAGAAGCCAACAGGATAGGACTGTTGCACTTGAAGGATCAGAAGAAAATTGTAACTAATGTTGTGGAAAATTACTTTGATATTGCTTTCTCAGTACAGGATTACAATTAGGTTGCCGTGTGAAGCAATAAATGAATGGTAACAAATCAACAAAAACAGCCACAGTCAGGAGTACTTTGGTGACGGGAAGTAATGTAAGCATTACTTAAAAGTTTTATGATTCTCATTTAATTTGCATCGTGGCTGCTCAGGCTATAAACAAACTACCATCTCTAGAGCAGACAGTAAAAACTGAAGAAAAAAATTATCTTGTGTTAACTTTGCTTCAGAAACTACTTAGGTAAGTGACAAACAACCTACTAACAAACAATTTGGTTTCAGAAAAAAATTATCCTGCAATCTGCAGTATCTATACTGTAAAAAAATATGGACTACACAACTCAACCAGGGCAAAGCAATAGACACAATTTACATAGACTTTGCAAAGCCTTTGACTCAGTGGTACAACAAACTACTTCTAAAAGTAAAATCTTACGGCATTTCTGCACAAATGGATTATTGCATTCCTGTTAAACCGGCAACCAGTGGTCAAAATAGGAAGCGCTTTATCAAACCTTGTACCTGTTAACAGCCATGTTCTCCAAGGCAGCGTTTTAGGACCAATTCTCTTTATTCTCTACATAAATGACCTTTGTGATAATATAAAAAACCAACTGCATCCTCTTCGCAGATGATGAAAAACTCTTCAACACCACTGACAATACTACTATAGGCTTTGACTATAGAATTGTCAAACAAGTGGCAACTTCAAATCTCAATCAACAAATGCTCAGCCTTACACACTGGCAAAAATAATCAGACTACAAAATACAAACTAGATGATCACTAGCTTGTTGATGATCTTCACTCAGTGAAAGACCTTGGAGTACTCATGATGATCTAAGTACCAGAGCCCCCTGCAACAGCATTGCCAAGAAAGCATTGAGTGGTTAACCTAATCATGCGTAGTTTCTTCTCTGGTAACATTGGACTTCTAACTAGAGCATATAAAACATTTGCTAGACCAATTCTCAAACACAATGCATTTGTCTGGAATCCACACTACATATCGGACATTAATACAATCAAGAATATCCAGAGATATTTCACAAGAAGAGTACTACACTCCTCTATCCCCAACATAATACCTTATGCCACCAGACTTGAAATTTTGGGTCTAGAAAATTTAGAACTATGTTTCCTTCAATCTGACCTAAGTATAACATACAAAATTATCTGCTGCAATGTCCTACCTGTCAGTGATTACCTCAGCTTCAACCACAACAATGCATGAGCTCACAATACATACAAACTTAATCTAAATGCACAAGCTCATAATATGTACAAACTTACGGTAATCTAAACCATTCCAAATTTGATTGCAAAAAATGCGACTTCAGCAACAGACCAATTAATGCCTGGAATACATTACCTGATTCTGTAGTTTCTTTCCCAAACCCCCATAACTTTATTTATTTATTAGATTTATATGTCACCCCTCTCCGAGGACTTGGGGTGGCTTACAACATATAAAGAAACAATATAGCATCCTAAATCCAATTAGTTTAAATTAATTAATCTAAAACCTAAAACCATTAAAAAAAAACTCTCATTCCCAGTCAATCAACTAACTTGCAATACATAACTTTAACCTTAAGACTGTCTACCGTTGACCGCACCCCATTCCTAAGAGATCTGTAAGGGGTGTACATAAGCACATCAGCATGTATTTATAAAATATCATGTACTCATAACCATGCTTGTACATCTTATATATTCACAATCATGTTTATACTTTGTCTGTAATCATGTAGAGTACGATTGATGAAATAAATACATAAAATAAGTAAATAAATAAAGTGCCATCAAGTGAAGTCTGACTTTGACAACTGTATGGACAAATCCTTTACTCACTCGATTTGTTCCCAGAAGTCATCCAGAGCTGTTCCAGGGAGATCCCAGTGACCTTCCATTTAATTTTTCCATTTCATTTTTTTTCCTTTCTAAGTGTTTTTTCCGGTAACACCAGTCTATCAGGGCAACCAGGTCTACCCAAGTATGGGACAGAGCACACCAATTTCTGTTTTCACCCTTCAGCCTCCAATCCAGGAGCCTTTGTTGGCAGTCACTTTTGCAACAAACTATTTTTTCTGTTGAATTTATGTTTACCGACAAATAAAGGGAGACTAGCATAGATCTATTTCAAGCTATTTATCGCTCATCAGCTAGCCATACCCTTCTGGGATTCGAACTTGGGCTATTTTCATATTAGGTAGAAATATTAACCTCTAATCAATCTCTTTTTCCTTTCTATTTTCCTCAACCATGTTAAGCAAGAGTTTTTTTCTAGCCCCTCATCACCACCACCAATGGCACTATCTCTAATTAACTGGACTGACTATATTAAGAGTGATTATTTTCTCCTCAGAAAAGATGTGATTATTTTCTCCCTGGGAGTATCATGGTGGCAAAATTGTGGAAATGCACATAAATTCCACAAAAGTGTGGAAATGCACATAAAACCAGAGGTCATTCTAAGAGATGTGTGTGGCTGATTCAGATAGTACCATTTTGGCAAGGGGAATGTTTTTATGAGACATCTATAAACATTATAAACCAATCGAAAGTATTCCACTGCTTTTCATCCAAACCTAGGCAAGAGCACAATCCTCACTAAAGCCCAAAAGGCTGTTTTTAACAACTTTAAAGGGCAGATCAATTCCTCCAAAAAAGCTTAGGAATCCTCTCCAGACCACTTAAATGAGGGATCCCCAAACTTGGCAACTTTTAAGACTTGTGGACTTCAACTCCCAGAATTCTGAGAGTTGAAGTCCACATGTCTTAAAGTTGCCAGGTTTGAAGATCTCTGACTTAAACCAAATGTGACAGATCCTGTCTTCAACCTTCTCCATCTTGGGACCCACTGGATCTGTTGCGATTTCAACATGCAGCAATCCTAGGCTATGTGAGAATTCTGGGAACGACAAATGCAAAGCAACTCAAGAACAACAGATTAGTGAAAGTAGTAGGTTGTAGGTGATATACTTGACTCAGCACTAATTCCTAAGCAGAAGGCCACAGTTACATTTTCTCACTATTAATTAAAAGACAATTTCAAAGGACGATAATTTTCTGACTTGTCTTTCTTTGGTGTATGAGGAAAAAATGCCTCTTTTCTCACATGAGATTTTGGGGTGATTCCATTTTGGCTGAGAAACTGCTGTCAACTAGGTTTCCTCCTTGAGTGCTAGATATATCACCTCGGAACAGACAGCACAGGGAAATATTGCCTGTTGAACTGACAAGCCATCCACATTTGACAATACTTTCTGTCATTGAATCAAAGGTTGCAAACTTTTGCTCGGGAGCAACAGCACACTGCACAGTTTGCAGGAAATGAATAAACCTTGCCATTTAAGACCCCTTCCAAGTGTTTGCCAAAACTTCTCTTCAACTGATAACATGAACCTTGCCACTTAGGTTTAGTTGGGTTTTTTAAATTGTGGTAAAAACTGTGTGAAAGCAGAACCCGAGGAACTCACCTGAGGCTTGTTGGGGTACCACTTCTTCTGGATCCTGCAGGTGGATGAAAATGAGAAGGCCAGCTGCTCCAAAGAGAAGAATGAAGGAAAACATGCAGGTCAGCTTCATCATTAATGTCCTCTTATCAATCCAGTTTAAGCCCACCGAAAGAAGGCAAGATCTTCTCTTGAATCCCCAAAGCTTGAGTTGAGGTCAGCATCTCAGTTGGCTTCCTGTTCCAAGCGCCACCTGGTAGAAAGAAAGCAGTGAGTGGCTACTAAACATTGTGCATCTCTAATAAACTTCCTATACGTTGCCTCCTCTCTCCCTTCCCACCCCTCCCTGGGCTTAGCAACCAAGAATGTGAAACAGCAAAGCACTCCAACGTGGAGGAGATTTGTTCCAGGGGATGGATGTCCATCTGTATTTTATCACGCTCGCTGCATCTGTTATTCAAAATACTCCAGGATGCGCTTTTAACTTGTTAAATTATTGTTTAAGATGTTGTGCCTTGTAAATTACTTTAAGGGAGGCCGTGCCTCAAAAGTTTGGGATGCCGCATGAGGCCCAGCAACTGGTTAGGTCCCACAGAGTCAGCCTTCTCCAGATCCTGTCAACTAGACAATGTCGCTGGGCAGGGCCTAGGGAAGTGATGACGAACCTGTGGCACGGGGAGCCCTATCTGCTGGCATGCGAGCCGTTGCCCTAGCTCAGCTCCAATGTGCATCTGTGTTCTGGCCAACTGATTTTTGGCTTGAACAGAGGCTCTGGGAGGGCGTTTTTGGCCTACAGAGAGCCTCCTGGGAGTGGGGGAATCTGTTTTCACCTTCTTCAGGCATTGAATTATGGGTGTGGGCACTTGCACTTGTGCAATAGTGCACACCCATGCTCTTTCAGCACTTGAGGGAAAAAAGGTTCGCCATCACTGGCCTAGGGGAAGAGCCTTTTCTGTGGGGGCTCCAGCACTCAGCCCTCCTCCCCTGGAGATCCGTACTGCCCCCACCCTCCTAGCTTTCTGAAAGGGTCTGAAGAGTCACTTGTGCTGACAGGCCTGGGGCCATTATACATCAGCCCCTGCGGATGAATAAATGTATGTCTTGTTTGAGAGAACGGGAGTGACTGGGGTTAGTGTAATACTGGATTTAGAATATTTGTATTGTTTTCTTTATGTTGTAAGCCGCCCCTGAGTCCCCGGAGAGAGGCGGCATATAATAGAATAGAATATAATTATTTTATTGGCCATGTGTGATTGGACACACAAAGAATTTGTCTTCGTGCATATGCTCACAGTGTACATAAATGATTCTCATAGGGGTCAAATAAGCAATGAAGAAACAATCAATATTAATTAAAATCTTAAGGATACAAGCAACATGTTACAGTCATACAGTCCTAAGTGGGAGGAAATGGGTGATAGGAATGATGAGAAAAAACTAGTAGAAATAGAAGTGCAGACTTAGTAAAAAGTTTGACAGTATTGAGGGAATTATTTGTTTAGCAGAGTGATGGGGTGTAGTTGTCTTGGGGTGTAGTTGTCTTGGGGTGCAGTGTTCTGTAGTGATGTTTTGAGGGTAGGAGTTGAAACAGTTTATGCCCAGGTTGCAAGAGGTCAGTAAATATTTTCACTGCCCTCTTTTTGACTCATGCAGTCTACAGGTCTTCAATGGAAGGCAGGTTGGCAGCCATTGTTTTTTCTGCAGTTCTGATTCTCCTCTGAAGTTTGTGTCAGTCTTGTTGGGTTGCAGAACCAAACCAGACAGTTATAGAGGTGCAAAATAAACCCAATAAATAAATAAAATAAATAAATAAAACAAATAAGCAGAGAAAGAAGAATCCGCATTCCGCTAAGTGCAACACAATTAAAAATAAATATTTTAGATTAGCAATTGTTTTTTTAAAAAGCAAAACTATCATGCAGATTATTCTCACTTGTTATTTTTTTAAAGAAAGGAATAAGCTGGATCCAAGGTTTTAATTTATTTATTTATTATTTGTTTAGCGAGAGTGTATTTGGCTCTTTAGTAAATGGCAGTCAAATTCTGTCCCAAGTGAATCTGAAATAATTTGGGTCACTTTCTCAAGACAGAAAAAAAATTAAAATCTGAAATGAAGAAACTCCAGGGACTTGAAACAGTAAAATCAGTGCATGTTCTGTGTGTCCCAGTAACGAAAGGCTCCCTCTGGGCTGCATCAAGGCTGCAGAAAAAAAGAAAGAAAAGCAACTGATCTTTCTGCCAACTTGCCGATATTTGACCTGTTGCAATGACTTTTATTGCAATGACCCTATTACTTTTTTATTTGTTCTTTTTTAGTCCTTTAATATTATCCCTCATCACGTGATGAAAAAAAGACAAGGCTTTTTGATAACTGCTTTTTGATATCTCCGGAGAGGGGTGGCATACAAATCCAATAAATAAAATAAATAAATAAAAATAAATACCTATATACTGGAAATTACACAGCATCTTTTAGGTCACGTGTGTCACCATATTAAACCGAGGGATCATGCAAAAACTTCCTCCCTGGCAGAGATTTTTGTCCTCAATTGCACTGTAGAAAGTTAGCGCCCACCCCTCTCCTGGAAGAATGAAATATTTTGAGACATATTAAAAAGGCAGAATGTTATATTTCCCTCGAAATATAGAGAAAGCAGCCCCCAATTTTTCTTAATAGCCCACAGTAGATGCCAGCACTTAAGAGATAAGCAAATTCCCTCACCCAAGATCCAATACAGAAAAAAGCCACTAGGCCACAACAAGAATTGCCCCAACAGCCTTTAAGAACACAAACCCCTTCATTGCATCAAACTTCAACCAAATTTAGCTCAGAAAAATCTCCTAGGATTTGTACTTTGCCTATAGAGCCAGCTATGACCCCTACATCAGAGGTGAGTTTCAGCGGGTTCTAACCACTTCTGGAGAACGAGTAGAGGAAATTTTGAGTAGTTTGGGGAACCGGTAAATACCACTTCTGACTGGTCCCTCCCCCATCTATTCTCTGCCTCCCGAACCCCAGCTGGTTGGAAAGAAATGGGGATTATGCAGTAACCTTCCCCCGAAGTGGGGAGAGAATGGAGATTTTACGCTATCCTTCCCTTGCCACACCCACCAAGCCACGCCCATAGAACTGATAGCAAAAGAAAGAATCCTACCACTGCCCTCCATGGCCCCATAGGAGTCTGACAACAGCCACTGGAGTACATGTTCTTGCACAAGAACAGGAAGTTATTATTATTTATTATTTATTATTCATTAGATTTGTATGCCGCCCCTCTCCAGAGACTCGGAGCAAAAACAACAATGTGACAAATCAAATATATTAAAAGACATCTAAAAACCCATTATTAAAACCATGCAACACAATCATACCATACATAAACAATATAAGCCCAGGGATATTTTAATTTCCCCATGCCTGACGACATAGGTGGGTCTTCAATAGTTTGTTCTACTAATAACATCATACATCCCTTGGACTCACCTTTTTAGACTGGATGGTTATGACCTATAAAGCCCTTCATGGCACCGGACCAGATTACCTCAGGGACCGCCTTCTGCTGCACGAATCCCAGCGACCAGTTAGGTCCCACAGAGTGGATCTTCTCCGGGTCCCGTCAACTAAGCAATGTCGCCTGGCGGGACCCAGGGGAAGAGTCTTCTCTGTGGCGGCCCCTGCCCTCTGGAACCAACTCCCCCCAGAGATTAGAACTGCCCCCACCCTCCTTGCCTTTCGTAAACAACTTAAAACCCACCTCTGCCGCCAGGCATGGGGGAATTGAGATCCTCTTTCCCCCTAGGCCTTTACAATTCTATGCATGGTATGTATGTATGTATGTTTGGTTTTTATATTAATTGATTTTTAATCATCAATACCAAATTACTATTGTACACTGTTTTATTGTCGCTGTTAGCCGCCCCGAGTCTCTGGAGAGGGGCGGCATACAAATCCAATAAATAAATAAATAAATAAATAAATATGAACTTGGCTTAATTGATTAATTAACTGACCTGTTGAAATATCTTCTACCTATATTTTTATTTTTATTACTTACATTTATCTATATTTTTAATAATTTATATTTTTAATAATATGAACTGTTAGTTTTATATTAACTTTTTTAATTAAATTATTGTGGGGATTTTTAAGTGGATGAGAGGATGGTAGTGATTGCATGAATGAATGGGATTATCTTAGTAATTATTGGAATGAATGGAATACTGTGAATGAAAATGAACGGGAGGGGGGTGATAGATGGAATGGTGTGGGTGGGGAGGGGATTAGAATATGTATGATATGAATGAATATGACATGAATGGAATTTTTGGCACACCTGATGCTGGAAGGGCACTTATCTCTGGGGTGGCAGAGAGTCAAAATATCCTGGTCTTGCTGGGGAGAGGCAGGTATGGCGGAAGCCATGGAGCTAGCCGTTCCAGGGGAAGGAGGGATCGCTGCTTAGTAGCGATCCCTTCTTCCGGCTCCATGAGCTTAACTCAAGGCACTGGTGATGAGTGTAATTCTGGCCCTGGGCTCAAGTTGTTACTACTCAATGCCAGGTCGGTGGTAAATAAAGCTCTCCTCATCCGGGATTTGATCCTGGATGAGGAGGCCGACCTGGCTTGTGTGACCGAAACCTGGCTGGGCCCGGAGGAAGGAGTTCCTCTCTCTGAAATTTGCCCAGCTGGGTTTCGGGTATGGCACCAACCTCGACCCCAGGGAAGGGGGGGAGGAGTGGCTATTATAGCCAGGGAGAGTCTTGGCCTGCGTAGGCTCATTGCTCCAGAGGTTGCGGGTTGCGAGTCCCTCCTGGTGAAGTTGGACTTAGGGGTTCAGGTGGGCTTGTTACTCACGTACCTGCCTCCCAGCTGCGTGTCAACAGCCCTGCCTGTGCTACTCGAGGAGGTGGCCGGGCTGACGGTGGAGTTCCCCGGACTTATCGTCCTGGGGGACTTCAATCTGCCGTCGCTCGGCGGTTCCTCTGGACTGGCACAGGAGTTCATGGCCACCATGACAGCCATGGACCTGACTCAAGTAGTTCAGGGTCCGACTCATGAGGGTGGGCATGCACCCGATATGATATTCCTCTCTGAGCAATTGAGTAATGATCTGAGATTAAGGGGGCTTAGAAGTGTTGCCTTTGCCGTGGTCAGATCATTTCCTACTGTGGCTTAACTTCCTGGCTCCAATCCTTCCCCGCAGGGAGGCGGAACCAATTAGGAGGTTCCACCCCAGATGCCTGATGGATCCAGAAGGCTTCCAGATGGCGCTTGGGGTTATTCCAGATACGCTCGTCCACAGTTCAGCAGAGTCTCTTGCCGAGGCCTGGAACAAGGCTGGAGGGGAGGCTCTTGACCAGATTGCGCCGTTGCGACCTCTCCGCGGCACTAGACCCCGTAGAGCTACATGGTTCAACGAGGAGCTCCGGGTGTTGAAGCGCCAGAAGAGACGTCTGGAGAAGCGATGAAGGAAGAGTAAGTCCGAATCCGATCGAACACTTGTAAGAGCTCATATTAAGACTTACAAAGTGGCGCTCAAGGCGGCAAGATGCGCGTATCATGCCGCCTTGATTGCATCAGCGGAATCCCGCCCGGCCGCTCTGTTTAGGGTAACCCGCTCCCTTCTTAATCAGAGGGGAGTTGGGGAGCCCTTGCAGAGTAGTGCCGAGGATTTTAACACGTTTTTCGCTGATAAAATCGCCCGGATCCGAGCAGACCTCGACTCCAATTGTGAAACAGAGTCGACTGACAATGGTTCAGTCGAGGTGACTGGGGCTAAACGTCTTTGTCCATCTCTCTGGGAGGAGTTTGACTTGGTGACACCTGATGAAGTGGACAAGGCCATTGGAGCTGTGAGTTCCGCCACCTGTTTACTGGATCCGTGTCCCTCTCGGCTGGTTTCGGCCAGTCGAGGGGTGACACGGAGCTGGGTCCAGGAGATTGTCAACGCCTCCTTGGGGAGGGGGTCCTTTCCGCCCCTTTATAAGGAGGCGGTTGTGCGCCCCCTCCTCAAGAACCCTTCCCTGGACCCAGCCGTGCTTAATAACTACCGTCCAGTCTCCAACCTTCCCTTCATGGGGAAGGTTGTTGAGAAGGTGGTGGCACTTCAACTCCAGCGGTCCTTGGAAGAAACCGATTATCTAGGTCCTCAGCAGTCTGGATTCAGGCCCGGCTACAGCACGGAAACTGCTTTGGTCGCATTGATGGATGATCTCTGGCAGGCCCAGGACAGGGGCCTGTCCTCTGTCCTGGTGCTCCTTGACCTCTCAGCGGCTTTCGATACCATCGACCATGGTATCCTTCTGCGCCGGTGGGAGGGGTTGGGAGTGGGAGGCACTGTTCTTCAGTGGTTCTCCTCCTACCCCTCCGGTCGGTCGCAGTCGGTGTTAGTGGGGGGTCAGAGGTCGACCCCGAGGTTTCTCCCTTGTGGGGTGCCTCAGGGGTCGGTCCTCTCCCCCCTGCTATTTAATATCTACATGAAACCGCTGGGTGAGATCATCCAAGGGCATGGGGTGAGGTATCATCAATATGCCGATGATACCCAGTTGTACATCTCCACCCCATGTCCAGTCAATGAAGGAGTGGAAGTGATGTGCCGGTGCCTGGAGGCTGTTGGGACCTGGATGGGTGTCAACAAACTCAAACTCAGACAAGACGGAGTGGCTGTGGGTTTTGCCTCCCAAGGACAATTCTATCTGTCCGTCCATTACCCTGGGGGGAGAATCATTGACCCCTTCAGAGAGGGTCCGCAACTTGGGCGTCCTCCTCGATCCACAGCTCACATTAGAGAACCACCTTTCAGCTGTGGTGAGGGGGGCGTTTGCCCAGGTTCGCCTGGTGCGCCAGTTGCGGCCCTATTTGGACCGGGAGTCATTGCTCACAGTCACTCATGCCCTCATCACCTCGAGGCTCGACTACTGTAACGCTCTCTACACTTTGAAAAGTGTTCGGAAACTTCAGATCGTGCAGAATGCAGCTGCGAGAGCAGTCATGGGCTTTCCCAAATATTCCCATGTTACACCAACACTCCGCAGACTGCATTGGTTGCCGATCAGTTTCCGGTCACAATTCAAAGTGTTGGTAATGACATATAAAGCCCTTCATGGCACCGGACCAGAATATCTTCGGGACCGCCTCCTGCCGCACGAATCCCAGCGACCGGTTAGGTCCCACAGAGTTGGCCTTCTCCGGGTCCCGTCGACTAAACAATGTCGTCTGGCGGGACCCAGGGGAAGAGCCTTCTCTGTGGGGGCCCCGACCCTCTGGAACCAGCTCTCCCCTGAGATTAGGATTGCCCCCACCCTCCCTGCCTTTTGTAAACTCCTTAAGACCCACCTCTGCCACGAGAGGACATGTGCGCAGTGAGATTTCGGCAATTTGCTGCATACCTCCCTGAGACCTATAAGAGCTCACAGAGTTGGCCTCCTCCGGGTCCTGTTGATGATGCAATGCATGTTGGCAGGACCATGGGGGAGGGCCTTCTCTGTGGCTGCCCCGGCTCTATGGAACCAGCTTCCACCCAATGTCTGCACCGCCTCCACCCTGCTGGCCTTTTGTAAGGCCACGAAGACCTGGCTGTGTTTGCAGGCTTGGGGGCCATAAATTTTACATTCCAGATGGCCAATTTTATGAATGGTGTGCATGTGTATGACGGTGGCTGTTTTTATCTTTATGGGATTTTTCGTTTTATAACATTTTAGTTTTGAAATGTTCGACTTCTTTCACCCTTTGTGCCTATTTTATTGTACTTTTATCACTGCTATAAGCTGCCCTGAGTCCTTCGGGATTGGGTGGCATAGATGTCGAATAAATAATAATACTAAAATAATGATTTTCTTTGCTTCTGTGCATGCATGGAAACAAAAAAATCACTGAAATCTCACATGGCCACGCATCCGCTCACGGGATTTTGATTCCTGCGCACACGCAAAAGTGAAATCTCACTCAGACGTGCGTGTGCGCCCAACTGATGCACCCACGAGCCCACTGGTCACCTGGACCTGCAGGCGCATCGCACCGTAGCGGCAGTAAGTAGGAGCTCTGGCCTGACCTTCACCCACACACCCCAAAAAATGGGGGAGTGGGGATCACAATATGGCTGGCTCAGAAATTCTGGCAGTTGAAGTCCACTGCCATGGTTCCTTAGCCCTAATGCCACCATTTTTCCAATGATCTATCTCAGTGAGGGCGAACCTATGGAACGGGTGCCACAGGTGGAACGCAGAGGCCAGGGGTGGGCAGTAGGCAGGACAGGGTGGAACGCAGTTCCACCAGTGGAAATTTATTTATTTATTGGATTTGTATGCCGCCCCTCTCTGAAGACTCGGGGCGGCTTACAACATAAATGAAGCTATATGTCCAGCTCCAGCTGACCATCCCACCTTCTCATCCTCTTCCTCCTCCTCAGAAAGCGGCAGGGAGACCAGCACTGGCAGAAGTTAAGGGGGGCCCTTTTCCTCCCCCCTCTTTTCTCAACAGCTGATTGACACCCATTCACCTAGCTACCCAGCCTGAGACAGGGGGCGACCCAGGAAGGAGAGCGTGAGAAATCTGGAGCAAATTGTCACCCCAGAGAATGACACTGGTAAGATTGTAAGTCGAGGATTTGACAGTTCACTTGAACGATGATGATCATTCAAGCTGAAATGAAGCAGACCAAACAAGCACTTTGAAAGACGGTTCCTTTATTAGCTCTTTTTGCAAGTGACTCCAGCAGGGAACTCGTCTGAGCTGTTAGTGTCAGAACAGCTCTATTTATACTCTTTGAGGCTCGCGCCTAAAAGGAACTGTCATGCGTCTTAACCAATCAGACGCGACCTTGGTTTATTTACATTCTCTGCCCGGAGACAGCATTTTTACAGTATTTTTCTTTATACAGACTTAACACCCCTCCCTCATTAGTTGAGTACAACTGTCAATCAGTGAGCCATGTGATATAATCCTCCAATCTGCTTGGCCTGCGTGAAGCTCGCTCAGACCTGCGCAGATCATTCGCGTCTGGGATTTCCACGGTGGAGGATGGCTCGCTGTTGTCTCCTGCGTGCGGCTGGGCCCGAGTTGGGGCTCCGGCCTGCGGATGAGGATACGTTGGCGTTGCACCAATTCCTGAAGAGGAGGACGGCTCGGAGTCGCTGGGGGATGCTTCTGGCCGTGGTGAGTCCATTTGAAATTCGAAAATTTCGGGCTGTGTGTGAGAGTCTGCTTGGGGGGAAGAATTTTCGTTAGCGGCCTGTTCGTTGTTAGATGCTATACGCCCCCGCAAGTGATCAATGTGCCGCTTCCATGTGCGGCCATCCTCTAGTAGTATAATATATGTTTTTGGAGCTGTTTGTTGAATTATTTTTCCCTTGAGCCAATTTAAACCCCCATCAAAATTTTTAGCAAATACATTTTGCCCTAGGTACAAACTTCTTTCAGGTGTTATACATATTACATCATTGTAATTATTTGTACAATAACGAGGGTGCAACCTGTCCAGAGGGGACCTTATTTTTCGACCCATTAGAATTTCTGCAGGGCTTTTATTTGTGATGGAATTGGGGGTGATATGTTGCATTAATAGGAATTTATCTAAATTGTGTTGTATTTCCCCTGGGCCTGCCCTGCGCAGTGCTTCCTTGGCTACACGAACATAACGTTCTGCCAGACCATTAACCCATGGCGAATAAGGGGATGTGAGGGCGTGTCTGACCCCCAAATTACTTAAAAAACATTCAAATTGTCTGGCAGTCAATTGTGGCCCGTTATCAGAGACCAGAATATCTGGACACCCATGAGTAGCAAACAAATGGTACAAAGCTTTTATAGTGGCACAAGTGGTGATGTTTTGCATGGCTATTATTTCCACCCATCTAGAGAAAGCATCTACTACAATTAAAAAATTCTGAGATCCAATAGGGCCTGCGAAATCGATGTGTATACGTGACCATGGCCCAGTGGGTTTCTCCCATTCAACTGGTGTTGTTTTAGGGGGATTGGGACGTGACTCCTGGCAAGGGTCACAGTTTGCTACCCACTGCTCGATGTCGGTGTCTAGGCCTGGCCACCACAAGTGTCCCCTGGCCAAACCCTTCATTCTAACGATGCCTGGGTGGCCCACATGCAACATAAATAGCACTTTTTGTTTTAGACTCTTAGGAATGACCACCCTGTCACCCCATAAAACACAACCCTTCATGTAGGACAATTCCAACCTTTTTGATTTAAAGTCTGTTAGCCCTGCTTCCTCAGGGTCTCCCAACCAACCCTTTTGTATACAACTGATAACTCTTAGCAAAATTGGATCCTTCTTGGTGTGTTCAGCTACCTCTTTTGCTGTGGTCAGAGGGTTTTCCTCAAAGTCTAATAGCAATATGTCCTCTGACGGGGTTGGGTCTTTAACTAATTCTGGCATGGGGCATCTGCTTAGGCCGTCTGCATGGTTTATTGATTTTCCCCCTTTGTGGGTTAATTCATATTGATATCCTGATAGGAATAACGCCCATCTAATCAATCTGGGGGACATGAAAGGAGGAGTTGGCTTGTTAGAAGCCAGCAGACCTAATAGGGGTTTGTGATCTGTGATTAATTCAAAACTCCTCCCACACAGGTAGTTGTGAAATTTCTTCACACTAGATACTAGGGCCAATGCTTCTTTGTCCAGTTGGCTATAATTTCTTTCGGCCATGGACAATGTCCTAGAGAAAAAAGCGATTGGGGCTTCTGTTTTGTAAGGCATTATATGAGCCAATACCCCGCCTACCCCATAAGCCGAAGCGTCACACGTAAGCCTTATGGGCAATATTGAGCTGTATTGAACCACTACTCTTTTAGAGGTCAATAATTGTTTTATTTTATGAAAAGCTTTGCGCTCAGGTGTGCCCCAGGTCCAGGGAATTCCCTTCTGCAGCAGTCGGTGTAGAGGTTCTGCTGCCGTTGCCTTCTGTTTTAGAAAGATAGAATAAAAATTAAGAAGGCCCAGAAATGCTTGGAGTTCTGTCTTATTATTTGGCTCGGGTGCTTCTGTTATGGCTTTTAATTTGTCTGTTGTGGGGTGGATTCCCTCACCATCTATTCTGTAACCCAGGAATTCGATGCTTTTGGCTCCCCATACACATTTTTCTGATTTTACTCTCAAATCCCTGGATTGTAGCCTGGACAATACTTCTCTGATTCTTTGATTTAATTGTGACTGGTTTTCCCCTGAAATAAGGATATCATCAAAGTAGGGGGTGGTTCCCTTGATGCCTGCTAATAACCGCTCCATTAGGCTTTGGAAAATGCCCGGGGCTATGCTAACCCCAAATTGTAACCGGGTGCATCTGAAGGCACCCCTGTGGGTCACTATAGTCTGTGCCAGAGATGTGGGCTCATCGACCGGAAGCTGTTGGTATGCCTGTGCGAGGTCGATTTTAGAAAAGACCCTTCCCTCCCCTAGTGAATGCAGGAGCTGTTGGACTACCGGAATTGGATATGGGTGGTGTTGGAGGGCTTTGTTTAGCGTTGCTTTGTAGTCTGCACAGACCCTTAAAGAGCCATCAGGTTTAAGCGGTGTGACTATAGGGGTTTCCCATGGCCCTTGTTCCACCGGGACTAGAATGCCCTGAGCTATAAGTTTATCCAGTTGGATGTCCAATTTAGGTAGGAGCGGTAAAGGCACCCTGCGAGGCTTGAGTCTAACTGGGGGAACCTTGGGGTCTAGAGAAAAAGAGATAGGGGGCCCATTATACGTGCCCAATGTAGGGCTGAAAACCTCAGGAAATTCTTGAACAAAGTTAGGAATATCATCAGCATTAATGTTACAGATTCCCAGTATTTCTATACCCAGAGGAGACATCCAAGTTAACCCAAGGAGGGAGTGTTTAGCTCCCTCAACCACAACCAATGGAAGAGAACATTTACATTTCTTAAATTGGACAGGCACATCCACTTTCCCTAATACAGGTATAACATTTCCCTGAAAATCCCTTATTACCAGAGTTGTCTGAGCTAGATCAGATTTAAGAAAATTAGGCATATACATTTTAAATTTGTCCCAAGGCATAATAGAATACTTTGACCCTGTGTCCAATTCCAGATTACAAGGTTTGCCATTTAAGAGCAACGAGATAACAATTTTGCTCCCTTTTTTCGTATTTGCGCAATTTACGTAAAGTTGTGCGTTACCTCGCGAGTAGTCACGGTTAACGGTGGAGTAGTTTCTTCGGTTGAAGCCTCTGGAAAATTTGTTGTCTCGCGGTTGTTGTGCCTGGTTGGTGTATCTCTGCGGGCGGGGTGCAGAGAAGGACTCCTCGGGTAGGGGGGCTCTGCATGCCTCGGCGATGTGCCCGTGCCGGTTGCAGCGGTGGCAAATGGCGTCCCGGAACGGGCACCGTTGTCGTGGGTGGTTCCCTTGGCAGCCGGGGCAAGGGTTGGATGATCGTTGGTATCTGGGCTGTCTGGCTTGGTCAGTTGGAAGCAGGAGACAGTTGTCGTCGTCCGTGGCAGCTGGGCTGAGGTCATCTGGTGCCTCGGTGTGGGAAACAGCAGCGGAGATTTTTGAAATGGTTTCTTTCTTTTCGTGTTCTTTTAGTTCTTTTGCGGCCGCGTCAGCTACCTCGGCAGTTTGAGCCAGCTTAATGACAGATTGAAGCGTTGGCTCGTCCTCTGTTAGGAGTTTATTTCGGACTGTGGCGTTCTTCATCCCGAAAATAAGAGCGTCGGTGAGGCGAGCTTCCGGGCTGTCAAATTTGCACTTTGACAGCACCGTGCGAAGTCGCGTGGCGAATTGGTTTATCGACTCTGATTCACGCTGTGCCATTCTGGAAAATTGGTTTCTGTAGACTACGGCAGGTTTCGTTGGTTTGAAGTGATTTGCGAGTCTTGCTTGAAGGTCGTCCCAAGGAACAGATTTAGCCGGGAGCGGGTCGGTCAGAGTTTGAACGAGGTCGAAGATTTCTGTACCGCAATAATTGAGAAAAATCGCCCGCTTCCTGTCGGCTTCGGCTTCTCCCATTCCTGCCGCTTCGAGGAAGATTTCGAATTTTGCCATGTAGGCGTCCCATGACGATTTCTCGGGATCGAAGTAGTCGGGAGCCCGGCCGATCTGGAGGTTATTCATTCTTGACACGTGGATTCTTCGGTTCTCTCGTCGCCAGTGAAATGAAGCAGACCAAACAAGCACTTTGAAAGACGGTTCCTTTATTAGCTCTTTTTGCAAGTGACTCCAGCAGGGAACTCGTCTGAGCTGTTAGTGTCAAAACAGCTCTATTTATACTCTTTGAGGCTCGCGCCTAAAAGGAACTGTCATGCGTCTTAACCAATCAGACGCGACCTTGGTTTATTTACATTCTCTGCCCAGAGACAGCACTTTTACAGTATTTTTCTTTATACAGACTTAACACAAGCCACTCCCATCTGGTCACATGGCTGGCAAGCCACTCCTACCAAGTCACATGACCATCAAGTCACATCCACAAAATAAGCCACACTCATAGTGCGGCAGTAAAAATTTTGGCTGCCCATTACTGGTGAAGCCATATTTGCTGGCACACGAGCCGTTGCCCAAGCTCAGCTCCAACGTGCATGTGTGTGCCGGCCAGTTGATTTTTGGCTCGCAGACACTCAGGAGGGAAGTTTTGGCTTCTAGAGAGCCTCCAGGGGGATGGGGGAGGGCGTGTTTACCCTCTCTCAGTTCCAGGAAAGCCTTGGGAGGGTGAAACACGAGTCTACTGGGCCCACCAGAAGTTGGGAAAACATCCATTTCCAACCTCCAGAAGGTCTCCAGGGGATGGGGGAAGCTGTTTTTTGCCCTCCACAGGCATTGAATTATGGATGTGGGCACTCGCGCATGTGCGATAGCGCACACCCACACATTTTCAAGGAAAAAAAAGGTTTGCCACCACTGATCTATCTGCAACTTTCCAGCAGGCAGGACCGGCCTCCTTTCCTGGCCAAATCTTCTGTTAAAGATCCAGGCTGCTCAATAATGGATAATATTGCTTCACATAGAAGCAGGAAGAAAAATCAGTGAATCAGCCTTTTCTACAGTCTGTTGCTGCAAATGTTAAACGAATCAAACGTGTTTGGTTTTTTTAAAAAAATGGTTCTTATGCTGTTTAAAATGGCAGTAAAAGAGGAAAGACCACATGCGGCTTTGCAAAATTTACAACTAATTTGTATAGTCATAATTAAATCAATTTCTACACTTTATTGTCCTTTTTGGCCACATTAAAGAATTATGCATGATTCACATGGGGAATAGGTCATTCTAAGAAGATTATTGCCGAGATTCTATTTCATTATGTTTTCTGGAAATTGAAACCGCAATGATATTTTGTATGCTTTAGGACCAAGGGTAAGTTCTACCAAAAGAAAAGGAAATTGTGCCTATTAGCATACATTAATGTTCAAACATATCGGGCTGCTTTTTGGTTATTGTTTTAATTAACACATTGCACTTAGCTGTTATAATTTCTGGATAACAGGGTGCACTGCTACATATATCAAATAAACTGGAAATTCTCCTTGTAAAAAGAAACATTTGCTTCCAAAGATTCATGCCCTGCAAACAATTTGACGCTTTAAAGGCAGACCCTTCGTCAGACTCATCCTCGAACACAGCTCTTCTGCTTGGAACCCATACCGCATCCCGGACATTAACACCCTCGAAAATGTCCAAAGATACTTCACCAGAAGAGCCCTTTACTCCTTCACTTGCAACAGAATTCCCTATGAAACTAAACTTACAATCCTGGGTCTTGAAAGCTTAGAACTGCGACGTTAGCATAGCCCACAAGATCATTTGCTACAACATCCTCCCTGTCAACAACTACTTCAGCTTCAACCACAACAACAGACGAGCACACAACAGATTCAAACTTAATATTAACCGCTCCAAACTTGACTGCAAAAAATACGACTTTAGTAATCGAATTGTCGAAGCATGGAACTCTTTACCAGACTCTGTAGCGTCATCCCCTAATCCCCAAAATTTTACCCTTAGACTATCCACGGTTGACCTCTCCAGATTCCTAAGAGGTCAGTAAGGGGTGTGCATGTGCACCAGCATGCCTTTCGTCCCCTGTCCTAATGTTTATCTTATACTTCTACTAGCTCCATGTATATGAAATCTAATATTCCCAATGATTTCTTCCTTACTATTCCTAATGTCTTTCATCTATTCTTCTATTGATGTATTTTACCTGCATTGTGCATTGGATAAAATAACTAAATACATAAGTAGGTTTTGGAGGCAAACTTCTTCCAATTGTGTGTTGGGCTCTGCTACGTTCTCGTTGTTGGTTTCTATCAGCCTTCCGAGTTAGACCAGACTAGGAAACCAAAGCGATGAATGCCTTTGTCTCCAGGAGAAATTCGAGAGCTTTCTCAGATGAGAGTTCTGCCTCCAGCTCAATATTTTTGTTTCTCTGAGCCCTGTCTTGATTGCGTCTCTTCCTCAAGGCTCTTTCTAAAGCCCACTGAAGTTTCACAGGACAAAAAAAAAACCAATTCAGAAATAAAGTTCTGTGCAACAGCAGTGGGTCGCTACCGGAATGGTTGAGGATGGTGCATTGGTTGCACTCAATGTGCTACGTGCACTGCGTCGGTTCTCTTGCGTGCATGCACGGCCCAGCATATTTTTCCTTCGTGTGCATGTGCAGAAGCAAAATCTGGTGAGGGGATGTGCACATGCGTGACATTTTGGCAATTTTTTGCTTCTGTGCATGCGCCGAAGTAAAAAAGTTGCCAAAATCTTGCATGCGTGTGTGTCTCCTTGTGTGCATGCAAGAGAACTGAAGCTGTGCGTGCAGTGCGCTCATAGCAACAGGAATGGGAATCCGCTCCTGCAGTTGAGGATGATTTGCTTAGGACCAGTTTACCCAAGAAAGCACATGTATAGGGGCCATTTAAGCATGCTTCAGGGAATCAACTGCCCAGACATCCAGAGTTGCCCTGAGACCCTCACAAGTTTAGTCAGACCCCTGAGGCAGGTCTGGGACAGTGATGGCGAACTTTCTTTTCCTTTGGTGCCGAAACTGCATGGGCATGTGCTATTGCACATGCGTGAGTGCCCACATCCATAATGCAATGCCTGGGGAGGGTGAAAACAGCTTCCCCCACCCCCAGAAGCCCTCTGGAAGCCAAAAGTAGCCTGTTTCCCAACTTCTAGTGGGCCCAGTAGGCTTGTGTTTTGCTTTCCTCAGGCTCCAAAGGCTTTCCTGGAGCTGGGGGAGGTAAAAACACCCTCTGCCATCCCCCTGGAGGCTCTCTGGAAGCCAAAAACACCCTCCCAGGGCCTCTGTGTGAGCCAAAAATCAGCTGGCCGGCACACACATGCATGGTGGAGCTGAACTAGGGCAGTGGCTCTGCGTGCCACCTGTGGCATCCGTGCCATAGGTTCACCATCACTGGTCTAGAAGGTCCTGCTCCTCCCCCTTCCTCGCCGATCCTCCCAGGACAGCCCAGAAATTAGAAAAAGTTCAACCGACAGGCTGAATATTATGGAAAAGAAGCACAGCTGTACAGAGATGTCCCAAAGGTGCTTCTTCAGGAGTTTTCTTGGATTTTTCTCATCTAAGAGACTTTTCCAGCTCTAAAAGGATGGTCCCCTCATTTTGGCTCCTAGGTAAGTGCAGGGAGGCCTACTGGGCCCAAAACGGGGTGCAGGGGGTTGCAGCATGCCCCCTGCAGCCTGCTTTCGCTCCCAGGGGACTGTAGGAGGCCAAATGCTGCCTTTGACACCCTCTTGTCATGCCCACCAAGGTATGCAGGCATGCGCACATGCACAGATATGCACAGCTGAGCAGGTATGTGCACATATGCAGGTATGTACACATGCACAGTGTGGCACTCATGGGGGGATTGTGTGCTGGCATACACAAGTGCTAGCGTGCACACACACTCCCATTTTTGGCACGCAAGAAGAAAACAGACATTCCACACACACGGATGCACAGATGGTTTTTACATGTCTGAGCCATGATTTGACCCCGCGTGAGTGAGGCCTTCCAGGGGCTGCTCAGAAAGAGGCAAAGCTTACCTAGATATGGATAACAGTGTAAAATCAAAACCGGGGCCCAACGTAAACCATCAAGTGACACACTGGCGGGGTCTCCTCTAAATAATTTGTGGGAGACCAGCCCTGCAGACAAAGAGATGCATCGTCTTTACACATTTCAGAGAGAAGGGGGAAATTACGTGTGCACCCACACCCATCAGAAATACCCTGCTAGCTCTCAGGATCCTCCCTGCCCTTCTGTTATCTACGGAGAACAATGGCCTTCATTAGAAGAAACACTTGCTTCTTGACATTCAGGTGTTGCTATGGGAATGTTCGGATAAAACTTAGCACTGCGGTGAGCTACAAGGACACATTCCTTCTGTCTCCATTTGTCGACTAAACAGTCCCATCCGTCTGGAAAATGATTTTCCCCACAATGAGGGGGGAGGGAGAAATCATAACCAGGACAGCCACAGTACAGAGTCCTCAATTTATGACCTCAATTGAAGTCATAAGTTGAGGGCTATGAAGACCACAGTTGAGGAATATGACCAGAATTTATCTATCTGTCTGTCTGTCTGTCTGTCTGTCTGTCTGTCTGTCTATCTATCTATCTAATTCGACTTCCTTTTTAAAAAAATTAAAAATAAACTTTATTAAACAATTAAAATAAACAAAATTAACAAACATGTTTGACATTGGTTGATGTTTTTGGGCTTATATTTCAGCAGTTTACCATTCTTTCTTCTTTATATATATTTATATCAATTAAGTATATTGAGTACGGTTTGTTCTTATTTATTACATAGTTGTCTTATTGCATAAGCCTAGATTAAATTTATACATGGTAAAAAGGAACCCAAAAAAAGAAAAAAGGGGAAAAAAGAGAAAAGGAAAGAAAAAAAAGGGAGGAAGAGAAAGAAAAAGGGAGGAAAAAGAAAAGAATGCTGTTGGTCAACTATTGGCTCACACATTTAAGCGAACTGTTCCTAAGCACATTTATGCAATTAGTAAATTCTTGATTTGTAAATATGTAGTTATTATACAGTAAAGTACATTTATTTATAGAGCCGGGGGTGGCGCAGCAGGTAGAGTGCTGTACTGCAGGCCACTGAAACTGACTGTAGATCTGTAGGTCAGTGGTTCAAATTGGTTCAAATCTCATCACCAGCTCAAGGTTGACTCAGCCTTCCACCCTTCCCAGGTGGGTCAAATGAGGACCTGGATTGTGGGGGCAATATGCTGGCTCTGTTAAAAAGAAGTGCTATTGCTAACATGTTGTAAGCCACCCTGAGTCTAGGGAGAAGGGCAGCATAAAAATTGAATCAATGAATGAATGAATGAATGAATGAATGAATGAATGAATGAATGAATAAATAAATAAATATATGCAGAGGTTATATATGTTGTCATGTGATCTGCTGGTTATTAATATGGCATTCGTTAGTTTCTATATACAGTGGTACCTCTACTTAAGAACTTAATTCGTTCCGTGACCAGTTCTTAAGTAGAAGCAATTTTTCCCATAGGAATCAATGTAAAAGCAAATAATGCATGCAAAACCATTAGGAAAGAAATAAAAGCTCGGAATTTGGGTGGGAGGAGGAGGAGGAAGGAGGAGGAGGACAGTGTATATCGTATTTGAAATAAGGTTTATTTCTATCGGCTGGTGGCATGGTCTATTTATTTCGTATATCTTGTACGCTGGGATGCTGTTTGTTTTGCATCTTTTATGCTTTGTAAATATTTTTTCTGATCCAACCATTTGTACCAATTTTCCCAGGCACTGTAAAAATCAGATTCTGATTTAATTCGACTTCTATGCCACCCAATCCCAAAGGACTCAGGGCGGCTTACAATAACAACATAAATACAACACCAAGAAGAAGAAGTCGAATATACTATTTAAAACTCTAAAATCCTGATTAAAAAACCCATAATTAAACAATCATGCATGCATACTATTCGTAAAATTTGGCCATGATAGTTGTTAATTCATGGCCTCCCCAGGCCTGCCAGCAAAGCCAGGTCTTCATGGCCTTACAGAAGGCCAGTAGGGTGGGAGCAGTATGGACATCGGGGGGGAGTTGGTTCCATAGAGCTGGGGCAGCAACAGAGAAGGCCCTACCCCACAGCACCGCCAACCTGCACTGCTTAGTCGACGGGACCTGGAGGAGAGAACTCTGCTGCCCCGAGTCTACGGAGAGGGGCGGCATACAAATCTAATAAATTATTATTATTATTAACTCTGTGTGCTGTTACTGGTCTCTGGGAGGTGGGCAACAAGAGACGGTCCCGTAAATAGTCTGGCCCTGAGGCCAATAGGGATTTATAGGTAATAACCAACACCTGGCGCCCCTACATGTCCGTGCGTGATTTCACTCCCTGCCCAGGTGCAGTAGCACAATTGCGCTGGACTCTGCTAACACTCAGAGCAACGGGGGCGAGCACATGTCACCCTTCCATCTTAGCAGCCCACTTCTGGTGGTACCCGACAGCTTTCTAGTCCCAGAGAAGGCATAAGTATACACTGTGTCTTACACACTTATACACAAGCACACTCACGCGTGCCTCTACTGGTATAATCACCAACCGCATGTTCTAGTCGCGCATAGACCTCGTTTCCCTCTCGTGAGAAAGACCATAATAAACAGAGCTGAGTAAACAAGAGCCAAGCCTTTGCCGTCAGAATTATTTCTCCTTATAAGTTTTCAGGGATGCAAATTACTGCGGGGCTCACGAGCTGCTAATCTTCATAATAGCACGCTACATCCATTAGCAAGTTAACGAGCGACCCTGGAAGGTCCTCCATGTGTAGTTTATACTACGTTTGATCCAAAAAACATCATAAGCAGGGTGTTCTTTTTTAAATGCTCTTTATTCACATGAAAATCTTCCAGGAGCTCCCTGGGAAGGCTGTAAATAGCAAATGGGGGAACCATTTGGTCTTAATTTCTTCGCTATCAGAACAGAAATGGTGCAGGTAAGTGGGTTCCCTTTTGGAAACATGAAGGGAACAGGATTCTTTGCCAACAGATTCGGGGAGGCAGGCCTGAGGCTGAATGTTTCCATTCCATCAAGAGTGGATGAATTTTCTCCCAGAAAAAAATGCATGCAGAATAGAAGGTGGGACGCCTTCTAATCAGTCAATCAATCCAAATAAAGCTGGAAGGGACCTTGGAGGTCTTCTAGTCCAACTCCCTGCTCAAGCGGGAGATCCTAGACTGGTGATGGAGAACCTATTTTTTGCTTGGATGCCAAAAGGGCCCATGATGCAATGCCTCCACTCCGTACATGCATGGCTTCCTGATGCCTCTGGAGCATGTGGACGGCAAAAAAAAAACAGATTCCAGCTTATTTTTGGCCTTCTGGAGGATGCAGGGAAAGTCATTTTTGACTTCTCCAAGCTTCAGGAAAGCCTCCATAGCCTGTGGATGGCAAAAAATGGACCCAATGGCCCCACCAGAAGTTCAGATACGAATTTCTGGTAGTCCTGTTCCGGTAGGCTCCGGAGGCTTTCCCGTGTTGGATCTAGAGGGTCCTTACCTTTGCAAGGTGTTCAGCCCGCTAGGACTGAACCAGGACCTTCCGGAGGAGATGGATATTAAAGTACAGACAGATCATGTTCAAATGAACTAAACTTTTATTAGAAAAAGTAGAAAAATAAAGATTGTCTGAAGAGACATAAAATGGCACATCTACATTGCTAATGAAGATAATGCATAATGGAGATTCTCTAAAACTAGAGACCGTCTTCTTCCTGCAAGGAGGAGGATGTGAGCAAACAGGTTACATCACAAAGGAGGAGCTACATTAATAAACAGAGTTAACTATCTAACTACTGGATGTTTCTCAATGTCTTTGGAGGCTGTCAATCACAGCGTGACATCCCGAAGCCTGGGGAGGGCAAAAACGACCTCCCACTCCAAAAAGCTGAAAATCAGCTGGCAAGCATGCACATGCACTCTGGAGCCGACATACGGCAATGCCTCGCGTGCCCTCATATATGGCTCTGCATGCCACCTGTGGCATACATGCTGTAGGTTCACCATCACAGCCAGGGGCAGATTCCTCCTACCACCCCTACCGATGTGCTGCGCTCACAGCTTCAGGTGCGTTGCATGTGCATGCACAGGAAGCAAAATCTCATGAAGGGACACACTCATGTGTGAGATTTCAGTGATTTTTTTTTGCTTGTGCACATGTGCAGAAATATCACTGGGATGTTTGCACGCACATACAACACACCTGAAGCTATGCATGCAGCTCAATTTTTACTACTAGTAAAAATTTGCCATTCCAATAACAACCCGCTATTGATCACAGCGCTAAACCATTTCAGACAAATCCAGTCTCTTCTTAAGCTGTTCAGGCTCTTCCAAAAGGCTTCCAGTAATAATAATAATAATAATAATTTATTAGATTTATTAGATTTATATGCTGCCCCTCTTCAAAGACTCAGGGTGGCTTACAACAACAATAAAACAATGTAGTACAAATCCAATAATTAAAACTAAAGCTTAAAACCCACAATCATTTAAAAAACAGTCAATACTACCTAATCATAACCACACATAAATCTTACTGGCCAAAAAAGGGGATACATCCATTACCCCATGCCTGGAGGCATATATAGGTCTTCAGAGTCTTGCGGAAGGCAAGGAGGGTGGGGGCAGTTCAAATCTCCAGGGGGAGTTGATTCCAGAGGGCCGGGGCCACCACAGAGAAGGCTCTTCCCCTAGGCCCCGCCAGATGACATTGTTTAGTCGACGGGACCCAGAAAAGGTCAACTCTGTGGGACCTAATCGGCCGCTGGGATTCATGTGGCATAAGGCGGTCTGGTCCGATGCCATGTAGGGCTTTATGGGTCATTACCAAGACTTTGAAATGTGTCCGGAAACTAATCGGCAACCAGTGCAGGCCGTGGAGTGTTGACAAGACATGGGCTTTTCTGGGAAGGCCCATGATTGCTCTCACGATCTGAAGTTTCCGAACACTCTTCAAAGGTAGCCCTATGGATCATGCACAACTTCTGAAGACAAAGGCAAATTAACCACTGGTTAATCATTCTCCTTGTTGGAACAGCTTGCCTTTCAGAAGTCAAGCTGTCGTTTTGTGCCCCCTCCCACACACAAACACTTCAGGGACAGAAACTGTCATTCCCATCCTTCCCCCGCAAGTGTGGCAAGTACCAAAAGCTTTGGAGAGTTGAAGTCCACCTTGTTGGACAAACAAGGGCTAAGATTCAACAAGGATCAGGCTTACCGGTATATAGTAACTTTGGTTTAACATTCCACACTGAAATATTTTAAATATTGCAAAGAGAACAAAATTCTGATGTTCAACCTTTGGTGAACATGCAGAATTTGAGTCGACAACAGTGAACCTAACATGAACGTCCCAAAGAAACCTTCAGCATTTGCCTTGTGATTTCTTTTGCAACCTTCCTCAATGCAAAGTTTATTTTCCTTTTATTTTCTATTATTTATGATCGCATTCATTTGCATTTATAGTACGTATAACTTAACCCAGCCACCTCCATCCCAAAGAAGTCTGGGCAGATAGCACAACTTTGAAGAGCCCCAGAATTCCCTCCACTGTAGAGAAGCTCCCAGGGACTGTGATGTGCTCTTTCTCTTCTGCCCACACAACAGCCCAGTGAGGTAGGTTAGGCTAAAAGAGAGAAATTGGGCCTTCATCTGAGAAGGAGGGGCTGGCCCAGGGCAGAATATCTATGAGAGGGGTCACACGGACAGCGATGGGCTCCTACGGGTACAGTCAGGTATGCAGAACCGGTAGAAAAATTTGGAATTTTTTTCTTTTTTTTCCTTTCTGGGCTCTGGGTATGTTTTTCCTGTCGCAACAAATGAGGTTGAATGTATATCATTTTAGAAGAGCTGTGTGTGCGTGTGTGTACATACAGATACAGTTTATATAGTAGATAATGTATATTTTTGTGGGCCTGTATGTAATATGTATGCTCACATATGGCATATATATACATAGAAATAAATAGTATATTTTGGATGTTCAGTAATAGTAAATAGAGAGGGAAATTGTCTCTCTTTGAGGCGAGGAGTGGCCAGGCATCCTAACCCAAACCCAAACCCTTGATGTGAGTGACTGGCCACATTTTAGCCAGTCACATGACCTTTAAGCCACCCCCAGGTCACATGATTACCAGGCCACTCCCACCTGGTCACATGGCCAGCAAGCTGCACCCACAAAATAAGCCACACCCATGGTGTGGTAGTAAAAAAATTTGCACCCCTTCACTGAGCTCGGCCCTTCTCATGCAAGGAGAAACCTTTAAACCTTTGAGAGCAATCAACCAGTGGAAAAGAAGTTGCCTTCAGAAATTGTGATGGAAGTTTTCAAGAAGAGACTGGACTGCCATTTGTCAGAAATGGTCCCTTGCTTGGGCTAGGTGACCTATAACAATGATGGCAAACCTATGGCATGGGTGCCACAAGTGGCACACAGATCCATATCAGCCGGCACGCAAACCGTTGCCCTAGCTCAGCTCCAACGTGCATGTGTATGTCGGCCAGCTGATTTTTGGCTTGCACAGAGGCTCTGGGAGGGCGTTTTTGGCTTCCAGAGAACCTCCGGGGAGGGGTGGCAGAGGGCGTTTTTACCTTCCCCTGGCTCCAGGGAAGCTTTTGGAACCCGGGGAGGGTGAAATATGAGCCTACTGGGCCCACTAGAAATTGGGAAACAGCTTGTTTCCAGCCTCCAGAGGGCCTCCAGGGGCGGAGGAAGCTGTTTTTGACCTGCCCATGCATTGAATTATGGATGTGGGCATTCAAGCATGTGTGATAGCACTTATGCATGCTCTTTCGGTGCCCAAAGAAAAAAAGGTTTGCCATCACTGACCTACAAGGTCCTTCCAGCTCGGTTAACCTGTCTGTCTGTCTCTCTGTCTGAGATTCTGTGTGAGCCAGGAAGTGATGTGAAACAAATTTATGTGGCATCAATGACACCATGAACTGACAGTCTAGGATAGAGGTAGGCCAAGTTGGCTCTTCTATGACATGTGGACTTCAACTCCCAGAATTCCTCAGCTAGCATGATTGGCTCAGGAATTCTGGGAATTGAAGTCCACAAGTCATAGAAGAGCCAACTTTGCCTGTCTAGGATCATGATGGTAAACCTATGGCATGGGTGCCACAGGTGGCCTGTGGAGCCATATCGTAGGGCATGCGAAACTTTGCATGCGCTCGCTGGCCAGCTGATTTTCAGACACTTTCCAGAAGCCCCAGAGGCAAATAAATTTCCCAACAGACAACCTGGAAGTTCAGAAAAACGCATTTCTGGTTTGCCCGTTGTGCTGCTTTTTCCACTCCGGAGGTTCAGGAAGCTTCTCTGAACATTCTTGGAATGCAAAAAGCAGCACAATGGCAAACCGGAAGTGCGTTTTCCTGAACTTCCAGTTTGCCCATTTGGCCATTTTTTTCACCTGCCAGGCTTCAGAAAGGCCTGTGCGTATGTGCGGGGGGCAGTGTGTGTGTGTGTGCATGCATGGGAGAGGGGTATGGGCATATGCACGCATACCAGCACACACACACACACCTTTTGGAACGCAAACCAAAAAAGGTTCTATCTATCTATCTATCTATCTATCTATCTATCTATCTATCTATCTATCTATCTATCTATCTATCTATCTATCTGTTTCCCTGAAAATAAGACCCTGTCTTATATTTTTTTGAACCCTGAAATAAGCACTTGGCATTACTGCCATGCATTCAAAAGCCCAATTGGGCTTATTATCAGAGGAGATCTTATTTTGGGGAAAACAGAGTAAGTGTCTGGGGTCTGGCACAGCCTGCTGCAATTATTGTTGTTGTTATCCTGCCTGCCTGAAAATTGTCCTTTGGTGGTTCAACTGCCAGTTTACTGTATCAAGCAGGTATACAAAACCATGACTTAGCATAATATGATCTCAACAGCAGTTTGCAGAGTACAGAGAGCTGTCATCATGGGGGGAGTTTATGCAAGCACAACCACCTCCAAATTTCATGCAGGGTGTTTCTTGTAAGAAATACAATGGCAGAGAAGAAAATTGCGATATCATTTTAGCAACTTTCATCTCTTCCAACCTCCCCTGCTAGCTCTTCCCTCTTCTCAATCTTAAAAGTCAAAATGCCTCCCAAAAAAACCGCAAACACTTTCTCCTTAATGACTGAGCCTTCCATCTGTTTTTGTCAAGGTGATTCTTGACTTTGATGCATTATTCCAAGCTGAGTTCTTCCCTGCTAATCTTGATTTCAGCTGTTGACATGAAACCTCTAATTAAAGGGAGTTCTGGAAACACTCTCTGCCTTTCACACATAAGCCACCCACCAGTTAATAAGAAGCCAGGCTGGTAGTTTGATGCAGGGGAATCCAAATGAACTTAACACTACACGGAGTGTATAAATTGTGACCATGTTGGCTGTGAGTAACGGAGTAGGATTCCTTGGGCATGTTGCAAGATGCCTTCCGCCTCCTCCCCAATGGTTTCATTCAGTTTGATGAAAAAAATACTTCTCGTGTGTTATCTGGAAAGGTGCCACTGCAAATGGATGGGGGGGGAAATGAGGAAAAAAGACCGATACATTCATTTATGAGAAATCTGGAAGTCAAAGACAGCAAAAAAAGATTCTTCCAACACATCAACAATAAGAAGAAAATCAAAGAAACAATCGTCACACTAAAAAACAAAGAGGGTAGAGAAATCACAGACAGCAATGACCAAGCACAGCTACTCAAAGTAGGCGTTGAGTAGCTGTGCTTGGTCATTGCTGTCTGTGATTTCTCTACCCTCTTTGTTGCAGTTAAATTGCAGATTGGTTGGAGGGAGGTTCCCTTTTGTGTGAACCTCCCTCCAACCAATCTGCAATTTAACTGCAACAAACTGCCCCAGAACCGAACTCAACATAGACAAAAACACAGTGAGGGACTACCTGAGGGAACTCAACGAATACAAATCACCAGGGCCAGACGGACTTCACCCCAAAGTCCTAAAAGAATTGGCAGACACCATAGCGGAACCATTCCTCCTCATCTACCAAATATCCTGGATCACTGGAGACCTACCGGAAGACTGGAAGCGAGCTGACGTAGTCCCCATCCACAAAAAAGGCAAAAAGACCGACCCAGGCAACTACAGACCAATCAGTCTGACCTCTATACCTGGAAAAATACTGGAGAAAATAATCAATAAACAACTTACCCACTTCCTAGAAACAAACAAGATCATATCCAATAGCCAGCACGGATTCATCAGAAACAAATCATGCCAAACCAATCTCATATCATTTTCAAACACCATAACCAAGTCAGTTGACCAACGCAACTCAGTGGACCTCATATACTTGGACTTCAGTAAGGCTTTCGATAAAGTCGACCACAATCTCCTAATCCACAAACTAGAAAAAAATGGAGTAGATTACTACACACATAGATGGATAAACAGTTGGCTGACCAGCCGCACCCAACGAGTTGTCCTCAACGGCACCAAATCCACGTGGAAAAAAGTAGACAGTGGAGTACCACAGGGCTCTGTCCTGGGTCCTGTACTCTTTAACATCTTCTTCATCAACGACCTGGACGAGGGAATAAAAGGGGAACTAATAAAATTTGCAGATGACACCAAGCTGGCGGGGGTAGCCAACACCCTTGAGGACAGGCTCAGAGTACAAGAAGACCTAGACAGACTATCACAGTGGGCCCATACCAACAAAATGAGGTTCAACACTGACAAATGCAGAGTCCTCCACCTCGGCAAAAAGAACCCTAGACATACATACAGCCTGGGAGATACCCCACTCAGCAGTAGTGACTGCAAAAAAGATCTTGGAGTCTTGGTGGACAATCAACTAAACATGAGTCAGCAATGTGCAGCAGCAGCCAAAAAAGCCAACTCAATCCTAAGCTGCATCAACAGAGGAATACGCTCCAAGACCAGGGAAGTACTAATACCACTCTACTATGCCCTGGTCAGACCCCACCTGGAGTACTGCATCCAATTTTGGTCACCTCACTACAAAAAAGACATCGAAACTCTGGAGAAGGTGCAAAAAAGAGCAACCAAAATGATTAGGGGACTCGAAACCAAGACTTACGAAGAGAGATTGAGAGAACTGGGCATGGACAGCCTAGAAAAAAGAAGGTCTAGAGGGGACATGATAGCAGTTTACAGATACTTGAGGGGTTGCCACGGTGAGGAGGGGATCTCTTTATTCCCCAGGGCACCAGAGGGCGGGACGAGGAACAACGGTTGGGAGCTGACCAAGGAGAGATTCAACCTAGAAATAAGGAAGAACTTCCTGACGGTCAGAGCGATCAACCAATGGAACTGCCTGCCAGGGGAGGTGGTGAACTCCCCAACTCTGGACACCTTCAAGAGGAGATTGGACTTCCATCTGGCTGGGGTGCTGTAGGGTTTCCTGCTCAGGCAGGGGGTTGGACTCGATGACCTAACGGTCCCTTTCAACTCTATTAATAAATAAAATCCCCATCTCACAGTGAATCACAGACCATTGGGCTGAAAGTCTGCAATAATTTCTTTCATTGTGGACAGTCAAATGTGCTTCGGCTGTTTTGAAATACGGTGGTACCTCTACCTAAGAACGCCTCTACTTAAGAACTTTTCTAGATAAGAACTGGGTGTTCAAGATTTTTTTTGCCTCTTCTTAAGAACCATTTTCTACTTAAGAACCCGAGCCCGGAAAAATTTCTGAGGAAATTTGAGAGTGGCATGAAGGCCCGGCCAGTTTCCTGCCATTTTCCCTTTAATCTCGACCATCTCGGGCTTTTCTGGGCTGCCAGAGGAGCCTTTTGGTGGTGCTTAAGGAGGCTTTGGCAGCCCAGAGCGAAAGAAGCATTTTCCTTTCTCTGGGTGCTTGGAGAGGGAATAAACCTCTGCCAGTGCCCAGAGAAAATAATTGCACCCTTCACTCTGGGCAGCAACGGTCCTCCTCCTCTTCCTCCCCCTCCTCCTCCCACCCAAATTCTGAGCTTTTATTTCTTTTCTAATGGGTTTGCACGCATTATTTGCTTTTACATTGATTCCTATGGGAAAAATTGTTTCTACTTACAAACTTTTCTACTTAAGGACCTGCTGTCCTGGGGGTGGTGCTCAGCAGAGGCTTTAAGAGTGTGCTGGAGGAAGCCTGCTGGCGTCAGCTACAGAGCCGGAAGATGCCTGAAACTCCCGAAAACACCGAGGCACTTGGGGCAGTGGCCGGTGGGAGCAGTTGCTGTCCTGGGGGCGGCGACCGGCAGAGGCTTTAAGAGTGTGCTGGAGGGAGCCTGCTGGCGTCAGCTACAAAGCTACAGAGGAGGTTGCTGGTGTCTATTTAAAACCTAGGACACCAAAGAACAACGTTGGGGCATTCGGAATAACCAATATGCCAGAGCAACCCTCGTGGTTAGGGCTCCTTTTAGGGCTGCTGCGACTCCTGGGATGTGGAAACTTAATGGACTTTGGACTTGGCCATCTAATCCCCACTGTTGTGGTGACCGTGGACAATGGTCAGGGAAGCAAGAGCAGGAGACAGTCTTTTCCACTCAGACTGGACAATATTTTCTCATCAGACTATAATCTCTGACATAAACTGCAAGCACTCCCATAGAAGAAATTTTTAAGTTTCAGTCTCATATGCCTTTTTGTACAGATATTAGCTAACAATTTATATTGGATCTTACACCTTTTTTAATAATTGTTTTAGATATATTGCTAAGGTTATTTTATTGTAGGGGTGGGAAGGGGAGTGGAGTATGACTGATTATGATAGTGAGTGTGATTGTGATGGGACACTATTTATGGGTGATATAACCTTTGCTTTTTAATTTTTAAAATTTATTAAGGAGATCAATCTTAAGATGAATATATGATTATGATTAGATGGAGAGGATGTCTGGGATGTATGAAATGTATGGAAGGGACAGCTGGTCTGGTGGTTTGGAGGCAGGAGGGATGGGGGTGCCTATCTCTGGGGTGGTGGAGGGCCTGAATATTCCGGTCGTGCTGGGGAGAGGTAGATATGGAGGGAGACATGGGGTAGGCCGTTCATGGGGAACAAGGGACCGCTGCTTGAAAGCGGTCCCTTCTTCCAGCCCCATGGACTCAACTCGGGGAACTGGTGTCAAGCAAAATCCGGACCCTGGGCTCAGGCTGTTGCTGCTAAATGCCAGGTCTGCTATAAATAAAGTTTCCCTCATCCAGGATTTACTTCTGGATGAGGAGGCAGACCTGGCGTGTGTGACTGAGACCTGGCTGGGCCCAGAGGGGGGAGTTCCTCTCTCGGAAATGTGCCCAGCCGGGTTTCAAGTGTGGCACCAGCCGTGACCCCAGGGAATCGGGGAAGGAGTGGCAATCATAGCCAACAAGACCTTCAAGCTGCGTAGGCTCACTGGTCCTGAGATTGAGGGCTATGAGTCCCTTCTTATGAGGTTGGACCTAGGGGTACAGGTGGACTTGTTGCTCACATACCTGCCTCCCAGCTGTGTGTCAATAGCCCGGCCTGCGCTGCTCAAGTGGGTAGCCGGGTTGGCGGTGGAGTCCCCCAGACTTATTGTCTTGGGGGATTTTAACCTGCCGTCACTTGGTGAACCCTCAGGGTTGGCGCAGGGGTTCATGGCCACCATGGCAACCATGGACCTGACCCAAATAATTCAGGGCCCAACCCATGAGAAGGGGCACACTCTCAACATGATTTTCCTCTCGGGACAGTTGAGTAAGGATCTGATATTAAGGGGATTAGAAACGTTGCCATTGTCATGGTCAGATAATTTTCTACTGCAGCTTGATTTTAAGGCTCCAATCCTTCCCCGCAGGGAGGTGGAACTGATTAGGAGGTTCCGCCACAGATGCCTGATGGATCCAGAAGGTTTTCAAAGGGTGCTTGGGGTTTTGCTGGATTCACTTGTCCATAGTTCGGCGGAGTCACTTGCTGCAGCCTGGAATACAGCTGCGACGGAGGTGCCAGACCAAATTGCGCCTTTGCGACTTCTCTCTGGCAACAGACCCTGGAGGTCTCCTTGGTTTACCAAGGAGCTCCGGGGAATGAAACGCCAGAAGAGTACTCTAGAGAAGCACTGGAGGAAAACCAGATCCAAATCTGATCGAACATTTGTAAAAGCTCATATTGAGATTTACAAAGTGGCGATCAGGTCGACAAGACGTGCATATAATGTCGGCCTGATTGCATCTGCGGAATCTCACCTGGCCGCCCTGTTTAGGGTGACCCGCTCCTTTCTTAATCAGGGGGGAGTTGGGGAACCCTCGCAGGATAGTGCCAAGGCTTTTAATAATTTTTTTGCAGACAAAATCGCTCAGATCCGGACTGATCTTGACTCCAATTGGAGTGCAGAGTTGACTGACAATGAGTCAGTCGAGGTAACAGGGACCCATCTTAGTCCATCTGTTTGGAGCGAGTTTGACCTGGTGACACCTGATGAAGTGGACAAGGTCATTGGAGCTCTGAGTTCCGCCACCTGCTTGTTGGACCTGTGTCCCTCCTGGCTGGTCTCGGCCACCAGGGAGGTGACACGGAGCTGGGTTCAGGAGATTACCAATGCTTCTTTGAGGGAGGGGTCCTTTCCTGCTCCATACAAGGAGGTCACTCATGCCCCTATCACCTCAAGGTTCGACTACTGCAATGCTCCCTACATGGGGCTACCTCTGAAGAGTGTTCTGAAACTTCAACTTGTCCAAAATGCAGCTGCGCGAGCAGTCTTGGGCTTTCCAAGAAATGCCCACATCTCACCATCACTCCGCGGACTGCATTGGCTACCGATCAGTTTCTGGGCACAATTCAAAGTGTTGGTTATGACCTATAAAGGCACAGGACCAGGTTATCTCCAAGACCGCCTTCTGCCGCACAAATCCCAGTGACCGGTGAGGTCCCACAGAGTTGGCCTTCTTAGGGTCCTGTCGACCAAACAATGTCGGTTGGCGGGACCTAGGGGAAGAGCCTTCTCTGTGGGAGCCCCAGCCCTCTGGAATCAACTTCCCCCAGAGATTCGCACTGCCCCCTCCCTCCTTGCCTTCCGAAAGAATTTAAAAACTCATCTCTGCTGCCAGGCTTGGGACTCTTAGATCTTCCCCTGACCACTGAGTGTCTTAAGTATGATTGCTGAATGTTTGGTTAATAAGTTATTTTTTTAGGTTAATCTTCTCTTTTTAATTGTTTTTAATATTGTAGTACTAATTGGATTATATTATTGTTCTGTTTTTATATATGTTGTGAGCCGCCCCGAGTCCTCGGAGAGGGGCGGCATAAAAATCCAATTAAATAAATTAAGTTCTTAAGTAGAGGTACCACTATATGTTCTTTTAAATACGTTCTCCAAATAGTTTTGTTTTCTTATTAGTTTTAAATTTTAACCAATTCTAACAATCATGTTCAAAAGAGTAGGTGCTCTTTCCAAGCTTTGTATGTGATGCCGTTTGTCTAAACTGGCATTTTAAAGGTTTTTACATACTGAAGCTGATCTCTTAACATTTTGCCTCTTTGGGTTGTAGGTCAACTGCAGAATAATCATCAGACATTTTTAGCCAGAAAAAAATCACTTCTGTCCTAGATTTGCTCATAGAATATTCATTGGACTGTTGTAAGAAATATCCTTTCTGGGTTCCGTTCCAAGTGGGGGGAAGGACACTGGAAGCATGGAGGCTGTTTGGAAAGATGGTTTTAATGGTGGAAAGCAGGACCACATGGGTTGAGGTCCTGAGGAAAAGGGGACTCACACATCTTGAAGATGTTGAAGAAGAAGAGAAGGGGAGAGATGCTGAAAGTACAGTAATACCTCATCTTACGAACTGAATTCGTTCTGTGACCAGGTTCGTAAAATGAAAAGTTCGTAAAACAAAGCAATTTTCCCCATAAGAATCAATGTAAAAGCAAATAATGCGTGCAACCCTATCCTAAAAGTCACTCCTTTTGCCTTGCGCCGCTGGGAATCCCTGCCTCCGGACTTCCGTTGTCACCCAAAGCGTGGGGATTCCCCTGAGACTCCCCTTACTGGGATTCAAAGCAGCGCTGGCAAAAATGAAGTGATTCCCAGCGAGGGGATCCTCAGGGGAATCCCCAGGCTTTGGCTCACAATGGAAGTCCAGAGGTGGAGCATTCCAGCAGCGGTGGCTTGGGTTAGTAAGGTGAAAATAATTCGGAAGAAGCAGCAAAAAAAATTTAAGCACCGGGTTCGTATCACGAAAAGTTCGTATGACGAGTGGTTTGTAAGACGAGGTATCACTGAACCTGAGTTTTATACCCACTGTTGGGCCCCACCTTAAGAGTATCCTGTTACTGTGTAAGAAATGTATCCCATTGGCTGTCAGACTCCCATGATGCAGGGTCTTAGCTAACTTTGTAGACTTTTGTCTGTATCCCACCAGGCTTGGCTGATGTAATCTTCTCAGGTGAGATGGCTTATGGTTCTTCCTGTAGATTTATTGATTCATTGATTCATTCATTTATTATATTTGTATGCCACTCATTCCTGAAAAACTTTGGGCAGCTTACAGTAGCTAAAAACCAATATAAAAACAATATAAAATCCCATTTGATACAATCATGCAGTCTTGTTGTGGCCAGATCTAAAGGTGTGATGATTAAGGAAATGGAGCACCTCCCTTATAAAACCAGGGTACAATACCTCTTCAGCCTTGAAAGATGGCATTTAAGGGGAGACTTGGTCAAAGTGTGTAAAATCATGCATGGGATAGAAAAGGTGGATAGAGAAAAAATCTCTTCTCTATCACGCAATACTAGGACGAGGGGGCACTCCCTAAAGCTCATAGGTAAGAAAGTGAGGACAAATCAAGGGAAATACTTCTTCACCTAGAGGGTCGTTAGTTGATGGAATTCACTTCCAGAAGAGGTTGTGACAGCTGTCAGTCTGGATAGCTTCAAAACAGGATTAGACAGATTCATGGATGCCAAGTGTATCCATGGTTATTGAAATGGATGTCCAATTGCCGCCTCTATGTTGGTTGAGGCTGGCAGGATTCCCTTGGGTCTCATTTGTTGGGGGTCAAGGGAAAGGGAGAGTTTTGCCTTCTCTTTCTGCTCAAGATCCCCATGGACAATTGGCGGGCCACTGTGGGCCACAGAATGCTGGACTCGATGGGCTTCGACCTGATTCAGCAGGGCTATTCTTAGGTTCTTATGTGTGTCGATTGATCATGGCCCCAGGGTTGCCAGCACATCCAGGTCTTAAGAGGGCTTTCTGGAAAGCCAGTAGGGTGGAGGCAGTACGGATCTCAGGAGGTAGTTGGTTGCCGCCAATCAACATTGCTTAGATGACAGGACCCAGAGAAGGCCAACCGAGTGGGCTCTAATCAGTCGATGAGAAGATGGTCCTAAAGATAGTCAGGCTCTAAGCCAGCACGTAATAGATTCAAACTTAACGTACACCACTCCAAACTAGATTGTAGAAAATACAACTCCAGCAATAGAGTGATCAGTGCCTAGAACGCACACACTGACTCTGTGGTTTCTTCCTCAAACCCCAAAATCTTTAACCTCAGATTGTCTACAGTTGACCTCCTCTCCCCCTTTCAAAGAGGTCTGTAAGGGGTGTGCATAAGCGCACCATTGTGCCTACCGTCCCTGTCCTACTGTCCTATTGTCTTCATTAATCATTATTTACTACTTATATTATGCTTATACTAACTTGTTAGAAATAAATAAATAAATAAATAAATAAAGAAAGAAAGAAAGAAAGAAAGAAAGAAAGAAAGAAAGAAAGAAAGAAAGAAAGAATAAAAAAACAGCATAACGGGCAGAACGGAAGTCTATTTTTCCAAACTTCTGGTTTGCCCGTTGGGTGATTTTTTTCACTGTCCCAGGCTTTAGTGACGCCTGTGTACATGAGCAGGGATGGGGGGGCATTGTGCACATGAGCAGGGGCAGCATGAGGGTGCAGATGCGTGGGGAGGAAGAGAATGGGTGGGGCATGTGCGCACACATGCCCTTTTGGCACGCAAACCTTTAAAGCCCTTCATGGCTTGGGACCCGATTACCTACAGCAGTGTTTTTCAACTAGTGTGCCATGGCACACTAGTGTGCCGTGAGACATGGTCAGGTGTGCCGCGAAGCTCAGAGAGAGAAAGAAAGAGAGAGAGAGAGAAAGAAAGAGAAAGAAAGAAAGAAAGAAAGAAAGAAAGTGGGAGAAAGAAAACAAGAGAGAGAGAAAGAGAACAAGAGAAAGAAAGCAAGAGAGAGAGAGAAAGAGAGGGAGGGAAGGAGAGAGAGAGAAAGACATAGAGGGAGGTAAGGAGGGAGAGAAAGAGAGCAAAACAGAGAGGAAGGAAGGAAGAGAAAGAAAGAGGGATGGAGAGAGAGAAAGAAAGAGGAAGGAAGGGAGAGAGAGAGAATTTTTTTTGTCCAAACCTTTTTTAGCCCCCCCCCCCCCCGCCCTGCTCAATGTGCCCCAGGGTTTCGTAAATGTAAAAAATGTCCCGCGGTTCAAAAAAGGTTGAAAATCACTGACCTACAGGACCACCTCCTGTCTCATATATCCCATCAACCGGTTAGGACCCACATGGTCGACCTTCTCCAGGTCCTGTCAGCCAGACAATGCAGGCTAGTAGGCACTAGGGGAAGGGCCTTCTTTGTGATTGCCCCTGCCCTCTGGAATCAACTCCCCCTGGAGAGCCATACTATTCCCACTCTCCTGGCCTTGCGGAAGAGCTTAAAAACACATCTATTTCGGCAGATGTGGGGCTGTTGAACTTAGTTGCTTTGTGCCAGCCCCCATTATTGTCTGACTGTTGGGTTGGCACAGGAGTTCATGGCCACCATGACAGCCATGGACCTGACTCAAGTAGTACGGGGTCCGACTCATGAGGGGGGGCACGCACCCGACATGGTATTCCTTTCCGAGCAATTGAGTAATGGTCTGAGACTAAGGGGCTTAGAAGCAGTGCCTTTGTCATGGTCAGACCATTTTCTGCTACGGCTTGACTTCCTGGCTCCAATCCTTCCCCGCAGGGAGGCGGAACCAATTAAGATGTTCCGCCCCAGACGCCTGATGGACCCAGAGGGCTTTCAGACGGCGCTTGGGGTTATTCCAGAGGCACTTGTCCACAGTTCGGCAGAGTCTCTTGCGAAAGCCTGGAATGAGGCTGCAGCAGAGGCTCTTGACCGGATTGCGCCTTTGCGACCTCTCCGTGGCGCTAGACCCCGTAGAGCTCCATGGTTCAACGAGGAGCTCCGGGAGTTGAAACGCCAGAAGAGACGTCTAGAGAAGCGATGGAGGAAGAGTAGGTCTGAATCTGATCGAACACTTGTAAGAGCTTTTATTAAGACTTACAAAGTGGCGCTCAAGGCGGCAAGATGCGCGTACCATGCCGCTTTGATTGCATCAGCGGAATCCCGCCCGGCCGCTCTGTTTAGGGTGACCCGCTCCCTTCTTAATCAGGGGGGAGTTGGGGAGCCCTTGCAGAGTAGTGCCGAGGACTTTAACACGTTTTTCGCTGATAAAGTCGCTCGGATTCGGGCCGACCTCGACTCCAATTGTAAAACAGACTGACAACAGACTGACAACGAGTCAGTCGAGGTGACTGGGGCACGTACTTGTCCACCTGTCTGGGAAGAGTTTGATCTGGTGACACCTGATGAAGTGGACAAGGCCATTGGAGCTGTGAGTTCCGCCACCTGTTTACTGGATCCGTGTCCCTCCTGGTTGGTTTCGGCCAGCAGGGAGGTGACACGGAGCTGGGCCCAGGAGATTACCAACGCTTCCTTGGGGAGGGGAGTTTTTCCATCACTCTATAAAGAAGCGCTTGTGCGCCCCCTCCTCAAGAAGCCCTCCCTGGACCCAGCTGTGCTTAATAACTACCGTCCAGTCTCCAACCTTCCCTTTATGGGGAAGGTTGTTGAGAAGGTGGTGGCACTCCAGCTCCAGCGGTCCTTGGAAGAAGCCGATTATCTAGGTCCCCGGCAGTCGGGTTTCAGGCCCGGTTACAGCACGGAAACTGCTTTGGTCGCGTTGATGGATGATCTCTGGCGGGCCCGGGACAGGGGTTTGTCCTCTGTCCTGGTGCTCCTTGACCTCTCAGCGGCTTTCGATACCATCGACCATGGTATCCTTCTGCACCGGCTGGAGGGGTTGGGAGTGGGAGGCACTGTTCTTCAGTGGTTCTCCTCCTACCTCTCTGGCCGGTCGCAGTCGGTGTTAGTGGGGGGACAGAGGTCGGCTCCTAGGTCTCTCCCTTGTGGGGTGCCTCAGGGGTCGGTCCTCTCCCCCCTGCTATTTAACATCTACATGAAACCGCTGGGCGAGATCATCCAAGGACATGGGGTGAGGTATCATCAATATGCGGATGATACCCAGCTTTACATCTCCACCCCATGCCCAGTCAGCGAAGCGGTGGAAGTGATGTGCCGGTGCCTGGAGGCTGTTGGGGCCTGGATGGGTGTCAACAGACTCAAGCTCAACCCGGATAAGACGGAGTGGCTGTGGGTTCTGCCTCCCAAGGACAACTCCATCTGTCCGTCCATTACCCTGGGGGGGGAATTATTGACCCCCTCAGAGAGGGTTCGCAACTTGGGCGTCCTCCTCGATCCACAGCTCACATTAGAACAACATCTCTCAGCTGTGGCGAGGGGGGCGTTTGCCCAGGTTCGCCTGGTGCACCAGTTGCGGCCCTACCTGGACCGGGACTCATTGCTCACAGTCACTCATGCCCTCATCACCTCGAGGTTCGACTACTGTAATGCTCTCTACATGGGGCTACCTTTGAAAAGTGTTCGGAAACTTCAGATCGTGCAGAATGCAGCTGCGAGAGCAGTCATGGGCTTACCCAGGTATGCCCATGTTTCACCATCACTCCGCAGCCTGCATTGGCTGCCGATCAGTTTCCGGTCACAATTCAAAGTGTTGGTTATGACCTTTAAAGCCCTTCATGGCACTGGACCAGAATATCTCCGAGACCGCCTTCTGCCGCACGAATCCCAGCGACCGATTAGGTCCCACAGAGTGGGCCTCCTCCGGGTCCCGTCAACTAAACAATGCCGGTTGGCGGGCCCCAGGGGGAGAGCCTTCTCTGTGGCGGCACCGGCTCTCTGGAACCAACTCCCCCCCGAGATCAGGACTGCCCCTACTCTTCCTGCCTTCCGTAAACTCCTCAAAACCCACCTTTGCCGTCAGGCATGGGGAAACTAAACATCTTCCCCTGGGCACGTTGAATTTATATATGGTATGCTTGTGTGTGTGTGTATGTTAGTATAGGGGTTTTTCTTAAATTTATAATATTTTAATTAATTGGATTAATGTATTGGATTGTCTTTTCACTTGTTGTGAGCCGCCCCGAGTTTTCGGAGAGGGGCGGCATACAAATCCAAATAATAAATAAATAAATAATAAATAAGATAAGAGGTGGGCTGTCTGTGAGATCTTTTAAGTTAAGGGATTTTTTATAGTGTTGTTTTATTTAATTTAGATTTCTTCCATTGTTATGTATTAATATGTTGTAAGCTGCCCTGAGTCTCAGGAGAAGGGCGACCTAGAAATCGAATGGATGGATGGATGGATGAATAAAATCACTGATATACTGTAGGTTCTCTTGCTTGAGCAGGAGGCTGGACTAGAAGATCTCCAAAGTCCCTTCCAGCTCCATTCCATTCCATTCTAAGGGCTGGGGTCTTAGTGATGATAGATACTATCTTGACTCTATACCCACCTGCCCTCCGTGCCATCTCTGTCCAGCTCAGTGCCAGTGCCAACTTTCTCCTCTCTCTCTCTCTTTTTTTGCCAGGGAAGCGTTAACCTTAAAAGCATTAAAAGCTTTAGCGTTCTCCTTCCACACTCCTGGTGTTATTCATCTGAATCAGTTGATGTAAGTCAAACAAAGATGCCGTATCTGAGCCCTTGCCGTCACCATGCTCTTGTGCATTTTCCTGGAAATACTTTTTTCACTGGAGATATTTCCCATCACTGCTGCCTGCAAAAAAACCCTTTGAAAAATTTATATACCGTGTCTGTTGTCAGGAATGCAGAAGATCTCCCTCCGTTTAATACTCTAGAATTAACCTTTGCTAATGTGTCGGTAACCTTTCCTTTCTTAGCAGCTGAAGGTGTGACAGTCCTTGGCAGCAGCCGAGCACTGTACAAATATGATTTGCATGAAGCTCCTCAATTCTGCCGCTCTGGCTTTAATGAAATAGTCAATGACCTTTTTAGCTCATGTATAATTAAAAGCAGGGCCTGGCATTTTGGAAATAAATAAAAGATACATTTCTACAACTAATTATGGCTCCTTTGAAATAAACACTTGGACACAGGATTATGATGCCCTTAAGGGTAACAACAGATTCTGCGGTGCGCTGCTTGGAGAGTCCAAGCATGGGTTATCGTCTCATCTGATTGGCCAGGGACTGAGTTGCAAATTCTTTGGCCACGCCTCTTCCTCTGGTTGAGTCCCAGTTTCTTCAACTCAGTCGGCCTGAAGGGACGCAGGTTGAGTTGCTCCTGATTAATTCCCGAGTCTTCGGAGAGGGGCGGCATACAAATCTAATGAATTGAATTGAATTGAATTCAGCACTCGCTAAAATGCTGGCCAGTAATAATATACTACAATAAGACTTGGACCATTCAGGTCAATCTTCTGCTGAGGCAGCTTGAAGAACAAGGCAGAATAAGCAGATGATCCTAAATATATGGATCATACTATAATACTACTAATAACAACAACAACAACCACAGAGTTGGAAGGGACCTTGGAGGTCTTCTAGTCCAACCCCCTGCTTAGCCAGAAAGCCCTACACTACTTCAGGCAGATGGTTATCCAACTCCTTGTTATCTCTCCTTGTTTAGTTTCCACCCATTGCTTCTTGTTCTACTCTCAGGTGCTTTGGAGAATAGGTTGACTCCTTCTTCTTTGTGGCAACCCCTGAGATATTGGAAGGCTGCTATCATGTCTCCCCTGGTCCTTCTTTTCATTAAACTAGCCAGTTCCTGCAATCCTTCTTCATATGTTTTAGCCTCCAGGCCCCTAATAATCTTTGCTGCTCTTCTCTGCACTTCTTCTAGAGTCTCAACATCCTTTTTGCATCATGGCAAACAAAACTGAATGCTGTATTCCAAGTGTGGCCTTACCAAAGCCTTATAAAGTCGTATTAACACTTCACATGATCTTGATTCTATCCCTCTGTTGATGCAGCCTAGAACTGTGTTGGCTTTCTTGGCAGCTGCTGCACATTGCTAGCTCCTATTTAAATGGTTGTCCACCAGGACTCCAAGATCCCACTCACTACTGTTGAGCAACAGCATTTAATCGGAAATTTTAAAAATAATTATAATAAAATGAGGGAAATTGAAATTGGCTAGGAAGTGCTAGGGTCATTTGTGGGAGGCTGGCAGCCTCTGTGCCTAGTGTGACATTTGGATCATCACCTAGCCGCCATTGTCACGTCTTACTTTCAACACCAGCTTGCAAGAAGACCTCTGAGCTGCATTTGGGGTTTCGAAGCATCTGGATCGGGTGCCTCATCAAAACTCAACTTGGACTCGGATCTCTGCGGGAGGACATTTTGTGGGCATTTTTATTCTGGCTGCAGTGCACAGGAGAATGAACGTTGGCTTCCCTGAATGTTCATTCTATGTGCACTGCAGGAGAGTCCAACCCCACACTGGTTCTGATATGGTCCGCTGTCCAGGAGTGATCGGTGTATCGGGTAAACTACGTCTTCACCAGATCCAGGTTGTCGTTGAAAACCTGGAGCTCAGCCAGAGGAAGCGTTACTGCAACGCTCTCTCCATGGGGCTACTACCTTTAAAGAACGTTCCCAGACTGCAACTAGTCCAAACCTCAACCGTGCGAGCTGTCGTGGGCCTTCCGAGGTATGCCCATGTCTCGTCAACCCTCTGTGAGCTGCTCTTTTTCTTTTTCTCTCTTCCCCTTCTTCCTAGCCATTCATACAATTTATCCCAACAGGTGGTAAATTCTTTGTCATCTTTGTTTTTTATTTTCTTATTCAAGCTGTCCATTTACGCACATACAGTTATTTTTTTCAATACTGTACTGTCTTCTTCAGCAGGTATCGTTTCATTTTTCCAGTATTGTGCAATTGTTATCCTCGCTGCTGTTGTTATGTGCAGAATTAGCTACAATTGATCTCTATCAAATTTCTCTCGGGTAATTCCTAATTTAAAAAGTTCAGATTTTTCCCCTATTTTTCCTTTCTAATATATCTTCTAACCATAAAAGAACAAGAGTGTTAATAAGTGATAGGAAAATTGGGGAATAAAGATCAGAGTTTTTGAAGATAAAAGGGAAAAAAGGTAGATATACCTAATTAAAACCATTACCTAGATTTTATGTATATGGTATAAGTATGTTCTGTGTAAAAGAAAAGAAACGTTATTAGAATTGTAACAAAGGCATGTCACAAAACTCTCCAAAGCTATTTTCTCTTTTTTTAGTGTTTTGTTTGTCTTAGTGTTTATGTCTGTGTTTATAAATAGTCTCCGGACACAATTTAAAGGGTTGGTTGTTACCTATAAAGCGCTAGAAGGCTTAGGATCAGATTCCCTATGGCAGCATCTCTTGCCTCATGTATCCCAGTGGCCGGTTAGGGTTCATGGAAATGCCAAGCAATGCGGGGTGCCGGGCCCTAGGGGAAGAGCCTTCTCTGTGGTGGCTCCGGCCCCTTGGAATCAACTCGCCCCAGAGATTCACACTGCTCCCAGCCTCCTGGCCTTTTGGAAGTTACTGAAGACACATCTTTGCCAGCAGGCTTAGGGTGGTTGAACATAGACACTCTGCTCCAACCCACGTTATGACTGAGATATGTATGCATGTGACTGAATGGTTTTAAGATATGGGTTTTTAGGATTATTCTAATTTGGATATTAGTATGTCTAATGGATTTTAGATTTTTAATTGGTTTAGTTTAACTTCAATTTCTACTATGCTGTATTTTTGTATTTAGTTCTATGTTGTAAGCCGCCCTGAGTCTTCGGAGAAGGGTGGCCTAGAAATTGAAATAATAGATAGATAAATGATAGATAGATAGATAGATAGATAGATAGATAGATAGATAGATAGATAGATAGATAGGGTAGGTAGGTAGGTAGGTAGTTAGATGGGTGGGTGGGTGGGTGGGTGGGTGGGTGGGTGGGTGGGTGGGTGGATGGATGGATGGATGGATGGATGGATGGATAGATAGATAGATAGATAGATAGATAGATAGATAGATAGATAGATAGATAGATAGATAGATAGATAGAGTAGATAGATAAGAGGCATGGCTAAAGAATTTGCAACTCAGCCCCTGGCCAATCAGATGAGAAGATAACCAAGGCTTGGACTCTCCTGCAGCGCATATAAAATGAACATTCAGGTAAGCCAACATTCAATTTGGCAGGTTAAGGATCTCCTCTCAGTATATCTTTTCTGACTGCACATTGCACTTTTAAAAGGCAAACAATTATTAATATTGATTAAGACTGAAACAATATTGGCTCTCAATATATCCCTCCTCCTTCTATGAATTACTTGGCCTTGCTACTGTAATTATGATGAAGGACGATTTGCGCACTCAATTTCTTTCCAGCAAGAAACTGGGGAAGGAGCAGCACCTCACCTATGGGCTTATTATAATCAGCCTACAGAATATAAAACCACTTGGAAAGTTCGGATCAGAGAGATTAAAAGAGGAAGGTCTAGGGCAGTGCTTCTCAATTATTTTCGGTTACACACACACACACACCCCAGGAAGAAGTAAACATTTCGTGGCCCCACAACTTTCTTACCTGGGGCCCAATGGAATTTCAGTGTTTAGTGCAACACTCTCTACATGCGGCTACCTTTGAAGAGCGTTCAGAAACTACAAATTGTGCAGAGTGCAGCCGCGTGAGCGGTCATGGGCCTTCCTAGGCATGTTCATCTTTCTCCAACACTCCGCGGACTGCACTGGCTGCCGATTGGTTTCCGGACCAGATTCAAAGTGTTGGTAATGTGATGTAACACAAATCTAAGATAGTTGATAGTTTATATTATTTGATATGGAAAAACTATTTTTATTGGGTAAGCAGCTTAAATGTCGGAGTGAGGGGAATTTCTTCTCTCCCCATAAATAATGAAGGATGTGGGATTTATAGAATGTTAGATATTGAAGGATATATTTGGTTGTTGTGTTTTTAATGAAATTTTAGTACCAGTTAATAAGTTTAAATGTTGGAAGGATGAAGTTAGGGGAGGGGAAAGGGAAAGGGAAAGAAGAAAGTAAAAGAAACTCCTTAGAGTACATAAATGATATTGAAATTTGGCATGAGCCTGGGTGGCGCAGCAGGTAGAGTGCTGTACTGCAGGCCACTGAAGCTGACTATAGATCTGTAGGTCAGTGGTTCAAATCTCAACTTTGACTCAACTTTCCGTCCTTCCAAGATGGGTAAAATAAGGACCCGGATTATGGGGGCAATATGCTGGCTCTTTGAAAAAGTGCTATTGCTAACATGTTGTAAGCCACCCTGAGTCTAAGGAGAAGGGCGGCATATTTTTTTTTTTGAATAAATAAATTAAATAAATAAATAAATAAATAAATATGTACATGGTTGGATACTGGTATTGTGTTTTCTATTTACATATTGTCAGTATATGGTACTCACCAGTATTTGGGGTTGCCATGCATGTAAACTACCAATTGTAGTTTGTACCTTTATAGATGCAATATACCTTTAAGGATTTTGGCTGGTTCGCCATAAGAGGGCGCCAGCACTCTCTCCCGATGATGATGCTGGATAGCTCATTCTTTGCCTTTGTCTTGAGGGGGGAGTATACTCTGCTTCGTGCTGCTATGTGCAGTTTGTTGTTTATTTCTGCTTTGTGCTTGTAAATATGTATCTATGTAAATAATACTTGTTTAGCATACTAAGTCTATGTCGTTACTGGCTGAATCACACATCCACACTCTTACCTTAAACTCTGCTCTGCATATGTCGAAGGTCTCACAGCCTAGCTGCAGCGAGATATACTAACACATATGTTTTATTTTAGGGTAGAGAAAAATAATTGTTTTATACCAAATAAATAAATAAATTTTACTTATTATAAGCTGCAAGCAAACTATTGGCTGGGGAAGGCTGCTCTACCCACTGGGAGGCTTTAGGATGATGCTTGAAGCTTTCGCCCAGCTGCAGAAGATGCCCCTCCTTGTCCACCAGCAGGTTTGCATTGCCGTTCATGGCTGCCACTGCACTCGCCAAGAAGGTTCCACGTTCCAAAGAACTTCCAGAGGTTGTTGTTGTGCAGTTTTTTCAAACTCAGTTAACAGCAAAGGCTCTTTCAAGGAGTAGTTGGGGTTCAGATGAGCCCCAATACTAAGAGTTAAACCAGCCTTCCCTGATGCTGGGGATTTAAAGCCCAACTGACAAACTCCAGGTCCCAGACTGGGGAACAACGGCTGTGACAAAAGGATTCCTGCTTTAAGCCAAGCACATTGAAATGAACTTCAGTGGTTAGAAGGCAGTACTGCAGGCTATTTCTGCTGCCTGCTGGCTGCCTGCAACTTGGTAGTTTATTTATTCATTTATTTATTGTATTTATATGTCACTCATTCCGAAACGGACTCAGAGCAGCTGACAACAGTCATAAATACAACAATAGTAAAAAGAAAAAAATAGTAACAAATACAACAATAATATCAGTATGATAAAAGCGATAATATCATTTTTAAAAACCATGGATACGTTACAATCACTCTGGTTCCAATTCCAGGCCTGCCTGAAAAGCCAGGTCTTAACAGCTTTCCAGAAGACAGGTAGGGAGGAGATAGTGTGGATATCTGGGGGCAGTTAATTCCACAGGGTTTGAGCCGCCACAGAGAAGGCTCTTCCCCAAGGTCCCACCAACCGACATTGTTTGGTGGATGGGATCCAGAGAAGGCTGACTCTGTGAGCCCTTACTGGAAGCAGAGAGATATGAGGACAGAGACGGTCCCATAGATAGTCTGGCCCTGAGCCATTTAGGGCTTTAAAGGTGATAACTAACAGCTTGAATTGTGTTCGGAAACCAACTGGCAACCAATGCAGCTCGCGTAAAGATGGAGTAATTCGGACGTACCTTGGTATGCCCGTTATTGCACGCACCACTGCATTCTGCACCAGCTGATGTCTCTGAATGCTCTTCAAGAGTAGCTCCATGTAGGGTGCATTGCAATAGTCAAGACGAGAGGTGATGAGGGCGTGAGTGATTGTGCAGAGCGCCTCCTGGTCAAGGTAGGGCCGCAACTGGTAGACAAGACGAACTTGTGTAAAAGTTCAAATCTCAAAGTGGACTCAGCCTTCCGTCCTTCCGAGGTGGGTAAAATGAGGAGCCAGATTGTTGGGGGCGAGAAACTGCCTCTGTAAACTGCTTAGAGAGGGCTGTGAATCATTGCAAAATGGTAGATCAGGTCTAAATGCTATTGCTATTGTCTTCTGAAATCTAGAGAAGCCTCCATTTAGCCAGCTCTGCCTCTACAACTGCCCACGTGTCATGTGTCTTACCCCCAGAGTAGAAGAAAAACGACAAGGAGAGAAGAATACATGATACAGTAGTCTTTTAATTAGCAAAGCTGGAGACTGATTCTAGCCCTTGTTACGATAAATTACTGGTCAGGGCCTCGTCAGTAATCAGTTCGGAGAAGTCAGCTGAGCTACCTGATTAAAAAAAATGTCTGACTGCATATTAAAGACCAAGCTAATTGGGATCTCCAACGACAAACGCCAATTTCGGATGCTTCCCGTTTTGTTCTTTCTCTCCTTCCTTTGTCCTTTTGATATCCTTGGTTCCTCTTTCACAAGTCCTCAGGGATCTGAAACTAATTTCCTGGCTGTCATTAGTGAGAAACTTTATCCTTCATTAAAACCTAGCACAGGGACCGAAAAAGGAGTGTGGCATTTTCACACCCTTTTTAACTTGATGAAGTGATATGCAAATAATCCGGCAAGTTATGGCTGCTTGAGTCAGGCGTTGTGTGCGTGCACAGCCTCCCTCCCTCATTAAAAACCAAGCAATTATGCCAAGGCGCAGAGCGTTCTTCCCTCCCTGCCCAGTGCTAAAAAATCTTTGCATCCTGCAGATGTTTAATTGTCACCCAGGAGGTGGTGGGGGGGGGGAAGAAGCTTTAATTAATGGTGGAGGACAAAGAAGAAAGGGGGCCAAACATTTACTTTCTCCTCGGGTGCTCAAGGAGTTTGTGACTCTGCATATAGTGGGCTTAGCCGTGGGATGCAAAGTCACGCCACCGCATGCAAATGTGGCGCACACATCAACTCCACAGACTTCCAGCCCCAGGGAAGACTGACAGATTAGGAGCAGGGGAAGGACAGGGCAAAGAGAGAGGCGTGCGCAGAAGACACTATGATGGACAGACAGAGCCAGATGTGCAGCCTTTATCCGGCTGGAGCTATTTTGACACACACACACAGCACCTTCCTCCATTAAGGCCACCAAGTAACAGGTACAATTCGTTGTTGACAAGGTTGAGTTTCTAACTAGAAACATAGAAACATAGAAAATTGACGACAGAAAAAGACCTCATGGTCCATCTAGTTTTCCCTTATACTATTTCTTGTATTTTATCTTAGGATGGATATGTTTATCCCAGGTATGCTTAAATTCAATTACTGTGGATTTACCAACCACGTCTGCTGGAAGTTTGTTCCAAGGATCTACTACTCTTTCAGTAAAATAATATATCTTGCAAAACCTCAGCCACAACTGCTAATGGACCATGAACGTTACAGGACAGACAGCCAACAGCTTGGAAGTATAGAAATCTTTTTAAAACAACTCTGCTTTCCTTCAAATGTTGATGCTGACCCATTTTGAAGGACTTTGCTGCTGGAGCTACAAGCCAAGTGAGCCGAATTCTCCAAAGTCAGGACAACAATAGCAATAGCAACAGCACTTAAGACTTCTTTACCACTCACACAGCTTTCCAGCCCTCTGTAAGCGGTTGACAGAATCAGCCTCTTGCCCCCAACAATCTGGGTCCTCGTTTTACCCACCTTGGAAGGATGGAAGGCAGAGTCAAACTGGAACCTGAGGAGATTCAAGCTGCCAAATTGCAGCCAGCCAGCTGTCATTGTAAGTAGCAATACTATGGTATTGCATTCTAACCAGGGGTGGACCACTGCCCGGACCGGGGGGGGGACCCAGTGGGGTAGTGAAAATGGAGCTCCACCCCAGAGCCCCCAATTTGCAGTGAAAGATGTTGAAAGAAAATGCAGCGTGTCCTGCATAAGCCATGCCCACAGTGTAGTAATAAAAATTTTGGTAGCCCTTCACTGGTTCTAACCCTTGAATCTCCACAATTTAAGGTGTTGGCTATCACCTATAAAGCCCTACATGGCTTAGGGCCAGATTATTTACAGGACCGTCTTCTGCCTTCCTAGAGACCGGTTAGATCCCATGGGCTCGGCCTTCTCCAGATCCCGCCAGCCAAACAGTGCTGCTTGGTGGGACCACAGGGGAGGACCTTCTCTGTGGTGGCTCCGGCTCTCTGGAACCAACTACCTCTGGAGATTCACACCGCTCCCTCCCTCCTGGCCTTCTGGAAAGCTTTAAAAACCTGACTCTGCTAGCAGGCCTGGGGGCTGTAGGCAATAAGGTCTAGTTCCAACCCAGAAGTATGAATGGGCGGCTCACAAATCTAATAAATTGAATTATTAAATTAAATTAAATTAAAATTAAATGAAGAGAGAAGCTCTCAAATGGGCAAGAGGGCAAGTAAAGGGCTTCGAGTGCCAGCCTGAGTTTTCTGACCCACACACAAAGCCTTAGGCGCCCTGGGCAGATGGTGAGTTTCTCAGGGGATGGAGGAGCCAGGAAACAAAATCAGCAGCTTTAGGTGCTGGGTTCCTCCCAGTTCAGACCAGATCGCCCGAACAGTTAGGGACCTGCTGGTGAAAATGGTGTCACAGATCTGGTTCTGTGCTGATCCGTGCGTGCCACCATCTTTTTTTCAGAATTTGTGGTGATTTTTTTTGGGGGGGGGGGGGGGTGTTTAGATGGCTTCCCCTTGCCCTCTGCTTTGAAAAAAGCCCAACTAGCCGCCTGCTCCTGGGTTAATACCAACCTTTATTTCTTCCCCCGAAGCACAGCTGAGCAGCGCCTGAAACCCCCTTCTGAGCATGCACAGAAGTGCACAAGGGGATGCACCTGAAACATCACGATATGAACCGGTGGTGAAAGTAAGTGGAGCCTGAGCCACTCCCCCCCCCCCAATTTAATTTTTTTTAATTAGCTCCATATTTATAAATGTATCAATGCATGTACCATACAAACATATCCATGCACATATATTATTGCAACGCTATCTACATGGGGCTACCTTTGAAAAGTGTTCGGAAACTTCAGATTGTGCAGAATGTGGCCGCGAGAGCAATCATGGGCTTTCCCAGATCTGCCCATGTCTCGTCAACACTCCGCTGCTTGCACTGGCTGCCAATCAGTTTCCAGTCTCAATTCAAAGTGTTGGTTTTAAAGCCCTACATGGCACTGGACCAGAAGACCTCCAGGACTGCCTTCTGCCGCACAAATCCCAGTGACCGATTAGGTCCCACAGAGTTGGCCTTCTCCGACTAAGCAATGTTGTCTGGCGGGCCCCAGGGGAAGAGCCTTCTCTGTGGTGGCCCTGGCCCTCTGGAACCAACTTCCTGTGGAGATTAGGACTGCCCCCACCCTTCTTGCCTTTCGTAAATGTCTGAAAATTCATCTATGTCGCCAGGCATGGGAAAATTAATATACCCCGTAGCTATTATAATTTACGTATGGTCTGCTTGAGCTGTATGACTATTTTATAAGGGTTTTAAAAATTGTTTTTAACTATTAGATTTGTATATTGTGTATTGTCTTGTTGTGCGCCACCCCGAGTCCTCGGAGAGGGGCAGCATACAAATCTAATAAATAATAATAATAATAATAATAATAATTATAATAATAATAATTATTATTATTATTACCTCTTTCTAGCTGGTCTCTTTTATATTCATATCAACATCTTTATCATCTTAATAAGTTATCAGCCTGTGGTCATGTTTCTCACTCCCCTCCTACTCTCTCCATCTCTCCATTTACCTTCCATTTCCTCTCTCCATCCTTTCTTCCTTCCTCTCTCCACCTACTTCCTCTCTCTCTGAACCTTCCCATGAGTGGTTTTAATTCTAATAAATTTTATATTAGACAAACTGATAATATATTACTAACTAATTATATTCTTTTCATTTCCTATTATGTGATAGTATTTTTACAATATTTATCACCATTATTATTTAGTTATTGGTATACACTTTAACACTAAATTACCTTTCACTTGCATTCTAGTTTTGTCATCTGGGTTAAAAAAAACCCAAACCCTGAGCCACTTGACCTAGCTAGCTGGATTCTCTGGGAAGGGGACTGTGTCACTTATTCCATTGTTTTTGTTTCATGCCATCCTGAGTCACATGGGTTGAGTTGGGCAGCCATGTAAATTATTGAAATAAATGCAGGTAAATGCTTCAAACAGACCCTACCCACTTCCCACTTTAATCAATTAGACTGACTATACAATCCCTCCCTCCTTTTTTCCTGTCAGGATTAGCAATCCTGGGTGATATTTCATTGTATAGTGGTACTGCTACTTAAGAACTTAATTCGTTCCATGACTAGGTTCTTAAGTAGAAAAGTTTGTAGGTAGAAGCAATTTTTCCCATAGGAATTAATGTAAAAGCAAATAATGCGTGCAAACCCATTAAGAAAGAAATAAAAGCTCGGAATTTGGGTGGGAGGAAGAGGGGGAAGAAGAGGGGGAGGACAGTCGCTGCTGAAGGAAGAAGGTGAGGGGAGGGGAATAAAAAAAATCCAAAACTTTAAGGCTTAAAAAAAAAAAAGAGGGACTCTGAGGCAGCGAGGAGGAGCACACGCTTCCCATACACCAAGCGCAAGGCTGCCTCCCATACACTACGCCAGAGAGAGACACCCAGGGGGAATGGCAGGAAACTGGCCGGGCCTTCGTGCCGCTCTCAAATTTTCTGGGAAATTTTTCCGGGCTCGGGTTCTTAAGTAAAAAAATGATTCTTAAGAAGAGGCAAAACAATCTTGAGCACCTGGTTCTTATCTAGAAAAGTTCTTAAATAGAGGCGTTCTTAAGTAGAAGTTCCACTGTATTACCATATAAGGTGAAGTGTAGAATGTAAAGCATATTAATGCTGAATATTGAATGTGAACTGCAACCTGATTGGGCCAGAGAATTATAAGATGCAAATCAACTTTACTATGATCTTTCTGTCTGCTGTTTGCTGCTGATGGTGATGGTTGTTAATTGGCTCTCTGGAGCAGTTTGAGCGTGAGTTAAATATTGAGTAGTGATAGTGATACAAAGAAACCTGGATTTGTTTAGTATCTACTAGAAATCTGGATTGGTTTTGTATCTACTTGTAACCTGGATTGGGTGAGTATCTACTTGCAAGTAAGCAGAATATAGGCAAAGTAAAGTTCCTGTACTGTATATAGGAGACTGAAGCAGAAGATATTTTGCACTGAAGAGTAAACTGTTCGTGTCTTCATCATTTATCTGGTTCCTTAATTGTCGCATTATATTCTGGTATCTTATCTAGTCCTCCTGCATATATCTGGACATTTTCTAGGTCCAGTATTTCAACAAATGGGGTGGGAAGGGGAAGTTTGAAGAAATTCCCAGAATGGTTATTTCACTTGCCAAGAAAATATTCCGAAAACTATCACCACTGTAAATGTGGAATAAAGGGAGAGCTACCCAGCGCAGGAACATATGTGCAAAAACAATGGCAAAAAAACTTTTTTTTCTAACCCATTTATAATAAATAAATTAAAAATGGGCCCCCAAACATCTCTAAGAGTAGAAAGCCAGTGGGAAAAAGGTCTAAGATCATCTGAGGAGAAAATGAGCACAGTTGAAGGTGTATGAACATCAGCTCACAGAATTCTCCAGCTTTGCTGGCTGGGGAAACTTGGGAGTTGAGATCCACTCCTCTTCATGTTGCCAAGGTTGAGAAACACTGTTCTAGCCCAGAGGTCCCCAAACTTTACAAACAACTGTGTTCTCTTTGCCGACAATGTAAAACTTTTCAACACGGCTGACAACACAGCTGCTCTCCAAAAAAAACCTTGACTTTGTGTCTGAATGGTCAAACATCTGGCAACTCCAAATCTCAACCAAAAAATGCTCTGTCATGCACATTGGCAAAAAGAATCAGAATACCAAATACAAGCTGAATAAACAAGACCTTGCAGATGACTCTCACTCCGTAAAAGACCTTGGAATACTCATATCAAATGACCTAAGTGCCAAAGCCCACCACAACAACATCACCAAAAAGGCTTCAAGAGTTGTTAACCTAATCCTACGTAGTTTCAGCTCCAGTAATCTCACACTGCTAACCAGAGCATACAAAACTTTCGGCAGACCAATCCTAGAATACAGCTCATCTGTCTGGGACCCACACTGCATTTTGGACATAAATACATTAGAAAGTGCGAAAGAGATATTTTACGAGAAGAGCCCTCCACTCCTCTACCTGCAACAGTATACCATACACAACCAGTCTTGAAATCCTAGTCCTAGAAAGCTTGGAGCTTCGTCGCCTTAAACACGACCTAAGCATAGCCTATAAAATCATCTGCTACAATGTCCTTCCTTCCTGTCAACGATTACTTCAGCTTCAACCACAACAATACACGAGCACAGAACAGATACAAATTCAAAGTAAACCGCTCCAAACTTGACTGTTTCATCACCAAACCCCTGACTTTACACTTAGACTGTCCACTGTTGACCTCACCCGATTTCTCAGTGGTCAGTAAGGGGCATGCATAAGTGCACCAGCGTGGCTACCATCTCTGTCCTAAGTTTCTCTCTTACTAGTACCAATATCATGTATATAAACAGTGTTATTTCTTTGTATACCACCAATACATACTTGACAAATAAATAAAATGCTAAACTTTAAGACTTGTAGATTTTAACTCCCAGAATTCTCCAGCCAGCAAATTAGCTGGCTGGAGAATTCTGGGACTTGAAGTCCACAAGTCTTAAAGTTGCCAAGTTTGGGGGCCTCTATACGTAGCCAGTTGAATACTAGGCTATAGTTGAAAAATGAAACACCAGAAACCCAAAATAAAAATAATTCTTTAAATGCCTAGATTAAAGCTTGTCTTAACTCTTTGAGCTGATCTTTGCTAATTGACCTATGAAGAAATATAATTTACTGAGAAGTTATCCTGTAGAAGCTCATACTCTGCACAACTCCCACTTAAGCTACAGATAATTAATCTACTAATTAAGCCAATTAATGCTTGCAGCTCAGGTGGAAAAGAAAATGTTCCCTGTCCATCTGACAATTCAGTCCCATATCTATTTGCTCCACTAAGATCTTGTTCTGCTGCTGGAAATGCCAAACACTGTGTTTTCACTGTTAAAAATTCTGCATTCAGCATCTTTTCAAATGAGTAAAAGTTTTGAAACTCTACAGAAAAGCTGTCTGGTAGAGAACTAATGATGCTGACCTACAGGGCAGAAGGATCTCTTCATTAGGAAAAAGTCCACGCTACAGAAGAAATCCCACCGGCTGAAGGAAACTTAGGTGACCTCCGCTCTAGAGAAATGGCACCCACATTCCATCGATGGGCTCACAAATTATTCTTTCGAAAATGCAGCCGTGCTAAGGTTCAGCTGCAGAGCAGCGCAAAGTAAAACCCACTGCTTCCTATGAACTTTGAAGGAGGATTTAAATTTAAGATACCATGGTATTGCACTCTTATCTTAAGCAGAGTCAGGGTCAATTCTGGTGTTGCAATTATATTGCAGATGACACGGTGTACGACAACCAGTTTGATCCACCCATTTCTCTATGGCAGCCCGACCCTCTGGAATCGGCTCCCCCTGGAGATTTGTGCCGCCCCCACCCTCCCAGCCTTTCCTAAGGCCTTGAAAACACACCGCTGCCAGCAGGCTTGGGACCATTGAACATTGCTCTGAGTCTTTGGAGAGGGGCAGCATAGAAATCCAATCAATCAATCAATCAGTCAATCAATAGCCTCATCTCCAGTCAATGTTATGAATGATTTATTGTGAATGAGTGTAAGCCTAATGTTTTTATTATGGGGGGGGGGTTAGATGTGGTTTTACATTGTTTTTAGGTTTACATTGGGTTTCTCTGAGGTTTATTGTATTGATTTTCCTATGTAACCCGCCCTGGAAGGGAGACTACTATAGATTTATTTTGGCCTAATTTGCCTTCATCAGGTAGCCGCACCCTTACTGGGATTTGAACAAAAAAAAATTGCACACACATAATAATAATAATAATAATAACCATAATTATAGTAGTAGTGGTAGTTGTTGTTGTTGTTGTTGTTGTTGTTGTTATTATTATTATTATTATTATTATTATTATTATTATTATATCCTGAGTAGTTGGAACTTGCAGACTACTTAGCTGTTTTGTAATGTGTGTCTGGGGTGTAACAATTTTGGTTTGGCTGCGAGTTTGTGGCCTGGTCTTGCGTTTATGGTGTTTGTCAGTTTGCTGGGTTAGGGTTAGGGTTTTTAGCAAACTGACAAATACCATAAACACATGACCAGACCACAAACGTGCACCCAAACCAAAATTGTTACACCCCAGACACACATTACAAAACAGTTAAGTAGTCTGCAAGCTCCAACTACTCAGGATATCACCCCCAATCCACAAACATCAACTAATCAGCATACATCAATTACATCAATGACCCCAGGTGTTACCACATTGACTCACCAGGAAGTTTCAACACAGCCTGCAGCTGCTGAGCCAGCACTCCACACCCACCCACCAGTATTTATAGAGGGAAGGCAGCGCAGGTCTTGCTGTGTTCGCCCTGGCACAAGGACAAAAGCACCAGCCTGAAGATGATGAGTGGGACCTCATCGAAATGTCGACAAAAATCTCTTAAACTTACATGGGAAGAAACCCGAATATGCCAAGACCTTCATACCTGTACCTGTGAAAATCTACGAAAACAAATGTATATATATATTTGTATATATATATGCGTGTGTGTGTGTGTGTGTGTATGTATATATATGTATACGTATATGTATGTATGTATGTATGTATGTATGTATGTATGTATGTATGCGGGTGGGTAGGTAAATCAATCAATCAATCAATCAATCTCTGGATAGCATTTCAGAAGGCACTTTCGCAATCCTGGCCAGTTGGGATTTCCTACTTTAAAAAGTGGTGTGCAGTAGTTGCATCTGGATGATAGCACTTCAATGAAAGGGAAGAGAGAGTTTTTCATGAGCTGTCTGACATCTGCAGTGTGTTCTTCATGCAAAATAAAGAGGTGAAAACAAAACCACAGCAGGACCATTATAGTGAAAGCAACTCAACTTTACACTAGCTTCTATTAGCTGGATTTTCTTTGGAAGCCAGAAAGGGACTGGAATTGCTCCCTATCTGGCTCTTGAGGTCATGCCGGGCCATTCATACAATTTTTAAAAAAGAAAGGAAAACTTAAGTTGCAGAGAGAGACTTTGGCTAAGGCACTGCAGCTTAACAATAACAATGAGCCTCGGGCCAGACTGAGATGCCTGCTAAGATGCGCCACTGCACAGCTTAGTCAATGTGCACGACCAGAGGTGGGCTGCTAAGCTGGGACGGTGAGGTATGCTCGCCCCTGTAGCTCTGAGTGCTAGTGGAGTCCAGCGCAATTCTGCTACTGCAGCTGGGCAGGGAGCGAAATCGTGCACGGACATGCAGGGGCGAGTCATTTTTTTATATTATAGGTCTTCAAACTACGGGCTGGATGTGTGCAATGAATGTTTGTGTTGCTGCAGAAAGTCTCCCCCTTTGGGGTCTTTTTGTGTTGGGTTGGAGGGAGGCAGAAATTCCAACCTGGGGTCTGCTTTGGCCTCCTGCTGAGGGGCTTTGGGTGAAGGCTGGAGGGAAATGCCACTGGTGGCAGAGTTCTAGTGGGAGTGTATCATGGCCAGGAACTGGCTGACCATTTCAGCCCGCTGAGCCTCCAGTATCCTCCCTCTGCTTGGAAAGCTTATGCTCCTAGTCCTCAGTGGGTGCTTCTGCTGAGCCTCCTTCTTGGTCAGATCCAATTTGAGCTGAGCCAACTGTCTTAGAAACATAGAAGATTGAGAGCAGAAAAAAACCTCATGGTCCATCTAGTCTGCCCTTATACTATTTCCTGTATTTTATCTTAGGATGGATCTATGTTTATCCCAGGCATGTTTCAATTCAGTTCCTGTGGATTGACCAACCACGTCTGCTGGAAGTTTGTTCCAAGCATCTACTACTCTTTCAGTAAAATAATATTTTCTCACGTTGCTTCTGATCTTTCCCACAACTAACCTCAGAACTCCCTTGTTCTTGTGTTCACTTTCCTATTATTTAATCCTTTGACATATTTAAATGTTTTGATCATGTCCCCCTTTCCCTTCTGTCCTCTGGACTATACAGATTGAATTCATTAGGTCTTTCCTGGTAAGTTTTATTCTTAAGGCCTTCTATCATTTTTGTAGCCCGTCTTTGGACCCGTTCAATTTTATCCATCTTTTTTTGTAGGTGAGGTCACCAGAACTGGGCACAGTATTCCAAAAGTGGTCTCACCAGCGCTCTGTACAGCGGGATCACAATCTCCCTCTTCCTGCTTGTTATACCTCTAGCTATGCAGCCAAGCATTCTACTTGCTTTCCCTACCGCCTGGCCGCACTGTTCACCCATTTGAAGACTGTCAGAAATCACTACCCCTAAATCCTTCTCTTCTGTCTAGTCAACTCTTTCTTGAGATGGCTGCTTACCTCCAACAATTGCTTTCTGTTGTGGCCCTAAGGAGCCTGGGTGGGCAGGCAAAGAATGGGTGGAGGGAAGGGGTGAGGAGAGGCTGGTGTGATTCCCCTTGACATGAGTGACATCGAGTTGGCCATGCCCACCCACTCACATGACCACCTAGCCACGTCCACCCAGCCAGTCATTAGGCAGATCATATTAGTGATCCGCGGAATTTAAAAACGTGAATTGTGTGGTCTCTGAGGACAAGGGCAGAACACTACCCAGTCCAGTTGGCTGCAATCACTTTCTGGGGCTACCGTCAAAGAATGCTTAGAAAGCTCCCCCAACCAGCAATCTGTTTAGTTTCGTGGGAGAAATTGGGAACAATATAGCTCAGACTGGTTCCGAAAAAAATATTTCAGTTCTGATATTTTCATGTGAGCAAAATTCAGTGAATGGGAATAACAACTCTAAAGGGGTTTGCATTTGTTCTCTATTTGTTATTCTATTCAATTCAAGATGTTGGTTATAAATGGCCTGGTATGCAAATATTTGTTTTCTTCTCATAGGTCTCTCACTATACTATCTGTGAATAGTGGTAGCAGAATTGCAGCATGGAATAACCGAATGACGGAGCTGATGTATGGAGGAAACTCACTTTGGGAATGCCAAATCCAAGGAGGTGCAGTTGATACTGACCTTGGGTTCATTCCAGTGCCAAATTAAGACATTTCGTTTCCTCTAAACTTTTTAATTATGAATGGGATTATAGTTGGTTACATTGTTGGGTAGTTTTCAAGTCTCTTACTTTTGCAGTTTTATTGTTGCTATTTGTTCTTGGTGACACTGTATATATACTGCCGGCAATCCCTTGCGGAGTAAGACTAAATCACAGCAAACAGATAAATATGAATAATCAATAGCAGCCTTTGTAATCCCTACTGAAAGAAAGAGAAGATGCAGAGACTCTGTGTATTGTCTGGAGGAAAAACCTTCCTGATAATGTAATTGATGTGAATTTAAAAAAGTATGACTACATTATAGGTTATGATAGTGTTCTCCCAGTTGCAGATAAAACTGTCACAATATAGTCCTGAAATGAAAACTAATAAAAATCAATACCTTGATTGTAAAAATGTGCACATTGTATAACTACTCACAGCCCCCAATATCCTCTTTGTTGTGCTTCAAATACAACCACAAAAAATACAAGAAAACCTTTTTATCTGCCTGCAAAGCTGCACAAATTGTTTCAGGTCTTTGGAACTGAGGAGACAGCATGTATTTTCAGGGTTATCCTATTCATGGAAGATGAGACCAATATTAGGACATATTTGTTTTTCTTCCCCTTCACTGAATTTGCAAAAACAAAATTAGCCTTTCAACAATGTTGATGTTTAATGTTCATTCCATTAGAGCAGTAATTGTCAAGATCAGCGATTTTTATCAGGTGTGGACTTCAACTCCCAGAATTCCCAAGCCAGACACACATCTTAAAAGTTGCCCAGGTTGGAATTAACAAGGAATAATGGGTGGAAAAATAAACAAGGAGAGATTCAACTTGGAAATAAGGAGGAATTTCCTGATAGTGAGAACAATCAACCCGTGGAACAGATGTTGCCTTCAGAAGTTGTGGGAGCTTCATCACTGGAGACTTTCAAGAAGAGACTGGGCTATTATCTGTCAGAAAGGATGTAGGGTCTCTTGCTTGATCAGGGGGTTGGACTAGATGGCCTGCAGAGTTCCTTCCAACTCTGTTAATCTAATCTCATCTAATCTTTGGAGGAAAAGGCTTGCGCAACTCCATCCCTAACGAATAGCAACTCCCAAAGGCCCAATCAGGCCAATTCCACACCCACCAGTTTCAGGAGAGCTTATAAATTGTCTTATTCCCCTGGTGGCTCCATTGGGCCCCACTCACTGCAAGAACTGGGTTCTAGACTAATTGGGTTCTAGCCACCATGTCTTCCCAGGAGGAGCCCCTTCCATACTCTTGTTGCCACAAGTTACACTTGCATGAAATAAAACATTTCTAGCCAATTTCCCACATCACCCCCTTTCCATATTTCATTTTCCATCATAGTAGACATGAGATTCCTCCAAGGTTTATGTGAAGCAGAGAATGAAGCCTGTGAAAAGCTGAGAGGTCTCCTAGCTAACAAGGCAAAGCACCACAGAATATTTTTCCTGCAAAAAAACTCAGCTAAATAGATTGATTTGAGCAAAACAGTGAAGCCACTCCACTTCTAATGACTGTTGTGTGTCCAGCATGAGTTCTACTTATATACGAGAGTACTCGTACTATAAATCATATTCAAATTTCTTCCGCCTCTACCTTCTATCCACTCCACTTAAGAAGTTTAAGGTGATTATTTTTGGGGTGGCAAATCACAATTTTTATCATTTTAACAATGACCGGTATTGGTTTGTTCACTTTTGTCTATATGGAAACTAATTTTCACAGAAATTTAGCAGAATAGAATAGAATAGAATTCTTTATTGACTAAGCATGATTGGACACACAAGTAATTTGTCTTTGGTGCAGATGCTCTCAAGTGTACATAAAAGAAAAGGATATATTTGTCAATAATCATGAGGTGCAACACTTCATGATTGTCATAGGGAGCAAATAAGCAATCAGGAAACAATATGAATAAAAGTCTTTGGATACAAGCAACAGGTTACAGTCATAGGGCCATAAATGGGAGGAAACGGGTGATAGGAATGATGAGAAAATTTAAATTTAAATCTATCACTTGCAGTATTTAAATCTTATGATCTATCAAGAAAGCATAATTTATTAATACATCTAAACCCAACAAATTATTGCAGTGGAATCTGGGAAGGATATCTGTTCATTTGGCATGCTTAATCAGATTAATTAAACAATCAGCGGCTACATTCATGGAACATGCTAGGCTTCCTTAGCTTTAACTATGATTTATTTTGTTTTACTGCTTAGTGTGCTAAATGAATCCAGCGCTGAGTTCATTCATGATTGATTCCATAAACTCAGAAATTACGTCAAGGCAATAACCAAGTTAAGGACGATGCATGAACACAGCTAATATTTTCCTCGGAAATACATTAATGGACAGGAGAACATTCAAAAGGGAGAGAACCTCACATTTTATACTGTAGGGTTTTTTGGTGAACTGGCTATATAGACTTAGTTCTCGATTTACAACTGCAATTGAGCCCAAAATGTCTGTCGTTAAGTAATTTTGCCCCATTTTACGGCCTTTCTTGTCTCAGTTGTTAAGTGAATCACGGCAGTTGGTAAGTTAGCAGCCTGTTTGTTAAGTGAATCTGGCTTCCCCATTGACTTTGCTTGTCAAAAGGTGGGAAAAAGCGATCACGTGTTCTTGGGACACAGTGACCGTCATAAATATGAACAATTGGCCAAGCATATGCATTTTTTTAGTGGTAAAAGTTTGTTTTATTTTTCTCTACTTTTAAACAGTGCAATATCATAAACCTTCAATCTTCAATACGATACAATGAATTTACATTTATATTTGGTGTTTATCATCCAACAATATGCTGCCTCCTTTACTTTTATCACCTGGAAAACTTTCATACAAACTTTCTCAATATCATTATACAAACATACAATACTATTTACAATTACATCTCATCTATTTGCTTTCACTTATCTATTAAACTTTATTACATTTAGGCCAAAGTGATTATTTTCAATTGTCATACATCCTTATTTATTTCTTAAAAATTTCTTTACCTTATCATATACTAATTGCCCTTCAAAAAGAAATGTTATTTAATCTTAAATATTAATTATTCATATTTTATCATACAGATCTTATAAGATATTATCATAACCATATCGTTCCCAAGGAAAGAAAGGAAACCAAATTATATCAATTAAATCTACTTAGTTTCTATCATTACATATCAACACCATCGATTTGGTAAGTCACTATTCAATTCTTAATGGAAACATAGTATTCGATTTAGCCTATTCTAATCGTGCTTTCAGTGCCAACCCAGTGTAATTATCATGCCCTACTCTATTTATACTTCAGTGTCATCTTCCCTACTCTATTTATATTTTTTTCACTGCATACCCAGTGTAATCATCTTCCCTAATCCATTTATATTTTTTCATTGCAAACCCAGTGTAATCGTCAAGAATATGAATTTTGATCACATGATCATGTAGATGCTGGAAAGGTCATAACTATGAAAAATGGTCATAAGTCATTTTTTTCAACACCGGTGTAACTTTGAATGGTCACTAAATGTACTGTTTTAAGTTGAGGATTGCCTGTATTAGAACGGCTGCCCATGTCTTCCTTCGGTGGGGCTAGTGTTCTGTAGCTAAAATTCTGTTGTTGGTATCTTATCTGTTACTCCACCTGTGAGACCACTCACTTAGTATCAGATTGATACCAGTATGGATAAGGACGGCGCACCGTTAGCAAAAATTGAGCTGCACACGTAGGTTTGCTTTTGAGGGAAATTTGTAGGGGAAGAGTCTTCTCTATTGGGGCCCTGGCCCTCTGGAATCAGCTCCCCCAGAGATTTGCACTGCCCCCACCCTCCTTGCCTTCCACAAGAATCTTAACACTCACCTATGCCACCAGGCTTGGGGTGATTAGATCTCAGCCCCCTGGCCGACAAATGTTTGTATGATTGTTGTGGAATGGGTATGACTGATTTTTAACACAAGATTTTGCTTCCTGCACATGCACAGAAACAAAAACGTGCTGGGATGCACGCATGCGGGAATGGGAATCCACCTCCGGGTCACACCCACCCAGTAACCGGGAGGAGAACCCCTTGCTGAATTTTTGAGGCCCACCCCTGCTTTCATGGGGCCAGTACAGCAACAGAAAGTCTGACTATGCCAGTGATGGTGAACCTATGGCGCAGGTGCCACAGGTGGCACGTGGAGCCATATGTGCTGTCACACGAGCCATTGCCTTAGCTCAATTCCAACATGCATGTGTGTGCCGGCCAGCTGATTTTTAAGTCACGCAGAGGCTCTGGGAGGGCATATTTGGCTTCCAGAGAACCTCCAGGGAAGAAGGGTTTTTACCCTCCCCTAGCTCCAGGGAAGCCTTTGGAGCCTGAGGAGGGCAAAACATGAGCCTACTAGGCCTACCAGAAGGTGGGAAACAGGCCATCTCCAGCCTCCTGAGGTCCTCCAGGGGGTGAGGGAAGCTGTTTTCGCCCTCTCCAGGCATTGAATTATGGGTGTGGGCACTCGCGCATGTATGACAGCACACGCCCACTCTCTTTCGGCACCTGAGGAAAAATAGGTTCACCCTCACTGGACTATGCCCGTACTTTTGTGCGTGTGAATTAGGTAGAGGATTATTATTATTATTATTATTGTTATTATTATTATTATTATTATTATTATTATTATTATTATTATTATTAATACTACTACTATTATTACTATTATCATTATTATCATTATTTATTGGATTTGTATGCCACCCTTCTCCGAAGACTCGGGGCGGCTCACAGAATACAAAACACAGCACGGCAACAAATCTAATAATTAAAATTACTACTAAAAATCCCATATACAGTATATTAAAATCAATCAACCAACTCATTCACAACCACACATTATATTTGATAGACTGGGGAAGGGGGCTTGATCTAATTGTTTTATACCTGGCGACATAAATGAGTCTTGAGACTCTTGCGAAAGGCGAGGAGGGTGGGGGCAGAGCGAATCTCCCAAAAGGCTGAAGTAGCTGAGGGCTAGCTGGCGATTTTTACTAAGTTGGGAGATGTGAGGCGTATGTCAAAAAGCTCCTGAATAAATCCCCAATGTTCTAAAGCAGATCAAAAGCTTCGGTATCTGCAGTGACAAGGGGCAGGATTAAACATGGTACTTTTTCCAGGTATGGGGATTAGGGAAGCTAATAACAGCCACCTCTGAATGAAAAGCCCATTTAGGCAATTGTATTTACATTGCACGCTCTGCATCTAGGAAGGATCAAAATTCAAAGTCTTGTGAATTGTAATTAGACAGGCAGAAAGAGGTTAATTTGGTTCGGGGTCTCTGTGTATGCCCCTGTGTGTTTGTGTTAAAAGCAAAGAGAGGTGAAAACCAGACACTGATATCTTCTGGATGCCCTGTTTTAAACCTGAAATGAAGAAAATAAAAGGCAGGTATTGATGGAAAGGTGAGCCTTTTGCTATGGACCAAAAGAATACCCTCCTCTGTTTCTTAATACCTAGCAAGTCAGCCAACTGCAGCGGTAAAATGGAATATGTATTATCCGTAGGTTTTATCCATAGGCAAACAAGAACCCATGGCCGGGAAATTTCCAGTAGGAAAAAAGGGTACAGAAAGAAAATACCATCGTTTGGCCCTATAGCTGCAACCTGGACTCCTGCAATGCTTTTAAAAAATGAACATGGCGTAATTCTGATCCACCAGAATCTCAATTCCCAGCAAGTGACCCAACAGTTTTATGTGTGTATTTGATTTATTTATTTTTATTTTTTTGTTTTATAAAGTACGTATTGGTGGTATACAAAGATACAGTATAATAATATTTACAGTGATCCCTCGTTTTTCGCGGGGGATGCGTTCCAAGACCACCCGTGAAAAATGAATTTCCATGAAGTAGAGAAACGATATTTTTTTACGTATTTAACGAGTATTTGGACTTTTAAAACCCACCCTTTGCATTAAATAGGCATTCTATCATGTTTCTCAGCTGGAACTACATGTGATATCCTACCAGTTTCTTTAATAGAGTACAGTAGCACTGTGGAAGAATTTTATGAATGAATTTAAAATTTTCAATGGATTTAATGGATTTAAGCCCCCTTTGAAAACCGGTGAAATAGCGAATCCGCAAAAGATGAACCGTGAAGTAGCGTATATCCATGATACGAGTAAGAGAGAAACATTAGGACAAGGGACGAAGGCACTCTGGTGCACTTAGCATGCCCCTTGCTGACCTCTTAGGAATTGGGAAGGGTCAACTGTCTAAGGGTAAAGTTTTGGGGGTTAGGTGATGATACTACAGAGTCTGGTATTGAGTTCCATGCATCAACTACTTGGTTACTAAAGTCATATTTCCTGCAATCAAGTTTAGAGGTTTATTGGCTTATTGTTTTGGTGTTTTTTTTAATAATTGGTTTTTTTTATTGGTTTAATAACCTAACTGTATTTTATATATATACCGTGTTTCCCCGATAGTAAGACCCCCCCGATTGTAAGACATATGGGGGGTTTCAGGGGGATCGGCTAATATAAGCCATACCCCGAAAGTAAGACATATGTCTTACTTTCGGGGAAACACGGGGGGTATTGCCGCCGGGCTGATTGCCGAGTGGGGACGGGGCGCGGGAGGAGGCAGCACTGCACCGGACCCCTCAGGCTGCTCCGCCCGGGATGGGGCTCCTCCCGAGCCCCCGTGCGCCCCTCCGGAGGAGCCCCATCCCGGGCGAAGCAGCCTGAGGGGTCCGGTGTGGCGCTGCCTCCTCCCGCGCCCCACCCCCGCTCGGCAATCGGCCCGGCCGCATTGCTGGCGTTCCAGGCGGGCCACCCGGCATAAGCAGCGGTTTCGTGCCTCTCTTGCCGAGCAAGGACGGGGCGCGGGAGGAGGCAGCGCTGCACTGGACCCCTCAGGCTGCTCCACCCGGGATGGGGCTCCTCCCGAGCCCCGGAGGAGCCCCATCCCGGGCGGAGCAGCCTGAGGGGTCCAGTGTGGCGCTGCTTCCTCCCGCGCCCCGTCCTCGCTCGGCAAGAGAGGCACGAAACCGCTGCTTATGCCGGGCGGCCCGCCTGGAATGCCAGCAATGCCGCCAGGCCGATTTCCAAGCGGGGACGGGGCGCGGGAGGAGGCAGCACCGCACCAGACCCCTCAGGCCGCTCCGCCCGGGATGGGGCTCCTCCGGAGGGGCGCACGAGGGCTCGGGAGGAGCCCCATCCCGGGCGGAGCAGTCTGGGGGTCCGGTGCAGCGCTGCCTCCTACCGCGCCCCGTCCTCGCTCGGCAAGAGAGGCACGAAACCGCTGCTTATGCCGGGCGGCCCGCCTGGAACGCCAGCAATGCCGCCGGGCCCATTGCCGAGCGGGGACGGGGCGCGGGAGGAGGCAGCGCTGCACCGGACCCCCTCAGGCTGCTCCGCCCGGGATGGGGCTCCTCCCGAGCCCCCGTGCACCCCTCCGGAGGAGCCCCATCCCGGGCGGAGCGGTCTGAGGGGTCCGGTGCAGCGCTGCCTCCTCCCGCGCCTCGTCCCCGCTCGGCAATCAGCCCAGCGGCATTGCTGGCGTTCATGGCGGGCCGCCCGGCAGTCCAGGTTTCATAATTCATTTATCTCGGCTCAGAAATTATGCGGGTCTTTCAATCCTGCTGCTTCTTTTTAGCTCCTTTCCTCCTTTTTTTCGGTGCCTTTCATCAGATAATGGACCCCAAACATTGCAGACCCTGTGCTTTTCTGACTTACCCTCGTTAAGGATGGAAGGCTGAGTCAACTTTGAGCCTTCGGGAACGCGACCCTTTCAATTTTTTTCTAATATAAGACATACCCCGAAAGAAAGACATAGGGGGCCTTTTGGGGGTAAAAAGAAAGTAAGACACTGCCTTACTATCGGGGAAACACGGTATATATATATTGTTGTAAGCCGCCCTGAGTCCCACTGGGATTGGGCTGCATAGAAGACGAATAAACAAACAAACAAATGGTTGAGAAAGAAAAAATGACAAATCACTTTAACAGAACAATGAATGGCTGCTCTTATACCACAGGTCTTCAAACTTGGCAGCTTTAAAACTTGTGGACTTCAACTCTTAAGTCCACAAGTCTTAAAGTTGCCAAGTCTGAAGACTTCTGCTCTAGGACATATTACTAACAAACGCAAGATTGTTGTCTTCTTCCTTTCTTTCTTCTCCCTCATTTATTCTCACTAGCTCAGGGGTCACTAACCTTTTGGACCTCAGGGACCACTAAATTCATAATTTTAAATCCCGAGGACCACTAATATAACCTGCCTAATGACTGGTTGGGTGGGCGTGGCTAGGTGGACATGTGACTGGGTGGGCATGGCCAACTCGATGTCATTCATGTCAAGGGGAACTTCACCAGCCTCTCCTTGCCCCTCCCCTCCCACCTACTTCTCGCCTGCCTGTCCGGGCTCCTTAGAGCCCCAACAGGAAGCAGTTGCTCGAGAAAGAGTTGGCCAAACAGCTGGCTCAGTTGAAGTTGGATCTGACCGAGAAGGAGGCTCAGCAGAAGCACCTCACTGAGGACTAGGAGCATAGGTTTTCCAAGCAGATTATGGGAAGATCTGCGGGAGTGCCAGGCCAGGCATCAGAGCCTGGAGGCTCAATGGGCTGAGATGGTCAGCCAGTTCCAGGCCACGATGCACTCCCACTAGAACAAGGCCCTCTGGCTCTTTGCCACCAATGGTGCTTTTTTCCAGCCTTCACCCAAAGCTCCACAGCAGGAGGCTGAAGCAGACCCCAAGTTTCTGCCCCCCTCTGATTTGCACAAAAAAACCCCAAAGGGAGAGACTCTGCAGAAACACAGGCATTCATTGCATCTATCTGGCCCAGGGGCCATAGTTTGAGGACTCCTGATTCAGTGCAATATTAAAAATGCAAATAATTTTTCTGTAGACCACCAACATTTTGTCACGGACCACCCACCAGTAGTCCACAAACCACCGATTGGTTGTCAGAATCAGGCCATACCTGATGTAATATTCCAAATTGCAGAGATAAGAATTGTAATCAATGTTACAATGTGAATTGATTACAATTGTAATCAATGTTTACACTTTAACTATGTAAAACTGCTTAGTCACAGCGAATCTACAGATTGTAAGGTAATCTGATTGGTTGACAAAAGTATATACCGTGATGCACCTTTGCATAGGTGTGGCTTGTGGCTTTTGAATTAGAGTGGCTTATGGTTTTAGAGATATTGTGTGATTTATTGTGGCTTGTGGTGGCTGAAGAATATCTTTATTATTATTTATTATTATTATCTTTATTATTATTATTATCAGAGCGGCTCACAACAAAAACAACAATGTGACAAATCCAATATATTAAAAGACATCTAAAAACCCATTATTAAAGCCATGGACCATGAGGTCTTTTTCTGCCGTCAGACTTCTATGTTTCTATGTTTCTATGTTTCTATGCAACACAATCATACCATACATAAACAATATAAGCCCAGGGGTATTTCAATTTCCCTATGCCTGATGAAATAAGTGGGTCTTCAATAGCTTACGAAAGGCAAGGAGGGTGGCGGCAGTTCTGACCTCTGGGGGGAGTTGATTCCAGAGGGCCGGGGCCACCACAGAGAAGGATCTTCCCCTGGGGCCCACCAGATGACATTGTTTAGTCAATGGGACCGGGAGAAGGCCAACTCTGTGGGACTGAATCAGTCACTGGGATTCGTGCGTCAGAAGATGGTTCTTAAGGTATTCTGGTCCAATGCCATGTAGGGCTTTATAGGTTATTACCAACACTTTGAATTGTGACCGGAAACTAATCGGCAGCCAGTGCAGGCCACAGAGTGTTGACGAGACGTGGGCAAGTCTAGGAAGCTCCACGATAGCTCTCACAGCCGCATTCTGCATGATCTGAAGTTTCCAAACACTTTTCAAAGGTAGCCCCATGTAGAGAGCGTTGCAGTAATCGAACCTCGAGGTGATGAGGGCATGAGTGACTGTGAGCAGTGACTCCCTGTTCAAATAGGGCCGCAACTAGTACATCAGGCGAACCTGGGCAAACACCCTCCTCGCCACAGCTGAAAAATGGTGTTCCAATGTTAGCTGTGGATCAAGGAGGACGCCCAAGTTGCGGACCCTCTCCGAGGGGGTCAATAACTCCCCCCCAGGGTAATGGACAGACAGATGGTATTGTCCTTAGGAGGCAAAACCCACAGCTGCTCCATCTTGTCAGGGTTGAGTTTGAGCCTGTTGATACCCATCCAGACCCCAACAGCCTCCAGGCATCGACACATCACCTCCACCGCTTCATGGCTGAAGACTTGTAGCTGAGTATTATAACTGAGAATAGTAGATAGAGAATTGTGAGTATTTCATATAGTAAATTCTAGAGAGATAGCTACAGTGTAAACAGTTAGTAAACAGTCTAAATTTGCTACAAAAGAATTAAATATTTTCATAAGAAACTCTGCAGTACATGTCTTCAATTATCTTCAAGTCAAAGGTTCCTGATATCCTGGTCTGAGACAGACTGGCTAGTTGCTTTGGCTTTCTGGGTGGGCTAGCTTCTGCAATACGTTACTCTAACATTGGTGACCACTGCACTGGCTAAAGGACACAGGCTGGACCTCCAGCTCAATATTCGGAACCTGCCACAAAATAAGCTCACCTCTTACCCACCAAGCAAGGTCAATCCATGCCAATTCTTCCCTGAGCCCCATCCAAGAAAGCCACAGACTCCAACGTGGAACTCGTGACCTTATCCAGAAAGGCCTTCGGACCATGGGATGCTCTTAGAAAAAATTCACAGCCTAGGTCCTTTCTGGAAAGGGGTGCTTTAATGATAGACCATGCACACCCTACACCAGTGATGGCGAACCTATGACACACGTGTCAGCACTGACACGCGTAGCCATTTTCAGTGACACGCGGCCGTTAAGGAAGTCAGGTGTCCATTTTTCCAGATGAAGAAATATCGTCGCTTCGCGTTCTCTTTCATTGGGTGAGCCGATTCTTTCCATTAGAACGAAAACTGTTCCTTCCAAAGAGCCCCTTTCTCTCTCTCTCTCTCTCTCTCCTTCCTTCCTTCCTTCTTCCCTCCCTTCCTCCTTTTGCCTCCCCCTTTCCTCCCATCTTTTCCCTTCTTTTGAAGTTTGCTCTTTGCTTGCTTTTTCTGTCAAACCTTTGCAAGGATATCTGTCCCAGGCTTCTGGAAGTAACCTGCAATTCACGTGAGAATTCGCCATTTCAGTGAGTCTTTGGGGCAAGGGCGCCCTGCCCTCTCCTGCAGGAGTTTTTTTTAAAAAAAGAGTCCGGGGACTATTCTGCAAAGTGAAAGTAAGACTCGGCGAAGCTTGTTTGTTGACTTGAGGTCAAAGCTTGAGAAGCTAGAAAGGTGCCTCTTGGAGAATCAAGAGGGAGTGCCACTATGAACAGGAAATTTGGAGTGCCTGGAATCGGTTACCAGACACTTTTAGCACAAAATTATGGTTTTTTTCTCAAGGTGACACACCACCCGAGTTATGCTGGGTTTTTTGGCGAATTTTGACACCCCAAGCTCAAAAGGTTGCCCATCAGAGCCCTACACAGTGCTTCCAATGTGCATGGTCAGTGTGCATGGCTAGTGGACAGGAGAACATTCAAAAGGGAGAAAACCTCACATTTTATATTTTAGGTTTTTTGGGTGAACTGGCTATATAGACTTAGTTCTCGACTTACAGCTGCAATTGAGCCCAAAATGTTGGTCGTTAAGTGATTTTGCCCCATTTTACAACCTTTCTTGCCTCAGTTGTTAAGTGAATCACTGCAGTTGGTAAGTTAGTAGCCTGGTTGTTAAGTGAATTTGGCTTCCCCATTGACTTTGCTTGTCAGAAGATTGCAAAAAGAGCGACTGTCATAAATATGAACAATTGGCCGAGCATATAATTTTTTTGTGGGGGGGAGGTAAAAGTTTGTTTTATTTTTCTCCACTTTTAAACATTGCAATATCATAAACCTTCAATCTTCAATACAATACAATGAATTTACATTTATATTCGGTAATTATCATCCAACAACATGCTGCCTCCTTTACTTTTATCACCTGGAAAACTTTCATATAAACCTTTTCAATATCATTATACAAACTTACAATACTATTTGCTCCAAGTCTGCGGAGAGGGGCGGCATACAAATCTAATAAATTATTATTATTATTATTATTATTATTATTATTATTATTATTATTATTATTATTATTATTATTAATTATTATTATTACATCTCATCTATTTGCTTTCTCTTATCTATTAAATTTTATTAGATTTAGGCCAAAGTGATTATTTTCAATTGTCATACATCCTTATTTACCTCTTAAAAATCTCTTTACCCTTATCGTATACTAATTGCCCTGCAATTATACCCTTATTGTATTCTCTTCTCCCTGCAGTCCAGCCTCTCCTTCCTCTGTCCTCCACCCAGACCCCTCCCCGCGGACCTTCTTCCCATCCACCCATCTCCTCTCGGCTCTTTCTCCTGAGTAGGACCAGAATTCATTTGACCAGTGGTGGAATCTACTCATCTTCCCCACTGGTTCAGGAAGCATGTGTGTGTCACCATCGTGTGTGCTTTTTTCACTCTCTGCGCATGTGCAGAAGGCTTTGTGCATGCGCAGAGGGTTTAAAAAGAAAATGGCAATATCTGGGTGGGTGGGTGGAAGCCTCACACTGTGCTTCCAATGTGCATGGTGAGGGCGTGTGCCAGTGGGTCCATGAGAAAGACGTTGGAGGCATTGTGTGAGATGTGCATGGTCTGTCATAACACACACACACACACAAGATTGGAGACCTGGCTGTAAGATTTAAAAAGACAGGAAGAAAGGCAAGCGGAAGACATTTGCGTAGGAGGCGAGATGACTGATCAGAAGTGCTGAGTCCCTACAACTTATTCTCCAAAGCATCTCAGTGCAGGACAAGAAACAATGGATGGAAACTAATCAAGGAGAGAAACAACCTGGAACTAAGGAGAAACTTCCTAACAGTGAGAACAATGAAGCAGTGGAACAGAAGTGGCCTCCAGATGTTGTGGGTGCTCCATCACTGGAGGATTTCAAGAAAACACCAAACAGCCACCTGTCTGAAATGGCACAGAGCAGGGGGTCCCCAAACCTGGCAACTTTTAAGACTTGTGAACTTCAACTCCCAGAACTGGACATAGTTGGCGGGGGAATGCTGGGAGTTGAAGTTCACAATAGAATAGAATAGAATAGAATAGAATTCTTTATTGGCCAAGTATGATTGGACACACAAGGATTTTGTCTTTGGTGCAGGTGCTCTCAGTGTACATAAAAGAAAATATACATTTGTCAAGAACCATGAGCTACGACACTTCATGATTGTCATAGGGGTCAAATAAGCAATGAGGAAACAATCAATATTAATAAAAATCTGAAGGACACAAGCAACAAGTTACAGCCATATAGTCATAAGTGGGAGGAAAAAGGTGATAGGAATGATGGGAAAAAACTAGTTGTAATAGTAGTGCAGACATAGTAAATAGTTTGACAATGTTGAGGGAATTATTTGTTTAGTAGAGTGATGGCATTCAGGAAAAAACTGTTCTTGTGTCTAGTTGTCTGGTGTGCAGTGCTCTTTAGCGACGTTTTGAGATTAGGAGTTGAAAAAGTTTATGTCCAGGATGCGAGAGGTCAGTAAATATTTTTACTGCCCTCTTTTTGACTCATGCAGTATATAGGTCCTCAAGGGAAGGCAGGTTTTTTCTGTAGTTCTGCAATTCTGTCTTAAAGTTGCCTAGTTTGAAGACCTCTGGTATAGAGTCACCGGAGGCTCAAGGTTAATTCAGCCTTCCATCCTTCCAAGGTTGGTAAAATGGGGACCCAGATTGTTGGGGGCAACATGCCTACTCTCTGGTTTACAGAGGGCTGGGAAGCACTGTGAGCGGTATACAAGTCTAAATGCTATTGCTATGGCTTGAGCAGCGGGTTGGACTAGAGGACCTCCAAGGTCCCTTCCAGCTATTCCTTTCTGGAAAAAAATAAAATATAATATTTAATGAAGATAAATGGGGGAGGGGATACAGAAAGCAAAAGGACTATGTAAATATTAGTACAAATTTATATGAATTCAGAGTATGCAGTTATAAAATAAAATACACACTTACATAAGGGAAAAGAATAAAGAGGAAAAGCTAAAGAGAGAGAAAGAAAGAGAGAGAGAGAAAAGGGGGAGAAAGAGAAAAGAAGAGAAATTAAAAATTAAAAAAGAAGAAGAAAGAAGAAAGAAGTTCATTTATGAGTTTATCCAATGTCGCAAATAGTGTCAACCTATCTGTTGACCCGATTACTCTACAGCTTTTAAGATCTTTACTATCAATATAGATAAACTTTTTAGGTTTCTAAAGTTGATTTAAGGTTTGAGTTTTGTGGTTTTGGATTTGTTCTTCCTTTTATCATCCACTCCATTCTGTCCTACAAGGCAGGATCAGGCAGCAGCCCCTGGCACATCCCTCCCCTAGGAACTTTTGGTGCCTTTGGGCTTCGCTTCAGCAGCCAAGGTTTGACACTTGCAAATGTTCGTTCCCCAGGATACAAGGGCATAAATCAGCGGCAATTCCGGGCCGCCTGTCTCCTATTGATTTCTGTCATGAACCGAATCAGATGGGTTCAGATATGAGCATGATCCGATATTCCCCTTGGCTTGATTTATAGATTTCCTGGTGAATTACCTGACCGCAAATGAGTCACCATAGACCGGGTGTGCCTGTCGGATGATAGAAAAAATATTCTCGCTGACCTTTAAACTTTGGCGGAGGAGGGAGGAGGGGGGGAGAGGCAGCTCCGGTGAAGCCTGCTCGGCTGCCAATTACACTCTGTGATTACTGCCGGGGAGCCCTGATTTCTACCTCACATTTAATGATTTCAATTGGCGGAAAAGCACGCAGGGAAAGAAAGGAGTGCAGAATCGGCTGGAGGAATAATTTGAGAAGTTATCCCTTAATTTACACCCAGAAGTCGCCAGAAGTGGGAAATTTTGAGCATGGCTTTGAAACGGGTGGGGGAGGAAGGAAGGGCCTCCCAAGGCAGCAATGCGGCCAGAGAGGAACAGAAATGGCTTTGGTAACTGTCGGGAGATGAGAAGAGTCAAAAGCAAAGACTGGCCCAACCCCATGGCGTTACAGCTTTGCCCCACCGAGCAGGATTAGATATTTAGATTTATTATTAGAGTTGGAAGGGACCTTGTAGGTCACCTAGTCCACCACCACCCCAAGTCAAGCAGGAGTTCCAACACCAGGTGGCAGTCCAATCTCCCCTTGAAGGTTGCAAGTGTTGGGGCTCGCACAGCCTCCGCTGGCAAGCTGACTCTAACCCCGTGATGGTGAACCTATGGCACGCGTGACACAGGTGGCACACAGAGCCATATCAGAGGGCACGCGAGATTTCACCATGCACATGCTGGCCAGCTGATTTTGAGAAGCTTCCCTGAAGCTTCGGAGGGAAAAAAAATCCCCCAATGGGCAAACCAAAAGTTCGGGAAAACGCACTTTTGGTTTTCCCGTTGTGCTGTTTTCTGCACTCCACGGGGTTCAGAGAAGCTTCATGAAGCCCCAGAGTAGCTTCTACTACGGTAATCTCACACTACACACCAGAGTTTACAAAACTGCCAGAGAGTGGACTGCCAGACCCATCCAAAGATACTTCACCAGAAGAGCCCTTCACTCCTCCACTCGAAACAGAATATCCTACAAAACTAGGCTTACAATCCTGGGCCTAAAAAGCTTAGAACTACGGCGTCTTAAACATGATCTAATTATTGCCCACAAGATCATACGCTGCAACATCCTGCCTGTCAACGACTACTTCAGCTTCAATCGCAATAACACAAGAGCACGCAACAGGTTCAAACTTAATATTAACCACTCCAAACTTGACTGTAAAAAATATGACTTTAATAATTGAGTCATCAAAGCGTGGAACTCCGTGGTGCCAACCCCCAACCCCCCAAATTTTTCCCTTAGACTATCCATGATTGACCTCTCCAGGTTGCTAAGAGGTCAGTAAGGGGCGAGTACAAGTGCACTAGAGTGCCATCCATCCCCTGTCCAATTGCTCCTCCTATATCTTATATATCTTTTCTTCCATTCATATATCTTTTCCTCTATTCTTCATTGACATATTTTAGTCTCATATCTTTTCTTCTATCCTTTCCCTGATATTTACTACTATATCTTTTTATTCTGTTTAACTTTCATTTTGCATTTGACCAAAGCCAAGCCAAGCCAAGCCAAGCCAAGCCAAGCCAAGCCCAGCAAAGCCAAGCAAAGCCAAGCCAAGCCAAGCCAAGCCAAGCCAAGCCAAGCAAAGCAAAGCAAAGCAAAGCAAAGCTTCTGGTTTGCCCGTTTGGACAATTTTTTTTCACCTACCAGGCTTCAGAAAGGCCTGTGGGCATGCGGGGGGGGGGGCAATGCGGGGGGGGAGGTTTGCACATGCATGGGGAGGGAGGGAAGGGGTGTAGTCATGTGCACTCATGCTAGAACCCCCTGACACACCCCTTTTGGTATGGGAACCAGAAAACATTCGCCACCACTGATCTAACCAGTGAGTTGGATTGTTGACATTTTAGATTGATTCTCCCGAACCGGTGGTCGAAATTTGCCCCCGCCTGCCAAACTGACACCGATGGTCGGTTGGGCACACCACAAATCAGTCCTCCGGTCGCCACTCCCTGAAAGCATACTTGGTCTCTTCAGCCTTGAAAGACGGCGTTTAAGGGGTGACTTGCTCAAAGTGTATAAAATCATGCGTGGGATAGAAAAGGTGGATAGAGAAGAATTATTTTCTCTATCACACAATACTAGGACGAGGGGGCACCCCCTAAAGCAGAGGTCCCCAACCGCCGGTCCGCGGACTGGGACCGGGCCGTTGGGGTTTTCCAGCCGGTCCGCGGCGCCGCTGCCTATCTGCTGGATACGGGCGATGAGTGGGACAGAGCGGCGCGGAACGCGCCGCTCTGTCCCACTCATCGCCCGTATCCAGCAGATAGGCTTTGAGTTTTTGGCTGGGGGGGGGGACTTAGGAAGGTCCTACTTCTCCCCCCCCAGCCAAAAACTCAAAGCCTATCTGCTGGATACGGGCGATGAGTGGGACAGAGCGGCGCGGCTTCGGCACCGCTCGTCCCACTCATCACCCGTATCCAGCAGATAGGCTTTGAGTTTTTGGCTGGGGGGGGGGACTTAGGAAGGTCCTACTTCTCCCCCCCCAGCCAAAAACTCAAAGCCTATCTGAGAAAGAGATAGCAAGAGAGGGAGAGAGAGAGGGAGAGAGGGGGGAGAGAGAAAGAAAGAAAGGGAGAGGGAGAAAGAGAGATGGAGAGAGGGGGGGAGAGAGAAAGAGAGGGAGAGGGAGAAAGAGAGAGGGAGAGAGGGGGGAGAAAGAGAGAGAGGGAGAGAGAAAGAGAGAGGGGGGAGAGATAGCAAGAGAGGGAGAGAGGGAAAGAGGGGGGAGAGAGGGGGGAGAGAAAGAGAGAGGGAGAGAGAGAGAGGAGATAAAGGAAGAGGAGAGATAGAAAGGAAGAGAAAGAGGGATAGAAAGAGAGTGAGAGATGCTCAGTGAGCCTTTCTTTGAAGTTGCCTTTCTTTCTTTCTTTCTTTCTTTCTTTCTTTCTCTCTTTCTTTTGCTCTCTTGCTCTCTTGCTCTTTCATTCTTTTCTCTCTCTCTTTCTTTCTTTCTTTCTTTCTTTCTTTCTCTTGCTTTCTCTCCTTCCTTCCCCCTTCCATTTCTTTCATTCCCCCTCTCTATTTTTATTTCTCTTTCATTCTCTTTCTTTCTTTCTTGCTTTCTTTCTTGCTCTTTTTCTTTCTCTCTTTTACCTTCCCTTCCTCTATTTCTTCTTTTCTTTCTCCTTCCTACCTTCTTCCCTCCCTCCCTCCCTTCAGTCCTTCCTCTCTTACTCTCCCCTTTCATAAGTTTCCTTGCTTCCTTCCTCTGTTCCTGTCCCTTCCCCCTTTCTTTCTTTCTTTCTTTCTTTCTTTCTTTCCTTCCTTTCCTCCCTCCATTTCTTGCTTTCCTTTTCCTTCCTCCCTTTTTTCCTCCCTCATTCCCTTCTTTCACTCCTTCCTCTCTTACTCTCCCCTTTCACCCCTCCCCAAAGAAGGTAAATTTCATACATAATTGGTATGTCGCAAAATAAATTATTTTTAAATGGCGGGGAGGGGGGCCCCCAGACACTTAGGCTGTATGGGGCCCCAAAATTCCTGATGGCGGCCCTGGCTCCACCCCTCCATAACCCCACCCCCATATGACCAAAGCCCCCCCCCCCACCGGGCCATGGAAAACTGGTCTAGCTTAAAGCCGGTCCCTGGTGCAAAAAAGGTTGGGGACCTCTGCCCTAAAGCTCATAGGGAAGAAAGCAAGGACAAATAAAGGGATTTTTTTCTTCACCCAGAGGGTCCTTGGTTGATGGAATTCCCTTCCAGAAGAGGTTGTGACAGCTGTCAGCCTGGATAGCTTCAAGACAGAGTCATGGATGCCAAGTGTATCGGTGGTTATTGAAATGGATGTCCATGTGCCACCTCTATTTGGTTGAGGCAGGCAGGATTCCCTTGAGTCCCATTTGTTGGGGGTCAGGGGAAAGGGAGGGTCTTGCCTTCTCTTTCTGCTCAAGATCCCCAAGGACAATTGGGGGGCCACTGTGTGACCCAGAATTCTGGACCCGATGGGCTTTGGCCTGATTCAACATGGCTCTTCTTATGTTCTTATGTCCATACGCAGAGAGTTAGAGAGAGGCAAATTGGGTAGATTTTTAAGACATGGAACTCAAACCGGGATGCCTCCCAGATGCCCTTGTTTGCAGTTCAAAATCGGACACTGTTACACTCCCCAAATCAAATTGTGCTTCTGAAATTCAATAGCAAAAAAGCTTATTTCCTACAGCCTGATTTTGGCTCTGGGGGAGCTTTAGAATGATTAAGGATGGAACAAGAGTGATTTGTTTTCTATTCATGTTTTAAGACCAAATAGAAAAAAAGAGTCACATCCAAAAATTGGAGATTTGCAAACAGCCCCCCTTCTCTGCTCCTCCTGGATATTCAATTTGCCCAAACTTTATTGGGATTTAGGAAAGCAATAAAGGTTTTACTGTTTCAGAAAGCTTTGGGAGGGAGATGAGCTGAGAGCAATTCCTCCTGCGTCTGAGTACATGACTGCATGGATTTTTATAGTTCTTTGGCATGGGAGAATTCCATTATTGTTGTGTTAAAATTTTGCAGAAAGCATTTGTTATCTGGTTTTCCTCTTTACACATGGTGGGACTGTGAGCTGCTCTGAATCTGTCAACAACTGGAGTGGCATAAAAGCTAGTCAAATAAATAATTTTCCCCACAACAGTTTTATAGTAAAGTCTGCAATTTGTTCTCAAGCATCCAAAATGGACTTATCTACCCAAATAGGCAGCCTTGCTCTAACCACCGCACCAGGGTGATGCTCCACCCAAAAGACCCACAAGTATTATCTCGAAGTGCTGTCCAACCTACAGAAAAAAATGTATTAAAATAATAATCTTGAAAAGATTTTATATCCGGGGTTTTATTCCCCCCAAAAAGTAACTGGAATTGTGTTCTAGGAAAACCTGGAATTGATGCAGAAGGGGTTCCTTAATCAATAATCAATCCAGTGTTAACAGGAGCATTAAAGTGGGATCATAAAGTCGATCCAATTTGCTTGCCAAGGTTGGATTTCTTCTCCTTCTTTTTTTTTCTTTTCACCACCTACGATTTATAGTGTCAGCCTCCATGAATCAGCCACAAATGTTTTCGCTTTTCCATTTGCTGGAAACAGAAGCTAAGAAATCTGGCAGAGGCTTGCTCTGAAATGAGATGAGTATCTGTTGGCTTAGCATAATTACTGTTACAGGATGGCTAGAAGCCCAGCGTGTTGCATATGGGTCTCCTAGAAGATAATATACAAGGGTGGCCTTCTCCCTTTGGGGCATAGAAACCTCCAAGGTTACCGATGGCAAGGGACATAACCCACGAGCAAGCTGACGGAGTAACGTTTTGCAGAAGCTAGCCTACCCAGATAACCACAGTGGCCAACCAGCCTGCCTCAGACCGGGATATGAGCCAGGGTGGCGCAGCAGGTAGAGTGCTGTACTGCAGGCCACTGAAGCTGAGATCTGAACTGCCAAATTGCAGGCAGCCTGCAGTCAGCAGAGGTAGCCTGCAGTACTGCACTCTAACCACTGCTCCACTTAAAATGGTGACTTCCATGTTGTTTTGCTGGCACCAATGTTGTTGGCCATGGATTGTGACCAGCCTAACACAACCGAGGTGGCGCAGTGGGTAGAGTGCAGTACTGCAGGCCACTGAAGCTGACTGCTAGATCTGCAGGTCAGCGGTTCAAATCTCATCACCGGCTCAAGGTTGACTCAGCCTTCCATCCTTCCGAGGTGGGTCAAATGAAGACCCAGATTGTGGGGGTAATATGCTGGCTCTGTTAAAAAGTGCTATTGCTAACATGTTGTAAGCTGCCCTGAGTCTAAGGAGAAGGGCGGCATAAAAATCGAATGAATGAATGAATGAATGAATGAATGAATGAATGAATGAATGAATGAATGAATGAATATCAGGAACCTTTGTCTTGAAGATAAATGAAGATACTCACTGCAGTTTCTTAGGAAAATATTTACTCTTTAGTAGCAAACCAATGGTAACTATTTACACTGTAGCTCTCTAGTAGTCAATATACAAAGTACTCACAATTCTCTAACTACTATTCTCAGTTACAATATATAGCTACAAATCTTCACCCATTACAAGCCACCTAATTTACCAGCCAATCATAAACTATGCTAAACCACAATAACATAGAAACATAGAAGTCTGACGGCAGAAAAAGACCTCATGGTCCATCTAGTCTGCCCTTATACTATTTCCTGTATTTTATCTTAGGATGGATATATGTTTATCCCAGGCATGTTTAAATTCAGTTACTGTGGTTTTATCTACCACGTCTGCTGGAAGTTTGTTCCAAGGATCTACTACTCTTTCAGTAAAATAATATTTTGTCATGTTGCTTTTGATCTTACCCCCAACTAACTTCAGATTGTGTCCCCTTGTTCTTGTGTTCACTTTCCTATTAAAAACACTTCCCTCCTGGACCTTATTTAACCCTTTAATATATTTAAATGTTTCGATCATGTCCCCCCTTTTCCTTCTGTCCTCCAGACTATACAGATTGAGTTCATTAAGTCTTTCCTGATATGTTTTATGCTTAAGACCTTCCACCATTCTTGTAGCCCGTCTTTGGACCCGTTCAATTTTGTCAATATCTTTTTGTAGGCGAGGTCTCCAGAACTGAACACAGTATTCCAAATGTGGTCTCACCAGTATTCTATATAGCAGGATCATAATCTCCCTCTTCCTGCTTGTTATACCTCTAGCTATGCAGCCAAGCATCCTACTTGCTTTCCCTACCGCCTGACTGCACTGTTCACCCATTTTGAGACTGTCAGAAATCACTACTCCTAAATCCTTTTCTTTTGAAGTATTTGCTAACACAGAACTGCCAATACAATACTCAGATTGAGGATTCCTTTTCCCCAAGTGCATTATTTTACATTTGGAAACATTAAACTGGTCCATTGCTTTGACCATTTATCTAGTAAAGCTAAATCATTTACCATATTACAGACGCCTCCAGGAATATCAACCCTATTGCACACTTTAGAGTCATCGGCAAATAGGCAAACCTTCCCTACCAAACCTTCCCCTATGTCACTCACAAACATAATTAAAAAGAATAGGACCCAGAACATACCCTTGTGGCACACCGCTTGTAACCTGACTCTGTTCAGAATACTCGCCATTAACAATAACTCTCTGATGTCTACGCTTCAGCCAGCTGCAAATCCATTGAACTATCCAGGGATTAAGTCCAATCTTCACTAATTTATCTATCAGCTCTTTATGTGGAACCGTATCAAAGGCTTTGCTGAAGTCCAGGTAGGCAATATCCACGGCACCACCTTCATCCAACACCTTTGTGACATAGTCAAAGAAATCAATGAGATTAGTCTGACATGATTTGCCTTCAGTAAAGCCATGCTGATTTGGGTCCAATAAGTTATTGTTTTTTAGGTGCTGATTTATCCTCTTTTTGAGTAGAGTCTCCATCATTTTAACTACAACTGATGTCAAGCTAACTGGCCTGTAGTTACCAGCTTCTTCTCTACTGCCCTTCTTGTGGATAGGCACAACACTGGCCATTCTCCAATCCTCAGGAACATCTCCTGTTAACAAGGATTGGTTAAACAAATCAGTCAGGGGGGTAGCAATGACAGATCTGAGTTCTTTAAGAACTCTGGGGTGGATGCCATCTGGACCCATTGCCTTATTTATCTTTAATCGTTCAAGTTCTTCTAAGACATCGGCTTCTAAGATCACTGGAGCTGAATCCGTACAGCTGGAAGCAATGCTATATCCCTCTATAGTATTATTTTGTAAGGTGTCTTTTGAGAAAACTGAACAGAAGTAGCTATTGAAATGGTCAGCGATCTCCTTATTCCCATTAATGCATGTATTATTCCCGGTACTAAGCTTCGTGATGCCGCAGTTTTTCTTCTTCTTATCACTAATATATCTGAAGAAGGTTTTATCCCCCTTCTTTAGAGATTTGGCAATTTCTTCCTCTTTTGAGGCTTTAGCAGCATATATTATCTGTTTCGCCTCCTTCTGTCTCATTTTATACACCTCCCTATCAGCTATACTTCCAGACTCTTTATACCTCCTATAGGCAGCCTTTTTTTCATTGACTATAGCCCTTACATCATTGCTAAACCATAGCGGTTTCTTCTTCCTTTTACCTTTAGTTATTTGTCTTACATACAGTCCAGTGGCTTTTAAGATGGCCTTTTTTAATACAGTCCACTGGGTGCTCGCTGCTGCCATTTTATCCCTCCCCTTTAATTCATTATCTAAATATTCCCCCATTGCATTAAAATTTGTTTTTCTGAAATCCAATACTTTGGTTGCATTATAGGATTGCTCACAATGAGTTTTTACATCAAACCACAAACATAGATGGTCACTGCAACCTAAATTTTCTCCCACCTTGACATCTGAAACTCCTTGATAACTTCAAGCCAAGCCAAGCCAAGCCACACCAATGCAAAGGTGCATTATGTGCAATAGTGCGCACACACACTTTTTTGCACCCGAGGAAAAAAAGGTTTGCCATCACTGGCCTACAGCTTCACCTGTTTAGGACGAGGTAGCACTTCTATCATATAGTTGTGGGCACCATATTGATTTTTTGACTACTACTTCGTGTTGGAGGCACCATTTAAGTTGCTTCTGGGTTGAAAGGATTAGGCAATGACAACACTGTTGACCAGGAGATGCCCAAGGGGGCTCTTTCATATCCCTCTCATTTTCCCACCGAAGTAGTACCTATTTATCTACTTCCATTTGTACGTATGGTTTCGAATGAGCTGGGTCAAATTGACGTGAGTTCATTCTGTTGTGCGGCTGACTCTTGGGTTTTGAACTGCCACTGCTCAGACGCTTTTGGCTCAATGTTCTAACTATAGAAGCCACCACAGTCCCTGACCTTTTGACCCATATTAGTTGCAGATGTCCCCAAAACATGGGACATCTACCTCCCAGTGATAGTTGCATTACAGCTGTAAATGTTTAATGTGATAGAAGGGACAGCGATTAAACCACCCAAAAAGTACAGCCTCCACACAAGAGCCTCTGCTCTCTTTAGAAAAGGCACAACCAGACTGTTTGCCCACAGCTGCACCGGAAGCTCAAGGGCCCCTGCCATGCTTGGCAACGTCCAAGAGCCATTTGCCAGAACTCCACAGGAGACCCTGCTGGCCTTGTGTCCAGCATAACTCAGGAGATCCCATTGCTACCTGTGTATTGTTCTGTGCACGGGCCCCGGATCGATCCCCAACTCAGAAATCACTTATTTTATGACAAAATCCCCTCTTTATTTGAAGACAAGCATGCATAATGAAATGCAGTGTTTTAAAATGGCACAGAAGAAGTTATACGTCTCTTTAGAGCTAGGTGTAGTCTTAAACACATGGTTCTTATCTAGAAATATTCTTATGTAGAAGTGTTCTTAGGTAGAGATACCACTGTACTACTATCCTATACATGTTTGACAAATAAAATAAAAAAACAAATAAACAAACAAACAATGGTGGGCAAGAGTTTTCGTGTCCTGCTGAAAATCTTTCCCCTTCCTTCTCAACAGCAAGCAGGGTTCCTTCTGCTGCATGTTGTGTTGGTGTGATAGCACACTCTTCTAATAAAAACCATGTTGCCATATGCATCTCTTACTATAAATTTCTCCCAAGGACGAATATGTAGGCTGGTGACAAATAGACGGCAGACAAATACTGCGTTCACACAATATATAAATCAAATTATGGTTTAGTATGATGGCCTGGGTCAAACAGCATGCTAAAAAAATCAAGCTCCCTTCTTCCCACAACATACAAAGCCCCAGAACACCCGACACCTGTTCTATTCCGGGCCTATGCAAATTGAAAACAAAGGAGGAATCCATGCACTGATATTTCAAATCAATCTTTTTTATATAGAAAGCATCATTTATACAAGCAAAAGTCATGCATGTGAGTTCATCTTGGCAGCTTCTTAGTGAGAGGAGTTAAAAGTTAACAGTCCAGTGGCTAGGCCGCTGCCGAAGATCAAAGCTAATTGTGCATTCCTTCATGAGATAAAGAGTCTCCAGTTTCACTGACTTACATTGAATCAGCTTTCCAGCCTCTCCGCAGACAAGGCAATTCTACTCCAAGGATTTTAGCAGAGAAATAACAGTTGGCTTGAGTAACATAGCTGGAACCCCCAAACATCAACTGACTCCATTACAAAATGTTGAAACTCCACCCCAAATTTCCCGTCAACATTTCGCTAGTTTAAAAAACTACAGATTACTTCCTTTTCCCATACAAGTACAGTGGTACCTCATCTTACGAACGCCTCTTCTAACGAACTTTTCGAGATACAAACCCGGTGTTTAAGATTTTTTTGCCTCTTCTTCCAAACTATTTTCACCTTACAAACCCAAGCCCCCACTGCTGGGATACCCCGCTTCCGGACTTCCGTTGCCAGCCGAAGCACCTGTTCTTGCGCTGCTGGGATTTCCCTGAGGCTCCCCTTGCTAGGATTCATAGCAGCGCCGACAAAAATGAAGGGAATCCCAGGCGCGTTTCAGCTGGCAATGGAAGTCCGGAGGTGGGGATTCCCAGCGGCGCAAGGCAAAAGGGGTGAGTTTTGGGATTGCACGCATTATTTGCTTTTACATTGATTCCTATGGGAAACATTGCTTCATCTTGCAAAGTTTTCTACTTACGAACCTCGTCATGGAACGAATTAAGTTCGTAAGATGAGGTACCACTGTATTCTTGTCTTTTTCTTAGTCTTCTAAAGCAGGCATCTAGCAAAGGCTCATGGTCTTCCTCATCCTCATCTAAGTCAGACCCTACTGTCATTGGCATATCTGCCACCTCTGGTGGTCCCCCAGGTTCATCCAGGTCTGTTTCTCCCTCACTCTCACTCTCTGCATCAGCTAGCAAAACTGCCAGCCCAGGGTACCAAGATGGGCCTGGCTCATCCTCCGCAGAATCTGTCATTATCAGAGTTGATCAACAACACCCAAGTAAGTTCAAGAGCCTGTTCTGCAAATGGAGTCACTCCATGCCAAACCTTAATTCTTCCCAGAGGCTTTTTTTATTCCACAAAAGGTTTCTTTTTTCCTTTTCTGCTTCATTTGGCATTTACTCGGGCGATTTTTTTTTCTGACTGCTTTATCCGTGCAAGGTGACAGAAATGGTTTAGGGATTTTTTCTTCTCTCCTACCGATTATGACTGCACGACTGCGCCTTTGTTGCTGTATCCTTACAATTATATTGATATTGACTGTTTCCTAGTATGATTTGATTGCTTGTTTGTATCCTTTGACTATCACTAAGTGTTGTACCTTATGATTCTTGAGGAATGTACAGTATCTTTTCTTTTATGTACGCTGAGAGCTTGTTTGTTCATTCCTTCATTCATTCATTCAGGGGCCCAGGGGAAGAGCTTTCTCTGTGGCGGCCCCAGCCCTCTGGAACCAACTCCTCCCGGAGATCAGAATTGCCCCCACCCTCCTTGCCTTTCGTAAGTTGTTGAAAACTCACTTGTGCTGCCAGGCATGGGGAAATGGACACTTCCCCTAACTACTTGGTTTATGTATGGTATGGTTTGATTGGGTTGTGTGATTATTTTATTATAAGGGTTTTTAAATTGTGTTTTAAACATTGGATTTGTACATTGTTTATGGTTGCTGTGAGCCGGCCTGAGTTTTTGGAGAGGGGCGGCATACAAATCTAATAAATAATGATGATGATGATGATGATGATGATGATGATGATGATGATGATAATAATAATAATAATAATAATAATAATAATAATAATAATAATAATAATGCTCTTCCCCTAGGCCCCGCCAAACAACATTGTCTAGTTGATGGAGCCTGGAGAAGGCAGATTCTGTGGGACCTGACCGGTTGCTGGGACTCATGCGACAGAAGGCGGTCCCGTAAGTAATCTGAACCGATGCCATGTAGGGCTTTGAATTGTGTCCAAAAACCAATTGGGAGCCAATGCAGTCCGTGTAGTGTTGTGAAAACATGGGCAGACCTAGGAAGGCGCATGACTGCTCCTGCCACTGCATTTTGCACAATTTGTAGTTTCTGAACAATCTTCAAAGGTAGCCCCATGTAGAGAGCATGTGAAATTGATTGTCCATCACTGTTGCTTCCTAGGTGGACAGTCTGATTTTACAGAAGTTTGATTTCTTTGGAGTTATATTTTGTTGTTTAAGCGTTCCCTTTATTTTTTTGAGCAGCGTATATAAAATCTCCCCCAGAGAGGGTCCCTTATCCTTCTTCAGTTAGGAGAGGGCGAAGTAGCACATCCATTCAGAAGAAAAATCTCAGAAATTCCCCTTTACTATGAAATACCTTCTGGAGGCGAATCCTCTTTCATCAAATTGTACACAAAGCAGAAACAATGCAGGGTGCAAGAGGCCAGTTTCCACCCACATTTTCCATCCTCTGCTTTCTCACATCAAATCCCTGGCAAGGGCTGGTTTCCATGCTGAGAAAATTGGGCAGGCACACTGGGGGATCTAGTGCCAGGTTACAGAAGCGACTTTTCCAATCTGGTACCTTCTAGAGGCCTTTGGATTACACTTCCTTTTTTTTGGTCATAACTTTTATTGAAGTTTAAAAATAGAAATATAAAAAATAGAAGCTAAGAAAAATACAAAAAGAAGTGCAGAGGGGCAAAAGGGGAAAGGAAGAAAAATACATAAAAGGGGAAAAAAGGATCTATATATAAAGTAACTCCTTGTGAATGAAGGCAATTACTTTTCCGTTCAACAAAACAAGTGGGGAAGAGGTTTAGCAATTGTTTAAAATTGCCTTTGGATTCCAATTCCCCAGAGATCCACCTGATTACCAACTCTAATCTATATTTGCAAGAACTCTGTTGCACAAAGAGGTTGCTTGGCATAACTGTTAGTACTTTGTCCAAATGGTTGGGTTGGTAATATATAAACAAGCCAACAATGTATGGTTGTATGGATTGATGGAATATAGCTTTAAAATGTATGCTATGTTCTGATTGGCTGTAGTATTGCAATTGTAGTATGGCCATAAGAAGGAACTGTCAGGCGTAGCAATCCTGGGTGATATTTCATTGTATTACCATATACGGTAAAAAGTAGAATGTAAGTATGTTAATGCTGAGTCATTGGGTGTGAACTGCAACCTGATTGGGCCAGAGCATTATAAGATGCAAATCAACTTCACCACAATTGCCTGTTTGCTGTTGATAGTGGTGGTTGTTAGTTGGCTGGCTGGAGCAGTCCGAGCGTGAGTTAAATATTGAGTAGAGTAGTAGCTGTGATGCAAAGAAATCTGGATTGGTTTTGTATCTACTAGATACCTGGATTGCTTTAATACCTACTTGTAACCTGGATTGGTTGACTATCTACTTGCAAATAAGCAGAATATAGCTAAAGTAAAGTCCCTGTATATAGAAGACTGAAGCAGAAGATATTTTGCACTGAAGAGTAAAACTATTGTTTTCTACAAACGTGTCTTCATCATTTTTCTGGTTCCTTAAATTGCCACAAGATATTCTGGTATTTTAGCTAGTCCTCTTGCATATCTCTGCATATAGCCAGACAGGAATTAGAGATCATGGTTTATTCTCTCTGTTGTTTCATTCTTTTTTGGGGGGGTGGGGGTGGGGTATATATATATATTATTTTTCTCTACCTTAAGATAAAACATATGTAAATAACAAAACACAATACCAATATCCGACCATATAAATAGTCCAAATTTCCATATCATTAACGTGCTTTAAGGAGTTTCTTTACTTTCTACCTTCCCCCTCCCCTCCCATAACTCCATCTCTCTAACATTAAAAGTAGTACTAAACTTTAAAATCAAGAACAAAGAAAAAGAGAGAGAAAAGAAAAGAAGAAAAACAAAACCTCAATATTTTTTTTCAGGTGGTAAATAAGCTTTAATGAGACTTTTGACAGTTTCCTTTCACACCTTAAAACTCCTTACATCTAAAATGCTTGAAAGTGAATCCTGCCCTTAAATCCCATATTCATCATTATTTACGAAGAAAGGGAGAGAGAAGACAGAGAGAAAAATAGAGTAGGAAAAAACCCTTTACTCCAACATTTAGCTAATTCTCTAATAAAAATAGTCAGAATAATATAAAACATAAACTATCTTAAATTTGTGTTGCATTAGCAACTAGTGCTGCCAACTAGTGTTGCTTCATTCTTATTGAGTCTTTGACTTGATGGTGATCTCTTTGTTAGGCTCTGTTATTCTCTCTGCTTTCTGATGTGTTTGTAAGCTGTAATATCTTTGTTGAATGTATATGACAAAGATAAACTGGTAAGAAGATTATTGTATTTCTAGATATTGACTGATTTCAACGTGTATGACCTGGACTGTTTATTTGGACTTTGCTATTTCTTAAAGTAAACACTACATGCACTTTAGCACTATATGCACTCTAACTGGATAATTACTCATATCTACTACAATATCCCATTTCTATGTGCATGTCCTTGATAACTCAACAATAACCGTTCAAGTCACAATGAAAATGGGGATCAGCGCAATTCCAGTTGTCCAGGAGACTCACAAATAAGGAAGATGAAACAAAATGGTATATTTATCCTTTTCCCTTTTTCTTCTCCAATCCTGTTGATTCATGTCTGGCAGATTTCACCTCGGCAGCTGAAGGGAAATTGCAATTATAACTCCATTGTGGCAATCTCAGTAAGAAAGGTACTGGCTTGATATAATTTAAATGCTATTCTACAGAAGCACTCCATAACTCAAAAGTGAGCTGATAATTTTTTGTCACTTAACCATCATGCTTCGTTATTTTATTACCCCAACATTAGACACAAAGGAGGGTGGAGAGCAAATGCTTTCTCAGTTTGTGATGGGGGAATATTGTATCATTTAGCTGCTGAGGCTGGGTGAGCAAGAGAGAATCCCTGCTGAATTTCTTATCACACTGAACAAATACTCCGGAAAGTTAGACAAGGTCTGAGCTTACAGACTAGGTATGGGGAGGGGGGGGGGATATTGCAAAGACCTGGTCCTCAGCCAAGACGTATTCCCTATGACGAAATTTTTAATTTAAAAAACCGTCTCTTATCACTGTCCTATCTTGATGGGCTCTAGATATGGTCTGCTCCCAACTCTCTGGGATTTGGGTTCCATTCTTGAATTAAGATTTAGAGTTATTATTAGAGTTGGAAGGCACCTTGTAGGTCATCTAGTCCAACCCCCTACTCAAGCAGGAGTTCCTACACAATTTGAGCCAGATGGCAGTCCAATCTCCTCTTGAAGGAGGACAAAATGGCCTTTCCGAACTTCCACAGGAAAGCTATTCCACTGGTTGATCGCTGTCACCATCAGAAAGTTCCTCCTTATTTCCAGGTTGAATCTCTCCTTGGTCAGCTTCCATCCATTATTACTTGTTTGGCTTTCTGGTGCCATAAAGAACAGCCTGACCCCCTCCTCTCAGTGGCAGCCCCTCAAGTATTGGAACACTGCTATCATGTCTCCCCTGGTCCTTCTCTTCGCCAGACTGGCCATGTCCAGTTCCTGCAGCCGTTCTTCATGTGTTTTATTTTCCAGACCCTTTATCATCCTGGTTACTCTCTTCTGCACTTTCTGTAGAGCCATGATGGCAAACCTATGGCACGCGAGACTTCATGTTTCAGCTCCAGTATGCCCAGCTGATTTTCGGCCTTGGGAAAGGCCATTTCATCCTCCGGACGCTTCAGCAAACCTTCCCTGAAGCCCCTGAAGGTAACACCCCCCCCCCCCGTTTCACTGTTTTTGCCCTCCCCAGGGCGAAAACAGACCCAATGGGCCTATCAAAAATTCATTTTTGAACTCCTGGTAGGCCGCTTGGGTCTGTTTTTCATCATCCACAAATTCTGGAGGCTTCAGTGAACCCTGCAAGCATGTGTGTGGGAGACAGCATGGGGAGTTGTGCATGCATGTATGGGGAGAGCATTGCCTTGTAGGTGTGGGCACCCATGCCCACTATCATGAATGCACATGCCCTTTTGGCCACTGAGAAACAAAATGCTCAACGTGCATGATCTATGCTCAACGTTCCATCTGCCTCTCAGTCACTTACTTGGCTGAGAGCATCCAGCTTCTGCCTAAATCATCCAATCCAGGGGTCCTCACATCAATGTTGATCATTGATGGAGCAATCAAATAAAATGTCAAAATAGTACTCAAATAGATTGTTATGAAGCCAGGCACAAATGACTAACTTTCCTTTCATCTCTAATTGTTTGTATTGTTTTATGATTTTCAGGTTATTTATTTTTAAAAAATGAACATTTGACTTACAAAGCCTTGTTCTTACATACAAGAAGCAACTTAGAACTAAGGAGAAATTTCCTGACAGTCAGAATGGTTGATTAGTGGAACAGCTTGCCTCCAGAAGTTGTGAATGCCCCAACACTGGAAGTTTTTAAGCAGATGTTGGATAACCATCTGTCTGAAGTAGTGTAGGGTTTCCTGCCAAGCAACTCTGTTATTATTATTAATCCTCGACTTACGAATACAATTAAACCCATAATTCATGCTGCTCACATTTAAGTAAGTTTTGCCCCATTTTACAACCTTTCTTGCCACAGTTGTTAAATGGACCACTGCAGTTATTAAATTAGTAGCAATAGCAATAGCATTTAGACTCATATACTGCTTCACAGTGCTTTCCAGCCCTCTCTAAGCGGTTGACAGAATCAGCCTCTTGCCTCCAACAATCTGGGCCCTCATTTTACCCACCTCAGAGGGATGGAAGGCTGAGTCGACCTTGAGCCGGTGGTGAGATTCAAACTGTCAAATTGCAGGTAGCCGGCAGTCAGCAGAAGTAGCCTGCAGTACTGCACTGCGCCACCTTGCGCCACCATGGCTCAGAACACAGTGGTTAAGTAAATCTGGTTTCCCTGTTGATTTTGCTTGTCAGAAGTTACAAAAAGTGATCAGGTGACTCAGGACACTGCAACTGACATAAATACAAGTCAGTTGCCACGCTTGTGAATTTTGATCACGTGACTCTGGATCATGTGACCATGGTTGCCAATATGAAAACCAGTCAAAAGTCACTTTTTTCAGTGTTGTAAATGTATTAATTTATTAATCTAATTTATATGCCATCCAAGTCCTCAAGGACTCTGAGCAGCTATTATTAAATTATATATTATAAATTAAATTATTAAATTATAAATTAAGGACTATCTGTACTTCTGCTTCCTTTTAAGGGGTTTGTTTCAAAAATTCTTAGAGAGAGCTTTTTTCTAATTTGGTTTAAAACTTTAAGATGTTTGGACTTCAACTGGGAGTTGACGTTTTTGAAGTTGAGATACACCTGTGAAGAACCTTCCCAGCTAACAATGTCAAACTAACTGATCTGTAGCTCCCTGGATTTCTTCCTCTCCTCTTTCGAAGCTGGCAATAACACTTGTCTCCTCCAGCATCCAGTCACACCAGGATTTCTGAAGGATAATAAAAGGAAGGCTTGGTAGCCTGGGAAACAGTTTTCTGACTTTGAAGATTCAAATTCATTTAATGCTTTAGAGGAGTATTCCGAAAGATGTCCCATCAAGCACAAGCTGCCATCTTGTCTCTTCAAACATCCTTTCAAATCTGCCCAGAGAAGCACAATCCTTCTTCTTTATAAGGGCAGACTAGATGGACCATGGGGTCTTTTTCTGCCGTCAGACTTCTATGTTTCTATGTTTATGGGAAAGACAGAACAAAGTCTTTTGCTTTAGGGTTTTTTTGATGACAGAAATCTCAGTTGTGGGATGGAGGTGAAATTAAAGCAAGAGAGAATGCTGGCTGGGGGATGCTGGGAGTTGAAGTCCACACATCTTAAACTTCCCAAGGTTGAGAAGCACTTATCTAATCTGTCTCCATGATTCAGTAGCATTTTGTCAGATTAGATACATGGAGAGTGTTGTGGTTGGCTCTGGGCCAGCTTCTGCAACGGGGAATTTGGACGTTGCTTCAGGGGAATTCTTGGGTTCACAGAGAGGTGTGTTATTGCCAGAAGATTCTGAAAGTGAAGATTCATTTCCAAGGTCAGAAAATGGGGGAGGGTAATTAGATGGAGAGATGGGTTCAGCCAGCCCATCAGTTAATGCTCCCATTAGTGAAATGTCAGACTCGGAGGTGGATTCGCTGGTAGATGCCCGTATGCACAGGTTCATGACAAGAAGGGACCAGCTGCACAGGTATCGTCGAAGATAAGGGAGAAAACCTGTTGCTGAGGCAATTAGATTAATGTGTTTGGTGATAAATGACGGACATTGGGAAGTGTGCGTATGGGCGTTTATCTGCTTGGAGAAAGACCATTGCTAATGTGTGGATTCTTCCAGGACTTCTACTGACTTTTTGGACACTTCTTGTGGACTCATAGTAGGGGGTGGCTGAGGATCTACAGCTGCCTTAATTGCTCTTTTGTTTTTGCTTTTGGCCGCATTCCAGGACTGTTATCTGGGTGAGAGAACTTTGGCTCTTTTTAAAAGTGCATGCTTTCAAAACTGTTTTGGACAAACTATTTTCAGTTCTTCTGGGCTTGTGTGTTTGAATTTGCATTCCCAACTCACTGGGGGCCATTAGTGAAGAGCCCGGCATAACAGAGAGTAGATTTCATTTTTATCTTTGATCACATAATACAGAGAACCTGCTTGATTGGTTGCAAGTACTCGGCATGGATAGTCTAGCGAAGAGAAGGACCAGGGGAGACAGGATAGCAGTCTTCCAGTATTTGAGGGACTGCCATAGAGAGGAAGGGGGACAACTTGTTTTCCAAGGCATTTGAAAGCCAGACAAGGAATCATGGATGGAAGCCTATCAAGGAGATTCTAAAGAGGAATTTTCTGACAGTGAGAACAATCAACCAGTGGAACAGCTTGATTTCAGAAGTTGTGAAAGCTTCATCACTTGAAACTTTCAGAAGAGATTGGACTGCCATCTGTAAAAAATGGTGTAGGGTCTTTATGGTGGGGATTGGACCTACTAACCCCCAAAACTTCACCCTTAGACTCTCCACTGTTGACCTCACCCGATTCCTAAGAGGTCAGTAAAGGGCATGCATAAGTGTACCAGAGTGCCTTCAGTCCCCTGTCCCAATGTTTCTCCTTTATCATGTATATAAATATTATATCTTTGTATGCCACCAATACATACTTGACAAAACAAATAAATAAAAATAAAATAAATAAACATCCCTTCCAATTCTGTGATTCTGTTAATCTGATCGGTCTCTCCCTATCTAGATCACAGACTCTTGCCAATACAAAGTGGGTATTTTTTTTAGATGGTAAAGAATTAATTGTATGATTGTTGTTCAAAAAACAATGCACCACAGAAGTTCCTTTTTAGAAACTGACATACTGCAGCCACAGCTATCAGTGGGGCTCCACATTTCCACCTTAGTGGAAGAAATCCTTTGTAACCCACCCTCTCTCCTCTCCTTGGCAATACTCTCCCCCACACACACACACACACACAAACAAAACCCTCAAAATGTAGGGGGGGAAATCGGGCGGGTGATGTTTATTTTATTTCTTAGATTTATATCCTATCTTTAATACTTCATTTGTAACTCTTACGTACCACACACATAATTAATACAAGTAGTCCTCAACTTATAACTATTTGCTTAGTGACCATTTGAAGTTATGGCACTGAAAAAAATGACTTATGAATACTATGTTCAGTTCTGGAGACCAAACCTACAAAAAGATACAGTAGTACCTCTACTTAAGAACTTAATTTGTTTCGTAACCAGGTTCTTAAGTAGAAATGTTTGTAAGAAGAAGCAATTTTTCCCATAGGAATTAATGTAAAAGCAAATAATGTGTGCAAACCCATTAGGAAAGAAATAAAAGCTCAGAATTTGGGTGGGAGGAGGAGGAGGAAGAAGAAGAGGAGGACAGTCACTACCTCTGGACTGCCAAAGCCTCCTGAAGCGCCACCAAAAGGCTCCTCGGGCAGCCCAGATGGCCGGGATTAAAGGGGGAATGGCAGGAAACTAGCCGGTCCTTCGTGCCGCTCTCAAATTTTTCCAGGCTCGGGTTTTTAAGTAGAGAATGGTTCTTAAGTACAGGCAAAAAAATGTTGAACACCCAGTTCTTATCTAGAAAAGTTCTTATTGATAAAATTGAACGGGTCCAAAGACGGGCTACAAAAATGGTGGAAGGTCTTAAGCATAAAATGTATTAGGAAAGACTTTGTGAACTCAATCTGTATAGTCTGGAGGACAGAAGGGAAAAGGGGGAGATGATCAAAACATTTAAATATGTTAAGGGGTTAAATAAGGTTCAGGACTGGTCTAGCTTAAAGCCGGTCCCTGGTGCAAAAAAGGTTGGGGACCTCTGTGTTAAAGGGTTCAGGAGGGAAGTGTTTTTAATAGGAAAGTGAACACAAGAACAAGGGGGCACAATCTGAGGTTAGTTGGGGGAAGATCAGAAGGAATGTGAAAAAATATTATTTTACTGAAAGAGTAGTAGATGCTTGGAACAAACTTCCAGCAGGCGTGGTTGGTCAATCCACAGGAACTGAATTGAAACATGCCTGGGACATGTTTCATCTATCCATCCTAAGATAAAATACAAGAAATAGTATAAGGGCAGACTAGATGGACCATGAGGTCTCTGCCATCAATCTTCTATGTTTCTATGTTTCCACACTTATGACTATTGCACATGATTTACATTTGGATGCCTGACAACTGACTCACATTTATGACAGTTGCTTTATCCTGGGGTCATGGGATCCCCTTTTGTAACCGTTAGAGAACTGTAGGAATAGTTAGCATTGGGTTGACTACAGTTTCTGCGCCAGCTCAGGAAGCTCAAACTGCCCAAGGAGCTACAGAGGAATCATTGAGTCCGTCATCTGCACCTCTATCACTGTCTGGTTTAGTTCTGCAACCCAACAAGACCGACACAGACTTCAGAGGAGAATCAGAACTGCAGCAAAAACTATAGCTGCCAACCTGCCTTCCATTGAGGACCTGTATACTGCAGGAGTCAAAAAGAGAGCGGGGAAAATATTACTAACCCCTCCCATCCTGGACATCAACTGCTTCAACTCAAAATGTCGCTACAGAGCACTGCACACCAAGACAACTAGACACAATAACAGTTTTTTCCCCGAACGCCATCACTCTACTAAACAAATAATTCCCTCAACTATTTACTAAGTCTGCACTACTATTACTACTAGTTTTTTCTCATCATTCTTATCACCCATTTCCTCCCACTTCGAACGTATGACTGTAACTTGTTGCTTTTATCCTTAAGATTTTTTAAATTAATATTGATTGTTTCCTCATTGCTTATTTGACCCCATGACAATTATTAAGTGTTGTGCCACATGATTCTTGACAAATGTCTCTTTTTCTTTTATGTATGTTGAGAGCATCTGCACCAAAGACAAATTCCTTGTGTATTCAATCACAAGAGGCCCATAAAAACAGTTCATATCCAACATGGCTCCGTTAATAAACTGGAACTTGGAAGAAGGTTTCGGATGTTAATTGGGACACTGACAAGCAACGACAATGAGGAAACCAGATTCACTTAACAAGCATGTTACTAATTTAACAACTGCAGCGATTCACTTAATAAACGTGGCAAGGAATGTCGTACAATGGGGCAAAATTCACTTAACACATTTCTCACTTAGCCACAGAAATCTTTGGGCTCAATTTGTGGTCGAAAGTCGAGGGCAACTTCTCCCTTGTCCTATTTTCCTCACAACAACCCTGTGAAGTAGGTTGGGATTATTTATTTATTTATTGTATTTACTGTATATGCCACTCGTTCCAAAGTGGACTCAGAGTGGCTAACAAATGCAATAAATACAAATAATATTAAAATACAATGACAAATACATAATAAAATCAATAATAACAATAAATAATAACTTTATTTATTATTATTATTATTATTATTATTTTATTATTATTATTATTTTTTAATTGGATTTGTATGCCGCCCATCTCCGCAGACTTGGGGCGGCTAACAACAATGATAAAAACAGCATGTAACAATCCAATCATAAAAAACAACTAAAACCCCTATTATAAAACCAAACATACACACAAACATACCATGCATAACTTGTAATGGCCTGGGGGAAGAGCTATCTCAACTCCCCCATGCCTGGTGGCATAAGTGAGTCTTGAGTAATTTACAAAAGACAGGGAGGGTGGGGGCAGTTCTAATCTCCAGGGGGAGTTGGTTCCAGAGGGCCAGGCCACCACAGAGAAGGCTCTTCCCCTGGGGCCCGCCAAACGACATTGTGGCTAAGTGAAAAACTTTAAAAGAACCATACACACACAGCATTCAATCTAGCTCCAGGTCTGCTGGAAAAGCCAGTTCTTAACAGCTTTCTGGAAGATCAGTAGGGGGCAGTTGGTTCCATAGAGTTGGAGCCACCACAGAGAAGGCTCTTACCCGAGGTCCCACTAACCAACATTGCTTGGTGGACGAGACCTGGAGAAGGCTGACTCTGTGGGCCCTTACTGGCCATAGAGAGATATGAGGACAGAGGTGGTCCTGTAGATAGTCTGGCTCTGAGCCATTTAGGGCTTTAAAGTAATAACCAACACCTTGAATTGGGTTTGGAGACCGACTGGCAACCAATGCAGCTCATGTAGAGATGGAGTAACACGGGCATACCTAGGTATACTTGTTATTGTATGCACCACTGCATTTTGCACCAGCTGAAGTGTTCAGAGGAGGACTAGCCCAAAGCCACCCCTGTGAAAGTCACACAACATGTTACAACGAATGGAGAAGAAGGACCAGGGAGCTATCGCCTCCCCTTCTCTCTGGTGGATTCTGCATCCGTAGCTAACTGCCTGACAAAGGGAATGCCACTAGTTAATAAATTGTCCTTCTGTGTTGAACAAAACAATTGTGAACCGAAATGGAAACGTCCAGGCAAATCTACGGATATTTCCCGGCAGCTCAGCAGAAGGTCATTCTTCGGATTGATTCGATGGAGACTTGACTGCCTATTAATTCGTCCTCTCCGCCCTGCCAATCTTCCTTTGGTCCTTCACTTCCTTTTAATTCCTCTTTCTGACTCCTTGCCAAGCCCTCACAAGTGCCTACTCTTGTCCGGGGACTTCAAAGATAAATAACAAGGAACACAACAATGTATAATGTGCAGCTCCAATTGTGTTTTATGAAACCACTGATTGCTCCATATGCAATGGGACATCGTGGAGAGGAGGAAAGCTATCTGATCTAGAAAAGGTCTGAAGTAGAGGCACCACTGTATTTGGTTTTCTTTCCCAGTACTGGGCCAAATGAAAAATACAATTGCCCTTCTTAAATCCCAAAGACATCCAGGCCTTGTGAGCCTCGAGGCTTGTACCTTTCGTGCTGTCTTCTCATTCCCCCTTCTGTTCTACTGAGTTATTACTTGCCCTAAATTAATTATTTCACAACTCCCGAGAAAGAGCCAACCCTCCAGAAAGGGCATTCTGTTTCCAAACAAAGGAAATAAATGCAGAGGGGGCTTTGTGAGGCAGAAGCACCCAGGGATTTCCTTGAGTTCATCATAAAGCTACCTGGTTTGCTGAGAGCCCTCTGGGCCCCTGGGGGGGGGCACCTCTTTTCCATCCAGGAAGTGTGGTCTTCTTTCCTTGCCATTTCTTTCTGCACTACAAAGAGCTACAAGGGGTGTTGTATGATTGAATGGGGTGGCAGTAAACATTTTGGCCTTGTTTCAATACGGGGAGATTTGCCAAGGTTTCAATTTAAATAAAAAAAATATTTTCCTATCGAAGGCTTGCTGCCATCGAGCATTTTGTATTCTTTTTGCCTTAAAGACGAGACGCTGGATTTGGGATTTCCGTTTTGGCAGCCTAAGCCTGAAGCCTTCCGTAGGGCTCTGAGCCCAGGCAGGCGTTCTGTGTGTCTCCCCAGCGAGGACTCCATTCAGGTTGCGGGAAATCTGGGCTCTTCTTTCATGCTCAACACTGAAATGCAACAGCTGGCTTCACAACACATAATGAGGCCTCGATTCGGGTTAACAAAACACAATTACTGTGTTCATACAGCATGCTCTGTCCAAATAGATAAACCTTATTAAGGCCTAATAGAGTAGTCAACTTCTAGCAATGTGCAAAGTCCTATTCAAGATTCCTCGCGTGCCCTGAAAGCCAATTGATAACGGCTCCTCTCTCCAAACTGGACTAGTACAAGACGGACATCGGTGGGGACAAGAATGTTCTCATTATTATAGAAAATCCACAAAGTCATTTTGAAAGAAGTCTAGTGACCACCATGTATCAAATGCAAATGGTATTTCATACTTGCAATCAACGTTCCAATTCTTGGGCCTCTTCCCCCCCCCCCCACTCTACTTGTGCCGACAGGCCTTGGGGACACTATGGATGGATGTTGAATGGGAAAATATGTTGGCGGATTGGAACGACTGTTTTTAAATTAAATTAAATAAGAGCATACAGAATCGACCTCCTCCAGGTCCCGTCGACTAAGCAATGCAAGTTGGCAGGACCACTGGGAAGGGCCTTCTCTGTTGCTGCCCCAGCTCTAAGGAATCAACTCCATCCCCCCCCCCCCCCGATATCCGTACTACTCCCACCCTACTGGCCTTCCATAAGGCCCTGAAGACCTGGCTTTGCCAGCAGGCCTCAGGGGCCATGAATTAACGACTACCATGGCCAAATTATATGAATGGAATGCATGCATGTTGGCTGGTCAGTTTAACTATGGTTTTAATTAGGTTTTATAGTTTAGATTTATATATGACTTCTTTTTATTGTTTTGTATTTATATTGTTGTAAGCCACCCTGAGTCCTTCGGGATTGGGGGGCATAGAAGTCCAATTAAATAAATGATAGACAGACAGACAGACAGACAAGTAGGTAGGTAAATAGGTAGACAGACAGACAGACAGACAGATCAAGCAAGCAAGCTCGCTCTTTGGGGGCCAGGGGTCGCCTCTCTGTGATCCTTGTTCTACTAAGCGTCAGATCTAAAATCATCCTCTGCTCTACTTTTACCAGCACTCAGCCCTGCTTCGGCCAAGGCTTTTATGTTAGGCAAACTGGGGTTCATTGTATGCCTCTGATTGACGTCCATGGCTCTTTATTCCCTACTCTTTCTGTGGCTAAATGACAGGCGGAAGGAGAATTGGGTAAGAACTAATAAGGAAATTCCACAGGGCTGAATTCCAAAATCCATCTTCAAGCGAGGATGTTGTTTGTCAAATCAATCAAATGGCATTTAATATACGCAACATAAGGCAAACCATTCTGGAGATCGCTTCCTATGAATATTCAGACATCCATATACGCCACCAGCACATTTCTCTTTGAGACCCGGGAGCACACGTCGCCCAGAATTCCAGTAAAAGGCAGCTCTTCCCAGGTGGCTCTTTGTGGGTGTTCATCTTTTGAAAAGTGTTTGCGGGGATATTGCAAATCTTTTTCTAAACATCGCATTCAGTCCAAAGGGTTCACAAGAGAGCCAATGTGCCATGCAAAAACAAGAAAGGTACATTTAAAAAATTATGCCACAGGGAGTTGTAAAGTTAGAAGTTAAATTGCAGAAACTTCCCCAAAAGATCTGAATCTGGCCATTTACTGTAGTGATCTTTCAAACCTGACAACTTTAAGACTTATGGACATCAAGTCCCAGAATTCTCCAGCCAGCATAGCACAGCTGGCTGGAGAATTCTGGGAGTTGAAGTCCACAAGTCTTAAAGTTGCCAAGTTTGAAGCCTTCTGATTTACTGCATCCAGAGTCAAATGTTTCTTCCAAACTGAAAGAGCCAAGTTATTCAAAATGGGCTGAGTTTTGCTTAATTTTGTATTGCCTGTTTGAAATGACTACGTCAGCTTCAACCATAACAACACACGAGCACACAACAGATACAAACTTCAAGTAAACCGCTCCAAACTCAACTGCAGGAAATACGACTTTAGCAACTGTTATGCCGGGCTTCATGTTACGAGCCCCAATTAAGTTAGAAATGTAAATTTAAACACACACGCTGTTGTAAACAGAAAAGCCGTTTATCCCAAATAAAGCTGTACACACTTTAAACTGAGCAAATTACAGATATTAGTCCTCGAAAGTTGCGAGAACAAAAACAAACAAAGCAGATAAGAGCAGCTGTGGCAGCGTCACAGCCAAACCTCTTCCAGTCAGTCTACAAGTTTTCACTTAGCTGTGAAATATCCCCAAGAGTCTGTGAAACCAGAAACAAAATGCAAACACCACGTCTCCTTCTCCAAACGGATAATCTCCCACATGCACTTCCTGCAAAGCTGGCAATTTATCAGCAGCCCCATTAGCCTAATTACCTCAACCACAGGTGTTCTCCCTTATCTCCAATGATACCTATGCAGTTGGTCCCTTCGAGCCATGAGCTTGTGCATTCTGGCATCTATCCACCGATCATCCTCCTCCGATGACCCACTAATGGGTCTACGGAGAGGGGCGGCATACAAATCCAATAAATAATAATAATAAATAATAATAATGGGGTCATTAACTAATGGGCTGACTGCATCCATCTGTCTATCTGATTCTTCTTCTCCCCCAGTGTCTAAGCTTGCAAGGAATCCTCACTGTCAGAAGCTGATGGCAGTAAGAAAAGTCTCTGGGAACCTGAGGACTCTCCTAAACCAACATCCAAATTCCCCGTTGCAGGAGCTGGCCCAGAGCCAACCACAACAGTAACCGAGTAGTTGATGCATGGAACTCATTACCTGACTCTGTGGTATCATCACCTAACCCCCAAAACTTTATGCTTAGACTGTCCACTGTTGACCTCTTCCGATTCCTAAGAGGTCAGTAAAGGGTGTGCATAAGTGCACCAGCGTGCCTTCTGTCCCCTGTCCTAATGTTTCTCTTTTACTAGTATCATGTATATAGATATTGTTGTATCTTTGTATACCACTTGACAAAACAAACAAACAAATAAAAATAAATAAAATAAAGCAGCCAGCAGCCAAGGTTCCACTTTCCAGTGCTTTCGACAGGAAGGTTTTTCCAGGTTCCAATCTCTGGGTATCTTGGGAGATAATGAACTATCTTCATTTCTCTATCATCTATTGCTCTCAATTTTTACAGCCACTTCTGTACTCATGAATGAGAGGGGCTGGTAGTCACCAAATCTGCATGGCCCCATACTGAAAGGAGGGGGTCTGGATTACTGCAATAGCAATGTCATTTAGACTTATATACTGCTTCATAGTGCTTTTTACAGCCTTCTTTAAGTGGTTTACAGAACCAGCCTCTTGCCCTCAACAATCTGGGTCCTCATTTGACCCACCTCAGAAGGATAGAAGGCTGAGTCAACCTGGAGCCAGTGGTGAGATTTGAACGGCTGAACTACAGCTGGCAGTTAGCATGAAGTAACCTGCAGTGCTGCACTCTAACCAAGGGAAAGCGAGTAGAATGCTTGGCTGCATAGCTGGAGGTATAACAAGCAGGAAGGGGGAAGATTGTGATCCTGCTGTATAGAGCACTGGTGAGACCCCATTTGGAATACTGTGTCCAGTTCTGGAGACCTCACCTACAAAAAGATATTGATCAAATTGAACGGGTCCAAAGACAGGCTACAAAAATGGTGGAAGGTCTTAAGCATAAAACCTATCAGGAAAGACTTCATGAACTCAATCTGTAGAGTCTGGAGGACAGAAGGGAAAGTGGGGAAATGATCAAAACATTTAAATATGTTAAAGCAGAGGTCCCCAACCGCCGGTCCGCGGACCAGGACCGGGCCGTTGGGGTTTTTCAGCCAGTCCGCGGCGCCGCTGACTGGCGCTGGAATTTGAAATGAGAAGTGTTGCTGCTCTACAAACATAGGGCAGCAACAGTTCCTTAAGGAAAGGCAGGAAACAAAGGGGCCAATTGCAGGCCCGCTTTCTTCCCTGCCCCTTAAATCCCAGATTTTCTCCTCCCCGCCCCCAGGCAGCCAAACGTTGTTTAGCAGCCGGCGAGTAAGGTAAGAAAATCGTCCGGGAGGGGGGGGCTGGGCCTGGCAGTGCAGCTCGCTGCCGGGCCTCTCCTCTAACCGTCCGTGGGGTGGGGCACTGGGGTTGGGGGCCACGACCGGTGGCCGTGGAAAGTTAACAGGCCTAGTGGCGCAGCCGGTGCTAGGCCTCTAAGCGTCCGTGGGGGGGGGGCGACCACGGGCTTCCAAAAGGCAAGCAGCCTAGTCTCTTGCTGCCCGTGGAGGCGGGGCGCCGATGCCAAAAGGAAAACGGCGCGCCCCGCCGCTTAGGCTTTTGTTGCTTCTGGAGGGGTGGGCGCCGATGCCGAAAGCCTCAGCGAGGTTTGGCTGCCGGGGGGGGCGGGGAGGATTAAATCCTCCCCCCCTCCAGGAGCAGCAAAAGCCTAAGCGGCGGGGTGCGCCCTTTGCCTTTCGGCATTGGCGCTCTCCCCTCCAGGAGCAGCAAAAGCCTCAGCGACGGATCGCGTTGTTTGCCTTTCGGCTCCATCGCTGAGGCTTTTGCTGCTCGTGGAGGGGAGAGCGCCAATGCCGAAATGCAAAGGGCGCACCCCGCCGCTTAGGCTTTTGCTGCTCGTGGAGGGGGGGTTGGCGGTGCCGATACCAAATGCCTTCCCTCCGCGGTGGGGGGTGCAGGGCAGGCGCAGGCAGCCCCAGGAGACAAAGAGTGAATGAGAGAAAGGAAAGAGAGAGAAAGGGAGGGAGAGAAGGAAAGAGTGAGAGATAGAAAGGATAGAAAGAGGGAATGAGAGAAAGAGGAAATGAAGGAAATGAACCCCACCCCCATATGACCAAAGGCGCCCCCCCCACACACACACACACAACGGGCCATGGAAAACTGGTCTAGCTTAAAGCCGGTCCCTGGTGCAAAAAAGGTTGGGGACCTCTGTGTTAAAGGGTTCAGGAGGGAAGTGTTTTTAATAGGAAAGTGAACACAAGAACAAGGGGGCACAATCTGAGGTTAGTTGGGGGAAAGATTAGAAGCAACGGGAGAAAATATGATTTGATTGAAAGAGTCGTAGATGCTTGGAATAAACTTCTAGCAGACTTGGTTGGTCAATCCACAGGAACTGAATTTAAACATGCCTGGGATAAACATATATCCATCCTAAGATAAAATACAGGAAATTGTATAAGGGCAGACTAGATGGACCATGAGGTCTTTTTCTGCCATCAATTTTCTATGTTTCTATGTATACAAAGATATAATATTTATAAATGTGTTGCTAGTAAAAAGCAACATTAGGACAGGGGACGGAAGTCACTCTGGTGCACTTATGCACAACCCTTACTGATCTCTTAGCAATCGGGAGAGGTCAACAGTGGCCCACAGGTGCCTCCTCCCCTCCCCCCCGACATGACTGATGTGAAGCTGGCCACACCCAGTCTTCCCCACCCCCAATGTGAAACGCAGCCCTGATGTGAGAATGAAATTGAGCTGGTCACTCCTGTTCAAGACAAATAGCATGGAGCAAAATTCTCTTTCTCCTTTGGCTGCTTGCAAAGAAATAGCGAAGCTTGTTCAGCCTTCTCCATTTTGGCATATGAAGTGAAATCTACCAAAAGTATTTTTATTTGCCTTCAAATATAAACAAGAATGTCATACTTTTAAAAAAATAAATCAAAATGTGGAGAAATTTTGTAACCATTTTACCAGGTAGCCAATTTCCGAATAAAGCTTTCAAAATAAAACATCAGAAATAGCTGTGTTAAAGAAGAATTACCTGAGACCATTTATAGACGTGAGAAAAGCAGTTTTTGCAATGAGAGTAGTGAGGATCAAGTCAGTTTGTACAGAAATTCCAAAAATCACCTACATGTAATTTTTTTTTTAAAAAAACCCTTTTATGACATGCATTCCAAGATTTTTGAAAGGTGCACCGCAGTTATCCGTTTGGTATACTTAATGGCTCCATCAGCTATAAACACTGTCAGAAATGTGTCTGTTCGATATCATTTTGATTCAAAGCTGGCATAAAGCAGTCATTCGGGATGTCAAATTACCAGTGATCTAAAAAAATGGCGAAGGAAGGTTTATTAAATATGCCAGGTTTTCAGATGAATCCAGGGAATTTATATATATATAAAAAGAAATAAAAAACTTCCAGTCAATATTTCTTGGAGCCTCCTCATACAGAAATAAAGTTTACTAATACCTTGTGAAATGTGGCAGAAAAAGTTGAGCAGAGGAAGTGAGGGTCCAAAAGGCCCAACAGACAAATCAAAGCAGGATCTAAAAACATGGCTTTTTAAAATCAAAATTAGGCACCTATTTCATATCATTATTTTATATCTTCTCCCAACAAATATATTTTCTCTAAAGGTGTTATGTATTAGCAATTCAATCCATTAAAGGTGTACATAAAAGCCATTAAATGACCATGCTAGATAAGAAATGGTAGATGTAAAATCATTATTATGGGATATTGATAGCCAAGCATAACGAAAAAAAATGAAGAACCAGTTGCCCCAACTATTGGGTTGGTCTCAGTTTTTAATTTACCATAATTAGATTTAATTGATTTATATACCACCCAATCCCATGGGACTCAGGGCGGCTTACAACAGTAAAATAATACAATAATATACAATAAGTCAAATATAAAACAATAAAACCAGAATTAAACTAATCCATAAAAACCCAAATAAGCTATACAATTGTACATACAAACATACTAAACAATCGCAATTCGGTTGTGTTACTTTCACGGCCCGCAGGCCTGCTGGCAAAGCCAGGTCTTCAAGGCCTTTCAGAAGGCCAGTTGGGTGGGAGCAGTACGGACATCAGGGGAGAGAGTTGATTTTATACAGATGGGGCAGCCACAGAGAAGGCCCTCCCCCGTGGGCCCACCAATCCGCACTGCTTAGTTGACAGGAGTGCGGAGAAGGCCAACCCTGCGTGATCTAATAGGTCTCTGGGAGGTATGTGGCAGGAGACGGTCTCATAGATAGTCTGGCCTTAAGCCATGTAGGTGATAACCAACACCTTGAATTGTGCCCGGAGACCAATTGGCAGCCAGTGTGCAGAGCGTAGGTGCTATGTGGGTGTTCCTCTCACAATACCACCTCTCACAATACTAGACCAGCGTTTCCCAACCGGTGTTCCGCAGCACACTGGTGTGCCGCGAGACATGGCCAGGTGTGCCGCCAAGCTTCAGCTGGGCGGGGCGCTGCCGGTACTCCCGCTCGCAGCTGTCTCCTGCTCGATGCCGCGGTTTTCGGCGCTCTCCTGCTGGGCCCCAAAGAAGGAAGGCAGGAAGAAGGAGAGCTCCATTCTTCGCACCTTTTTCCCGCCTTCTTTCTTTGGGGCCCAGCAGGAGAGCGCCGAAAACCACGGCATCGAGCAGGAGGCGGGGGACAGCTGCGAGCGGGAGCCCCAGGACGGAAGTAGCGGCAGCGCCCCGCCCAGCTGGAGCTCCTCTTTCGTCGACGGCAAGTGTCCGATGGGAGCGGGGGTGGTGGCCGTCGGGGGAGATGGCGGCGGAGAGAGGGATCGCTCGCTCGCTCTCTCTCAGCTGACTGCAAGTGGGAGCCCTGACGGTGGCGGTTGGACGTTCTGCTGGACGTCGTACATGCTGGCGCTGCGTGCCTGGCATATACGGTGTCCAGCACCACGTCCAGCTGCCGCCGTCAGGGCTCCCGCTTGCAGTCAGCTGAGAGAGAGAGAGAAAGAGAGACATATAAGAGGCAGAGAGAGAGAGAAAGAGAGACATAGCAAGAGAGGCAGAGAAAGAGAGACAGAGCAAGAAAGAGAGACAGCAAGAGAGGCAGAGAAAGAGAGATAGAGAAAGAGAGAGAGAAAGAGAGACATAGCAAGAGAGGCAGAGAGAGAGAAAAAGAAAGAGAGACATAGCGAGAGAAAAAGAGAGACTTAGCAAGAGAGGCACAGAGAGAGAGAGAAAGAGAAAGAAAGAGAGACATAGCAAGAGAGACAGAGAGAGAAAGAGAGATAGCAAGAGAGGCAAAGAGAAAGAAAGAGACATATAGCAAGACAGTGAAAGAGAGAGAGAGAGCAAGAGAGAGAGAAAAAAGCAAGAAAGAGATAGCAAGAGAGACAGAGAGAGAGAGCAAGGGAGAGAGAAAGACATAGAGGAATGGAAGGAGGGAGAGAGAAAGAGAGCAAAAAAGAGAGGAAGAAAGAAAGAAAGAAAGAAAGAAAGAGGGATGGAGAGAGAGAATGAAGGGAAGGAAGGAAAAGAGAGAAAGAGGGAGAAATAGAGCGAAAGGGAGGAAGAGAGAGGGTTTTTTTGTCCAAACTTTTCTTTAGCCCGCCCCCCCCCCCCCCTTTCAGTGTTCCCCAGGATTTTGAAAATACGAATAATGTGCCGCGGCTCAAAAAAGGTTGGGAAACACTGTACTAGACAACACAGTATCAACAGTAGAGACCTTCAAATTTCTAGGTTCTATCATATCTCAAGACCTAAAATGGTCACTTAACATTAAAAAAAATGTCAAAAAAGCACAACGAAGAATGCAATTTCTGCGCCAACTCAGGAAGCTCAAACTGCCCAGGGAGCTGCTGATCCAGTTCTACAGAGGAATCATTGAGTCTGTCATCTGCACCTCTATAACTGTCTGGTTTGGTGCTGCAACCCAACAAGACCGACACAGACTTCAGAGGAAAATCAGAACTGCAGAAAAAACAATTGCTGCCAACCTGCCTTCCATTGAGGACCTGTATACTGCACAAGTCAAAAAGAGGGCTGTGAAAATATTTACTGACCTCTCGCATCCTGGACATAAACTGTTTCAACTCCTACCCTCAAAACGTCACTACAGAGCACTGCACACCAAGACAATGTTCTGCTGGGCTCTCTGATAGGAGCCTCCTGAAAATTCAAGGATACAACTTTCAGACAAACACACATTTGAAAATTCAAAACAATGTTATTTATCACAAAATTCAAAATAAACAAAGCACTCTTTTTGTATTGCAAAGAGCACTCTTCCCAAAACAACCGGGTAGTCTGTACAATTTCCCTTAAGCAGTCATTAAGTACTTATCTAGCAGCTGTGAAGAACCCCTTCTTCTTCCATGAAGTAAGACACACACACACACGTTGCTCTGCTTTGGTTTCAAAGGCGTGAAAAAACAACCAAGTCCAGCAACACAAGATTCCTGACGAACTCCGATCAGATATTCTTCCACAATGGCCAAATCCACATGCTGCTATTTATAGCAGCAGCCCTACTTCCTGGAGCCCCAGATATTCTTCCACAATGGCCAAATCCACATGCTGCTATTTATAGCAGCAGCCCTACTTCCTGGAGTCCCACCCAAACACAGGTGGCCTCCCTTATTTCCTGTAATATGTTTTTACTTGGTCTCTTCTACACATAATTCTGTGCTTGCGTGGGTCCAAAACGTTATCATCCGAATCAAAGGAAGATAAGGGAGATTGACTGCCTGGGCTGTGTGCCAAGCCCTCCTCTGCCGAGTCACTCCCACCTTCTTCTTCGTCCGAGGAAACTAAACTCTGAACTGATTCTGTCGGCAATAACACAGGCCTGTGACATGTTGAATTTTCCCCCTGTATCCACCTCCCCATTCCCTGGGGCAAGAGCTGGGCCAGAGCCAACCACAACAGACAACTAGATACAAGAACAGTTTTTCCCCAAATGCCATCACTCTGCTAAACAAATAATTCCCTCAACACTGTCAAACTATTTACTAGGTCTGACTGACTGACTATTTACTATTACTATTAGTTTTTTCTCATCATTCCTATCACCCATTTCCTCCCACTTAGGACTATATGACTGTAACTTGTTGCTTGTATCATTAAGAGTCTACGGAGAGGGGCGGCATACAAATCTAATAAATAATAATAATAATAATAATAATAATAATAATAATAAGAAGAAGAAGAAGAAGAAGAAGAAGAAGAAGAAGAAGAAGAAGAAAAAGAAGAAGAAAAAGAAGAAGATGATTGCACCTCGGAAGGATGGAAGGCTGAGTCAACCTTGAGCCGGTGATGAGATTTGAACCGCTGACCTACAGATATACAGTCAGCTTCAGTGGCTTGCAGTACACCATTCTGCCTGCTGCGCCACCCCAGCTCTTTTAATTTCTAGCCTGATAGAAATAAACAAATATATTTGACCTAAGAAATCTAATTGAAAAGTTGTTTGTACTAGACTGGGTGATCTGTTCCTGAACTGGGGTGGCACAGTGGTTAGAGTGCAGTACTGCAGACTACTTCTGTTGACTGCTGGGTGCCTGCAATTTGGCAGTTCAAATCTCACCACACTCAAGGTTGACTCAGCCTTCTGTCCTTCAGAGGTGGGTCAAATGAGGACCCAGATTGTTGGGGGCAAGAGGCTGACTCTGTAAACTGCTTAGAGAGGGCTGTAAAAGCACTATGAAGCGGTATATAAGTCTAGGTGCTATTGCTATTTGCTCTACATTTGCTGCTGCTGCCAGCAAAGAGCCCCCGAGGGTGGATTTCAGAAATTAGTCATGGCCAAAGTGGAGGTTTTCACACCTCCTGCTAAACTTGACAGTGAGGCAGAAAGCACCGGCTGCCTGATTAGTGCAGTTCTAATTGAGTGAAATAATGAACGTGTGAAAATTAGTCATCTGCTGGTAGTTGGTGCATCTCCTTATCTTCAGATGAATAAGGCTTGTGCCAGGGAAGATGTTTTCAACCTATATTAAGCTTTGGATGAAACAAAGCACATTGTATTGCAGTCTCCATTATGTTGAGATTCTGGAAAAGCAACAAAGATGATTAGAGACTAGAGGCTAAAACATACAAAGAACGGTTGCAGGAACTGGGCATGGCCAGTCTAGTGAAGAGAAGGACCAGGGGAGACATGAGAGCAGTCTTCCAATATTTGAGGGGCTGCCACAGAGAAGAGGGGGCCAAGCTATTTTCCAAGGCACCTGAAGGCCAGACAAGGAATAATGGATGGAAACTGATCCAGGAGGAATTCAACCTGGAAATAAGGAAGAATCTTTTGATAGTGAGAACAATCAATCAATGGAACAGAATTGGACTTCAGAAAATGTGAGAGCTTCATCAATGGAGGCTTTCAAGAAGAGCCTGGACTGCCATCTGTCAGAAATGATGTAGGGCAGTGATAGCAAATCTATTGCACAGGTGCCACAGGTGGCATGCAGAGCCATATCTGCTGGAATACAAGCTGTTGACCTAGCTCAGCTCAAACATGTGTGTGCTGGCCAGCTGATTTTTGGCCCACACAGAAGCTCTGGAAGGGTGTTTTGGGCTTCCAGAGAGCCTCCAGGGCGCTGAAGGAGGGCATTTTTACCCTCCCCTGGCTCCAGGGAAGCCTTTGGAGCCTGGGGAGGGAGAAACATGAGCCTACTGGGCCCATCTGAAATTGGGAAACAGGCCATTTTCAGCCTCCAGGTGGGACAGGGGAAGCTGTTTTCGCCCTCCCTGGGGATTGAATTATGGGTATGGGCACTTGTGCATGCGTTAAATAACGCACGCACGCACGCTCTCCTTTGGCACCCGAGGTAAAAAAGGTTTGTACGCACGCTCTCCTTTGGCACCCGAGGTAAAAAAGGTTTGTATGCACGCTCTCCTTTGGCACCCGAGGTAAAAAAGGTTTGTATGCACGCTCTCCTTTGGCACCCGAGGTAAAAAAGGTTTGTATGCACGCTCTCCTTTGGCACCCGAGGTAAAAAAGGTTTGTACGCACGCTCTCCTTTGGCACCCGAGGTAAAAAAGGTTTGTACGCACGCTCTCCTTTGGCACCCGAGGTAAAAAAGGTTTGCCATCACTGATGTCAAGTCTCCTGCTTGGGCAGGGGGCTGAATTAGATCCGGGGTCTGCAACCTTAAACACTGTGCCCACTTTCCACAGAAAACAAAACCATGGCAGCAGGTGGGAAGGGAGATGGCACAGAAGAGCGGTCCCATTGGCGAGTTGGGCGGCAGAGAAACCTGGTCTGTCAGCAGATGACTAATTTTCACATGTTCATTATTTCACTCAATTAGAACTGCACTAATCAGAGAGCTTTCTGCCTCACTGTCAAGTTTAGGAGGAGGTGTGAAAACCTCCACTTTGGCCATGACTAATTTTGGAAATCCACCCTCCTGGGCTGCTTAACACCCACCCTGTCAGCAGCCAAACCAGACAAAATGAGGGAAGGGGGGAGGACCCCCTCAATTTCACAGAACCCATCAGGAGAACTTGTATGCGTGCATTACCTCTGCCTAACCTTATATTATACAATTCAATCTATCAATTCAGTTTATTAGTCATAGACCAGAGACCAGAACAAATGAAAACACTTGGTGGCCATGAAACCACCAAGTCTCATACTCAATGAAAGACACATTGCTTTTTAGTGTATTTGACAATTGATATGTCTCTTTGATTTGTAAAACAATAGTATTTGGTAACTGTCATCATCCCTAATTAACGTGAAACAGAAATAGCTACTATTGTTATTTGCAACTACAGTATAACACTTTCACTAGTCTGAAATACCTTTCTCCATCTAGTGCACTTCAAATGTATTGAACTGCAAGCTCCCTAATTCTGCAGCAACATATCAATATCGATAAATTAAAGGAACAGAAGGCACTTTGGGAGATTTTTGCTGGTATTCTCTTTTAGCTAAAAGTCCCTCTTTCCATTTTTTATACTTTCCTTTCTGTCCCACACTTTATCAAATAATTCTTCATGCAGCCATCCTGGTTTCAACTGGCTCTCATTTTTGTTTCTCTGTAGTATTGTGTTAGACTGGGTTTCTATAATTTCATTTCTCAAGAGTTTCCCAAGCATCTTGAGATAGCAGATCATAGAAGCCAATGTCCAACATAGCTGAATATTAAGAAGCTAAGAAAGTGTAATGTAAAACATGAAGCTTTAAATCCTATGGTTAAAATCACAACCCCGTAAGCATTCAGATTTTGAATTAGAGTGTTAATAATAAAACTGGAGTGCCAATATAGCGAATCTGCAAATTTCCATTTTTTTTCCTATAAAGAATAGCTTTGATTTTAAATCCAGAATCTCTCTCAGAATGTTCTTTTTATTCAAAATGCCAAGAATTCACCCTAATTTCAAAACACTAATTGAATAAAATGTGATGTGATTTGTTGCAGATGCCAACATTGTATTACTTGTCTCTGCTATGAATTATTTACTTGGAAAATGATCAGTTGTCTTAGTTTTACTTCAAAATCTGGAGGTAAAGTTCTTAACACATCCTGAGCCTTCTGTCCTTCTTAGGTGGTTTCCTTTGAGTGATTTGTTGAATGGAAGTAAAATTTAACTGGACTCACACTAAACCACGAACCATAAACCCTGGCTTCTAAACCTCAAAAGTTGAGTTCACCTCATGCTAAATCAATACATCAACCACCATCAACAGTGCAAAACAGCAACTTTTGAAACAGTCAAACTTTGAAGGAAGGATTGCTCTTCCCCTTCTTTCTCCTAAAATATTAATTCGGTATTCCCCAGAGAAATCCAACCTGAAAACGGGTTCTCTCCTTCACTTCTTATATTACTTGGCACTTTTGCCAGGTTTGGATTTGGACATGAACATTAAGGGCCTGATCTGAGCCGAAAGATGATTTATTTTGGGGTTGGGGAAGAAAAAACAGAATCAGATAGTGAGTTCCAGGCATTGATCATTCTGTTGCTGAAGTCATATTTTCTGCAGTCAAGTTTGGAGTGATTTACATTGAGTTTGAATCTATTGTGTGCTTGTGTATTGTTGTGGTTGAAGGTGAAGTAGTCACTAATAAGAAGGGTGTTATGGTGTATGACCTTATGAACAACAGTTAAATCAGTTCGGAGGCGATGTACTGTAGTTGTAAATTGACTAGCCATAGTATTTGAAGTCTGGAGGAGTAAAGTAGCTTGTTTCGAGAGGAGGAGTGAAGGACTCTTCTTGTGAAGTATTTCTGGACTCTCTCAGTTGTGACAATGTCAGTTATGCAATGGGGGTTCCATACAGGTGAGCTGTATTCGAGTATTGGTCTGACAAGTGTTTTGTATGCTCTGGTTAGCAGTTCAGTGTTTCTGGAGAAGAAGCAACCTAAGATTAGGTTTGTAACTCTCAATGTTTTTTTGGCAATGTTGTTACAGTGAGCTCTGGCATTTAGGTCATTGGATTCTTCCTCCTTCTCTCCTTGGTATCTCCCTCTTCTCTCTTGCTTTCTTCAAATTGCACTCTTTGTCACAGCTAATTTAATCCTGACATTTCCAGAACTCGAAGAAAATAAATAAGATGCAGTACACATTTCACCATGACTGAGGGAGGTTGGGTGAATCCTTGGCTGTTATAACATCCTAAATGAAAAAAAAAGTTTCTAGGGAGAAGTGAAGTTGTTTTATATTACCTTCCCCTCTGGCTTTCTAATAGCCTGGAAGGTTATTTGACCCCTTTCCTCACCCCACCCCGCAAACATTCATAATCTAGTTTAAAAGGTTTGTCCCCGTTTGCATGGCTCACACTCACTCACTCTTTTCCTTCATTGTGTTTCCTTGCCTCAATGATAAACCCTTAAATGATGAAGATGGCCAGCCATGGAGTAACACGGTGGTCTCTGAAAGGGTGAGGCTGAGCAGGAATGCAAGCGAAGCAACAGGAACAAAAAGAATAATTATCAAAAGCACCAAAGTCTGCATCTTTCCTTTTATTCTTCGAAGAGAATGTTTACCCCATCAAAATCACTGTTTTCGAAGCTCCACCAAGCAACCCACAAAATTGCTCCGGACTTCAATGGCTTCAGGAGTGGCTCTCTCTGGCCCTTCCCTGCACAGACCCCACACTTCCTTTTGTCCAGGAATCACTAAACCAGAACCTGTTTATTTAACAAGGCTTCCGCTACTAGCTCGCTATAAATGTTTTTTATACGCATGCAGGAACATCAAAACTCTTAATTGTGAAATGAAAAGCTCTGTCTCTCTGTGTATGTTAGGTTTTCCCCCCTCAAAGTAAGTTGGGGTGGGGGGAAGAGAGAGAGGGTGCAGCCAAGTAAATATTTTTTTTAAAAAAACCATTGTATTAGTTTTTAACAATAACAATGAAATACACAAAAGACAGTGCACTGTGATGCGTGTGCCCATCATCCAACCATCATTCGTTCGAACTCCCCCACCCAAATGAGGGTGCACTGGTTTGTATTATTTTAAACCAAGAACGTTACCACATTTACAAATTATAGAGTGATTCCAGTTTATCTTTTATAACTTGGTCTCGAATTCTACTAACCATAAAACCTCCAACCCTGTTCCATCTTCCCAACAGTTTTTCCACTTTATTTCCATTAATCGCATTCATTTCTGTATCCATAATTTCAAACAGAATGTGTTCCACCCTGTACCGGTACCAGTTTTTACTGTCCATTTTGTTTCATCCTTCCAATTTAAGACTATTCCAGCATGGGCACTTTCTACAGCTGCTTCCTTAATTTCTCTGAATTCACCCATGTCACTCCTCATTACCAATACTGCCATCTCCTTTGTAATCACCCATTTTATATTTCTTCATCTCTTGTGCATTTATTTGCAGTTCGTTTTGCCACTATCTAGTTAATCCCCGGATCACACACCCATCTGCCTGGTTTAACATTCTGTATATACAGTGGTAACTCTACATAAGAACTTAATTCATTCCGTGACCAGGTTCTTAAGTAGAAAGGTTTGTAAGTAGAAGCAATTTTTCCCAAAGGAATCAATATAAAAGCAAATAATGCATGCAAACCCATTAGGAAAGATATAAAAGCTCGGAATTTGGGTGGGAGGAGGAGGAAGAAGAAGAAGAGGAGGACAGTCGCTGCCCAGAGCGAAGGGAGCACCCAATTTTTATCTAGACAAATTCTTAAGTAGAAGCATTCCTAAGTAGAGGTACCACTGTATTACCTGCCTGTGGCTTTGTATTGTCAGCAGGTAAATATTGTGAACCTATCTATGATTTCTTCCTTCTGATGCAGCTTCATTCTTTTGTGACATTTGGCAGGTAAAAAAAAAATATAGCCTCTCCCAATCAAACTCAGGGCCAGTTAACAAGCTCAGAAGCTCTTCTTGGTTTCCTTGGCATCAGAGTGGGAAGGGATGGTCTCCCAGCCTGGTCTGAAGCCCTTCCGCCCAACTACCAATTAGCCCGGACTCTGCTTGGCTTGTTGTTCAAATCTGGTCAGGGACAGAGTCTCAGGTGCTGGTCCAAACCCTGGCAACACACCCACGCCTCTTTCTGGGAGCGCCTGGGATTTATGCCCCATGTTGGGTTTTGAATTGGAGCTTGTGTTCTCATTGTTTGTCAAGACACCCATGGGGTCATATAACTCTGTAGGCTGTCCTGAGTCCTGGGCTTGGTTGAGCCTTGTTGGGTGATGATGTAATAAAAGGCCTTTGGGCAAATTTCTACTATGACTCTGTCTAAAGGAAGTAGATCATTGTTATGTAGAATAGAGTGGCCCATGCCTTAATATCCCATTGACTAAGGTGGGGGGAGGCTGATTTTCTGCCCCTCTTTTAGGGGAGATATTCTGCCCTTTTAATACTTCCTAAAATACCTCATTTTCCTAGGAGAGAGGTGGGTGCTAACTTCCTACAATTGATTCTGCTGGCTGTGAGGAGGAGGGGGGGCATTCCAAAGTCCAGTAATGTCCAGAGGGTACCAGAAATGGGAAGGATAAACCAAGCAATTTAAAAAATTCAGAATCACAAAGGTTTCGCCAAGGATACCAACCAGGGTGATGAGCGAGGGGGAGGGTAGAACTGTATTTTATTAGCTTAGCTGAAGAGCAGCGAACAAGGAGCTCCTCTCTAAAATCAAGAATCTGTTAGCACCTTTTGTGACTAATAAGAATTCATTAAAAGGTGTAAGCTTTTGTGTAGATTCCTGCCTTTTAATAGAAGTTGCTAGTCAGAACAAGTGGACTACTAATTGGTAGTCCAGGATACCTGCCATGGACTGTTTAAACTTCAAACTGATTATTACAATTAAAAAACATACCATGTATGTATGTATGCATGCATGCATGTATGCATGTATGTTATATGTTACAAGTGGATGAAGATAACAAAAAGAAGGAAGAGGAAGATGCGGGGAGATGTTTTAAAAAATTTAAAAATCCTCCTTAACAGCAAATTATCTAGCAAGTTTTTTAATTTTCTTGCTAGAACTCAAAAGACAAGCATAAATGATGCTTATCTCTCAGGTTATCGTAATACAGAATTCTTATTAATTTCCAAAGAAGTTACACTGTAGCAGCCAATACAGAATTTTACACAACACACACTTTCTTCAACAATCAATAAAAGGAAAGAAAGAAGCCAAGGCAAAATCAGAATTCACATTTCACTTACAGCTCTGGAATTTATAAATAAATCATCTCCACAGGCTGATTGATGTCCCTCCATAAATAATTAATCTCTGACCTTCCATTATGGAGCTGTCTAAATTTTTCACCCTGGGAACAAGCGTACAATAAATTTTCAGATGCCAGAAAGAGAGGACAAAACAGGGCATGATAATATTCATTTATACACACGTTTTTTAACTAGATTAGATTTTATTCAGCATTATTGGCTTGGTATTGGTTAGACATCATGGAAGGTTTTTTATCCGAGGCATATGTTCCTCGGGGGGACATGATCGAAATATTTAAATATGTTAAAGGGTTAAATAAGGTTCAGGAGGGAAGTGTTTTTAATAGGAAAGTGAACACAAGAACAAGGGGACACAATCTGAAGTTAGTTGGGGGAAAGATCAAAAGCAACGTGAGAAAATATTATTTCACTGAAAGAGTAGTAGATCCTTGGAACAAACTTCCAGCAGACTTGGTTGGTAAATCCACAGTAACTGAATTTAAACATGCCTGGGATAAACATATATCCATTGTAAGATAAAATACAGAAAATAGTATAAGGGCAGACTAGATGGACCATGAGGTCTTTTTCTGCCGTCAGTCTTCTATGTTTCTATGTTTCCTTGGTTGCGAAAGAATCAAAATTTTGAAAGATCGTGACTAAAATATTGAAAGATCCGCATGTATACACAAATATAGCAGGGGTAAAATTCAAAAATTTTCCCTGCCGGTTCTGTGGCGGTGACTTGATTGGCGCAGCAGGGGAAAGGATACTGCAAAATCTCCATTCCCACCCACTCCAGGGGAAGGATATTGCAAACTGCCTTCTCTTCACCAATGATATAAAACTCTTCAACACCACCAACAACAACACTGCTACCCTCCAAAAAGACCTTGACTTTGTGTCAGAATGGCCAAACTTCTGGCAATTCCAAATCTCAACCAACAAATGCTCTGTCATGCAGATTGGCCAAAAGAATCAGAACATCAAATACAAGCTGAATAAACAAGACCTGGCAGATGAACCTCATTCTGTAAAAGGCCTTGGAATACTCATATCAAATGACCTAAGTGCCAAATCCCACTGCAGCAACATTGCAAAAAAGGCTTCAAGAGTTGTTAACCTAATCTTTCGTAGCCTCTTCTCTGGTAATATCATACTACTAACTAGAGCATACAAAACATTCGCCAGACCAATCCTTGAAGACAGCTCATCTGTCTGGAACCCACACCGCATATCGGACATAAATACAGTGGTACCTCTACCTATAAATGCCTCTACTTACAAACTTTTCTAGATAAGAACCGGATGTTCAAGATTTTTTTGCCTCTTCTCAAGAAATCTACTTACAATTCTCAATTTTCTACTTACAAACCCAAGCCTCTGAAACTGTAACTAGAAAAGGCAGGGAGAAGCCTCCATGGGGCCCCTCTAGGAATCTCTGGGAGGAAACAAGACCAGAACAGGCAGAGAGAAGCCTCCATGGGGCCTCTCTCAGAATCTCCTGGGGAAAAACAGGGCCTCCACACTCCCTGTGGTTTCCCCAATCGTGTGCATTATTTGCTTTTACATTGATTCCTATGGGAAAAATTGCTTCTTCTTACAAACATTTCTACTTAAGAACCTGGTCACAGAATGAATTAAGTTCGTAAGTAGAGGCACCACTGTACTTTAGAAAATGCCCAGAGATACTTTATGAAAAGAGCCCTACACTCCTCTACTCCCAATAGAATATCTTACGCAACCAGACTTGAAATCCTCAGTTTAGAAAGCTTAGAACTACATTGCCTGCGGCCCGACCTAAGCATAGCTCATAAAATTATCTTCTACAGCATCCTTCCTATCAACGACTACTTTAGCTTCAACCATAACAATACAGGAGCACACAACAGATACTAACTCAAAGTGAACTGCTCCAAACTTGACTGTATAAAACGCAACTTTAGCAACAGAGTTGTTAATGCCTGGAACTCACTACCTGACTCCGTAGTTTCATCTTCTAACCCCAAAACTTTAGCCTTAGACTGTCCACTGCTGACCTCACCCGATTCCTGAGAGGTCAGTAAGGGGCGTGAATAAGTGCACCAGTGTGCCTAGCCCTCCGTGTCTTAATGTTCCCACTTGTCAGTATCCATCTTATAGCTATAAACAATATTGTATTTATGTTTGTTTGTTTGTGTGTGTGTATGTATGTATGTATTGGATTTGTATGCCGCCCCTCTTCGAGGACTTGTGGCAACTCACAACATATCAAAAGTACATAACAGTATACATCTCAGAAATCCAATTACTAAAAGACCTTAAAAACTCCAATATAATTTTAAAAGACATTCATCACCATTCACTCCATAAATGCACTAAAGCACTCATTGGTCAGGGGGCTAGTATCTAATGGCCCCAGGCCTGGGGGCATAAATATTACCAATATGTACAGGACAAAATAAATAATAAATAAATAAAATAAAATAAGATCTCCAATTCCACTCCACTCCAGGGGAGGGATATTACAAAATCTGCATTCCCACCCCACTCTGGGCGCAGCCAGAGGAGACATTTGCTGGTTCTACGAACTACTCAAAATTTCTACTACTGGTTCTCCAGAACCTGTCAGAACCTGCTGGATTTCACCCGATATATAGGATGTGCAATGGGAAAGTCCGTGTTATCTGCTTCAATCAGAATTTAAGAAAAATAAAACTCAGAGTCCATTTTGAACTTCAAAAGTGAATTTCACTGAAATCAGTACTGAAAGCATCAAGAGCAAAGCAAAGACTGAAGAAAAAGGCGCAACAGTCGCTCATATCAAAAAATCCCACTTGTTCCCCTTTGGGAAATAGCCAATCCCCAATTGTCCATCTTTGTCAGGTGGATGCATCTTCACCCCCACGTCATACTTATGGAATGCATCTTCTGGACTTTTCTTCTCACCTCCTTTCCAGGAAAGCAAAAGTTATCCTACGGACCAGAATACCCACGGGACTGCCTTCTGCTGCACGAATCCAGGCGGCCGATTAGGTCCCATAGAGTTGGCCTTTTCCGGGTCCCGTCGACGAAACAATGTCGTCTGGTGGGGCCCAGGGGAAGAGCCTTCTTTGTGGTGGCCTCGGCCCTTTGGAATCAACTCCCACTGGAGATTCGAACTGCCCCCACCCTCCTCGCCTTCCGCAAGACCTTGAAGACTATCTATGTTGCCAGGCATGGGACAATTAATGTATCCCCTTCTCTGACGCTTAAGAGTTATATGTGGTTGTGATTGTATAGTATTGATTCTTTTTTAAGATAGCGGGTTTTTAGTTATAGTTTTAACTGTTAGATTTGTATTATATTGCTGTTGTGAGCTGCCCCGAATCTTCGGAGAGGGGCGGCATACAAGTCTAATAAATTATTATTAAATTAAATTAAATTCTGGCTTTTGCTGGGAAAACGAAACTTATCAGGGCCTCCAGAATCTTCCCCTCCTAAATATCCCATATCCCACCCTCGTTTCTCATGGCAACTGAAGTGCGTGCAGAGATGAAACACTCATGAGCCCCACTGCAGACTCTTCCTCCTTTCCTGATCTAGGTACATGTTCAAGAGTTGGCCAACTGAACAGGGAAAGCCATGAATTCAAAAGAGCCGGTCCTCCAAGAGGGAGAGGCTTTTCAAGGCCTTGGCTGAAGAGCAAATCCACAGGTGCAAAGGGAATTGAGGAGGCAAAGGAGACCCAAGAGTGGAAGGACATGGCCAGGGCTGTTCCAATCTAGGAAGATTTCTTAGTTGTCAGCGGTTCCTACAGAGGAATCATTGAGTCTGTCATCTGCACCTCTATAACTGTCTGGTTCGGTTCTGCAACCCAACAGGACTGACACAGACTTCAGAGGAGAATCAGAATTGCAGAAAAAACAATTGCTGCCAATTTGCCTTCCATCAAAGACCTGTACACTGCACGAGTCAAAAAGAGGGCTGGGAAAATATTGACTGACCCCTCGCACCCTGGACACAAACTGTTTCAACTCCTATCCTCAAAACGTCGCTATAGAGCACTACACACCAAGACAACTAGACACAAGAATACTTTTTTCCTGAACGCCATCACTCTACTAAACAAATAATTCCCTCCACACTGTCAGACTTTTTATTAAATCTGCACTTCTATTTCTCCTAGTTTTTCTCATCATTCCTATCACCCTTTTCTTCCCACTTAGGACTGTATGACTGTCACTTGTTGCTTGTATCCTAAGATTTTGATTAACATTGATTGTTTCTTCATTGCTTATTTGGCCCCTATGACAATCATTAAGTTTTGTACCACATGATTCCTGACAAATGTATATTTTTCTTTTATGTACGCTGAGAGCATATGCACCAAGACAAATTCCTTGTGTGTCCAATCACACTTGGCCAATAAAATTCTATTCTATTCTATTCTATTCTATTCTATTCTATTCTGCCAATTGGATGCAAGGCCTGGCGGGGATGAGCAAAACAGCTCTCTGAGACTGGGATAAAGAATGGAATCCAGTGCTTTGGTCTCCCACATACGGAGAGAAGATCAATCAATCGCTCAACCGCCAGAGCCAAGGGTAACAGTTGGCTATCCTTGTTTCTCCCCCTTACTTTTCCCTTTTCTCCCTTTTTTTTCTTGCTACATCTCTTTATTTCTTTTCTATTTAATCTATATCTAGGTATCATTGTAAGTATGTTTATGGACTCTCTGTGTTTTAATTGTTTAAATAACGCCTTTAAATTTTTTAAAAAACCATAATAATAATAATAATAATAATAATAATAATAATAATAATAATAATAATTATTATTATTATTATTATTATTATTTATTAGATTTGTATGCTGCCCCTTTCCACAGACTCGGGGTGGCTCGCAACAATAATAAAACAATGTACAATGTGACAAATCTAATGTTTAAAAGAAAACACATTAAAAACCCAACATTTAAAAACTATGCAACACATACCATATATAAAACTATATAAGCCTGGGGGAGATGTCTCAATTCCTCCATGCCTGGTGATATAGTTGGGTCTTAAGCAATTTACGAAAGATAATGAGGGTGGGGGCAGTTCTAATCTCTGGGGGGAGTTGATTCCAGAGGGCCGGGGCTGCCACAGAGAAGGCTCTTTTCCTGGGACCCACCAGACAATTTTGTTTGTTTGTTTGTTTGTTTGTTTATTGATTGGTTGATTGTTAGAGTTGAAAGGGACCATGCAGGTCATCAAGTCCAACCCCCTGCCTGAGCAGGAATCCTAAAGCACCCCAGCCAAATGGCAGTCCAATCTCCTCTTTAGTCAACAGGACTTGGAGAAGGCCACCTCTGTGGGACCTTATTGGCTGCTGGCACCCATTGGCCTGCTCTAGCATGATAACCTATAGCCGTGATGGCAAGCTTATAGCATGCGTGCCACAGGTGGCAGGTGGAGCCATGTTTTTAGTGTGCACCAGCTGATTTTCACACTCCTCACACTTCAGGGAAGCTTCCTTAAAGCCCCGGAGGCAAAAAAAAAAATCACCCAACAGACAAACTAGAAATTCAGAAAAAATGAAAAACTGTTTGCCTGTTTGGGCTTTTTTTTTACATACAGTGGTACCTCTACTTAAGAACTTAATTTCTCTCATAGGAATCAATGTAAAAGCAAATAATGTGTGCAAACCCATTGGGAAAGAAATAAAAGCTCAGAATTTGGGTGGGAGAAGGAGGAGGAAGAAGAGGAGGAGGACAGCCGCTGCCGAAGGAAGAAGGTGAGATGAGGGGAATCAAAAAAATCCAAAACTTTAAGGCTTAAAAATAAAAAGAGGGACTCTGAGGTGGCGAGGAGGAGCACCCGCCTTCCATACACCCGGTGCGAGGCTGCCTCCTATACACTGGCTGCTGCTGCTACTACCTGCTCCCTCTTCCTTCCCATGCTGAAGGGCTCCCCTCTCTTCTCGCTCGCTTAATAGCCGGCGCCTTTCCTTCGCTGTGCTTGACTCCTTGGCTGCCCAGAGCGAAGGGAGTGTTTCTTTTCTCTGGGCGCCCTCTCCAAGCGCCCAGAGAAAGGAAAAATGCTCCGTTCTCTGTGCACTGCCAAAGCCTCCTTAAGCGCCACTGAAAGGCTCCTCTGGCAGCCCAGAAAAGCCTGAAATGGCCGGGATTAAAGGGGGAATGGCAGGAAACTGGCTGGGCCTTCGTGCCACTCTCAAATTTCCTGTGAAATTTTTCCGAGTTTGGGTTCTTAAGTAGAAAATGGTTCTTAAGAAGAGGCAAAAGAATCTTGAACACCCGGTTCTTATCTAGGAAAGATCTTAATTACAAGTGTTCTTAGGTAGAGGTACCACTGTATCAGGCTTCAGAAAGGCCTGTGTGAGTGCGCGGGGGGTAATACACATGAATGGAGGAGGGAAAAGGTGTGGGTAATGCACGCATGCTAGCGCACACACACACACCTTGAATTGCATCTGAAGACTGATTGGGAGCCAGATCTAATCTATATTCACAGTCATTCTTTTTCTGCATCCTTCAAGGTGCCGCATAATTCTACCACACCCTCCCAGAGTCTGTGGTGGCGGTGAGAATGGCCCCTCTCCCAGGGGTGCTCTCCACTGAGCGCCAACATGAGCCCCACATTGGATTTAGACTCCCTGCATCCAGAACAATGCTCAGCACTCATTGAGAAACACAAGAGCTTCAAAAGACAGATATTTAAAAAAAAGAAAGGCAAAGGCAATGCAAAGCAATACGTTAATAAAATAATAACAAGTTATGAGGAAAAATTCTCCGATTGAACATTCTAAAAGAGTGGGGAAATTACTCTTCCCAAATGTTTTGTTTCTATGTCTTGTTTTTTGTTCCGTTTATTTGTTTTTATTTACTTGTACTTATTTCGTTTGCAATTGTAATGTCTTTGTATGTATAAAAATCTTAAAATTAAAAAAGAATAGAGATAAACATAAGAGCTTCTCTGAGAACAAGGCTTTGCAATTGCTTGGAAATAACAATGTCAGATCCTTCATTCCACCAGGACCTTCCTCTTCTCCTTTTCAAAGTCTAGGCAACTCTCTCTCTCTCTCTCTCTTGGAACATTTGCTTCCTCCCTGACCCAAAGAGCCTGCTCTTTTGAGGCATTTTTTGAAAGGGGGGGATGTACCAAGCCAAACTGTCAAACCGAACAGTTGCCGGAGGTATCTGCACAGTTGTTGACTGACCCTGAACACCATAGAAAATTGCCTCAGATATTCCAGTAACTGGGGCCCAATAGATGCCAGAATAACTCCACCGGTCTCTCTCAAATTAAATGTCAAAATAAATTTGTGTTTAGGAGGAGATTCTGGGTTAGCCAGCTCAGTATATCTGTCGCTATCCGGCAAGCTACAAGTCACAAATTTTAGAGACCCACATAATTACATGGCAGCAACACCGCCACCCTGCAAATAAATGCATTTTCTCCTCCTAACAAAAAGGCATGGAACGGAAAAAGGAACTGGGAAGGGAGTCACAATGTAGCCCCCGAGCTGTCCTGATTCATTCCAGGAACTCTGTCCAAGCCCTTTACAGCAGGGGTCCCCCAAACCTGGCCTATTTAAGACTTGTGGAGTTGGAAACATAGAACATAGATGATTGACCGCAGAAAAAGACCTCATGGTCCATCTAGTCTGTCCTTATACTATTTCCTGTATTTTATCTTAGGGCGGATTTATGTTAATCCCAGGCATGTTTACATTCAGTTACTGTGGATTTAGCATCCATGTCTGCTGGAAGTTTGTTCCAAGCATCTACTACTCTTTCAGTAAAATAATATTTTCTCACGTTGCTTCTGATCTTAACCCCAACTAACCTCAGATTGTGTCCCCTTGTTCTTGTGTTCACTTTCCTATTAAAAACACTTCCCTCCTGAAACATATAACATATTTAAATGTTTCGATCATGTCCCCCCTCCCTTTCCTTTCTGTCCTCAAGACTATACAGATGGAGTTCATGAAGTCTTTCCTGATAAGTTTTATGCTTAGGACCATCCACCATTTTTGTAGCCTGTCTTTGGACCCATTCAACTTTATCCATATCTTTTTGTAGGTGAGGTCTCCAGAACTGGACACAGTATTCCAAATGGGGTCTCACCAGCGCTCTATACAGCGGGATCACAATCTCCCTCTTCCTGCTTGTTATACCTCTAGCTATGCAGCCAAACATTGTACTTGCTTTCCCTACCGTCTGACCGCACTGTTCACCCATTTTGAGAGTGTCAGAAATTACTACCCCTAAATCCTTCTCTTCTGAAGTTTTCACTAATACAGAACTGCCAATACAATACTCAGATTGAGGATTATTTTTCAACTTCATTTTCTGGGAGTTGAAGTCCACAAGTCTTAAAGTTGCCAAGTTTCAAGAACTTCCTCCCTGCTTTATAGGGATGGCCATAGAAAGCGTTAAGTCCTGGGCTTACAACCCCATCGGAAACGCAAAGTCCTCGACTTACAACTGTCCAGAAAGGCTGATGCTGAAGCCTGATGGGCTAAGCACAAGGGGCCTTTCGAGCAGGAAGCTAAAGCATTGTGATTGGTTGTCTGTCTGACAGCCACACTATAGAAGGACCTTTCAGAAGCCTGTTCGCTGTTCTATTTAAGCTGAGCTGGAGTGGTGCTGAAAATGCCAGAATAAAAGTTCTCTGTTTAAAAAGTCAAGCCTCTGATAAGTTCTGCCAGTGCAAAGACTCACCTGTCTAGTGTTGGTGACTGAGGAAAGAGGATTATTCATTTATTTATTTCACAATTTACTATGGCCACTCATTTCACAAGACTCTGGAAGGTTTGCTGCAGTGGTCCCAAAGGAAAATCTTTCCAGCTTTGCAGATCAGAGGTGGGGGAGAGGAAATCGTTCCTTGCACACAATAGGTGCGTGTGACAGGCGTGCATAGCTCCATTTGCATGAGCGGGGGGGGGGAAGAGGAGGCACTCACATCCCTCCGCGAAGCTACCTCTGCGTGAGCAACAGGCACGCCTGCCACTAGCACAAATGCAGCTTCACACGCGCCTGCAAGGGCTCAACTCTCACACAAATGGAGTTGCGTACATGCACACGCTCACCCAGCTAACCTTTAGCCAATTAATACTTATCTACTTATCTACATTTCTTACTTAATTATTAATCTTAAATTTCAGTCAATTTGAGAAAAGAAATAAAGGGGAAAAAATCTAAATATTCTCTATTTTCAATCAATTAAAAATCATTAACATCATTAATCTCCCCAACAATTCTAAATTCAATTCCATTTATGCATTAATCCAAATCGGTAGCTCCTACTACATATCTTATTATAATCAATACTTCTAACTTTATTAAAACAGATCAGCAATTCCTAAATTCATATATCTAAATAGAAAAAATAATTTTAAAAAGAGCAAACAAAACAATACTCCAAGCTTAACCAACCCTTCTCAAACTCCAATTTCTTTAATCTGAGCAGAACCTTTAACCGAACCCTTTTCTTTTTTATTTTTTTGTATCCCCCTTTAAGCCCCTTTTCCATTTTATTCTTTCTATTCTTCCTTCTAGGAAGGAAGGATTTTGTTAGAAAAATAAAGGGGTTATTGGATCAAACTTTGGACATTTGACAACGTAGCTATGATGGTGGCCATGTCCCAGGGTTATGTGAACATCTTTTGGGATCTTCTGACAAGCAACTGCAGGGATTCACTTAACGACTGTGGCAAGAAAGGTGGCAAAGTGAGAGAGAACTCACTTAATAACCGTCTTACTCAGGAGATAGAAACGTTGGCCTCCATTGGGGTCAGAACAGAAGTTGAGGATTATCTGTCTGACCAGTGCACTCTTTTAGAAGCAGATCAGCAGATCCGCAGTCCATTTTGAAGCTCCACAGAAAACATCTAGGGGGGAAGGCAGGTTGTCTTCAACTTACAACGGTTCATTTACTGACCGTTCAAAGTCACAACGGCCCTGAAAAAAAGTGATTTATGCCCCTTTTTCACACTTAGGACCTTTGCAGCAGCCCAATGATCGTGTGATCAAAGCTTTGCTGCTGTTTCATATTTATGACCGTTGCCGTGTGTCCTGAGGTCACATGACCCCCTTTTGTTTCTAACCGATCCATGCCCAGGCATGAAAATGTGCCACTCAGACATTATACTTTTCCACCCACACCAAAAAAAAATTACAGGGAACATTGTTGGGGACCCCTGCCTTACAGTAATAAAATACACAATTTTTAATTAAAAAAGGAAAAAAGAAACAAGACATAGTAGCCCTGACAAAAAAAAAAACCTGCCATACTGAGACAAATACAGCTCCAGGCTCCAGAGACCTATCATAAACACACACACACACACACACACACACACACACTCACCAGGCTTGGGAGCAGAGTCTTGGTCCAGACGACCTCCTAAGCTGCTCATAGGCAACTCACCTGGACCTGCCCAGTCACATTCCAACTCCAAGCAGCTTTAGCAATAGCACTTAAAACCTATATAGTGTTCCCTCAATTTCCGCGGGGGATGCGTTCCGAGGCCGCCTGCGAAAGTTGAATTTCCGCGAAGTAGAGATGCGGAAGTAAATACACCATTTTTGGCTATGGACAGTATCACAAGCCTTCCCTTAACACTTTCAACACCTAAATTACCATTTCCCATTTCATTAACAACCATTTAGTCACCATTATTACTGGTATGAACCATTGAATAAGACACTTAGTGATCCTGATATTTATAAACATAATTATTTATTAACAATAATTATTTTTTTTGTTATTTATTTGCAAAAATTATTAATTTGGCGATGACATATGACGTCATCGGGTGGGAAAAACCGTGGTATAGGAAAAAAACGCGAAGTATTTTTTAATTAATATTTTTTGAAAAACCGTGGTATAGGCTATTCACGAAGTTCGAACCCGTGAAAATCGAGGGAACACTGTATACCGATTCACAGTGCTTTCACTGTGACAGAACCAGCCTCTTGCCCCCAACAATCTGGGTCCTCATTTGACCCACCTCAGAAGGAGGGAAGGCTGAATCAACCTTGAGCTGGTGGTGAGATTAGATCTGCTGAACTACAGCTGCACTCTAACCACTGTGCCACCCCGGCTCAGCTTTGCTTGCCATATGGCAGGGGTGTCAAACTCAAGGCCCACGGGCTGGATCCAGTCCATGGGGTGCCTAGATCTGGCCCACAAGGCCCACCTGGAAACAGAAAAGGAGTGGTTCACATTGCCTCTGCCAGCAAAAATGGAGCTCCGTTTTTACTGGCAGAGGTTTGCAGGAAGCCGTCGCAGCTATAAATGGAAATCAAGAGGCCATTTTTGCTGACAGGGTGGTCAGGCCATCACAGGTACCCCTGACATGAGTGGCATTGAGCTCACCATGCCCAACCTGGCCCTAGCCCCCCCAGCCCCCCCAAGGCGAAACACAACCCCAATGCGGCCCTCAATGGAGTCAGGTTTGACACTCCTGCCATATGGCACATATATTCCTCACTGTGGTCCTATAGATACATACATAGATACACACCTCGAGGACTGCATTCAGTTTTGGTCACCACACTACAAAAGAGACATTGATACTCTAGAAAAAGTGTAGAAAAGAGCAACCAGAATGATAAAGGGACTAGAAACTAAAACATACAAGGAAAGGTTGCAAGAACTCGGCATGGATAGTCTAGCAAAGAGGAGGTCCAGGGGGGACATGATAGCAGTCTTCAAATACTTGAGAGGCTGCCACAGGGAGGAGGGGGACACATTATCTTCCAAAGCACCTGAGAGCCAGACAAGGAGCAACGGTTGGAAGCTGTCCAAGGAGAGATTCAACCTGGAAATAAGGAAGAACTTTCTGACGTTGAGAGCGATCAACCAGTGGAACGTCTTGCCCGCAGAGGTGGTGAACGCTCCAACACTAGTAACCTTCAAGAAAAGACTGGACTGCTATTGGATTAGTGTCATGTAGAATCTCCTGCACCAGCAGGGGGTTGAACTAGATGACCTGCAAGGTCCCTTCCAACTCTAATAATTAATTAATTAATATGAATATAAATATAAAATAATAAATAAATAAATTAAATGATTAATTAAATAAATAAATAAAAATGAATTAAAATAAAATAAAATACCCTCCCTTCCAGGGGCGAAAACTTCTGAAGTCTGCTACCGGTTCACTTCACGCCTGCTTTGGGCGCACATGCACGCTGCCCACGTATGCACACCGCAGGAACTACCGAGCACCCAGAAAAAGGAGCATTTTGAAGTCTGGAAAGGTAAGTAGGACAGCGAGGGAGGGGATCAGCTGTGTCACGTGATTTAGATTAGCTAGAAAGTTGTTTTCTAGCTAATCTAAATTGCACAGAACAGCTGATTGTTGCACAGCTGATCATCAAATCGCATTTTTTTATTATTAGTTTGCATGAGTTGGTCCAAATAGGTTGCCTCTGTTCCCTTCCCTCCTCCCAAACCCAACAGGGCTGGCCATGCTAGATGGCTCCTGAGCAGCTATTGACATCTTCAACAAGGGTGAGAAGTCTTTGGCTGCCCTCCTCACCAGGGGTCAGTCAGCTTTACTCTGCTAGGGGTGCTCCAAGGGCCACATCTGGTGCTTCGCCTCACTGAAGCGCCTTGGAAAACCCAACGGGCACCATAGGATCAGCCGAGAGAGGAGAGCTCATAGGGCAGTGTTTCCCAACCTTGGCAACTTGAAGATTTATTTATTTATTAGATTTGGACTTCAACTCCCAGAATTCCCCAGCCAGCCTCAGTCACCTGCTGATTGCAACCAGGATCTCCGCTAAGCTGCCTGCCAAATCCAAGACCCCAATCTTCCTGATATCAGCCCTTGGTCTAACAGATCTTAGCTGTCAACTCAAATTTTTTTTATTTATTTTTTTATTAGATTTGTATGCCGCCCCTCTTGGAGATTTTGTTTTTCTCCCAATGGAGGTTTTGGGCAGAGGAGACAAACCTCATCTGCATCTACGGGAGTTTCTCACCGAGGGGGGAAAAACGCTGTTGCAACAAGAAATAAGGGGGGGGAATAAAATTTGTTCCACTCCTTTCCTAGCATTCTCGAAGTTGTGTAAATACGAGGCTAAATCTTCCATTTCAGGAGGCTTTAATTTATGTCTGCAGAAACTGCCAAGAAACCTCTTACACCTAACGCTGCGCCTTCCCATTCTTTCACTTCAAGCAGCTCGTCTTTTCGAAACTTCAGACAAGAGGAAGCAAAAAAAGCAAGATTTTTCGCAGCTTGACAGTTTCCAGTACCACCAGACATCAGACTTTTATCGCCCACCACTAGAAAGCAGAGAGCTGGCTTTAAAAATTGCCAAGCGAATTCAAAATAAATCTAGAAAAGAAGAATCAAGTGAAAATTTGCAACCGAGTTTCATTTGATTAGCCAGTCTAACTCCAGTGGATATTTCTCCTGGTTTTCTTTACTCATTCTCATCCAAAAATTTTGCTTTGGTTGTCCCCCCCCCCCCTCAAAAAGAATATTGGAGAAAACCAGTGAGGGGGAGGAGGAAGGAGGAGGGAGGAAGAGGATTAATTTTATATGAAGCTCAACTCTCAGCGAGAGCTCCCCAAAAAGCACCCACAGATATCTCTTCACCACGCAACCTTTTCTTCAGCCATCTGCAGCCTACCTCAATGTGTGTGCGGGAGAGGCTTCAGGTGGAGGAAGGACACGGAGTTCAAAATAAGGGAAAATCAGGCTACAAAAAATGGTGGAAGGTCTTAAGCATAAAATGTATCAGGAAAGACTGAATGAACCCAATCTGTAGAGTCTGGAGGACAGAAGGGAAAGCGGGGACATGATCAAAACATTTAAATATGTTAAAGGGTTAAATAAGGTTCAGGAGGGAAGTGTTTTTAATAGGAAAGTGAACACAAGAACAAGGGGGCACAATGTGAGGTTAGTTGGGGGAAAGATTAGAAGCAACGGGAGAAAATATGATTTGACTGAAAGAGTAGTAGATGCTTAGAACAAACTTCCAGCAGACATGGTTGGTAAATCCACAGTAACTGAATTTAAACATGCCTGGGATAAACATATAGCCATCCTAAGATAAAATACAGGAAATAGTAGAAGGGCAGACTAAATGGACCATGAGGTCTTTTTCTGCCATCAATCTTCTATGTTTCTAAAGAAATTGAAGAAGAAATTTAAAACAGAAAAGGGTCAGAAAAGCAGAAACCTCCTCCTTGAAGGGAAAATGCACCTGAGAACCTGCAATGCACATCTGGGCAAAGCACGAAAGCTGCAAACTCTGCATATACCTGCATGGCATCAGACCAGAATATCTCCGGGACCGCCTTCTGCCACACGAATCCCAGCGACCGGTTAGGTCCCACAAAGTTGGCCTTCTCCAGGTCCCATCAACGAAATAATGTCGTCTGGTGGGACCCAGAGAAAAAGCCTTCTCTGTGTCGGCCTCGACCCTCTGGAATCAACTCCCCCGGGAGATTAGGACTGTCCCCACCCTCCTTGCCTTTCGTAAACTCATCAAGACCCACCTTTGTTGTCAGGCATTGGGAAATTGATTCCCTGGGCCATTTCCGCTTTAAGTATGGTCTGTATGAGATGTATGATTGTTTTTATATTAAGGGTTTTAAATTGTTTTAAGTATTGGATTTGTGCTATTTCTTGTTGTGAGCCGCTCTGAGTCCTCAGAGAGGGGCAGCATACAAATCTGATTAATAATAATAATAATAATAATAATAGTATCTGCATATATTCCAGCCTCTGGTTGGATCCCACAGAGTTGGCCTTCTGTAGGTCCCGTCAACTAGACAATGTCGCTTGGCGGGGCCTAGGGGAAGAGCCTTCTCTGTAGGGGGCCAGCCCTCTGGAACCAGCTTTCCCCCCCCCAGGAGATTCATACTGCCCCCACCCTCCTCACCTTCCACAAGAATCTGAAAACCTATTTATGCCATTAGGTTTGGGGTCACTAGACCCCAGCCTCTGGCCAATGAATGTGTGGTATGTCTGTGGTTTGAAACTGGAAGAATGATTTTTAACTTTTTAGCCTTTTTAGAAGCGGGTTTTTTAGATTAATTATTTATATTAATTGGATCAGATATGGTTAGGTATATTGTTTTTATTGATGGGTGAACCGCCCTGATACATGTATCGCGGATAATGAAGGAAAATCCAGGAAAACCGTGAAAGATGAATATTCAAAATATTCACGGCGATTGGTGTGCCCCCCCTCCATCCCCATTCCCGGCAGAGGCCTCGCGCCTTAGGACGCTGGGGCAGTCTGTTTGTGTGTGTGTATGTGTGTGTGTGTAAACTGCAGTGGCGTCTTCCTTCAGCCCGTGAGGTAGCTGAGGGCCCGGCGATTGCTGTGCGCCCAAAAGGGGCTTATGGCCCCTATACAGCCGGTCTGTCTCAGCGGTCAGCAGCGGTGGATTGTTAACAATACAGGGAGGGTTTTAAAAGTCCAAATACTATCTATCTATCTATCTATCTATCTATCTATCTATCTATCTATCTATCTATCTACTAGATTTGTATGCCGTCCCTCTCCGTAACGCACCCCCCGCAAAAAACGAGGGATCACTGTACTATAAATCCACATATAAAGAAAGCAGGAGGAGGATCTGCAGGTGGAAGCTTTCTGGGAAGCTGCCAATAAAGCTTCCACTTTCAGCAACTTCGATCAGGAGGCGGCTGGTTGAGAAGACTTAACGGGTAATAAATGGATAGAAAGAAACCAAATAAAGAATTATGGATTATGTTGCAAATCAAGCACCAATGCAAAATCCACACCTTCCAGATTTATCTCTGCTTGCCTTGCATCAGGTCAGGTGCTGTGGAATCAGAGGCCGGAGGGAATTCGGTGGGGAATAGCAGCTGGAACAGGTCCAAGCGGGTCACTAAGGAACCAGAGGGAAGGATCCCAGAAGAGCAAACCTTGCAAAAATCACGATTTTTAGACAAAGCTTGGGAAAAGCTTTACACCAAGGCAAAATATAGAGCAGCGGTGGAAAATGTTGTGGGTGTGTGCATATGCGATATAGCGCATGCGTGTGCCCACAGCCATAACACAATGCCCTCCCCATGTGCATGCGCACAACCCCCCACCCTGCCCCCTGCACATGTGAACAGGCCTTACTGAAGCCTCCAAATTTTCAGAAGGCCCGTTGGGCTGTTTTTCGCTCTCCACAGAAGGGTTCAGGAAAGTCTCCCGATGCCTAGGGAACGGCTGAAAAAAAGACTAAAAAATCAGCTGGCCAGCGTGCACATGCGCATTGGAGTTGACTTAGGGCAACACTTTGCAGGCCCTCAGATATGGCTCAGCATGCAACCTGTAGCACACATGCCATAGGTTCACCATCACTGATATAGAGCAAAATGTCCACCCTGGAAAGAAGAGGTAGGTACGATTCACTTTTGGAGGAAATCAATCCTTCACTCCAGAAAACCAGTTCAGTCTTAAGATTACATGGAAGCAAATATCCCCAAGGAAAAGATGGCTCTCCTGAAATAAGGAGAGACAATTGGACAGGGGACGGGAGGCACACTGGTGCACTTATGCACGCCCCTTACTGGCCTCTTAGTCGAAGGATAAAATGTTGGGGGTAGGGGTTGACACTACGGAGTCAGATAATGAGTTCCACGCTTTGACAACTCGGTTGCTAAAGTCGTATTTTTTACACTCAAGTTTGGAGCGGTTAATATTAAGTTTGAATCTGTTGCGTGCTCTTGTGTTGTTGTGGTTGAAGCTGAAGTAGTCACTAACAGGTAGGATGTTGCAGCATATGATCTTGTGGGCAATACTTAAATCATGTTTAAGGCGTCGTAGTTCTAAGCTTTCTAGACCCAGGATTGCAAGTCTAGTTTCGTAGGGTATTCTGTTTCGAGTGGAGGAATGAAGGGCTCTGGTGAGTAGTGTGAGGTTGCCGGAGCAGAAGCTATGTAGGCACCTTTCAAAAAGTATCTTTTTCTGGCAATAATTTGGGCTACCCCTAGTATGAATCAGGCCTGCTGTGTTTCTCCATCCATGGACTTCACTGCCAAAATAAGCTGCATAAACTGGAGTCCTAAAGTCTGGGCAATTTGTAATAAACTAGGGTTATTCAGTCCTAGAGACTTTAAGATGTGTAGATTTCAATTCCTATAATTCCCCAGCCAGGATAGATTGTTGGTCCACAGGTTTAGGCAAGATTTTATGAACAAATACTGTGCACAAAACCCAGTGAAGTCAAATGCAGCTTCTGGCTAATGCCTTTCGGCAGAGGGATGGAGAACAAGATGCAACTGGGTCTAATTGCAAGCTGACATGTCCAAGTCCCATTTGGACACTGAGATCAGAGAAAACCACATCAGTCAAAAAGGGCATGACTGAAAGGGAAAAGAGTTGTGAGTCAAATCCACGTGGGAACCTCTTCGTTTATCTCAAAGTCAGCTACAACATATCTTTCCGTTAAGATCTCTAGAAACAAAGAAGGATCGTGATTTATTTATTTATTCATTCATTCATTCATTTGTTCGTTCGTTCGTTCGTTCGTTCATTCATTCATTTTATTTGTCAAACATGTACAAAGTACAGTGGTACCTCGTCATACGAACGCCTCTTCTAACGAACTTATCGCGATACGAACCCTTTGTTTAAGATTTTTTGCCTTTTCTTCCGAACTATTTTCACCTTACGAACGCAAGCCGCTGCCGCTGGGATGCTAGACCTCCGGAATTCCGTTGCCAGCCGAAGCGCTGGGATTCCCGAGCCTCCCCTCGCTGGTAATTCCTGCCTCCGGACTTCCGTTGCCAGCCAAAGCACCCGTTCTTGCACTGCTGGGATTCTCCTGAGCCTCCCCTCACTGGGAAACCCCACCTCCGGACTTCTGTTGTCACCCGAAGCACCCGTTCTTGCACTGCTGGGATTTCTCTGAGGCTCCCTTTGCTGGGATTCCCTTCATTTTTACCAGCGCTGCTTTGAACCCCAGCGAGGGGAGCCTCAGGGAAATCCCAGCAGCACAAGAACGGGCGCTTCGGCTGGCAGGGGAAGTCCGGAGGCGGGGATTCCCAGTGGCGCAAGGCAAAAGGGGTGAGTTTTGGGCTTGCACGCATTATTTGCTTTTACATTGATTCCTATGGGAAACATTGTTTCATCTTATGAACTTTTCTGCTTACGAACCTCGTCACGGAACGAATTAAGTTCGTATGATGAGGTACCAATGTAGTAGGCATTGGTATAAACATAAACAAAAGCAAAGTAGATACAGGTAAATTAGGCAATGGGACAGTAGGCACAATAGTGCGCTTATGCACGCCCCTTACAGACCTCTTAGGAATGGGTGAGGTCATCTGTAGACAGTCTAAGGTTAAAGCTTTTGGGGCTTGGGGAAGAAACCACAGAATCAGGTAGTGCATTCCAGGCATTAACCACTCTGTTGCTGAAGTTGTATTTACTGCAGTCAAGTTTTGAGCAGTTTACATTGAGTTTTAATCTATTGTGTGTTCATGTATTGTTGTGGTTGAAGCTGAAGTAGTCATTGACGGGTAGGACATTGTAGTAGATCATTTTATGAATTACATTTAGGTCATCTCGAAGGCAATGAAGTTTTAGGCTATCTAAGCCCAAAGTTTCAAATCTGGTGGAAGAAGTTATTCTGTTGCAATCCACCCAGTCTACTGTATTGCCGATGGACCTTGGACAGACATCCATGATTTGGGACACTAAAATTACTATTCCAAGTGTGCCAGGGGAGGGGGCTGAGTGACATTCAAGAGTTTTTTTAAAAAAATTCAGAATGAGGCTTGATGAAATAGCCATTCAACAGTTATAGATCATAATTGTATTCTTTTTACTTTAAACCTTTATGGCTACAGAAAAAATGTGCTAATTCCCTAATGAATTCATTTATACTAAGAACAACCAATATGCATTCCATTTCAGTTCTATAATCATGAGAATACAAGGTTTAACTCTGCTGTTGTGTTCGCATTTACTATACAGTTGTACTGTTTTGGGTGTAATGAAATGTAACAATCAGCGTGTAGCAAAAAGTAAACAAAATGAAAAAAAAAACCACACTCATAGTAAGAACCCCTCAAATGAGGAAAAGTCAATTGATCACAAGTTTTAGATCCACGTGACTAATAATCCACAGGGTATCAAATTTCATTTCTGGTCATATAGACCCGAGCATAGGAGCAGGGTTATTATATACACTGCGCATTCAGAATATGCCATCGGTAAACAATAGCGGACTTAGTCCATTTTCTTGAAGATTGCCATGCTGCAGAAATTGTCTGCTTCAAAATGAAATTCTATCCCGTGGTTATCTAAAGGCCACTAAATCTTTGGGTTCAGTTCATGCTGTCTCCATCTTTATGGACTTCTGACATCCCAATGAAGCATTGACATCATTCAAGAATGCAACAAGCCTTAATAGCATGGGGATTTTCCAATGCAACACAATCACTTTGATTTGCAAAACAAGGCCATAATGCATCAGATACAAATATAATTTTTATCTTATCAAAGCGCATATCAATGTGCAATATGGAAGGAGAGAACTTAATTCTTAAGAAGGTGAGGTGAGGGGAATTTTTAAAAATCCAAAACTTTAAGGCTTAAAAAAAAAAGAGGGACTCTGGGGCAGTGAGGAGGAGCACACGCCTCCCATACACCCAGCGTGAGGCTGCCTCCCATACACTGCGCCAGAGAGAGAAACCAAGGGGGGATGTCAGGAAACTGGCCGGGCCTTCGTGCCGCTCTCAAATTTCCTGGGAATTTTTTCCAGACTCGGGTTTTTAAGTAGAAAAATGGTTCTTAAGAAAAGGCAAAAAAATCTTGAACACCCGGTTCTTATGTAGAAAAGTTCTTAAGTAGAGGCGTTCTTAGGTAGAGGTACCACTGTGTTTGAATTTGGCCTGTTAAGAGTCTAATACCCTTTCCCAACAATGACATGCTGTGTATGATGCAACAAATTGTAACAATCGGCTTTGAGGACAACATAGGAAGGGGCAAGACAGACCACGGATGGTGTAGCAAGATATTTAAAATTATGGTCACTAGCCAGTGTGTCTCCTGGTGATTATGGAGAGACACCCAACCTCTGTTCCAGACAGATAAATATCTAGGCCCCTTTTCTGGTTCAAACAATGACTTCATTGTTATGACCTGATGGGTATAAATCTTGCAAGAATCTGCAGCCTGTGATAAACGCATTTGGGTCATGTACGCATCCCTACACTTTCCCCAAAGGAGCCTGTTGAGCATCTTTGAACTTCCAGTGGTGAGCAAACCTCCTTCACTCAACCCGTTAATCTCTAATTGGATTAGCCAGTGAGCATTGATTCCCTCACTATCAGATCATGCAAAGATTTTTGGAGAAACATCAAAGAGAAAGGCGGCCTTAGGTTTTTTTCTTTTCTTAGCCTTTAGATTTTTCTTTCCACTCCAGTTGTGTAAAAAACCTCACACAGATTTCTACCAAATATGGGAGAAATACTCTTCCTGCCTCCTGATATACCTTTTTAGGGGGAACAGGAGGTGGTCAAGTAGAACATTGCACAGGGTTATTAAAATAATCATTCGGTAAATAACCTGAGCTGCTTTTGATTATTAACTCAGTGATTCTCAACCTCAGAAAATTTTAAGATGTGTGAACTTCAACTCTCAGAATTACCCAGCCAGCATTCGGGGAGTTGAAATCTACACATCTTAAAAGTTGAGAAACTAGGAGTTAACAGAATCACTGTTTAATGAAAATACCTCATTTTCTGGGGCTGACGTGGAAAGTTGAGTGACATTAAATATGGGCTGGATGTACCGAACAGAAAAGGCTAAAACGAGGTGTGGTGAGTGTGCAACCATTAGGCTGCATTTTCTGCAAAAGACCTCTCAGCATAAAGTCAAATGAAGGAAAAACAGGGAGGCCCCTGAGTGGCACTTAAACAAAAAAACATCCACCTTGTTCCTAATCAATTTCACAAAAGTTGGCAAAGGAGCACTTCCCACTGGCACACACCCAGCTGGGCATTAGTCCTGGCAATTCAGAATGCACTTTTCATAAAGTGCCCTGCAGAAAAAACAAGAGGCTGATTAAAACACTGCACCCATCGGGGCCAAGCATCGCCTTCAACAAGTGGGAGGCTGGAGATGCAGCACCCGATTCAGGAGGCTGAATGACAAACCGAATCCTGGAAACTACCGTCAATCTGCATAGAATGATCCTCGGGTTTCTGAAGCAATGCAGGAGGCTTCCTCGGGAGTAAGGCCAATGCAGCAGACCAGAATTCACTTCCCAACCAACTCCTGACATCAACTGGTTGCAATCCCATTCCTGCCCAGCCCCTTATAGCAAAGGAAAAAACAGAGTCAATTCTTCCCACTTCTAATTTAAATCCACGATTGAATTCCCTGCATTCAGACAAGCCTCAAACTGGTTATCCTGTCGACCCAACTTTCTAAGTTTGTGCCCTAAACTGAGCTCTATTTGCAGACAACCAGCCCAGGTTCAAACAATTTAGCCTGTTGCTTCTGCTAGCTCTTCACCCAAACTTACTTAAAGGCATAGATTGAGACAACCTGAAGACAATTACTAAACCCTACAAACCAACCCCCAAATTATGCACCACATAGACAAAATATGTACAATACTTAAGAACTATATATACTGCTCAAATAAATAAAGGTAACACTCAAATAACACCTCCTAGATCTGAATGAATGAAATATTCTCATAGAATACTTTGTTCTGTACAAAGTTGAAGCTGCACAACAGCAGGTGAAATTGATTGTCAATCAGTGTGGCTTCCTCAGTGGACAATTTGATTTCACAGAAGTTTGATTTACTTGGAGTTATATTGTGTTGTTTAAGTGTTCCCTTTATTTTTTTGAGCAGTGTATATGTACAATACTACTAATGAACAAGATCATTAAGAATAAATAAAAGTCCCTTCTTTCTTTAATTTTTTTACCTTATACACTCTATCTCTAACCTTTTTCTTTTTTCCTTTTTTTCTTCTCCATTAATTTATATTACTGTTATATTATGTATTATATATATTTATCCCTTTTTAATGTAAATATTCAATAAAGATTATTTTTGTAAAAAAAAACTTAGCGGGCGGCATCTGCTAGCTCTTCACCGGGCAAACTTCACTTAAGCGAAGGCATCCCGGACCTGAAATGGGCAGGTCCCGCGCCCTGTATCGGCTTGCCGGACCCACTGCTTTCGGAGAAGATCGGGGACTCCCATGCGTTCTCCCCCAGGCCCGAGAGCGGATGCTGAAGAGCGTCTCGATGACCTCAAGGAACCCCGCCCGATACCCTCCTCAGCCCTTCCTCCGTTCAAGCAAGGCTGAGAGACAAGTTGGAGCGAAGCAACCGGCCAGCAGGGGACGGAGCCCTCCCCTCCCGCCACCCCCGAGTGTTCTCGACGATCCGCGTGGAACCCACCCGGCGGGCGTCGAAACCAGGGTCGAGCCAAAAAGAGACACGGGAACCTCGCCGCCTTCGAGGGAAGAGAGTTCAGGTCTGCCTCAGCGGGGCACCTGCCCCCCCCCAACTCTTCTTCTTCTGAGGGGGGGAAAAACTTTCTTCCGAAGGTTCCCCGCCTCGCTTCCTCCACCTGCGCCCTTCACTCACTCCAGACGCGAACCTGCAGCCCAAACGAACCGCGTGGGGGGGGGGGGGAGAGGAGAAGAGACACCGACCTCGGAGCAACCGGCGCCAAGTCTCGCGACTGCGCCCACCGAGGGAAGCCTTCCTCAGCCCTGGTGGCGGGGAGTTCCGCAGGCCCCCGCGCGGACGGACCTCTCCGGCCGCCTCAGCGCAAGGCGTCGGGGACAGAAGAGCGAGCGCAAGCCGGCCAGCATCCCTCATAACCGGCCCGGACTTAGGAACGGATCTGCTACTGACCTGGGCGGGGCGCACCGTCGTCTGCGCTGGCGCAAAACCTCAGCCGCGCATCTGGCCGGTCCTCGGGGCTGTCTCCTCTTCCTCCTTTCTCCGGCGCCGTCTGGGCAGCGGCGGCCGCCCGGCTTCCTCGCCTGCCGGACGAGGCGCGAGCGGGGACGCCGCGCGAGCGGAGCCGGGACTGGCTGGGCGGGGCTAGGCGGGGCTGGCTGGGCTCGCCGCCGCCGCCGCCTTCATGGAAGCTGCCGGCGAAGAAGCGCCGCTCTCCGCACCGCAGGCAGACCGAGGAGGCCGCCTCCTCCTCCTCCCTCCGCCTCCGCCATAGCAACCCACAGAGAAAGCCGCCCGCCCCCCCCCCCCCCCACGCGAGGCTAGGCAAGACGCGGACGGCTGAGGCGGCGCCCTCCGCCCCGGCTCCCTCCTTCCGGTCGCCCGCGCTCGGCGCGCCAGCGGGGAAGGTAGAAGAAACGCCGGCTGAGGGCGTGTGAGGAGCCCGGCTGAGGCGCAGGTGTGGCACCCCCTCCCTCCTCCCGAGCAGCACCTGCCGTGGCTCTCCCGCGCCCCTCAGCGCCAAGCGAGTCCGTCGCTCTCCCCCCTCCCCTCACACGACCCAAAGTTGCCCGAAGTCACAAGTTCTGCGCCGCCAACTCCGGCCGGGACGCGCGCGCGCTCGGGAGTCCCGGCGCGGGAGCGCGGCCAAGGTTAGCGGTATCCCGCTTCGACGGCCGTCCGGCGGCCCCGCCACCTCAGGAAAGCTCTGCCCGCTCTAGATACGTTTCTCCGCCCCGCCAACGGCGGGACAAAAAGGCGCCCCGTTTGCTCCGCTATCCCAGGCCAAGGAGCTCGTGGGGCGGCTGAGGCGACGGAGAACCGAGAGCGGCCGGTATGAGGGCCCGCGGTGTGTGTGGAGCTGCCCGTTTTCTCCCCTCACTCAAAGGATGCAACTTTACATCAGGACGCGACGGCCGAATTGGCTTGAGACAAGATGGCGGCCCTTGTGGCCCTGCGTCGCTGCGCCCCGTCGACGGGCAATAGGGGAGGCCGATGCGGCCCTTCTGGCGGGGCAAAGCGGGAAGGAGTCGGGGTTTTTTTCTCTCTCTCAGCTGCCGGCCCGGCGCCTTTACGGAGCAGCCCGGGCTGGAGAGGGGAGGCGGAAAGAGCCCTGGGGAAAGAAGGGCATAAGGGCACATTGTGCCTACCGTCGTTGTCCAACTGTTCTATCATTACTTTTGCAATGTTTTATTTATACAAATTGACCAACCTATAATTGTTTGACAAATGCATAAATAAATACTGTATATAATTTTTTTAAAAAACCATTCTGGCAGCTTCCGCAGGAGACACCTCAGCAAAATTCCAGGCAGTGTTTTGGGATGACATCTGTCAAAAAAAGAGAAAAAGAATTTTGCCTTTACTGTCAATGTAAGTCATTTGCATCATCTCACAACTGAGACTTTAAATCAATGGAAGTTAACGCCTCAAGTTTCACAGATTTTTCAAAAGCTGATGAAATCTGAAGGGAGGATTGACTGCAATACCTGAGGTGAACAAAAGATGGCACTGGAGAGAAAGAGAATGGCCGGTGTGCTTTTGGGGCCCTCTAGTGGCCACCTAGATTTTTCCAGGCCTTTTTGGTCGCTTTTTCCTGATTTTCTGGCAGGAACTGTGGCAAGAGAGGGAATAGAAGGAGGCAGGAGGAGCTGCTGCCTGTTTGCTGCTCAGGCTCCCTCCTCCGGAAAATCCATTTCACACTCCAGTCCCAGCAACACAACTTGGAAGCTGTGTGTGTGTGTGTGTGCGAGAGAGAGAGAGGGTGGGGGTGGGGGGGGAAGACTTCCCCTGTGAGCTCTGATGGCTGACTTCCTTTCTGCCTTTGGATGTCCACAGGACATGGTAAGAAAAGTCAATATAGCAATAGCCCTTAGATATACATACTGCTTCACATTGCTTCACAGTCCTCTCTAAGCGGTTTACAGAATCAGCCTCTTGCTCCCAACAATCTGGGTCCTCATTTTACCGACCTCAGAAGGAAAGAAGGAAGGCTGAGTTAACCTGGAGCCGTTCAGGATTGAACTCTTGATTGTGGGCTGACTCAGCCTGCAATACTGCATAGGAAGGAAGGAAGGAAAGAAGGGAGGGAGGGAGGGAGGGAGGGAGGTAGGTCTTTCGTAAAGCTTTAAAAACCTACCTTTACTGGCGGGCATGGGAGCCGTGAGTGATGAGACTGTCTCCGGCCGATACGAGATACGATTAGATTGGATGAATGTGTGTGAGTGTATACGAGGTTTTTATTTATTTATTTATTTATTTATTTATTTATTTATTTAGATTTGTATGCCGCCCCTCTCCGCAGACTCGGGGCGGCTCACAACAAAGTGAAAAACAATTTATAACAAATCTAAATTTCTACTAAAAAACATTTTAAAAACCCCATTTCCTAAACACACATACATACACACATACCATTCATAAATTGTATATGCCCGGGGGAGATGTCTCAGTTCCCCCATGCCTGACGACACAGGTGGGTCTTAAGGAGCTTACGAAAGGCAAGGAGAGTAGGGGCAGTTCTAATCTCCGGGGGGAGTTGGTTCCAGAGGGTTGGGGCCGCCACAGAGAAGGCTCTTCCCCTGGGGCCCGCCAACCGACATTGTTTAGTTGACGGGACCCGGAGAAGGCCCACTCTGTGGGACCTAATCGGTCGCTGGGATTCGTGCGGCAGCAGGCGGTCTCGGAGATATTCTGGTCCAGTGCCATGAAGGGCTTTAAAGGTCATAACCAACACTTTGAATTGTGACTGGAAGTTGATCGGCAACCAATGCAGACTGCGGAGTGTTGGTGAAACATGGGCATACCTAGGTAGGCCCATGACTGCTCTCGCAGCTGCATTCTGCACGATCTGAAGTTTCCGAACACTTTTCAAAGGTAGCCCCATGTAGAGAGCATTACAGTAGTCGAACCTCGAGGTGATGAGGGCATGAGTGACTGTGAGCAGTGAGTCCCGGTCCAGATAGGGTCGCAACTGGTGCACCAGGCGAACCTGGGCAAACGCCCCCCTCGCCACAGCTGAAAGATGGTTCTCTAATGTGAGCTGTGGATCGAGGAGGACGCCCAAGTTGCGGACCCTCTCCGAGGGGGTCAATAATTTCCCCCCCAGGGTAATGGAAGGACAGATGGAATTGTCCTTGGGAGGCAAAACCCACAGCCACTCCGTCTTATCCGGGTTGAGTTTGAGTCTGTTGGCACCCATCCAGGCCCCAACAGCCTCCAGACACCGGCACATCACTTCCACTGCTTTGTTGACTGGACATGGGGTGGAGATGTAAAGCTGGGTATCATCAGCGTACTGATGATACCTCACCCCATGCCCTTGGATGATCTCACCCAGCGGTTTCATGTAGATATTGAATAGCAGGGGGGAGAGGACCGACCCCTGAGGCACCCCACAAGGGAGAGACCTCGGAGTCGACCTCTGACCCCCCACTAACACCGACTGCGACCGACCGGAGAGGTAGGAGGAGAACCACTGAAGAACAGTGCCTCCCACCCCCAACCCCTCCAGCCGGTGCAGAAGAATACCATGGTCGATGGTATCGAAAGCCGCTGAGAGGTCAAGAAGCACCAGGACAGAGGATAAACCCCTGTCCCGGGCCCGCCAGAGATCATCCATCAACGCGACCAAAGCAGTTTCCGTGCTGTAACCGGGCCTGAAACCCGACTGCTGGGAACCTAGATAATCGGCTTCTTCCAAGGATCGCTGGAGCTGGAGTGCCACCACCTTCTCGACAACCTTCCCCATAAAGGGAAGGTTGGAGACTGGCCGGTAGTTATTAAGTACGGCTGGGTCCAGGGAAGGCTTCTTGAGGAGGGGGCGCACGAGCGCCTCTTTATAGGATGATGGAAAAGATCCCCTCCCCAAGGAAGCGTTGATAATCTCCTGGACCCAGCTCCGTGTCACCTCTCTGCTGGCCGAAACCAGCCAGGAGGGACACGGATCCAGTAAACAGGTGGCGGAACTCACAGCTCCAATGGCCTTGTCCACTTCATCAGGTGTCACCAGATCAAACTCTTCCCAGACAGGTGGACAAGTACGGGCCCCAGTCACCTCAACTGACTCGTTGTCAGCCGACTCTGTTTTCTAATTGGAGTCGAGGTCCGCCCGGATCTGAGTGATTTTATCAGCGAAAAACGTGTTAAAATCCTCGGCACTACTCTGCAAGGGCTCCCCAACTCCCCCCTGATTAAGAAGGGAGCGGGTCACCCTAAACAGAGCGGCCGGGCGGGATTCCGCTGATGCAATCAAGGCGGCATGGTACGCGCATCTTGCCGCCTTGAGCGCCACTTTGTAAGTCTTAATAAACGCTCTTACAAGTGTTCGATCAGATTCAGACTTACTCTTCCTCCATCACTTCTCTAGACGTCTCTTCTGGCGTTTCAACTCCCGGAGCTCCTCGTTGAACCATGGAGCTCTACGGGGTCTAGCGCCATGGAGAGGTCGCAAAGGCGCAATCCGATCAAGAGCCTCCGCTGCAGCCTTGTTCCAGGCTTCCGCAAGAGACTCTGCCGAACTGTGGATGAGTGCATCTGGAATAACCCCAAGCGCCGTCTGAAAGCCCTCTGGGTCCATCAGGCGTTTGGGGCGGAGCATCTTGATTGGTTCCGCCTCCCTGCGGGGAAGGATTGGAGCCAGGAAGTCAAGCCGTAGTAAGAAATGGTCTGACCATGACAAAGGCAACACTTCTAAGCCCCTTAGTCTCAGACCATTACTCAATTGCTCAGAGAGGAATACCATGTCGGGTGCGTGTCCTCCCTCGTGAGGACATTTTAAAAATGTTTTAGTAAAATTTCATATTTTATAGTTATTAGATTTCGTATATATTGTTATATTTAATGTTGTACGCTGCCCTGAGTCACCTTGAGAAGGGCAGCATAGAAATCTAATAAATAAATAAATGGAGGAAGGAAGGAAGGAAGGAAAGAAGGAAGGAATATAGCAATAGCATTTAGACTTATCTACCGATTCACACTGTTTTACAGAATCAGCCTCTTGCCCCCAACAATTTGGGTCCTCATTTTACCCACCTCGAAAGGATGGAAGTCCGAGTCAACCTTGAGCCTGGTGAGATTCAAACTATTGGCAATGAACTGAATTACCCTGCTATACTGCATTCTAACCACTGCATCACCACGGCTCCAGGAAATGTTGGTGGCCATGATAGTGTGGCTCAAATAAAAAAAACAGCATTGTGACTCCAGGTATCTGGATCTTTCAGGCCATCCCTTGCAAATCCCCCCCCCCTCTGCTTGTGTAGAACTCAAGGGGGAGAGAGAGACTTCCATTCTGGGGTTTCCCTAGATCAGTGCCCCCCACCAATCTTTTGGGCACCAGAGACCGGTTCCATGGAGAGAGGTTTTTCCATGGACTGGACGGGGAATGGTTTTGTGTGCTGCCTGCATCCTACAGATGGGGCTTTGCATGTTTGCATGGCCTGGTTTCTAGTATGTCACGTCATGGATTGGGGGTTGCACTACCTTTGCACTAGATGGCAGCAAAGCCTTCACACTCTTCGCTGCCCCCTAGCAATGAACTTGCATGTTGCATCTTCACTAGGGAAGATCTGAGAGAGGAGGGCTTGGGGTGTTTTGAGGGAATGGTGATGTGGGCCGGTTTGTGTTCTAAATGGGAGAAGAGAGGTGAGGGAAAAAGGTGCTTTCAGAGAGAGCAAAGGGGGGAAGACCCATCTGGCGCCCATGCTTGCCATTTCTGCAGGGAGGAAGGCGTGATCATATGACCCTTCCTCTCCCCCAGGTCAGAAATGTGAAGGGCGCATCACGAACGTGAGATTCACATATTGCCCTTTATATATGTATCAGGCCAAAGCCATCGTTTTGAGTTGGAGACTTTGGCCTGCCACAAGTAGAATAGCACTGTGGGAATTGGGGAGGGTCAGTTGCATGAGAAGGAAAATACTAGCCACAACAAATTATTTCCAGAGATTCAAGGTCATCTTTTGTTCAGCACCAACCGGAAGTACGGGGGAGAATCGTGGAGAATGATAGAACAGGAGTGGTCCATGTAATGCATTTGTGGGTGTGGGGACGAGGGATGAACCTTAACCTGGGTGGAGAACTGTAGGAATATCGGGTTGATTGCAGTTCATAACCAACATAACTTTGTCAATAGATTGGAACTTGGAAGAAGGCCAAGGTCTGTACTCTGATTTATTTCTTGGATGTTAATTGGAACGCTGACATAATAGCAATCACATTTAGACTTATATACCGCTTCACAGCACTTTTACAGCCCTCTCTAAGTGGTTTACAGAATCAACCTCTTTCCCCCAACAATCTGGGTCTCATTTGAGCCACCTCAGAAAGATGAAAGGCTGAATCAACCTTGAGCCGTTGGTGAGATTTTAACCACTGAACTACAGCTAGCAGTTAGTTGAAGTAGCCCGCAGTGTTGCACTCTAAACACTGCACCATCAAATAAATGCAATAACAATACAAGTGACAATGCAAACACATAAGAAAAATAAAGACATAAGATATATAATAAACAATAAAAAGCAGGTGGCCACACGACAGACCTGTATTGAGAATATGAACCATATATACTGTATTCTCTATAGCCAGTTACACTATAGCTTAATAATCTAAATTATAAGTAGGTTAAATAAATGAAAGAAAAGAGAGAATATGAAAGAAAGGAAATATTTAAATAAATAAGCTTAATTTTTACATATATCTATATCTCATTTATAGAATTAACTTTGACACCAGATAATTATCTTTTCCATATTGAAAGTTTTTTAACAGTTGTTGGGCTGATTGTTCTTTTTTTTCCCTAACCAACAGTAGAAGGGGTCCCAGCAGTTATAAAATAGAGATTTGTCATTGTTTCTTAGTTCTAGTGTTAATTTGACCACCCACTTTTTATTGTTTATTGTATATCTTATGTCTTTCTTTCTTTTTCTTATGTGTTTGCATTGTCACTTGTATTGTTATTGCACTTATTTATGTAAATTATTTTTTTTTTAAATGCACCACCCCGGTATATAATCAAGACAGTATCCAAAAGAGATGGAGTTTTGGTTGTCATCTCAGTTGCCGACTTGTCTCTTTTTGCATCAACCCATGGACAGGTCTGCCTCTGCCTGACTTCTGTCAATAGGTGCTGTGTGAGTAGCACCGAGGTGCTCTCACCATTGGGGATGCCAGTCAGAGGGATTTGCGCAGGAGCCAGAGGCGCATTTGGCTCGAAGGGATCTTTTCTAATGTAGCATTTCCTCCCCACAGGACATAGTCCACATAACAAACTGCTGAATTATTCATCACCTATAGAGGAAATTAATTTCTAGGGAAGGAGGTATCATTTATATTTATATATATATTAAAACAAAAGCAACAAACCCATCATGGCGTTTTGCTTTCATTCGGCTTCAGGATAAAAGAGTTCAGACAAAGGAACACATTTCAAACCCCAAGCCAGAAATTCCCAAGTGGAATTGCAGTTTGTTTCTAGTTACCAGGGCACAAAAATACGTCTTAGATAGAAAGCAGAAAACCTCATCACACCGGTAGTACTTTACTCCAGACATAACTCTCCTTCCATCTCCCGCTTTAACAGTTAACTAAATTTTGATTTATCATTTTGCAACTGACTAACTCAAGATCTGTCTCCCAGAGTGTGTTATTGTGAGGAATGGCTGGAGGGGTAAATGCAGAGGAAGCAGACTGAAAAACAAGCAAGGGGGTGTCTGGGGCTGGGGGTGTTTTGCCCAGAATTTAGGGAGCCCCATGGACAGAGATGCTGACCACATACTTCCTTCCCCTCCCCCCTTTTGCAGGTAAAACAAGCATTTTCAGGATGTGTGGAGAGTGCTGTCAAAAACTGGTGCTAAGAGAAGAAAGAGAGCTGCTGTAAACCTTGGGAGGAGGGTTTGCTCCCCCCTTAATTATTCCTGCATGAATTGAGCCGCCTCCTGCCAGAGCAGTTGGTCTCTGCCATGTTGCATGTTTTGGGCAGGGGAAAAGGTTGAAAATGAGTTCTGCCTTCACACAACACCAAGGTGTACACATGCACATGCACACACACGTTGACAAGAAAGGGTTAATGATCAGGAAGGGTCTGTTGTCAGACTTCTACATTTGGCGGTTGAGGAATTTGGGGAGTGAAATCCACCCATTGCTACTGATCTAGAGATTCAATGGGAAGCAATCAGATCGAATCTCTAAGGACTAAAACATACAATGAATGTTGGCAGGAACTGGGCCTGGCTAGTCCAGTGAAAAGAAGGACCAGGGGAGACAGGATAGCACTCTTCCAATATTTGATGGGCTGCCAAAAAGAAGAGGATGCGGTCCACCTGTTTTCAAAAATACCCAAAGGCCAGACAAGGAGTCATGGATGAAAACTGACCCAGGAGAGATTCAACCTGGAAATAAGGAGAAATTTTCCAACAATGAGAACAATCAACCCATGGAACAAAAGTTGCCTTTAGAGCTTCATCACTGGAGGCTTTCAAGAGGAGACTGGACTCCAATGCTGTTAATCAGTCAATCAGAATCAAGTTGAAGGTATCTTGGAGGTTGATAAGTTCAAAGAAGAATGAGACACATTGTAGCCTGATTCATATTTATTAGGAACGGTAACAATCTTGCAACAGAATATATACAAGTTATTAAAGGCAAAAGTGAAACGGCACAGCTGCGATGTCCCTTTTAAAAAGGCGGGGCTTTGAATTTCCCGGCCGCAGCTTAGCCAATCCACGGCTGGCATGTAGATTCCATCAATTTGCATACAGACTATTTACATCAGTGATTTTCAACCTATTTTGACCCACGGCACATTTTTTAGATTTACAAAATCCTGGGGCACACCACCAACCAAAATGACACCCTAAGACACTCTCCTCTCTTTTTCCATCCCTGTCTCCTCCCCCACTTGTGTGTGTATATATATACACACTCTTGAACCATTCCCATAAACAGGTGAGGGCTGGGGGTTTTTTCTCTCTTATTCTTTGGGTGCTTTTTATCATATGCTTTAAATCAAGAGTCACTTCTCTCTCTCTGTTTTGTTTCTCTTTCCTCTCATTCTCTGTCTCAATCATTTTCTCATTTCTCTCTTTTCCTCCCTTTTGCTCATTTCTCTCTCTTTCTTTCTCACTCTTTCTCTGTCTCTCTTGCTTTCTTTCTCTCTCACTCTTGTTTTCTCTCTTTTCTTTCTCTCTCTTGCTTTCTCTCTCTCACGCTTTCTCTCTCTCTTGCTTTCTTGCTCTCTCTTTCTCTCTCTTTCTTTCTCTCTCTCTCTCAGCAAAAAGTTGTGAGACCGGAACCTGAGCTTCCTTCTTCGTGGCACACCTGACCATGTCTCGCGGCACACTAGTGTGCCACGGCACACTGGTTGAAAAACACTGATTTACATACACAACACCCCACCCCTCAAAGTCCTGTTACAACTGTCAATCATTGAGCCATGTGATGTATATCCTCCAATCGGGTTAGGCATCTGGTTTTTCATTCGAACCTGCGCACTTCAGATGCATCAATGGCGCTGAGAGGGAAGGTCGGCTCGCTCGCGGTTTTGCAGATCTCCATAGGCCTAGCCTGTGTGGAGTCTCCCTGCATTTAGTCTGTGATACATACGCCAGCCTCCAGGAGTTCATGGGTCCCCATGCTGAATCTCTGGGAAGATCAGGTAGGTACTCCATTAAGTCCTCGGGTACTTGTGTGTCCTGGAGGTGGCGATGTTGCTTTGGGTTGGTCCTTATAGGGAGAGAATGTTCATAGTCCTTGTTTATTGTCTGATTATTTTCTGATCGGAGGCTGGCCAACTCTATTCGCCAATGGAGATGGTCTATGTGCCTCCTCCACTCTCATTCAGCATCTAGGACTTCATATGATTTCGGTCCCCTTTTACCTATTATTTTCCCCTTCTGCCAGGTTACCCCCCCCCCCATCAAAGTTCTTTGCAAAAATTGTTTTCCCCACCTCAAAACTCTGTTCTGGGACTGTGTTTTCCTTTTTTTTGTGAGGTAATGTATGAGGGGTGAAGCTTGTCTAGTTGTGATCTTAATTTCCATCCCATTAGAAGTTCTTCAGGGCTTTTATTTGTGGTTGTGTTGGGCATTGTGTGCTGGACTAATAGGAACTGGTCGATTCTTTCTTGCCAGTCTCCAGATGTTGTGCAGTTTAAAGCTTCTTTAACTACACTAACCATTCATTCAACCTCCCCATTGCTAGAAGGAGAATAAGGCGAAACCAGTGCATGCCTAATATCCAGTTCTGATAAAAATACCTCCATTTGTCTTGCAGTGAATTGTGGCCCATTATCTGAAGCAATCACATCTGGGAATCCATGTGTGGTGAACAACGTCCGCAACATGGTAGTGGCTCCCATTAGTATTATTACCAACCACTTGGAGTATGCATCTACTACTATTAAGAAAGACTAGGAATTGATGGGTCCTGCAAAATCTATATGGAGTCTTGACCAGGGGCCCTTAGGAGTTTCCCATTCTGTTGGTGTTGTCCTTGGAGGACTTGCTCTTGATTCTTGGCATTGGGTGCAAGTGGTGACCCACTGTTCAATATCTAATAAATTATTATTATTAATTATTATTATCTTTGTCTAACCCTGGCCACCATAAGTGGCTTCTGGCTAGGCTTTTCATGCGAACTATCCCTGGGTGACCTTTGTTTAATGTGCCTATTACCTATTATGCAATAAGTGTTACACTACCAGAATGGGGTAGGCATTGTGCCGGAATGCTCTGTTAAGGGTCGATTTATAATCAGCGCACACTCTTATGAATCCATCGGGTTTAAGTGGGGTTACGATAGGGGTTTCCCAAGGTGTGTAATCTACAAGTACTAAGATCTCCTGGACTATAAGTTTGTCCAGCTGAGCGTCCAGTTTTGGAAGGAGGGGTAAGGGGACTCTGCGGGATTTCAATCTCAGCAGGGGTACCATTGGGTCTAAGTTAAAGGATATTGGAGGTCCCTTGTAAGTCCCCAACTCTGCAGTAAACACTTCTGGGAATTCCTTAACAAAATCAGTATCGTTGGCTTCTTGTATTTTATGAAGCCTGGTTACCTAGATTCCCAACAGACCCCTCCATTCCACTCCCAACAATGTATGCTCAGCCCCATTCACTACAACCAATCAGACCTATCAGGCGTTTACAGTGGGGGTGTCCCTCTGACCTTCCTGCCAATCAGCTTCAAGCTCTGTTGGGAGAATTGGCGCTAGATTTATGGTTGGCGGTCACCACAAAATGAGGAACTGTATTAAGGGGTCGCAGCATTAGAAAGGTTGAGAACCACTGTCCTACACTATTCCAGACAAGTGGCTGTCCAGTCTTCTTAAAAACCTCCAATGATGGAACACCTATAACTTCTGAAGGCAACTTCTGTTCCACTGGTTAATTGTCCTCACTTTTGCTTACCTCCTTGATCATTTTCTATCGATTGTTTCTTGTCTTGCCTTCTGTTGCTATGCAAGACCCTTGGCAGTTTTTCATTCTTTCCTGGGAACTTGTTGAAACTTTCCCCAAAGCCTTTGAGCTGATCTGTAAGCAGAGGCCAAGAGATAGTATGAATTGGGTTGCAACCCTCCAGTTGATGTGCTTCTCCCCCAAAAACCTCTTCAAAATCTTCAAAACTCCACATTGACTCCCTGGCTCAGCAGGGTCCTTTATTGATCTGCTTGTTTGTTAGGCTTTAAATTGCCAAATAACCTCAGCTGGATAATAAAAATATATGATACAAAGTACAGTGCCTTGAAATCAAGACAGAAAACAGGATGGTCATCAAGATGCAATCAGAAGCAATAAGAGTATCAATAAATACAGCCCATAAAAGCTCAATAAAGCAGGTAATAAAATGGCAAGAAGCTGAAAAAGCATTCTGAATGTTTTGCCTGCCTTTCCGTTTTTTTAAAGAACAGAATAAAAAGGGGTTCAGCTGAAGCCGGATGGACCCAAATGATGTTTCCCAAATGAGCCTCTTCCGAGGGTCTGCAAACTGGAGACCAAACTGCTTCTGCAACCAGAAGGAGCCCCCATCCTGCAAGGCCCAAGCCCAGGGATCTCCAGCCTTGGCAACTTTAAGCCTGGCGGACTTCAACTTCCAGAAAGCTTTGCTGGCTGGGGAATCCTGGGAGTTTCAGTCCGCCAGGTTTAACGTTGCCAAGGTTGGAGTCCCCTGGTCCAGACTGCCTCACTGGGGTGGCCTTGGGAGGATCATTGGCTGGGGAGACAACATAAGGAACGTGTCTTCTGAAATAGCAGAATGAAACCTAGAAACATGACTGTGCAGCACTCCACCAAGGAGCAGAAATCGAATGCAAAGAGAAAAAGGATTCCTGACTTGGTAAAAGCAGTTGGGAATATTTTGGATTTATAGCTGATCGCAAAACTGAACCTCAGTCCATGTCGCCATGCGGGCCAATCTCATTTTATAGAATGCGAATAAAAGTGCCGTTTTCATAGCCCATTAAGCAATAGCTCCCCTTCACACACGTTTGGTAGCAAGTCAGGATCAACATCTTAAAACTAAGAACACTTGAATAAGAGTAGAGTAGAATAGAATAGAATAGAATAGAATTCTTTATTGGCCAAGTGTGATTGGACACACAAGGAATTTGTCTTGGTAGTGGCACTCATACCAAGAGAAGGGGGAGGTGTCTCCACTGGCTAAAGATCAAAGTCACCTGTCAGGTGCTTTGATGAAGATTTCTGCACTAAAACATATGAAGAATGAAGTTTGCATCTAATCTAGTGAAGAGAAGGGCCAGGGGAGACAAGATAGCAGTCTTCCAATATTTGAGAGGCTGCCACAGAGAAAAGAGGGTCAAGCTATTTTCCAAAGCCCCTGAAGGCCACACAAGGAATAATGGATGGAAATTGAATAAGGAGGAATTCAAACTGGAAATAAGGAGGAATTTTCTGACAGTGGGAACAATCAACCGATGGAACAGAAGTTGCCTTCAGAGGTTGTGGGAGCTTCAACACTGGAAGCTTTCAAGAAGAGACTGCACTGCCATCTGTCAGAAATGATGTAGGGTCTCCTGCTTAGGTGGGGGGTTGGACTAGATGACCTACAAGCACGGTCCCTTCCAACTCTTATTCTATTCTAATCTCCATAGACATCTGATAAGAGAGTTTGAATTGTTTGCATTCCCTGAGGCTGCTTTCTTTTTACCCTTCCCGTCCCAGCAGCCTTGACAACCGAGATCGAGAGGGGGAGGTGGGCATGAAGGAGCCCATCTATTTTAATGGCTGGGGATGGTTTAGGAAAACATGCCATAAAGTAAAATGTGTTGTTTAAAGAAGACTTTGATTCATGTCTGATCCTTAATAGAAGGCCTCGGTGGATGAAATATGCCCTGTAGGATCAATTCAGCCAGGAGCAAGTGGGTTGATTATTCAGGATGTTTCAAATAAATGGATGATTTTTCTCCTTTTATGCATTTTGCAGATAATATTTGAGGTCAGTTCACACAACAACCAACCAGGACATTTGCTAAAGGGGAATCAAATCCTTCAGGAGTAGAGAGCTGCTTAGCTGGGCTTCAGAAGGAGATAGAAGTCATACGATCCTCAGGGACTATTATTTAGTTAGTTAGTTTATCAAGCATGCATGATAAACAATTATACGTATGAACATAACATATAAATATGTCAGTATAAATAGCTAAAGTGTATGCATAAGAAATGAGTACAAATAATGAGAACAGTAGAATAGGGATGGTAGGCAAGATTTATTTGCCTCTTCTTAAGAACCATTTTCTACTTAAGAACCCGAGCCCGGAAAAATTTCCCCGGAAATCTGAGAGTGGCACGAAGGCCCGGCCAGTTCCCTGCCATTCCCCCTTTAATCCGGGCCATCTTGGGCTTTTCTGGGCTGCCAGAGGAGCCTCTTGGTGGCACTTAAGGAAGCTTTGGCAGTCCAGAGCAAACAAAGCATTTTCCTTTCTGTAGGCGCTTTGGAGAGTGAATAAACCACTTCACTGTGGTGACTCCCTCGTGCTGCCTCCCATACACCCAGTGTGAGGTTGCCTCCTGGAGCGTCTGGGTGTGGAAAGGCAAAAGGGGACACTTTGCCCCGGCTGGAACAACTCGGCTTCAGCCAAACCGAAGAGTCACTACAGTGAAGGAAAGGCGCCGGCTACAAAGCAAGCGAGCGAGAGGAGAGGGGAGCCCTTCAGCATGGGAAGGAGGAGGCAGCAGGTAGCAGCAGCAGCCGTCTTTTGGTCAAAGGAGCGGGAGGTTCCCCCCTCTCACCTGCCTGGGTTTCTCTCTCTGGTGCAGTGTATGGGAGGCAGCCTCGCACCGGGTGAAATGGAGGTGTGTGCTCCTCCTCGTCGCCTCAGAGTCCCTCTTTTTAAAAAAAACCTTAAAGTTTTGGATTTTTTTGATTCCCCATACCTCACCTTCTTCCTTCGGCAGCAACTGTCCTCCTCTTCTTCTTCCTCCGCCTCCCACCCAAATTCCGAGCTTTTATTTCTTTCCTAATGGGTTTTCATGCATTATTTGCTTTTACATTGCTTCTTATGGGAGAAATTGCTTCTACTTACAAACTTTTCTGCTTAAGAACCTGGTCATGGAATGAATTAAGTTTTTAAGTAGAGGTACAACTATATTTATTAATTGTTATGTTTAACAATAACCCAATACTGTATTTGGTTCTCATTGTATGTATCCCTATTTCCCCTCGTTTCACCATATCCTGTTCTTTCAATAAGTCATACAGATCTACACACATGGTCTGTTTTATTGGAAGATAGGTGTGTTTAGCTGCAGGTTGAGCTGCACAAAGCCTAACGTGTAATGAGAACTGAACATGCACAAGGTCACTCTTGTCTCCTGAGTGGGTTCCTTTCTTTAATTCTTCTTATGGTGAGCTGCTTCCTCTTCGACTCTTCCTGATTGATCTGTTCAATCTCTATTCTGAAGCAACCCCCAAACCACCATTGCAGCCCAGCCACCGTCTGCTCATGAGGGGCAGCTATCAGCTCCCCTAACTGGAAGGGCAGCCAGGCAGCAATGGCTGGGGATGCAGCCTCTTTGGTCTTCTGCAAAGCAAAGGGACTTTGCCTTTTGCAGCAAGGAGCAGGAGATAATTATTGCCTCCCAAGGAATGGGGAAAATAAAGCTGCCTACAAAAATCTCTGCAAAATTTTCTCATTAAATGTTAATGGCAACTGCAGGTGGGAATATGGGCAATTAGCATGCGATACAGTATGCAACCTATTAATAATCTATAACATGGTGATTATATTAATTATTTTTCCACTGCGTTGAGATGCAATTGGATTTTTAAACTTCTGAAAAGCAGGAACTCTTTGGGTTGCTCACAAAACGAGATTGGAACAAGGCATTAGATTTTATATATCCAAAATCTAACAAAAATTAAAATGTCTGCAGAAGAAAGACAAGACAAGAAAAGCCAACTACTTCTTTTTCTTTTACGGAAGAGTACTCAAGATCTAACTAAAACCAGAATAAAATTGTACAAAGTCCATTAAAACAACACTGTCCATTTCTTGATTGGATTGATGTGGCTACCCAATTAACACACAATTCAGGGCAGCTAAACAATAAAACAATGACATTGACAGTTTAAAGCCATTTTAAAACACCATGTGGAATGGAGCAAAAAATTGACAAAACCAACTATCTTCCCAGTAAATGAGATCAACATAGCGCCAGGATTGTTAGAAATCTGACAAGATCAGGCTCACCCGAAACTCTACCACCTTGGCATTTGCTGTCTCCATTGTTGATCCTCCTTCCCCTCACACCTGTGCCTCCGTAACTACCATATTTTTCGGAATATAAGAAGCACCTTAGTTTTGGGTAAGGAAAACAAGGAAAAAAGTCCTCTGCTTCCCAGCAAACAGTAGATGATAAACAGTCTTTCTATGTATTTCTGTGCATATGTGCCTGACCCATAGAAATAGCAAAGAATTGGAGAAATGTACATTATGGCAGTATATTAATCCCAGAAAGCTTTGTTAAATGTAATAACACTAACATTTCATATTATACTTTTATTATTATTATTAAAAATCAACAATTATAAAAAATACATTTACAGATCTTTAAAATTGATGTGGCTTTCTGGAAGTATTCTCTGCTATTTAAAAGAAGATACAATAGCACTGGGCCTCTCTAGATCAAGCATTTATTTTAAAAATCTTCTTCATTTTGTTAAGTTAATACTAAAGCAGTCTTTAAAAATGAGTCTAATAATTTGAACATTCTATAGAGTCTATAGTATAGGCATTTATAATTATTGACTTACTGTACCTCCTTGCAGCAAAACAAACAAACAGCCAGTTTCAGCACAGTCTAATCCCTCCAATTTGTCTCCATGCAGGTTTAGTTTCACTTTCATTTTAGCAGTGGGCTAGCCAGCAACTTCAATGAATATCTAGTGTCAGGAGGTAGATAATCAGTGGCTTGTGCTAAGCAGGCTCTGCTGCTATTTGCTGCAAGGAAGTAAATTGCTGGCAGGCAGAGGCCAAAGGGTGGGGGGGGCTACATTCCATGTATAAGATGCACCCCAAATTTCACTCTCTTTTGGGGGGTAAAAAGATGTGTCTTATACTCCAAAAAATTTGGTAGTCACCACAGTTCCTCCAGGATAATAGTTTTTATGTATCTTGAGGCTTTCTTTGACAGTGTTGGGGAAAACCACTTTTAGGACTGGTACTCTTATGGCTGCTTACTCAAGGGCTGGCAGTGGGATGAAGCAAAAGTTCTGGGGACGCTTGTGTTGTATGTTTTTTAAATAATGGGTTTTTAGATATTTTCTTTTAAATATTAGATTTGTTCATTGTACACTGTTTTATTATTGTTGTGAGCCGCCCCAAGTCTGAGGAGATGGGCGGCATACAAATTAAACAAACAAACAAACAAACAAACAAACCATTTAACCGAAGAGCAAAGTATCTATTTACATATTATAGAGTGATTCCAATTTATTCCTTGTAGCTTGGTCTCGGATTCTACTCGCCATATATCGTCTTACCTTGTCCTATTGTCCCATCAGTTATCGCAAGTCAGTTTCATTAACCAAATTCATCCTTTTATCCATAATCTCAAATTGAATGTGGTCCACTGTGTACCGGTACCAATTTTGCATTGTCCATTTTGTCGCATCCTTCCAACCCAAGACTATTACCGCCTGAGTGCTTTCTATCACTGCTTGTTTTATTTCTCTAAATTCTCCCATCGCATTACTTTTGACTAATACTGCCATTTCCTTAGTGATTATCCATCTTATATTTAACATCCTATTAATATCCTCTTGCACGTTTTGCCAAAAATTCTGCACTTCCGGGCATTCCCAAAACATATGCACAAACACGCCTTTATCTTGGCACCCATGCCAACAGAGCTCCAAAGGCTTTCCTGGCGCTGGGGGAGGATAAAAACGTTCTCCCCCATCCCCCCGGAGGCTTTCTGGAAGCCAAAAAACGCCCTCCCAGAGCCTCTTTGCAAGTCAAAAATTATCTGGCCGACACACACTGCAGGTTGGAACTGAGCTGGGCAACTGCTTGTGTGCCAGCAGATATGGCTCCGCATGCCACCTGTGGCACCCATGCCATAGGTTCACCATCACTGACATTGTCCATGTTGCTACTAGTTTGCATTCTGGGGGAATCAGGTTTTTTTCTCTTCTCGGCCCATCATACTGAAGGCCCACCTGACTTCTAATTATTTTTTCTATCAAACAAAGGTCCATGTGAACTGCAGTTCAATCTTCTCTGGCATAAACCAGCAGGTTGCTCCTGGGAATTTCACACAGGTAGTATAATTGAAGACAACCATTCCTTGTTTTTTTCCTTTCCTTTCAAGGGAGGTTTCATTTTAGCCTGGAGATCAAGATCTCCTCTGCAACATTTTGTTAGACATGAAAAAAAAGGTATCAAATGGAACTTCCCTCCAGCTCTTCGATAATGGGAAAAGTTATTTCAGATCCACTGATGCAATTCTTAAAAATATTCAGGATCTGGAGATGCAGAGTAGATTTGTAATAGGAAGAATGAACGTTTGTAAAAAAGAAAGAAAGAAAGAAAGAAAGAAAAAGAAAGAAAGAAAAAGCCGTTTCTTCAACTCCCATATAAACCATACGAAGAACAGCTGCAGATTTTGGGTCTGGCTAATCTAAAGAGAAGGAGAACTGGGGGGGGGGGCATGACAGCAGTATTTTAGTATTTGAAGGACTGCCATGAAGAATAGGGTGTCAAATTATTCTCCAAAGCACCGGACTGCAGGACAAGGAACAATGGATGGAAACTAACCAAGGAGAGAAGGGTTCCAGATAGCACCCAAAATTAAATTAGAATCCAAGACAAAGTATTCCTCAGAGTTTTAATTTATTGCTGGAGCCATTCTGGCACCACCGTGGGAAAACCGAATCTGATTCTCCCACAGTTTCCCACCCAGTTGAAAGTTCACACCCCTCATTCTCCCACCCTCAAAATTGTCACATTGCCCCCTCAGGTTTTTCCAACGTGGCAGTTCCTCCTAGTTTCTGGATGACATGAAGGATGACCTTGAATGTGTTGTTGTGGATACATCTGCTCCCTCTTGAAGACACCCCTCCCAGATTCTCACAGTCAACAAGGCCTTCTAATGATAGTGTGGATAGCAGATGTCACCCCACCCCCCAAACCACTGTATCAGCTGGACACTGGAATTGAGGAGAAACTTCCTTTTTAAAAAAAAATATTTTTATTGATTTTTTTACAATATAAAGACTCACACAACATAAAGCAAGTGTTTTGTGTACTGTGCCCACCAGCAGACAAACATTCATACCCCACCACCAAATCGGGGGTGTTTCTTGTATAAATCATTTTAACCCAAGAGCAAAGTATTTATTTACATATTATGAAGTGATTCCAATTTGTTTCCTGTAGCTTGGTCTCGGATTCTACTCGCCATATATCGTCTTCCTAACCATGAGAACAATTAACCAGTGGAACGGCTTGCCTCCAGAAGTCGTGGCTGCTCCCATCACTGGAGGTTTTTAAGAAGAGACTGGACATCCCCCTGTCTGAACTGGGCCCTCCTGCTTGAGCAGTGGGTTGGACTAGACAACATCCAATGTCTTTTTCAAGTCTGTTATTCTGTTATCTCTCTTACTCTGTTTTCCTCTGCAAAGGCCCCATTTTTGCCTTCATCTTTGCTGCTTTAGTCTTGCCTCCACAGCAGCCATAATTGCCCATCGATCCCTAATTTGCTTCCTGTTGACTTCCCCATCTCCACCTCTGCTGGGTTTGCATTTACTTCCAAAAGGGAAGCCTGGTGGAGCAGCCTGCAGAAGGGCAAAGACGGGAGCAGAACAAAAGTCCTCTCAACATGCTACAGTCTCTCCCTGACTGCCTCCTGGGATTCCTTTCGTCTCTAGCATCATCCCATTAAAATCGCCCTGGGTTTAAATAATGATGGGGACCCACTTTTCTCAAGGACGGAAGGAGGAAAGAGAGCTCGGGTGGCAATTATTTTCTCTTGGCGGCCGTGGGATGGGCATGAGAAAGAGGTTTTCTGGAGTGAACCTGGAAGAAACTTCTAGTTAGCAAAATGGATACTACGGAAGGGTTTGGCCCATAATCTGTTCCATCTTGGCTGGCAGCCGGTCAATAATTATCCCAAAATGAAAGCTCAAATACATACACACAGGTTTCAAAATAAAGCAAAAGTCCTTTTTACTAGATGGTTATTACTTCACAAACGCCAAATTAAAGCAATGTCTCTTCCTTTGCCAAAATCTGGCCTCAAGGCCAAATTGATAAGTAACGGCACACACACTTGCTTCCCAGTCAAAGGTCTACTCACAAAGTTAACCCTATAAAGGTCCAGTACTGAATCCAGGTTTCTCAGGCAAAACACTCTTCCCAGGCTTTTCTCCTCTGGAGGCACAAACGTTGACTTCTTGCAAAGAGCACCCTCCAAATGCCTCCCCTTATATACTCTCGGGGAGTGCTGACTATGCACAGTTGTGCTCACTTCTTCTTTCTGATCTTTCTCAACTGCTCCTGCCGGCCCCATTTCCTTCTCACACGAGCATTCAGGATCGGGTCCCTGATGTCCCCATCCTCAGATCTCCTGGCAAAGCCCCAGTGAGGGGCTACCCATCTCCAGCTGGGGGACGTATGGCCTCTGTAGGCTCCTCACCCCCAGACTCTTCCTCTGGCTCCCTCTCTGACTCCTCCGGCAGCCACACAGGCCAGCCATGCCCAGATGGCCCCAGTTCATCAGGCTCAAAGTCCGTGGCCAGATGGCCTGGCTGCGAGTCAACCACAACATAATCCAGGGCAGGCGGGGATTCCAACTCACCACCGCTACTGGTGCTAATGCACATGCAGCTCCGGATGAGTGGCACATGCGATTGGAACAAGATTTGGCTTCTTTGCAAGCGCAGGAAGAAAATCTTGCAAAAAGATGGGCAGGCGCACGAGATTTCAGCCGCATTTTTTACTTCTGCACATGCCCGGAAGCAAAAAATTGCCAAAAATCACCTAAATCTCTTTCACGCACACATCCTCTCATGAGATTTTGCTTCCTGAACATGCAAAGAAGCCAAATCTCGCTCTGACGCATGATGTGCCCACTGGTCACCCAGAGCTGTGCATTCAGGTCCACTTCTGGTACTGGTGCGTGTGTCTCTCCCCCCCCCCCCCCCCCGTCTAGGTAGGAACCCGATACTGATCCAGGGGGGACCTTCAAATGGGCACCAGATTTATTTATTATTATTATTTATTAATTAGATTTCTATGCCACCCTTCTCGAGGCGACTCAGGGCAGTGTACAACGTTATTATTTATTCAATTTTTATTTATTCGATTTTTTAATGCCACCCTTCTTAGACTCAGGGCGGCTTACAACATGTTAGCAATAGCACTTCTTTTTAACAGAACCAGCATATTGCCCCACAATCCGGGTCCTCAATTTACCCACCTTGGAAGGATGGAAGGCTGAGTCGACCTTGAGCCAGTGATGAGATTTGAACTGCTGACCTACAGATCTACAGTCAGCTTCAGTGGCCTGCAGTACAGCACTCTACCTGCTGCGCCACCCCAGTGCAGCAGGTAAATGCAACAATACGTAAACAATATGTAAATGCTTCCAGGCACTACCAATATGAATTCACAACCACATTCTCCACATTTGGGTACTGGGTGATCTGTAAGCCAGCTAAGCAAATGAGTTTGAATATGTTATTCCCACCCTGTCTACCATGAAATCAGGGGGAAAGCAAAAGGCTCAGCTGCTGAAGGCTAGACAAGGAGTCACAGATGGAAACTGATCCAGGAGAGATTCAACCTGGAAATAAGGAGGAACTTTCTGCCACAAGAATCCCAGCGACGGGTGAGGTCCCACAGAGTTGGTCTCCTTAGGGTCCCGTCGACCAAACAATGTCGGCTGGCAGGACCTAGGGGAAGAGCCTTCTCTGTGGGGGGGCCGGCCCTCTGGAATCAGCTCCCTCCAGAGATTTGCACTGCCCCCACCCTCCTTGCCTTCCGGAAGAGTTTAAAAAATCATCTTTGCCGCCAGGCCTGGCTTTCCTTAGATCTTCCCCCCTGACCAATGAATGCTTTAGTTTGATTGTTGAATGAATGATATTGATGGGGGTTTTTTTAATTAGAATTTTAGAGACTGTTTTTTAATGTATTAATTGGATTGCTAATTATTGTTTCTTATTTTTCTGTACATGCTGTGAGCTGCCCCAAATCCTTGGAGAGGGGCGGCATACAAATCCAATAAAATAAATAAAATAAATAAATAAATAATAAATAGTGAGAACAATCAGCCAATAGAACTGAAGTTGCATTCGGAAGTTGTAGGAGCTTCATCATTAGACACTTTCAAGAAAAGGTTGGACTGCCATCTGTCAGAAATGGTGTAGGGTCCCTTGCTTGGGTGCGGGGTTGGATCACATGACCTACAAGGTCCTTTCCAACTCTGTTAATCTATAATCTGAATGATTGAACAGCTTTAGAGTAGAATAGAGCTGGAAGGGACCTTGGAGGTCTTCTAGTCCAGCCTCCTCAAGCAGGAAACCCTCTACCATTTAAGATAAGTGACTGTCCAGTCTCTTCTTAAAAACCTCCAGTCATGGAACGCCCACAATTTCTGGAGGCAAGCTGTTCCACTGGTTAATTGTCCTCACCATTAGGAAGTTTCTCCTTAATTCCAGACTGCTTCTTTCTTTGATTAGTTTCCAGCTAATCTTCCAGGTGTAATTCCAGCTGTTGATAGCTAAGTTGCTACCTTTGCCATGCTTTCTTTTAGATTTAGAGATTTTTCAGGTCTCAACTTTAGTATTGCTTCCACCTTAATTCTCTTGATTTTCTTCCTTTCCCTATTTCTCTTTTTATTACTAACCTTTATTTTTTTATCCTGTGTAATGTTGTTGTGATCACTGGTCACAAACATAAACTTATTGAGTGATGCATATCATCCTAGCCTAGCAAGAGGTTAACATTTTAAAAGCATGGGTACCCAACCTGTTTTTTTTTAAATCTTGGCTCATAAAGATCATGTAAATGTATTTGGTAGTAAATCAATACTCTTGTGTTTTTCTCTTCCCATATGATTTGCATAAAATGGAGGACATTTTTAATGAATGACAAAGCCGTTTGTCTTATTTGTGTCTTTGCTCACCTCTAAAACACAGTGTGAAAAGAAAAAAGGGAGCCAGAACATCTGCTGCCTTCTTCTCTCATCATAAATATCCAGTTGGCAGTCTACCAATAGTAAAGGAGTATGACTTTATTCTAAAGAAAAAAGGAGCGGAAAGAAGAAAACTGGTTAGTTTTTCATAAAATTAATAAATATGAAAGTACCAATCTGTGTGATGGAGCCCTTAATAAAATATTTAGGTACCTGGAAACATATAGAAATAGTCTCAACTGTCAAAACAGAATATCCAACACCTCAAAATGCAAAACTGCAACACAAAATCTTGTGCTCCTTTGACTGTAATAAGCAAACTTAAAGTATTGATAGGCGCAATCTTTAATTCCTTCCGTGTGAAGAATTCTTCACTAAGGCAACAGAAATTGATGGGCTGAATACAATCAGTTGTCCCTGGGGTATATGGGAAATGCTGGATTCTCTGTTTTAGCCTCATTTAAACCGAGAAAGAAGACATTCACTTATCAGACTCCATGTCTTGTTATTCCCACTGCTGCAAAAATTGCCATTCACAACTTTGACCAACAAGCCCCATCTGGATTTTCCTGCAAAGCTAACCTGCAAAACACCCATCTTGAATGACATACTGTGTGCCCAAGCCTTAAAAGGTCTCTCTCATATCTGGAAGTGCTTGCTGATATTTTTAGAGGAATTTTTGGCAACTAGCTATGATTTTGAAAATCAAAAAGCTTTTTTCCTGGAACATTGAGGTGCTGCCAGAGGACTGGAAAACAACCGATGTGCTTCCAATCTTCAAAAAGGGGGGGGGGGGATGATCCAGGCAACTACAGATCAATCAGCCTGACATCAATACCTGGGGAAATGATCCAGGTATTGAAATCATTTTCAATGACAATGGAAACGATTATCAAATCAAATTGTTACCACCTAGAAATGAGCTAAACGATGACCGGAAGCCAACAAAGGTTTGTTAAAAACAGATCATGACACACAAACTTTTAATTTGGTCAACAAATTGACCAAAATAATGGATCCGGAAAATGTTATGGACATAGTTTACTTAGATTCATTGAAGCATTTGACAAAGTAGACCACAACCTATTGTATTTCTTAAGAGATTGATGGATAATAGATAAGTGTGGGTTCAACAGCATCACCACCAGATGGATTTGCAAGTGGCTGACACTCGACATGTAGTCCTCAATGGAATTACATCTACACCGAAGGAAGCATGCAGTGAGTAGTCAAATTTTTCTTTCTTATTTTATTTATTTATTTATTAGATTTGTATGCCTCCCCTCTCCAAGGACTCTGGGTGGCTCACTGCATGTCATATAACAATACAACACAGAAGGCAAATCTAATTAAATTTAAAATTACAATCTAAACATCAAATGTTTAAAAAACAATCATACCGATTCAATCATACATCATGCATCTCATTTCATTGGCCAGGCGGCTGAGACCTAATTGCCCCAAGCCTGGCAACATAGGTGAGTCTGAAGACTCTTATGGAAGGCAAAAAGGGTGCGGGCAGTGCGAATCTTTGCGGGGAGCTGATTCCAGAGGGCCAGGCCCCCCACAGAGAAGGCTCTTCCCCTAGGCCCTGTTGTGATTCCGTCTGAGGCTCCTCAGGGAACGGCTGACCCTCTGCCGGCTCCATGCTCAGAGGGGGAGGATGAGGAACAGCAGGAGGAGGAGGAGGCCCAGGCAGACGGGGAGGAGGAATATCAGGCTGAGGGAGAGGGAGAACAGCCTGAGTCCCCCGGGGTGGAGCTCTCCCCAGCAAGCAGCCTGGAGTCCTTAGATGAAAATGCACAAGCCATAATCGATCTCAGGCAGAGAAGAGCAGAACAACGAAGGGGACAATTAGCCAGGTATTTCCAGCCCTAAATAGGCAACAGCTGGGTTTGGGTGTGGTTCTCCCCAGAAAGGCTGAAAAGGCAGACCCACCCTTCCTGTATTGTGGAGTATTATCTTTGGGAGTCCTGGGACCTGGCTGTGATCTTTGGCGTCTCTGATTCTGGCTTGTGGCCTTGAAGGCTGAAACCTTGGGGGAAAAGGCGTGGGTCTTATTCTCTACAGTGGTGTGTGTGCCAGCAAGAAGTCTGCTGTATTGTCTGGCCGTCAGGACTCTGCTGTGAAGTCTCATAGCCTGCCTGTTGGGAAGAACAGGTTTTTCTCTGTGTTTATTTTTCAAACTATAAAGTGCCTTTGCTTTTACCAGCGTGTCTGGCTGTTTTTTCCAGTTGGTGTTGAAGTCTGGGGGCACCCAGACAGAACAGGCCCTGCCAAGCGACATTGTCTGGCTGACAGGACCTGGAGAAGGCCAACTCTAATCGGTCGCTGGGATTCATGCAGCATTCATTCATACTACTGGCCAGAGTGAAAACTCGCTCATGGCCTCAGGCCTGCTGGCATAAGTGTGTTTTTAATGCCTTCCAGAAGGCGAGGAGAGTGGGGGCAGTACAAATCTCTGGGGGGAGTTGGTTCCAGGGTACTGGGGATGCAACAGAGAAGGCCCTACCCCGTGGTCCCGCCGGCCGGCATTGCTTGGCCGATGGGATCCGGAGAAGGCCAACTCTGTGCCTCCTAATCAGTTGCTGAAGATGGTCCTCTAAATAATCTGAATAGGGAAGGGGGTCAATTTATTTTTCCTAGCACCTGAAGGTAGGACAACAAACAATTGACAGACGTTAGCCATGTCTCCTGGAGCTGTGGATGCTTCATCCCTGGAGGTTTTCAAGAAAAAAATTGGACAACCATTTCTTCAAGATAGTTTGAGGATTCCTGCCTTGGAAAGGGGATTGAACTAGAACAGGGATGTCAAATTCCCAGCACATGGGCCGAATGTGTAATGTGCTGGCCACACCCAGACCCAATACATACTTGGTGCTGCTGTGACAACATGAGTTTGACACCCATGATTTCAAAATCCCTCCAAATCCTATAATTCTGTGGTTCTATCTTGCTTGGACCATGGTTGACACTTTGGAAAGGAAAACTAAATTCAGATACTTCTTGTTAACCACATTCAGCTATCAGGAACTTTTGGCTCAACAAATCAGAAAACATCCGGTGCGTTTCCTTTAATCCCTAGTGAAAGAAGATTTAAATACAACTTACAACGTTACAAGGAGTAATGGTTGGAAGCTGTCCAAGGAGAGATTCAACCTGGAAATAAGGAGGAACTTTCTGACTGTGAGAGCGCTCAGCCAGTGGAATGGCTTGCCCGCAAAGGTGGTGAATGCTCCAACACTGGAGACCTTCAAGAAAAGACTGGACTGCCTTTGGACTAGTGTCATGTAGGGTCTCCTGCACCGGCAGGGGGTTGGACTAGATGACCTGCAAGGTCCCTTCCAACTCAAATAATAAATAAATATATATATAAATATTCAAGCCTTAGACATGAAGGAAAACCCTTTGTAACTACGTTTCATGCATGTTCTCTGCCTTAAATGGGCAAAGCAGATCAGTAGAAAGAGGAGCTCCAGCACAGCCTCCACTTAGACATGGAGAGGCATGAATGATGAAAGGGGCCGCCAGGATGAGTGTGTTGTAAACCTGTCATACCAGATTAACCTTGTCACCTGCTTTGATAAGATGACTAGCTCACTAGATCAGGGCCCTGTTGCAGGCCTCCTATGTCTGGATCTCACAAAGCCTTTGACAGAATGCCCCCTGGTCGACTCCTTCATCAAGTGGTAAAATATGGGCTGGGCAATACGATTTGCTTTGTTTTTATGTGTGTATGGTTGTTTAGTTTAGTTAGGGTTTTTTATCATTAGTTAATGGGGATTTTATTGTTTTTACTATTTAATATTTGACTTTAATTTAATAATAATAATTATTATTATTATTATTATTATTATTATTATTTAGAAAAAGATTTGTATGCCGCCCCTCTCCAGAGACTCGGAGTGGCAGGCTTTGTTTGCAATTGTATTGTATTATTTTACTGTTGTAAGTCACCCTGAGTTCATGGGATTGGGCGGATTTATATCAATTGAATTGAATTGAATTGAATTGAATTGAATTAAAATAAATTAGCAATAGATCAGAATTACAACTATCCCTACTAGGCCCTTAAAGGGGCTCTTGCAGTCCATACGATGGCATGAATATCTGAGCAGAGAAAATCAATGACCAAGGCAGCCACTTTCTCAAGTCTTAGACGTGGAATCCCATCCGTTCCCCAGAATCTGTGTCAGACCCTCCTCAACTTCAACCTTTAAGCAAGAACAACCCTTACCTCCATTTGTTGAGAAAGGTATAGTTTACTAAAGGTCAAGTGAAATGCATTAGAGCAAAGCCAGAAATGAAAAGCACACACCCAAAATCTCAAGTCTAACTTTCCTTCCCTTAGGGGCATCCCGCTGCTGAGCCCCATTGTCCAATCACATTCAGAGAGGATGATTTTGGAATGGTTGCATCACAGGTAGATTGGAATGCAACTGCGGTCTGTTCTCAGCCATCCAACCTTGAAGTTGTGTCTCTGGTGCTGTGGTTGGCTCACGGCCAGCTCCTCTGGTAACAGATTTTGAACTGGATGAGCCCAATCCGTCAGAGCATCAGAGACCTGTGTGGCTCTCGGAGGGTTCAGACAGTGAGGGGAAAGGAGAGATGGAAGCTGAAGGTGCTGGAGAGGTAGAGGTGGGGGCCCCTGCAGTGCCTGTGGAACCCCCAGTTACAGCCTCGTCTGGGTCAGATGAGGAGGGGGTGATTCATGACCCCATCCTCAACGTCTGGGTGCAAAGGATGATGGGATGACAGGAGCAGCTGCACAGACGCAGAAGAGGATCCTAATCATAGCTGGGACTAATTAAGGAACTCTGCAGCAGGCTTAAAGGGGGAGGTTTTGTGGGAGGGTGCTTTGCAGGAGTTATCGTTTGTGGTTTAACAGAGAAGAAAGAAACAGACCTGGAGTTTCGTCTCTAAACCAACATCTTGCGTCCTTGTAAAAACCTCAGCTTTTGGACAATTGTGTTTCGAAAGACTGTAGCTCTTGAACAATAGAGTGAGTAGCTTTGCTGCAGCCCAGTTTGGAGGCATTCTTTATAAACTGTAGGGGGGTTGAGACTTTCGTTATTGGCTTGGCAGATAACCCCGGCCTTTTGGTTCTAAACAGACATTCTTCCACTATCATTGCGACTCTCAGCCAATTTGTAAAGCAATATATTTTGTGTTTCGGAAACTTCCACTTCGTGTGTGTGTTTTTGTCGTTCCTTGCTGATCATCCGGCCCCTTCTGGCAGAACATCTGGCAGATGCAGTGAACCCTTCGTTACCCCCCAAATCCTTCCCTTCCTCCCCCCCTCCGGTCTCCACAGAGTTCATGGCAGACTGACACCAAGCGAGAGCAGAGCACAAGCACAACAGTTGTGTCAATCTGTGCCACTGTCTGTAATGTCTGGAGTTGCTGGACTTATATTTTTGCAACATCTGGAGGGTCACATTGTAGTTTCACATGCTTGCACTTAGGGCTCAGATTAACAAAACGGGGCTATGAAATGAGTCTTTGAACCAATGGGGAGAAAATGCAATTATTATAGACCTGCTAGAATGACTCCAAGTGGAAACCATACATGAGATATTGATTTGAGAACTGGACTCAGATTTGAGACAGCCAAGTTAAAATCCCCGTGCAGCTGTCAGGCTTATGGGGTAGAACAGATAGGAAACACAAGTAGATCAGCGAAGTCTGCATTATTGTAAGATTACATTAACAGAATCTTGCTAGTCTGAAAATATTTGTCCTTTTACAATCTCAAAACTGGGAAGGGTCCCTTCTGTGCCTCTCGCACTGCTTTGGGCTCAGCTGTCTTTTACTTGACTTTTCTCTGTGACTGTCTCATTGGCCTGTCTCCCAAGGCTGTTCCCACATAAATGTTAGCCTCAGACTGTCTATTGTCAACCTCCCCTCTTTCCTAAGAGGTCTGAAAGGGGCGTGCATAAGCGCACCATCGTGCCTACCATCCCTGTCCTACTGTCCTATTGTCCAAATTTATCTGTACGTACTTTGCTTTTGTTTATGTTCATACCAATGCCTGCTATCTTGTATTTTGACAAACAAATAAATATGAATGAATGAATGAGCCAGACTACCTTCGGGACCGTCTTCTGCCACATAGCTCCCAGACACCAATAAGAGTTAGTCCCATTGACTAAGGAGTTTGACTTGGCAGGGCCATGGGGGAGGGCCTTCTCTGTGGCTGCCCCGGCTCTCTGGAACCAACTATCCCCTGAGATATGTACTATCCCCACTCTACGAGCTTTCCAGAAAGCCTTAAAAACCTGGCTCTGCTGGCAAGCTTGGAGGCCATGATTAATTGATACACCTTTAGATCCGGCCATCATAAGATTGTATGAATTGCGTTTTAAATGCTTTTATATTGGTTTTTATATTTTACATTGCTTTTTAGTTGTTGTAACCACCCAAAGTCCTTTGGGAGTTGAATGGCATACAAATTTAATTAATAAATAAATAAATAATAGCTAATTAAATAAATAAACAAACCATTATAGCAGCCAAGAAGACTGCTGACTATTCCAGTCATTTCAATCTCTCAGTATACAGTGGTACCTCTACTTAAGAACGCTTCTACTTAAGAACTTTTCTAGATAAGAACTGGGTGTTCAAGATTTTTTTGCCTCTTAAGAACCATTTTCTACTTAAGAACCCGAGCCTGGAAAAATTTCCCAGGGCATTTGAGAGTGGCACGAAGGCCCGGCCAGTTTCCTGCCATTCCCCCTTTAATTCCGGCCATCTCTGGCTTTTCTGGGCTGCCAGAGGAGCCTTTCGGTGGTGCTTAAGGAGGCTTTGGCAGCCCAGAGTGAAAAAAGCATTTTCCTTTCTCTGGGCGCTTGGAGAGGGAATAAACCACTTCACTGTGGTGACTCCCTCGTGCTGCCTCCTACAAATCCGGCACAAGGTTGCCTCCCGTGTCACGAGGTTGCCTTTCCACGTCTGAGCGTGGAAAGGCAAAAGGGGGCATTTCGCCCTGGCTGAATCAACTCAGCTTCAGCCAAAATGAGGAGTCACTACAGTGAAGGAAAAGTGCCAGCTACAAAGTGAGCGAGCGAGAGGAGAGGGGAGCCCTTCAGCATGGGAAGGAAGAGCAAGCAGTTAGCAGCAGCCACCGCCTTTCGGCCAAAGGAACGGGAGGTTCCCCCCTCTCACTTACCTGGGTTTCTCTCTGGCGTAGTGTATGGGAGGCAGCCTCGCACTGGGTGTATGGGAGGCGCGTGCTCCTCCTCGCCACCTAGGAGTCCCTCTTTTTTCTTAAAGCCATAAAGTTTTGGATTTTTTTTATTCCCTCACCTTCTTCCTTCAGCAGCGACTGTCCTCCTCTTCTTCTTCCTCCTCCTCCTGCCCAAATTCCAAGCTTTTATTTCTTTCCTAATAGGTTTGCATGCATTATTTGCTCTTACATTGATTCCTATGGGAAAAATTGCTTCTACTTACAAACTTTTCTACTTAAGAACCTGGTCACGGAAGGAATTACGTTTTTAAGTAGAGGTACCACTGTATTTTACTTCAGGCCTGGGGCCATTGACCTCGGGGAGGGGGGGCTACTAGCGAGATCAGCCCATGAATGTATGGATGGCTGCAATTATTTTAAAGTGAAATGTTTTCATACTGATTGTATCCGAGTGAGATTTTGCTTCTGCCAATGCACAGGAAGCACAATCTTGCAAGGGGATGCACACACGTGAGAGATTTTGGTGATTTTTTTTTTGCTTCCACGCATGCACAGAAGCAAAAAAAATGCTGAAATCTCGCACATGCTCATCCCCTCACGAGATTTTGCTTCCTGCGCATGCTCAGAAGTAAAATATCACTTGGACATGCACATATGCACACCGGAGATGTGGAACTGTGCACACAGCTCAATTTTCACTAGCGGTACGATGGCGTCGACTGTACCATTAGTAACCTGCTACTGCGTGTCCAAGGAAATAAAGAAAAAAGGTGCATGACTTTTTCATCAGGACAATTTTACAGAGTTTCTTGCACATTTCCACTCGCAACAGAATACCTTACGCAGCTAGACTTACAATCCTGAATTTAGAAAGCTTAGAACTACGTCGCCTTAAACACGACCTAAGCATAGCCCATAAAATCATCTGCTACAACGTCCTTCCTGTCAACGACTACTTCAGCTTCAACCACAACAACACAGGAATACATAACAGATACAAACTTAAAGTAAACTGCTCTAAGCTCGACTGCAGGAAATGTGACTTTAGTAACCGAGTAGTTGGTGCATGGAACTCACTACCTGACTTTGTGGTGTCATCACCTAACCCCCAAAACTTTATCCTTAGACTATCCACTGTTGATCACTCCCAATTCCTAAGAGGTCAGTAAAGGGCGTGCATAAATGCACCAGCGTGCCTTTGGTCCCCTGTCCTAATGTTTCTCTCTGATTAGTATCATGTATATAAATATTATTTTATCTTTGTATACCACCAATATGTACTTGACAAAACAAATAAATAAAAATAAATAAACATTGTAGGGAGTTGAACTACTGCCATCCTTCTAAGTCCCTTCCACATCTATAATTCCATATTCCTATGATAACAATCATAGTGAGAATGTAGCGAGTCACATCAGCGAAGTGTGATTGTGGCACCAAGTTTTTATGTTGTGTTTTAATCGGTTCTTGTGTTATATCATGGCATACATATGTTTTCTTTCTGGAGTATGAGCTGCCCTCAACTCAAACTCTTGAGAGTTTGTTTGTAAAGAGTGGCATGCATGTTTTAAACAAACAACCCAACAATTTGGCAATTTGTGCAATTTGAAGCCAGGCTTTTTCACCTTCTGTTGAGATCACAGTTTTGACATGTCAAGGTTTACAATACCCTCTTTGACAGATCCTGCTATCTACTGTACACTGCTCAAAAAAATAAAGGGAACAGTTAAACAACACAATATAACTCCAAGTAAATCAAACTTTTGTGAAATCAAACTGTCCAGTTAGGAAGCAACACTGATTGACACTCAATTTCACATGCTGTTGTGCACATTCAACTTTGTACAGAACAAAGTATTCAATGAGAATATTTCATTCATTCAGATCTAGGATGTGTTCTTTGAGTGTTCCCTTTATTTTATTTTTTTTGAACAGTATATACATCCCTCAATTAACGCAATCCAATTAAACCAATGATGAATACATTGAAAGGGGCTTTTATCCCTGTTCAGTGGTCTCCTACGACTGGGGTATTAAACCCCATTTATCACTCTAGAGCCATAAAATGCAATATAATTAATGATGTTACTGGCTAACACATATGGCAGCACATTTTACAAGGTTAATTGTAACTTGCTTAAATGAAGTGTGTCAAAGATACCTGGATACTAAGATAGGATTGCACATTTGCTCACCTTTTTTTTCAAGTTTTATTTTTTATTTTTCTCCTCTATACATCAAGTAATTGCATCACCATAAACAAAGCCTAATAAAAAGTCACCAAAACCCCCCACAAAACCTTGCTTTGGCTTCAATCTTAATCATTACTATCAATGTCTGTCAGTCTGAGCTTCCATTATCTTTTCACTCAATCTTCCTTTCCCTTCCTCTTCTTCCCTCCCATCTACTTTGACTTTCTCTACCCCTTCCTTCTCCACTCTCTATCTCCTCTGACCTTCCTTCTTCCTCTCCGTCTTTCTTTACCTTCCCCTGAGTGAAATACTTCAAATCCTAACAGTCATTGAAACAGATTGGCAGTTTCTTTCTGTAGTCTTGCCAAAACTTTTACTGTTATTATTTTCAAACTAACATTAGAGTCCTTTCCCCTGCAAGCCTGTTCATTGGAGAAGGAAAGGGGCGAAGTCTTGTGTGTGATTCCGAGGCAACTTTTTCGCCACTGGGCTTGAAGTCCCGCACAGCTTGAAAAAGATCCCTGAAGATGGTCCATTAAGACGTGGGGGAAAGTGTTGTATCTTGAAATGGCTACCTTGTATTTCCTGTAGATAGTTTGTTCCGTCTTCCAGCGCTGTCTGAGCTAAAGCAGGAAGTCGCTCCTGATTGGCTCAGACGCGGCTGGCTCTGGCTTTGGCGGGAGCCGCAAAAGTATAAAAGAAGCGGTTTCTCCAAGCAGAGTCAGTCGGTACTAGCTGAATTGTCACTTGCCTTGCTGAGCTGTCACTTGTTCTCTGAGCTGAATAAAAAGTACCGATTTGTTTGAACCCTGTCTCTGGGTCTACTTCACTGGCGACGACGGACGGAAGAAACCTCGCGTGCAACATGAGCAACGTCCAGATCGGCCGGGCTCCAGAATTCTTCGACCCCGAAAAAACGTCCTGGGACGAATACCTGGCTACCTTCGAGATCTTCCTCGAGGCGGCAGGAATACAGGACGCCGACGCCGATCGCAGACGGGCTATTTTCTTAAATTACTGCGGCCCAGAAATCCGTGGCCTTGCCCAGACTCTCACCGACCCGCAGCCAGCAAGAACCGTCGCTTGGGACGTCCTACAAGCCAAGCTAGCGAGCCACTTCAAGCCGACCAAACCAGCCATGGTTTTTCGGCATCAGTTCTCCATGATGGCTCAGAAGGAAACAGAATCAATCAACCAGTTTACAACGCGACTTCGGACGGTACTTGCACAATGCAAGTTTAAAGACCCGGAAGCTCGCCTCACCGATGCCTTGGTTTTCGGCATGAGAAGCGCCACGGTGAGAAACAAACTCCTCACCGAAGACGAACCGACTCTACAAACCGTGATTAAACTAGCGCAAACCGCAGAAGCCGCCGACGCAGCGGCTAAGGAATTAAAAGAACACGGAAGGCGAGAACTCATCGCCAAGATTGACTCCGCGTCTCCCCACGCCGAGGGATCAGACGACCTCAGCCAACCAGCTCACAACGTGGACAACTGCTTCCTGGTACAAGACCAGCCAAGACACCACAGAGCTACTCACCCCCCAACCCCCTGCGCCGGCTGCCGAGGGAACCACCAGCGCCATCGATGCCCCTTCCGGGACGCCACATGCCACCGCTGCAACCGTCGAGGCCACATCGCCATCGCATGCAGAGCATCGGCACCAGAGGAAACATTCTCCACACCGCGCCACCAATGGCCACAAAACCAAACACCCCAGCCGCGAGAAAACCGACCGTTCCGCTATTCGGGTCAAAGGAACTACTCAGCCGCTAACCGCGACTACTCAAAAGGTAACACTCAATTTTCCGTGAATAACACGGCAACCAAAAAAGGGGGCAAAATTGTTATCTCGCTGTTACTTAACAACCAACCATGCTCGATGGAGCTTGATACAGGGTCTAAGTATACCATTATGCCATGGGAGAAGTTTAAACTGTACATGCCTAACCTGTCTAAATCTGATCTAAGGCAAACCTCTTTAGTAATCAGAGATTTTCAAGGGGGGGTAATCTCGGTCCTGGGAACAGCAAATGTACCTATTGTATTCAAGAATGTCAAATGTACCATACCCATGCTCATTGTCACAGGGGCTAAGCACTCTCTCCTGGGTTTGGCTTGGATGGAACCTTTGGGGATTGAAATTTCTGGTGTTTGTACTGTAAACTGTGATAATATGCCTAACTTCGTGCAAGAGTTCCCTGAAGTGTTCAGCCCCACCTTGGGATCGTATAAGGGGCCCCCTATATCATTTTCTATTGACCCCAAGGTCCCATCAGTCCGGCTCAAACCTCGCAGGGTACCCCTCCCGCTTCTCCCCAAGCTAGACCTGCAGCTAGATAAACTTATAAGCCAAGGTATTTTGGTCCCTGTGGAACAAGGGCCATGGGAAACGCCCATAGTTACGCCTCTAAAGCCAGATGGTTCTTTAAGGGTTTGCGCTGACTATAAATCCACCCTTAATAAGGCTCTCCAACATCACCCCTACCCGATCCCGGTGGTACAATAACTCCTACACTCCCTGGGGGAAGGAAAAAGGTTTGCAAAAATCGACCTCGCGCAGGCTTACCAGCAGCTTCCGGTCGATGAACAAACAGCAAACGCACAAACGATTGTAACACACGGGAGCTTTCAAATGCACAAGGTTACAGTTTGGGGTAAGCATAGCCCCAGGGATATTCCAGAGTATTATGGAACGCCTATTGTCAGGGGTAAATGGGGCCATCCCATATTTTGATGACATCTTAATTGCAGGGGAAAACCAAGAACAAGTAAACAAAAGAATAAGGGAAGTACTTAAGAGGTTACAGGATAAAGGCTTAAGGATCAAGCCTGACAAATGTGTCTGGGGAACCAACAGTATAGAATTCCTGGGATATAAAGTAGACAAAGAAGGTATCCACCCCACAACAGAGAAACTGAGGGCCATTAGGGAAGCCCCAGAGCCACAAGATAAGAATGAACTGCAGGCATTTTTAGGCCTCCTTAATTTTTATTCCGTTTTTTTGAAGCAGAAGGCAACAGTAGCAGAGCCTCTACATCGTTTACTCCAGAAGGAAACCCCTTGGACCTGGGGGAAAACTGAACGTGAAGCCTTTTTCCAAATAAAACAATTATTAATTTCTAAAAGTGTGGTAGTCCAATACAGTACTTCACTACCCATTAGGCTCACGTGCGACGCTTCACCGTACGGCGTAGGAGGAGTCCTAGCTCACGTTCTGCCTAATAATACAGAGGCCCCAATCGCATTCTTTTCCAGAACCATGACCAGCACAGAGAGGAATTATAGCCAGTTAGATAAAGAGGCTCTAGCTTTAGTGGCAGGGGTGAAGAAATTTCACAATTACATTTTTGGAAGAAGTTTTGAATTGGTTACAGACCACAAGCCCTTACTAGGCCTGCTAGCCCCCAACAAGCCCACTCCGCCATTTATGTCTCCAAGACTGATCAGGTGGGCCCTTTTCCTCTCAGGGTACCAGTATGAACTCACCCACAAGGGGGGGAAGGAAATCAATCATGCAGATGGCCTCAGTAGGTGCCCCATAACAGACTTAGTGGAGGACCCTGCTCCTTCCACAGATGTATTAATGATAGAGCTCGAGGATAACCCACTAACCACGGCCAAAGAGGTAGCTGCACACACGCAGCAAGATCAAATCCTGAAACAAGTGGTCAACTGTGTACTTAAGGGATGGCAAAATGACTCTGTGAAACCTGAATTGTGTGATTTCAAAACCACGGAGACCCCACCGATTGGACGACTTTGTCACATGGCTATCGTGATGGATGTGTCCAACTATGAGGGGAGGGGTGTTGTATCTTGAAATGGCTACCTTGTATTTCCTGTAGATAGTTTGTTCCGTCTTCCAGCGCTGTCTGAGCTAAAGCAGGAAGTCGCTCCTGATTGGCTCAGACGCGGCTGGCTCTGGCTTTGGCGGGAGCCGCAAAAGTATAAAAGAAGCGGTTTCTCCAAGCAGAGTCAGTCGGTACTAGCTGAATTGTCACTTGCCTTGCTGAGCTGTCACTTGTTCTCTGAGCTGAATAAAAAGTACCGATTTGTTTGAACCCTGTCTCTGGGTCTACTTCAGAAAGGGCTACCTAAATACTTAACAGCACATACTCCCCCAAGCGGAGAAAGGAGGACAGAGATGCGAAGGAGACTTTAGATCTCAACCTATTTTCATTGGATGTTATTACAAGGGTTCGGGGTGTGTTCTGATTTCTCGGAAGACTTAAACATATTGGGGAAAAGGTTAGTTGGGGGAAAGATCAGAAGCAACGTGGGAAAATATTATTTTAATGAAAGAGTAGTAGATGCTTGGAACAAACTTCCAGCAGACATGATTGGTAAATCCACAGGAACTGAATTTAAACATGCCTGGGATAAACATCCATCCATCCTAAGATAATATACAGGAAATAGTATAAAGGCAGACTAAATGTAGGTCCCAGAGATGTAGAGTAGGTCCCACAGAGTTGGCCTTCTCTGGGTCCCGTCGACTAAACAATGTCGTCTGGCGGGACCCAGGGAAAGAGCCTTCTCTGTGGAGTCCCCGGCCCTCTGGAATCAACTCCCCCCGGAGATTCGAACTGCCTCCACCCTCACCTTCCGCAAGACTCTGAAAACCCATCTATGTCGCCAGGCACGGAGTAATTGACGTACCCCTTGGCTAGTAAGATTTATGTATGGTTATGACAGAGTAGTATTGTCTGTATTTTAATGATAGGGGTTTTTAGCCATAGTTTTAAATTATTGGATTTGTTGTGCATTGTTTATTGTTGCTGTGAGCTGCCCCAAGTCTTCGAAGAAGGATGGCATACAAATTTAATAAATTATTATTATTATTATTGTTGTTGTTATTATTATTATTATTATTATTATATGGACCATGAGGTATTTTTCTGCTGTCAATCTTCTATTTTCTATGCTTCTATGCGTGTGCCCACCATGTATGCGCAAAGACCTTTCTGAAGCCTGGTAGATGCAAAAAATAGCACAACGGCAAACTGGATGTGCGTTATCCCGAACTTCCGGTTTGTCCATTTGGAGATACTTTTATTGCCTCCAGGGCTTCAGGGAAGTTTCTTTGAAGTGTCTGGTGGATGAAATGGCCTTTCCCAAGGCTGAAAATCAGCTGGCCGGCATGCGCACTAGAGCTGAAACATGGCAAAGTCTCGCGTGCCCTCCGAAATGGCTCCATGTGCTACCTGTTTGCCATCATGGATCTAGGAGTTTGACGTTCTCTTTGTGGCACCACAAACATGAACAGTGGCTCATGTCTAAAATTCTTTGTTCCCATATTGGATGTTGACCAATCGTTGGAAGCACAGTTCAAGCCATCACTTAACCTCAACCTCCTTAGGTTGAGAAACACTACACTAAATAATTCCACATGCAGCTGAGGGGCCATTCTTCAAACATCCTCTTCTCCTTTGCAATTTCAGATGTGAATTATTTAATCAGATTTAAATGACAAAATGAATAAAAAATTCAGGATAATTTTATGCGCATTATATTATTTATATCCTCAATATAATGGAATTATATTTATGTTAACATGTAAAGTCCAGTATAGAGCACATCTGAGGACTTTTCCCTGTTTATTATCTTTTTTAATACCAAAAACGTTTATTATTGTCTTTTAAGATGTTAATGTTTAAATATTTACCCCTTCTAAAAACACAGTATGTGCTGGGGTTTCCCAGAGTTCAGACTTGAGAGGTGGTAAATAAAGATGGGTTCTTTTCTCTGAGCTTGGGAAGCCATTTCCAAAATATAGTATTGTAGAACAAAAATAGGTGGACACTTTCATGGTATCAATTTTTAGCATTGATTATATAATGGAAAACTGTAAAGCAAAAGCAGTAGATTAAGCAATATTATAAGCAGTAACACGTTTACAGAAATGTGCACAAAATAAACCAATTTAATGGAAACTTGTTTTTAAAATATCAATTTGAACATGGCACAGTTGCAAAAATGAGAAATGCAAAAACCCCACCCCAGATTAACAGATTTACTCATCTCCAGTTCACCTGCCATTATTATTCTACTATTATATTGTTGATTTTCTTTCCTTCTTTCCTTGCTCCCTCCCTCTCTTCCTCCCTCCCCTTCCTCTCTCCTTCTTCCTCTCCTTCCTTCCTTCCTTCCTTCCTTCTTTCCTCACTCCCCACCCTTCCCCCATTCTTTCTTCCATCCTTCCCTCCCCCTCTCCTCTCCTCCCTTCCTCCCTTCCTTCCTTCTTTCTTTTTTTCCTCCCTCTTCCTCTCCCTCTCTCCTTCACTCCTCCATTCTTCCTCCCTTTCTTCCCTCCCTCCCTCTCCCTCCCTCCCTCCCATATTTGAGGTACTGATTTTGCGTGCTTTTTTCTTCCATATAGTTGTCTTGTTCTATAATACAATCCAAAATAGAATGCCATTTATTTCGCTTGGAGTGGACTGCTAATAGGTAGCTGTATTTTGAAGCACCAACACTCCCCCACCCCCGATGAAGAGGACCAGATGGAAGCTGTTTCCTCCCATCCTTCTGCGCTTGAGGGGACCGTGAGGGCAGTTTCTGCATCACATCTGGGTGTGAAAACCGGCCTGTCTCCAAGATTATTTTCAAAACGCCTGCTGCATTTTATCACCTCCAGCTATCTCTGGAGTCTTTGTGAATATTTCTCCATGTGACAAGAAGCTACAGTTGGCTAAGAGGGACCAAGAAGGAAATAAATGTTTTTGTTAAAAAAAACCACCACTACTACTATAGCAACAATTTGTCATGGCAAGATTAAATTATTGGGCCCTGGGAGGCAACTTTCCTTCTGTCTCCCAATTTTCACACGTGGAAATGGGGCAGAAGCTTCTCCTGCCCTCTTCTGCCAAAAGCCTAGCTGTGATTTCTTCAAACCACACCAGCAAATCAAAACCAACTAATCTTTCATTGCAAACTCTGGTCTCCACAAAGCACAGACCAAGCGGGGTGCTGTGTATTGGTTGCACGCTGTATGAAAACGTTCTTATTTCCTCTGGGCAGAGAAATGGGGGGGAAAGGATAGGTGTGAACCCAACATTGACCACAATTTAGCACCAAAGTTGCAGGTCATAATTGTGATTCACATCCATGTCATCTTTCATAGAGAGAGAGAGAGCACAGCAAAATAGGCTGCATTTGAAGAACATCTGGAGGTTGCAATTGCGGAAAAGCTGCTAGTGAAAATTTATGTTGGGAAATTTCTAATAAGAGTTTGTCCATGAAGCAGAAAAACCCCATAGTTTATAGTTTTATTAGATTTTTTTTTTTAGAAGAAATGGATAATAGAAAAAAGTGGATTTTTTTCTGTAATCATTGAAGTAGACCCAGAGACAGGGTTTTGAGCAATCGGTACTTTTATTCAGCTCAGAGAACAAGTGACAGCTCAGCAAGGTAAAGTGACAATTCAGCGAGTACCGACTGACTCTGCCTGGAGAAACCGCTTCTTTTATACTTTTGCGGTTCCCGCCAAAGCTAGAGCCGGCCGCGTCTGAGCCAATCAGGAGCGACTTCCTGCTTGGGCTCAGACAGCGCTGGAAAGAGGAACAAACTATTTACAGAGTTACAAGGTAGCCATTACAGGATACAACACCCCTCCCCTCATAGTTGGACTCATCCATCAAGAAAGCCATGTGACGAAGTCGTCCAATCGGTGAGGCCTCCGAGGCTCTCGCGCTGACCTGCGCAGTTCAATTTCTCCTTCGCCACTGACTGTGGAGGATGGCTCGCCGCTGTTCTCCCGGTGCGGCGGACTTGGCCTGGCAGGCCCAACGAAGGCTTCGGAGGACGAGGATGGCTCGGCGTCGCTGGATGGTTCCCCCTGGCCCGATAAGTCTCTTTGCGTGTTTGTTAGTTCGGGCAATGTACTAAAGTCTGTTGAAGGGGGAGAGTCCATGTCAGCGGGTTGTGGTAATTGATTTTCAGCTCGTTTCCGAATGTGGTCTATGTGTCGTTTCCACAAACGACCATCCTCTAGTTTAACAACATAAGTCTTGGGTGCATTTTGCTTAACAATAATTCCCTTCATCCAGTTTACATTTCCATCAAAACATTTTACATATACATTTTGTCCCAGATACATTTCTCTTTCTGGTTTCATACACATTTGGTTATTATTGACACAGAACCTTGGATTTAACCTGTCTAATGGTGACCTCAACTTCCTTCCCATCAATAACTCAGCAGGGCTTACATGTGTGTGCGAGTTAGGGGTGATGTGCTGGGTTAGAAGGAATTGGTCCAAGTTTTGTTGCACATCCCCAGGGCCTGACCTGTGCAATGCCTCCTTTGCCACCCGTACGTAACGTTCTGCCAACCCGTTAGCCCAGGGCGAGTAAGGCGAGATGAGGGCATGCCTGACCCCTAGGCCATCTAGGAATAATTCGAATTGTCTGGCTGTTAGCTGTGGCCCATTGTCAGACACTAAGAGATCAGGGCAACCATGGGATGCAAACAGTCTGCTCAATACCTTGATAGTGGCACTTGTGGTTATGTTGTTCATTGCTATTATTTCCAACCATTTGGAGAAGGCATCAACCACTATTAAAAAATATTGAGACCCCACTGGGCCAGCAAAATCAATGTGGATCCTAGACCAAGGACCAGCAGGCTGTTCCCACTCAGCCGGAGTTGTTTTGGGGGGACTGGGCCTTGACTCTTGGCACGGGTCACACTTTGAAACCCAACTTTCAATATCAGCATCTAGCCCTGGCCACCATAAGTGCCCCCTTGCTAGGCTCTTCATCCTGACAATCCCAGGATGGCCCACGTGTAACGTTTTGAGTACCTTTTCCCTTAGGCGTTTGGGGATGATCACTCTATCCCCCCACAGCAAACAACCTTTTACATATGATAATTCAAGCCTTTTGTTTTTAAAATCACACAATTCAGGTTTAACAATATCATTTTGCCATCCCTTTAGAACACAGTTCACCACTTGTTTAAGGATTTGATCTTGCTGCGTGTGTGCAGCTACCTCTTTTGCTGTGGTTAGTGGGTTTTCCTCGAGTTCTATCATTAGCACATCTGTGGAAGGAACAGGGTCTTCTACTACGTCTGCTATGGGGCATCTGCTGAGGCCGTCTGCATGATTGATTTCCTTCCCCCCCTTGTGGGTGAGCTCATACTGATACCCTGAGAGGAAAAGAGCCCATCTGATTAGTCTTGGAGACATAAAAGGTGGAGTGGGCTTGTTGGGGGCTAGCAGGCCTAGTAGGGGTTTGTGGTCAGTGACTAGCTCAAAGCTTCTCCCAAAAATGTAATTGTGAAACTTCTTTACTCCTGCCACTAATGCTAGAGCCTCCTTGTCTAACTGGCTATAATTCCTCTCTGTGCTGGTCATGGTTCTTGAAAAAAATGCTATTGGGGCCTCTGTCTTATTAGGTAGAACGTGAGCTAAGACTCCTCCTATGCCGTACGGCGAAGCGTCGCACGTGAGCCTAATGGGTAGTGAAGCACTATATTGGACTACTACACTTTTAGAAGTTAATAAATTTTTTATTTGAGAAAAAGCTTCACGTTCAGTTTTCCCCCATGTCCAGCGGGCTTCCTTCTGGAGTAAACGATGGAGAGGCTCTGCTACTGTTGCCTTCTGCTTTAAAAAAACGGAATAAAAATTAAGGAGGCCCAAAAATGCCTGCAACTCATTCTTATCTTGTGGCTCTGGGGCTTCTCTAATTGCTCTCAGCTTCTCTGTTGTGGGGTGGATACCTTCTTTATCTATTTTATACCCAAGGAATTCAACACTGTCAGTTCCCCAGACACATTTATCAGGCTTGATTCGTAACCCTTTGTCCTGTAGCCTCTTAAGTACTTCCCTTATTCTTTTGTTCACTTGTCCCTGGTTTTCCCCTGCAATTAAGATGTCATCAAAATATGGAATTGCCCCATTTACCCCTGACAATAGGCGTTCCATGATGCTCTGGAATATTCCTGGGGCTATGCTTACCCCAAACTGTAACCTCGTGCATTTGAAAGCCCCCCTGTGTGTTACAATCGTTTGGGCGTTTGCTGTTTGTTCATCGACCGGAAGTTGCTGGTAAGCCTGGGCCAGGTCGATCTTTGCGAACCTTTTCCCCTCCCCCAGGGAGTGTAAGAGTTGTTGCACGACCGGGATGGGGTAGGGGTGGTGTTGGAGTGCCTTATTCAAGGTTGATTTGTAATCAGCGCAAACTCTTAAAGAGCCATCTGGCTTCAGTGGTGTCACTATGGGAGTTTCCCATGGCCCCTGTTCCACAGGGACCAAAATACCTTGACTAATGAGTTTGTCCAGCTGCATGTCCAGCTTGGGGAGAAGCGGAAGGGGAACCCTGCGAGGTTTCAGTCTGACCGGTGGGACCTTGGGGTCAATAGAGAAAGATATAGGGGGTCCCTTATACAATCCCAAGGTGGGGCTGAACACTTCAGGGAACTCTTTCACAAAGTTAGGCATATTATCACAGTTTACATTACACACACCCGAAATTTCGATCCCCAACGGTTCCATCCACGCTAGACCCAGCAGGGAGTGTTTGGCCCCCGTCACAATAAGCATGGGAAGGGTACATTTAACATTCTTAAATGCAATAGGTACATTTGCTGTTCCCAGGACCGAGATTACCCCCCCTTGGAAGTCTCTGATCACCAAAGAGGTTTGAGTTAGGTCAGCCTTAGACACATTAGGCATGTATAGTTTAAATTTTTCCCAGGGCATGATGGTATATCTCGAGCCCGTATCCAGCTCCATTGAGCAAGGCTGGTTATTTAGTAACAATGAGATAACAATTTTAGCCCCCTTTTTGGTTGCCGTGTTATTCACGGAAAATTTAGAGTTACCTCTATTGTAGTCGCGGTTAGCGCTTGAGTAGTTCCTTTGACCCGAGTTGCGGAACGGTCTCCTTTCTCGCGATTGGGGGGGGTGGTTTTGAGGTCGCTGGTATCGTTGTGTGGCAAAAGTTTCCTCTGGTGCCGTTGCCCTGCATGCGATGGCGATGTGGCCTCTCCGGTTGCAACGGCGGCAAGTAGCGTCTCGGAAGGGGCATCGATGGCGCTGGTGATTTCCCCGGCAGCCCGCGCAGGGGGCTGGGTGAGTAGCTCTAGGATGTCTCGGCTGGTCTTGTAGGAGGAGGCAGTTGTCCCCGTTGCTAGTTGGCTGGCTGAGGTCGTCTGTTCCCACGGCGCTGGGAGACTCGGCGTCGATTTTGGCAATGATTTCTCGCCTTCCGTGCTCTTTTAATTCTCTTGCCGCTGCGTCGGCTGCTTCCGCGGTCTGCGCTAATTTAATTACGGTTTGTAGAGTCGGCTCTTCTTCGGTGAGGAGTTTATTTCTCACCGTGTTGCTCTTCATGCCGAAAACCAAGGCGTCAGTGAGGCGAGCTTCCGGGTCTTTAAACTTGCATTGGGCAAGTACCGTTCGAAGCCGCGTTGTGAATTGGCTGATCGACTCGGTTTCTCTCTGAGCCATCATGTGGAATTGATGCCGGTAAACCATGGCTGGTCTGGTTGGTTTGAAATGGCTCGCTAGTTTCTGTTGAAGTACGTCCCACGCTGTGGTTCTTGCTTGCTCTGGTTCGGTGAGAGTTTGGGCAAGTCTACGGATCTCTGCGCCGCAGTAGTTGAGAAAAATAGCCCGTCTGCGATCGGCTCCGGCGTCCTGCATTCCCGCCGCCTCGAGGAAGATCTCGAAGGTGGCCATGTACTCGTCCCATGTCATTTTCTCGGAATCGAAGAGTTCCGGAGCCTGGCCGATCTGGATTTTGTCCATGTTGCACGCGAAGTTTCTTCCGTTCGTTCGTCGCCAGTGAAGTAGACCCAGAGACAGGGTTTTGAGCAATCGGTACTTTTATTCAGCTCAGAGAACAAGTGACAGCTCAGCAAGGTAAAGTGACAATTCAGCGAGTACCGACTGACTCTGCCTGGAGAAACCGCTTCTTTTATACTTTTGCGGTTCCCGCCAAAGCTAGAGCCGGCCGCGTCTGAGCCAATCAGGAGCGACTTCCTGCTTGGGCTCAGACAGCGCTGGAAAGAGGAACAAACTATTTACAGAGTTACAAGGTAGCCATTACAGGATACAACAATCATAGAATAAGACATAGTTTTCTAATTATATTTATATTCGCTGCCAAGGATATTGGATTCTTCTATTATTTTTATTCTTTCTTACTACCCTTTTCTATTTTTCTTTCTTATCTATTTTCTTCTTTCCTTCTGCATTAGTTTGTGTTACTTTTCTATGTCCCATGTAAAACTTTTAGTAAACTTTATTTAAAAAAAAGTATTTTCTATATTGTGGAATTTCTTCCCTCTTAGAAAAGTGCAATTTATTAGTGCGTAAATCTGCTGAGGGGGAAAAATACAAAAGAAAGGAACATATTGTTGAGAGAAGGTCAAAAAAAGGTTACATTTTAATTAATCTCATCTCAGTCAATATATACTCTGTTAGTACTCTGTGCAAGACAGTTGGATTTGCAATATATAAACAAGCTAACAATGGAGGCTTGCATGTATTGAAGTGCTATAGCTTTAAGAGGTAGTGTGGCAGGTTGCCATAAGAGGGAGCCAGAAAGCATGATTTTCTCTCTCTGCTCTCTCTGTTCATTTCTGCTGATTCACTGATTCACTGTGACCAATGTAGTAAGCTCTGTGTGTTTGTAGATTCTGCTACAAATAAAAGTGTCGAGGAAAAGTATCAGGAGATCAAATCTGGAATTGATTCTGTGTGATCGGGGTTTCTGACTCCCCCTCCTTTCCGAACAGCCATAGAATTCTCTAGAACGGAGGTCTGCATAGCTGGCTGGAGAATTCTGGGAGTTGAAATTCACAAGTCTTAAAGTTGCCAAGTTTGGGGACCCCTGCTCTGGAAAAATAAAAGGAATAATGCTTGAACCCGAATGTTTTGCCAGAAACCTTGATTTTGTTTGGTAGTCTGCAGGAAGGAGGGTTAAGACTGCTGTGTGGAATGGAGCATTTTGGGATGTTCACTTAGGCTGTGAAAGTAGCAAGGGACACTCTAGATTGTTGCCTTTGAGTAAGTGATTATTTTGTGAGTGGCCATTTTAATCATGAAGGCCCCTTTATGACAATGCTCAAAATGGGCTTTCCAAATTCTAAGTGAGAGGTTTCTCTCATTTCACTGTTCTATAGCTGCTCACCTCTAGGATGTGGGTGAATTCGATGACATGATTGTTTTGAGGTTCTTGGAAAATCCTTGGTCAAGTCACATGATTGTCAAGCCACTCCCACCAGGTAACATGGGTAGCAAGCCACTCCTACCCAGTCACATGACCATCAAGCCATACCCACAAAATAAGCCACGCCCACAGTGTGCTAGTAAAACTTTTGGCAACCCTTCACTGCCCCCCCATCCCCATAGCCTTCGGGAGATGCTGGGCCAGTGGAGAGGGAGGGTAGGCTTGTGTGTAGGCAAGAGAAGGAAGTTCTTTGGATGCACATGGCAAAGTTCAGGCAGGGCAAGCATGCGCAGAAGCAAAAGCCAACATAGCTGGCTGGAGAATTCTGGGAGTCAAAGTCCACAAGTCTTAAAGTTGCCAAGCTTGGGGGGGGTGATTTATTTATTTACTTACTTACTTATTTAATTTGTATGCCACCCACTCCCCAAGGACTCTGAGTGGCATACAAATTTAATACTTGGAACCTCAGTAAATTCTAAGTATTTTGGCTGATGTGGGTTTTTATACCTTTTTTCTTAAGCTGTTATAGAGGTCTTTCTCTCTTTTTATTTTTATTTTATTTTCCCTTTGGTTAACATTTCTCATCAATGCTGCTTAACCCTAGACAGGTGTTTCCATCACCTTTGCTCCTGGTGTTGATGCCTTGTTGATATGTGCAATTTCAGCTGAGATTCTCTTCCATTGCACTGCAGTCTGCCTGAGCATTTCCTGTTTGACACATTTGAGAAGAGTGAAGACCCTTTTAATCCCCTCCTCAAGATTCCTTTCGTTGTGTGATGACAGAGAGAGGGGGGGCAGACAGCCCGTTAGCCATTATTCCCGAAAGGAGAAAATGCCTAATGAAATAGAAATCCCACTATAAGAGATCAACTTCAAAAAAAGAAAGAAAGAAAATGAACTTGTTAACCAAACTCTGAACCAGGAAGGGACTTAAATGTGATAGGGGAAATGTTTGATGCCTACACGAGACACTAAGAATGGATTTCCTGCTTTTTTACCCTTCTGGTTTGCAAGTGCTAAACAGGAGAAGGATCAGTTAAGCAGTCAAAATGGATTAGAAGCTGTTCCGTTATATTCCATTTCTTCACTACTTTCCTTATTCCCTCCCTCCCTCCTTCCTTCCATCTTTCCTTCCTTCCTTCCATCTTTCCTTCCTTCCTTCCTTCCATTTTTCCTTCCTTCCATCTTTCCTTCCTTCCTTCCATCTTTCCTTCCTTCCATCTTTCCTTCCATTTTTCCTTCCTTCCTTCCTTCCTTCCATCTTTCCTTCCTTCCTTCCATCTTTCCTTCCTTCCATTTTTCCTTCCTTTCTTCCTTCCTTCCATCTTTCCTTCCTTCCTTCCATCTTTCCTTCCTTCCTTCCATTTTTCCTTCTTTCCTTCCTTCCATCTTTCCTTCCTTCCTTCCATCTTTCCTTCCTTCCTTCCATCTTTCCTTCCTTCCTTCCTTCCTTCCTTCCATCTTTCCTTCCTTTTTCCCTCCCTCCCTCCCACCCTCTATTTTTGTATAGAAATAGAAACATAGAAACATAGAAGATTGATGGCAGAAAAAGACCTCATGATCCATCTAGTCTGCCCTTATACTATTTCCTGTATATTATCTTAGGATGGATATATGATTATGCCAGGCATCTTTAAATTCAGTTCCTGTGGATTGACCAACCACGTCTGCTGGAAGTTTGTTCCAAGCATCTACTATTCTTTAAGTAAAATAATATTTTCTCATGTTGCTTTTGATCTTTTCCCCAACTAACCTCACTTTGTGTCCCCTTGTTCTTGTGTTCACTTTCCTATTAAAAACACTTCCCTCCTGAACCTTATTTAACCCTTTGACATATTTAAATGTTTTGATCATGTCCCCCCTTTTCCTTCTGTCCTCCAGACTATACAGATTGAGTTCATGAAGTCATTCCTGATAAGTTTTATGCTTAAGACCTTCCACCATTCTTGTAGCCCGTCTTTGAACCCGTTCAATTTTGTCAATACCTTTTTGTAGGTGAGGTCTCCAGAACTGAACACAGTATTCCAAATGTGGTCTCACCAGCGCTCTATATAGCGGGATCACAATCTCCCTCTTCCTGCTTGTTATACCTCTAGCTATGCAGCCAAGCATCCTACTTGCTTTTCCTACCACCCGACCACACTGTTCACCCATTTTGATACTGTCAGAAATCACTACCCCTAAATCCTTCTCTTCTGAAGTTTTTGCTAACACAGAACTGCCAATACAATAGTCAGATTGATGATTCCTTTTCCCCAAGTGCATTATTTTACAGTTGGAAACATTAAACTGCAGTTTCCATTGCTTTGACCATTTATCTAGTAAAGCTAAATCATTTACCATATTACAGACGTCTCCAGGAATATCAACCCTATTGCACACTTTAGAGTCATCGGCAAATAGGCAAACCTTCCCTACCAAACCTTCCCCTATGTCACTCACAAACATATTAAAAAGAATAGGACCCAGAACAGACCCTTGTGGCACACCGCTTGTAACCTGTCTCTGCTCAGAATACTCGCCATTAATAACAACTCTCTGATGTCTACGCTTTAGCCAGCTGCAAATCCACTGACCTATCCAGGGTTTAAGTCCAATCTTCACTAACGTATCTATCAGCTCTTAAATAGTACTGAAATCAGTAGTTTTACCTGATTTATCAGTAGCCAATCTGCGTTTGTAACAAGTATATGTGTATGTGTTTTGTATGCCTCTTGACACTATCCAGGAACATCCATTGCAGAAATCAAATTCTGCAAGATTTTGATTTGATTTGATTTGATTTGATTTGATTTGATTTGATCTGATCTGATTTGATTTGAATGCCACCCCTCTCCGGAGACTCGGAGCGGCTCACAACAATAGAACATAGTACAAATCCAATAGTTAAAAACAATTTAAAACCCCTAATATAAAAACAATCATTCATCTCATACAGACCATACATAAAGCGGAAACGGCCCAGATGAGTCAATTTCCCCATGCCTGACGACAAAGGTGGGTTTTGAGGAGTTTGCGAAAGGCAAGGAGGGTATGCAATATCAGGATCAAAATCTGAATCCTTTTTGTGAGTATGTACAGAGTGGGCCTTCAATTGTGCCCTCCACCATTCTGATATTCCCCCTCCCCACCGAGACTCAAATAAGGAGAGGAGAGTAAAGGATAGGATAGGATTAGATATTGGAATGAAGAATAGAGTAGGGTAGGGTAGAAGAATAGAAATAGGAACAGGAGTAGGGTAGAGTGAATAGAATAGAATGGAATGGAATGGAGTAGAGTAGGGTAGGGTAGGATAGGGTTGGGGAAGGGTAGGGTAGGTTAGGGTAGAGTAGAGTAGAAAATATGGAGTGGAGTGGAATATAATAAAATGGAATGGAGTAGAATAGGATAGGGTAGGGCAGGGTAGGATTGGGAAAGGGTAGGGTAGAGTAGAGTAGAAAATATGGAATGGGCTGGAATGGAATAGAATAGAATATTGGAATGAAGAATATGGTAGAGTAGAAGGGGACCTTGGAGGTCTACTAGTCCAGCCCTGGCACCATTGTCTCCTTTTGCATTTGAAATGCAGCTGTTATTTCATAAAAAGCCTGGGATTTTGGGTGATGAAGACCACCACCTTTTTAAACCTGCCAAGATTGAAAAATGCTGAGTCGTGTAACGCTCCTATGTGGTTTCAGTCTCAGATTTCCTGCCCCCCTGAACAAATTGACCATCAATCCAGGATTTGCCCTTTGCAGACCTTCCCTCCCTCCACCTCCAGTGTGTTCAAACAACAATTAACTCAAGGTTGTGTTTGTTCACTAGGCGGGTGTTTGTTTGCTCCTTGTTGTGAGAACTCAGCCCCTGTGAATTACCAGCCCCACTGATGGCCCATAGGATAGACCAGGAGTCTCCAACCTTGGCAACTTTAAGACTTGTGGACTTCCACTTCCAGAATTCTGACTGAGGAATTCTTGGAATTGAAGTCCACAAGTCTTAAAGCTGGAGACGCCTGGGGTAGACAACCTCAGGCACAGTGTTAAGGTGTGTGCAGAACCCTTGAGTTATCAAGGACATGCATAGAGGAAAAAGTGGGATTCCAGAAGATATCCAAGAAATATGAGTAATTATTCAGTCATAAGAGCCGGGGTGGCGCAGCTGGTAGAGTGCTCTACTGCAGGCCACTGAAGCTGACTGATAGATCTACAGGTCAGCGGTTCAAATCTCATCCCCAGCTCAAGGTTGACTCAGCCTTCCATCCTTCCGAGGTGGGCAAAATGAGGACCCGGATTGTGGAGGCAATATGCTGGCTCTGTTAAAAAGTGCTATTGCTAACATGTTGTAAGCCGCCCTAGAAATAGCAGTCAACACAATAATAATATTACAAGCCTCTCTCTGTCTTACATATCAGAGATATATCACAGCTTACAAATACATCAAACTATCCCAGAACTTACTACATCAGTCACGGTGAATCAGCAGAAAGAACAGAGAGAGAGAGAATCATGTTTCTGGCTCCCTCTTTTGGCAATTTGCAACATTACATTATACACACACACACACACACATATATATATCTGAACGGATTGGATACTTTAGCCTTTTGGCAATTTGCAACATTACATTACACACACACACACACACACATATATATATATATATATATTTGTTTTCGTAACAATCTATATATATATATATATATATATATATATATATATATATATATATATATATATCTGAACGGATTGGATACTTTAGCCTAGAGGTTAATTCTCTGCCTTTACAAGGCAAAGGTTGCAGGTTCAAGTCCCACTGAGGGTATGGTTAGCTGATGAAGCCAAAATAACGCCTAAATAGATCTATCCTAGTCTCCCTTAATTTTCAAATTCAGCAAAAAAATCATGTGACATATATATATATATATACATATATATATACATATATTATAATTTTCATACTTTTTCGCCTTAACCCTCCCCCTCCCTTCCCTATAACACTTCAATGCAAATAAACATTCATGGTTAGCTTGTTTATATATTGCAAACCCAACTGTTTTGTACAGAGTACTAACTCATGCAAGCTGATTTAACAAATTGAAGGTGATATATGGCCTATTCAGCAAATTCTGGCCAACATATGAACTTGTGCAAACGACTGCTTGAGATACCGAGTGGAAAACATTGGTCTTTATTCTCCTGACAATTTGATTTCCCCTAGTGATTGGAATGAGACCCCCTCCAGCGGTTGTTTTTAATCTTTCAGATATGGAGACCTAGGGCTGGAAGAGACCTTGGAGGTTTTCTACTCCAACTCTCTGCCCAAGGCAGGAGTCTCTATACACCAATGTTTTTAAACTGACGTTTTAGTGCTATGAATTTTAAACTACCATTTTTAGACAGCTCAGTTTTTTCCCCCCTCATTGCTCTGCACAACACATTTTAAGCTGAAATTTGTTGTGGTTTTGGATGATTGCTTTCCTAATTGTATTAATACTTTATCTGTTTTGAATGGCCAGAGAACACTAATATTGGCAAATGAACATGCTTCAATTTTCTTTTCTTTTTTAAAAAATCAAATCAAATCATGAAATTTACATCTTGGAATTTTACGCTCCTGAATAATTAACTTTATCTTTGTTTCATTATAAATTTTCCTGCTCTCTTACAATGATAAAAATTGTACCTGGAGAAGTTTATAGAAATGAATTAGGTAGCAGAAACAGAGGAGGCACAAGGATGGTGACTGGAGCAGAACTGGAGTATTTCTGGAGTACCATATTTTTCAGAGTATAAGATGCACTGGAATATAATACGCACCTTAGTTTTTGGGGAGGAAAATATGGGAAAGAATCTGCTTACCAGGCCAGCGTCCTTAGTCTGGCCGGCATCCTTAGTCTGGTCAGCTTCAGCACATTATTTTATCCCCTGGTTAAGGACTTAAAAATTATTCTGAGAGAGTAACAATGAAAGAGCTTGCAAGCCAGTAAGAGCTGGGAACATCATTAGCTTCTGGAAAGAAACAGTCTGAGCAAGTAGAGCAATGGAAAAAAACCCTGCAAAGACTTATGGCTTGGAAAACATTCTTCTTTGCAGAGAGTAACAATGAAAGAGCTTGGAAGCCAGTAAGAGCTGGGAACATTGTTAGCAGCTGGTTAGGTCTGGAAAGAAACTTACTCAGAGCAAGTTAGAGTAATGCAAAGACTTAGGGCTTGGAAAACATTCTTCACAGAGAGTAACAATTATTATTATTATTATTATTATTATTATTATTATTAATTAGATTTGTATGCCGCCCCTCTCTGAAAGAGCTTGGGTACATTAATGGCACTTGGTTAGGACTGGAAAGAAATATCTGGAGCAAGTAAAACAATGAGGAAACCCCCACACAAAGACAGAGTTTGGAATACATTCTTGGCAGAGTGTGACAATGAAAGAGCTTGCAAGCTGGTAAAAGCTGGGAACATTGTTAACACCTGGTTAGGGATGGAAAGAAACTTACTCAGAGCAAGTTAGAGTAATGAAAAAAACCTGCAAAGGCTTAGGGCTTGGAAAACATTCTTCACAGATAGACACAATGAAAGATCCTGCAAGGTAAGAGTTGGGAAGGTTGTTAGCACCTGGTTAGGGCTGGGGGGGGGAGTTACATTCAGAGTATAAGATACACCCAAATTCTCAGCCTCTTTTAGGAAGGAAAAAAGTGCATCTTATACACCAAAAAATACGGTATTTACCTTGTAGGCATTACAGTCAATTTTATCCAGATGAGATTCCAGCACCCAGAATCCTCAGCCAGCAGAGCCATTTTGAGAGAGATGACAAGATCCAAAGCAGCTAATTGTCTAATCCTGGTCATGACTCCTCAGAAAGGAACCCTATTGGATTTAAGAGGACTTATGTGTGTGTTTAAACATGAATCTTAAATGTGCAGGGCATATGATGATAAGATGGCAAACGTCTCCATTCTTCAAACAAGACATTTTTTATTCCATGTCTCAGTGGTTTCTCGGCAGTGGAGGGATTTCCAAGACAGGCTGGCTCCAGAAACTGTTTATCCCCCCCCTCAAAAAAAAATAATTGGGGCTCCCTCAGGACAAGCCCATAGTAGCTGGCTGAATCCTGGCCAACTAAATCTATATTTAACAGACTCTTGTAATGTATCCAAAAATTCTTAGCACTTTTGTGTGGAGATACACTAATGCCTCCCGATTTGGAAAACTCTTCCATTAAAATATTAAGTCAAATTTATATGCTGTTAATTATTAATCACTGCTAATTATTCCATCCGTAGTTGGAATTTACATGAGCACAAGACCTGTTTCAAAATCTTATTGTACGTAGATGACAAAGTTTTATTAACCCTCCCCCCAAACTTTCTCTTCTATCCCCCAATTGTCTTTCCTATCCCCAACTGTCCCCAACAAATCTCACAAATTAACACTGGGGACCTGGTTTTGCTTCTGCTTCTTTTCTGCCCCCGATCCTGACTCAAGGCAGGAGGCAATGGGTCCCCTATATCTTAGTCAGGATGGGGAACCTGTGTCCTCCAGATAGGTTTGAACAACAGATCCCAGGCCATTTCAAGGTGTGTCATCCAGGCTGAGACTCCTAGAACTCATAGTTGAGGAACATCATGATGGCTCCAGGTCCTTCCTTTTTTTTGGTGGACCTTACACATCAATTGCAGAGTGAATGTCTTAACATGGCAGAGATTTAGAAAACACTCCATGGTGGAGGAAGCATCAGCGGCTTCTGTGATTTAAAGATGGGGGAGTGACACTTTCTCCTTTGAAAAAAAATTAAATGGGTCCAAAAACAGGCTACAAAAAATGGTGGAAGGTCTTAAGCATAAAACTGATCAGGAAAGACTTCATGAACTCCATCTGTCTAGCCTGGAGGATAGAAGGGAAAGGGGGGACACGATCGAAACATTTAAATACGTTAAAGGGTTAAATAAGGTTCAGGAGGGAAGTTAACCCAAGAACAAGGGGGTTGTGGGAAAGATCAGAAGCAACATGAGAAAATATTATTTTACTAAGAGTAGTAGATGCTTGGAACAAACTTCCAGCAGACCTGGTTGGTAAATCCACAGTCACTGAATTGAAACATTCCTGGGATAAACATAGATCCATCTTAAGATAAAATACAGGAAATATTATAAGGGCAGAGTAGATGGACCATGAGGTCTTTTTCTGCTGTCAATCTTCTATTTTTCTATGTTTCTAAATTGCAAGCTGCTGGGATGGGTTATTTGTATTTCCCTTGAAGGTCTCTTAATGCAGGCATGTAGCAAATAACAGGCTTCTCAGCCAAGGGAAGAGAAAAGGGGATGCCAAAGCCTTTGGTCAAAGCAGGAATAAGTCCTAGGAGCTGTTCCCATCCAACTTGTCTCAAGGCCCGGGTTTGATGTTCTTCTCACCAGCCAACCATTCCCGGGAAGAAAAATGGGCCCCTTTCTTACTGAGCGAGATCGCTATTAGAGGGGACAATCTCCCTGTGAACAGACAATATTGTGCTTCACTATTGCTGTTGACATTGTTCTGTCCAGGGAATGTGGCTGAAGGGACCTACTAAACAGCCACAGGATCATCTACTCCACACCATGTCCATCCATGTTCTGTCTCTTACTTACTTACTTATTTTATCCAATGCACAATAATACACAATGGAGGTTATAGAGGTTATACTCAAGTAAAATATACTAGAGCAAGAATAGAAGTGAAAATTTAGGAGTAGAATATATCAATAAGAGAATAGAAGGATATTATGAGATAGTATAAGAAGAATAGAATAGAAGAATAGTAGTTACGATATAGGAGATATAGGAGAGACATTAGGACAGGGGATAAGAAGCACACTAGTCTTACTGGAATTTCAGCTGCAGAGATTATTTTTTCTTTTATTGTAATTCTTTCTTTTTCTGTTACACTGCTCCTCAGCACTCTTTCTCCAGCTGGGTTGGGTTCAATTTTGGCATCATAGCCCATTCCCAAAGAAGGCAGAATGAAAATGTTGCTTTCTGATGTCTAACCAGCCTGTTGGTTTCCCTGGGCTTTCAGCTTCTTACTGCTAACCCTGTCTGTCCTTCTCATTTCTCCCCTACTTCCGGGACTTGCTGGGATTGATATTAACACAGAGAGAGAGAGAGGGAGAGAGAACTGGCCAGACACATAGAATACTTCCCTCACTTTTCTCCAAAATTTCTTCCTGTTACTGTAGAGAACTACAGAGATGACCTTGGAGAAAGTTATATGAAAAGCATTACCAAAACACGAACTCTTGGTATAAAACAATGGTTCTCAACCTGAGAGTCAAAACCCCTTTCGGAGTTGAATGATCGTTTCACAGGGGTTGCCTAAGACCAGGGGGAAAGACAAATGGGAGAAGCAACTAAACCTTCTGTTCTGGTGCCTTGGAACCAGGGGTGGGCTGCTGCCCTGACGGCGGGGAACATAGTGGGGTAGCGAAAATGGAGCTCCACCCCAGAGCAATCAATTTGCACCAAAAGATATTGAAAGAAAATGCAGGGCTTCCTATTTGGGCAGCCTCTGCGTTCTTCCCGAAAGCATTTAAAAACCCCAAATTGGTGATTCTGCTACAAACAAAAGTGTCAAGGAAAAATATCAGGAGATCAGATCTGGAATTGATTCTATGTGATCTGGGTTTCTGCCTCCCCCTCCTTTCCGAATGGCTCTAGTATTCTCTAGAACAGAGGTCTTCATAGCTGGCTGGAGAATTCTGGGAGTTGAAATTCACAAGTCTTAAAGTTGCCAATTTTGGGGACCTCTGCTCTAGAAAAATAAAAGGAATAATGCTTGAAACCAAATGTTTTGCTAGAAACCTTGATTTTGTTTGGTAGTCTGCAGGAAGGAGGGTTAAGACTGCTATGTGGAATGGAGCATTTTGGGATGTTCACTTATGCTGTGAAAGTAGCAAGAGACACTCTAGATTGTTGCCTTTGAGTAAGTGATTCTTTTGTGAGTGGCCATTTTAATCATGAAGGCCCCTTTATGACAATACTCAAAATGTGTTTTCCAAATTCTAAGTGAGATGTTACTGTTTCACTTCTATAGCTGCCCACTTTTAGGATGTGGGTGAATTCGATGACCTGCTTGTTTTCAGTCCATTGATATGGGGATTGTTCTGGGGTTCTTGGAAAATCCTTGGTCAAGTCACATGATTGTCAAGCCACTCCCACCTGGTCACATGGCAGGCAAGCCATTCCTACCCGGTCACATGACCATCAAGCCACACCACAAAATAAGCCACGCCCACAGTGTGGTAGTAAAATTTTTGGTAGCCCTTCACTGGCTTGTGGGCACCATTGTCTGATTGCAATGTTACAATAACACACACACACACACTCACTCACACACACATGTTGGAGTCCTTCTCTCCCTCTCTTTCTATACTTTTTGATTTACTTCTCAATCTGTCCTTTCAGATAGGACTCATCCCATTTATGTTGGGCGTCCAGCCATCTTCAATCAAAAGCCATCTTTTCAAATCCAGACCATTGTATTCTTTCTGACGATTGATTAAAAGAGGGTAAAAGCCTGGCCCTGCTCCTTTCTGCTCATACCGAGCTGGCAGCAGGAGACTTTTGCCAACCTGCCAATTCAAGGTTTGAGTGGCATCTCTCAAAGCCCTGCTTTGTTCCTTCCACTTCGGAATCTGTTTTTGCTGGAGAGAACCGTTAACTAAACAGAATGTTAACTGGCATCAAATTGTGATCTCTCTGTGTAATAAACAGATAGCAATAACTGTGTATAGTTGTGCGTGACAGCGTAATGAATATACTTGCAGAAGATTGATTTAAACACATTCCCTTGAAAGCAGAAAAGCTACTAATCTCCTCAAATTTTTCTTAAGCAACTTTCGTGTCAATCTGTCACTTTATTTTTTTTCAGCAGCCTCTAAATTGTTATCCACGATGCCTTACTTTGAGGTGTGATATTTTAGCAGCCCTGGACAGATAGAATGTTACTCTTCACTTTGTCCAAATAATTGTCTTACTCTATGACATTCAGACAGGGATCTAAACTAAATCAGCTAACGGTACCTGAACACAGTTGTAAGTGGATCACAAGCTTCCTAACAGACAGGAAGTAGCAGGTGAAGCTAAACAAAATCACATCAGATACCTGTACAATTAGCACAGCCCCCCTCAAAGGCTGTGTACTCTCACCACTTCTCTTCATACACCAATGACTGCATCTCAAACCATCCACCTGTTAAACTACTGAAGTTTGCAGATGATACAAAAGTGATCGGACTCATTTGAGACAATGATGAAACCACATACAGACAGGAAGTTGAACAACTAGCCTCGTGGTGCGACCAGAACAATCTAGAACTGAACACACTCAAAACTGTAGAAATGGTGGTAGACTTTAGGAGAAACCCATCCTTCCACCTCTCACAATACTAGACAACACAGGATCAACAGTAGAGACCTTCAAATTTCTAGGTTCTATCATATCTCAAGACCTAAAATGGTCACCTAACATCAAAAACATCATTAAAAAAGCACAACAAAGAATGTTCTTTCTGCGCCAGCTCAGGAAGCTCAAACTGCCCAAAGAGCTGCTGATCCAGTTCTACAGAGGAATCATTGAGTCTGTCATCTGCACCTCTATAACTGTCTGGTTTATGTTCTGTCTGGGTTCCCCCAGACGTCAACACCAACTAAAAAGAGTAGGCAGACACGCTAGTAAAAAGCAAAGTCATTTTATATCTTTGAAAACAAACACAGATAACAAAAACTGTTCTTACAAACTGGAATGCTATGAAGCTTCACAGAAGAGTCACGACGGCCAGACAATACAACAGGCTTCTTGCTGGCACACACACCACTGTAGATAATAAAACCCACACCTCCCCCAAGTTTTCAGCCTTCGAGGCCACAAGCCAGAATCAGAGACGCCAAGGATCGAAGCAAGGTCACAGGACTCCCAAAAGATAACTCTCCACAATACAGGAAGGGCGGGCCTGCCTTTTCAACCTTTCTGAGGAGAACCACACCCAAACCCAGCTGTTGCCTATTAGGAATGGAAATACCTGGCTAATTGTCCCCTTCGTTGTGCTGCCCTTCTCTGCCTCATATCTATGATGGCTTGTGCGTTCTCATCTAATGACTCCAGGCTACTCGCTGGGGAGAGTTCCCCCCCGGGGTCTCAGGCTGTTCTCCCTCCTCCTTGTCCTGACATTCCTCTTCCCCGTCTGCCTGGTCCTCCTCCTCCTCCTGTTCCTCGTCCTCCCCCTCTGAGCATGGAGCCGGCAGAGTTCCAGCCGTTCCCTGAGGAGCCTCAGACTGAATCACAACAGTTTAGTGCTGCAACCCAACAGGACCGACACAGACTTCAGAGGAGAATCAGAACTGAAGAAAAAACAATTGCTGCTGACCTGCCTTCCATTGAGGACCTGTAGACTGCACGAGTCAAAAAGAGGGCAGTGAAAATATTTACTGACCCCTCGCATCCTGGATATTGTTGTGGTTGTTTCAACTCCTACCCTCAAAACATCGCTACAGAGCACTGCGCACCAAGACAACTAGACACAAGAACAGTTTTTTCCCCAACGCCATCACTCTGCTAAGCAAATAATTCCCTCAACTATTTACTAAGTCTGCACTACTATTACTACTAGTTTTTTCTCATCATTTCTCTCACCTATTTCCTCCCACTTATGACTATAGGACTGTAACTTGTTGCTTGCATGCTTAAGATTTTTATTAATATTGTTTCTTCATTGCTTATTTGATCCCTATGACAATTATTAAGTGTTTCTTGACAAATGTGTTTTTTCTTTTATGTACACTGAGAACATATGCACCAAGACAAATTCCTTGTGTGTCCAATCACACTTGTCCAATAAAGAATTCTATTCTATTCTATTCTATTCTATCTACCCAAATTATTTTCATGGGGAGAAGATCTGAAAACTCAAGTGAGGCTAAACAAAAAACGGTCCAGGAAAGTGTCAGAATTCCAAACTTAGGACAGTGATTGACAACTGACCAAGGATCTCTCTCTGGATTTCAGAAACTATATGCTGTAAGGAGCCTTTAGTTGTTTAACAAGATATAAACCATCATTAATGAGGGCCAGTTATCACAGAAAACAATAAAACATAAAAACGCCCTATCAAATCCATGAAAGCATCAATCTCTTCCGCAAGGAGGAAGTTGAGGTAAAAAAAAAAAGGAGTTTAGCCTTTTCTTAAAACAAGTCAGACAGGAAATTCTTCACAACTTTAGAGAAGGAGGGCACTTCATATGATTGGGGCCACCACGAAGGAACCTTTCTCCTACTTGCTTCCAACTGAGTCTCTCTGCAGTTGACATTCACCATAACTCCTTCATGGAAGATTGGAGCTCCTGTTCTAGATTAAAGACTCCTTTTTAAAAAATAATATTTTTATTGGTTTTTTTATAATAGTAACCCATGCACTCTGCATAAAACACAGTTATGCATGCTCACGCCACCCAACAACATTCAAACCCCTCCACCAAAATGAGGGTGCACCTTATTTATAGCATTTTAAACCAAGAACATTATAATATTTATAAATTATAGAGCAATTCCAATTTTTTCTTTATACTTTGGTCTCGAATTCTACTAACCATATTACCTCTAACCCTGTCCCATCAGTTCCTGCAATTTATTTTCATTAATCATATTTATCTTTATATCCATAATTTCAAACTGAATGTGTTCCACTATGTACCGTTACCAGTTTTGTATTGTCCATTTTGTTGCATCCTTCCAACCTAAGACTATTACCGTTTGGGCATTTTCTATAGCTGTTTCCTTAATTTCTCTGAATTCACCCATATCACTCCTCATTACTAATACTGCCATTTCCTTTATAATTGCCCATTTTATACACTGGTCAAAAAAAATAAAGGGAACACTTAAACAACTCAATATAACTCTGAGTAAATCAAACTTCAGTGAAATCAAACTGTCCACTTAAGAAGTAACACCGATTGACAATCGATTTCACATGCTGTTGTGCACATTCAACTTCATACAAAACAAAGTATTCAATGAGAATATGTCATTCATGCAGATCTGGGAGGTGTTATTTGCGTGTTCCCTTTATTTTTTTGAGCAGTATATTTAACATTCTGTTAATTTCATCTTGTACCTCTTTCCAAAATTTCTGCACTACCAAACACTCCCAAAACATGTGCATAAACACCCCTCTCTCCTGGCATCCATGCCAACAGCCCCCCTTAACATTCTGATAAAAGTATGCAAGTTGTGCAGGTGTAAGGAAACCACTTGTGTAAATTTTTCCTCCTCATTTCCTGATTGGAGTCTATCGCACTCCAAGGGTGCTCTCCAGGGTATGACCAATCTTGACCATCCTGACACAAGTTGTCAGAGGCATCCAGAGGAATGGAATAGGATAGGATGGGATGGGACGGGACAGGACAGAATTATGAAAGAATAGAAATATAAAATAATAGAATAAAATAGAACAAGACAGAACAGAATAGAACAAAATAGAACAAAACATAATTATGAACGAATAGAAAAATGAAAGAATAGAAAAGAATAAAATAGAAATAAAATGGAATAGAATAGAATAGAAAATAGAATGGAATAGCATTATGAAAGAATAGAAATATGAAATAATAGAATAGAATAGAAATATGAAATAATATTTTCAAATAAGTGACTGTCCAGTCTCTTCTTAAAAACCTCCACTGATGGAGTGCCCACAATTTTTGAAAGTGGGCTATTCCACCTGGTTGATTGTCCTCATTGTAGATTAATTAGATGAAAAGCTTGGCCATAGGGCCATTAAAATGGTCTAGGCAAACTTTCCTTTCAGGGCTGGCATATAATGGAAAGCAGACCTTGCCTACATTTAGTAACATTAGAGTGATATTTGGATTTCACAAATAAGTCACACTTGAAATGGATGATTCTGAACCTTTGAGAGTTGATGCATTTCCTGATTTCATACTTGTTATATGTGAATTCTGTTTATCCCTGAATTGCTATGCAGAGTTTAAAGTGGCTGGAAATATTTGATGGTTGGCAAAACAAACAAGATGTGCCTGCAGGTCCAGAACTCTCCTTTTTAAAAAAACACAAGAGGAAAAATATGAAATAACGAACTCAAAATTTCCCATTCTTAAGCAGAGGGAGAGTGATGCTCAAGTATTAGGAAACACAAGTAGTCCTCCACTTACAACCTCAATTGAGCCTCAATTTTTTTGTCGCTAAGCGAGACATTTATTAAGTGAATTTTGCCCCATTTTGCGATCTTCCTTGCCATAGCTGTTAAATGAATCACTGCAGTTGTTACACTAAGTGAATCTGCCTTCTCATTGGCTTTGCTTATCGAAAGGTCACAAAAGCCACCATTGCAGCCCATCATGAATGTGAGTCAGTTACCAAGCATTACATATTAATACTTACAGGTGAATCGACATCATATATTTATATTTGTCTCTATATTTTCTATAATTATATTTGTGTTTATAAAATCCTGTTCCAACTCTTGTTGTACATTCACATTCCACTTTTTGTATCCATGTGTACCACTTTGTCCAGATTGAATAAAAGTCAGAGGTTTTTTGGTTATTTAACTCCATATTTAATCTGTCAATTTCTGCGCATTCGTATATATTTTTTGATTATTTCCTTATGGTCAGGTATCGTTGAGTCCTTCCATTTCTGCGTGAATGCAATTCTTGCAGCTGTTACAATATGCAATATTAGGTATCTTACATTTTTAACATATGATCCTCTAATAATTCCTAATAGAAAAAATTCTGGCGTGAATTCAATTGTTGTATCTGTTATTTGTTGTAACCAATTTCTCAATTTCCCCCAGCATTTTTTCGCTTCTGGACACAGCCACCGTAGGTGGAAAAAGGTGCCCTGATTATCTTTACATTTCCAACATGCCGAATTGCTATTTTGATAAATCTTAGCCAATCTTTTGGTGGTAAATGCCATTGGTATAGCATTTTATATTGGTTTTCTTTATAGGTTGTAGATTTAGTCAATTTAACATTTCTCTTCCAAATTTGACTATTTTCTCAGGTTTTTCATGCTCTATTAAATATTTGTAAATGTTTGATATTATTTTCTCCTCTGGACCGATCCCACATTTTGTGGGATTTTTTAATCTAGTTTTGAAATAAACCACCAGCAGCCAAAACTTCCAAAAGAAAACACTGGTAATCTGTTTTACTACTTTGCAAAGAGGGTGCCCCACTCACACACACACAGGTACAGTGAACATACCTTAAGTCATCAGTATGCGTCTTGGTGGCACAATGGTTAGAGTGGAGTACTGCAAGCTGCTTCTGCTTCTGCTGACTGCTGGCTGTAGATTACCAGTTCAAATCTCACCAGGCTCAAACTATCATATCAGTAAATCCTGGTTAAGGCTGGTTTCTAGTGGCAGAGGCCTCTGATGCCAGCTCTACACACAATCCTCAAGCTTCAACCTAGCTCAGGGAGCAGCCACCTGCAGTTCTGGAGCCAAATGTGGCTCTTTCATCCCTCTGCAGCAGCTCCCTGTCTCTCAAAGCATGCATCACAACTGCCAATATGTGACACCCGTTGGCACACAATTTATTGAGTGTTTTGACAAATCTTTGGGGGGAGGAGTTCAAAATGTTTTTGTTGCATGTAGAAATAAAAATGTGTTTTCTCTGGAGCAGGTCATTGATTACATAAATGCAACACACTATGTTTTTTTTTTAACATAACATAAAGGTAAAAAAATGATATATGCAATGTTATCTTCATTTTAAATGTCAAAAGGTTTTTGTGGCTCCCGGGGTTTTCTTTTCTGTGAGAAACTAGTCCAAATAGCTCTTTAAGTATTTAAGGTTGCTGACTCCTGACCTACCTCAAGAGATTAGAAATGCATGCAATGTATTTCCAACAGTTAGGGAAGAGTTTCAGAAACATTCTGGCCAATTGTGCTGGAGGAAGATGCCATAGGTAGAACATTTTATACAAATTTTATTTTGTATGATGTTGCCAATGTTAGTTTGTAAAAGACATTCCAGATTTTCCCCCATTTGGTTAAATTTATTGGGTAGCCAAAATTTTGAGCCCATGCAATCATTGAGCCTTTACCACCTTGTCAAGTATATCGTATTGGAGGAAAAAGTTATATAATTTAAAAATCATTTTTTCATCAGTACCCAAGAGGATCTTATCTAGGTTGCTATTTTTTCGAAATCCATATTTTGTTTTGTCCTCATTATATTTGATTGCACCTGTAAATAGTGCAACCAGTCAAAATTAATTCCTTTTTCTTTAAGTTCTTGTTTCGGCATCAGCTCATCATACTCATCTAGTAAATGTTCATATGTCACTATTTGGTGGACATCTAAGAGGTTCAGATATATTACTGCCTCAGTTATTGATATCCATCAAGGGATTCTACAGTAATGATGCTTCCTTGTTTTATCCATATGTCTAACAAATTTTTTTCTTATATAATGTCACCAAAAATAGGTATGTGGTTTATAGTTTTCTTCCTATAGGAAGACATGCCAACCAATTTTCAGGTCGAACCCCTCTAAAGTTAATAACCTTCTATTTCTAATAATCCACTCCTTCATCCAATTAAGTGTTGCAGATTGGTGATATAGTTCCCAATTGGGAAGGCTGAATTGTTTGTTTGTTTGTTTGTTTGTTTGTTTGTTTGTTTGTTTGTTTGTTTGTTTGTTGGATTTATATGCCGCTCCTCTCCGAGGACTCAACTCTTCCTATGGTCTTGTAATAGCTTTGTTTTAATTCTCGTTTTTCTTTTTGCCCATATAAATTTATGGATCATTTTATTTAGATTAATAAAAAAGGCTTTGTTCAATTTTATTGGAGCAATCTGAAATAGGAATAAAATCTTGGGTAGGAGGTTCATTTTAATTACTGCAATTTTGCCTATAAGTGATAATTGAAATTTTGACAATCTATCAAGTTCCTTACTTATGTTGTGAATTTGCTTTTCATAGTTGTCCTTCTTTAAGGAACTACATTTCGCGGAAAGCCATAGCCCTAGATACTTAACTTGTTAAACAGTCTTTATACCTAATAACTTCTCCAATTCAGTATTTTGTTTCGATATCATGTTTTTAATTATTATTTTCTTTTTTTCCTTTCCAAACTTTTCAATTTCCTTAATGAGGATACCAATGAGGGCCAATACCTAAGGAATCTTGCTCCTTCTTTTAATTCTCCCTTATAAAGTTCAGTATAGAAGGTTTGGATTATATATTTTTTTCAATAACCTTACAAAGTATTTCTCCATTTTGGTCTTGTAAGGTTTCTATGGTTCTATCTACTTTTTTCCTTTGCAAGTTTGTGAGCCAGCCGCCTTCCAGGTTTATTGGTTAAAAATAGTTCTGATTTGCAAATTTTAATTTTCAAGCCAATTCCGCCTGTGTTATCAGATTGATTTTGTTTCTAGTTATATTTAAATCTCCTAGTATTTTAGAGTCCTTAGGGTATAAATAATCCTCACTCTCCTCTTTGTGTGTTCAGCTGCCCAGGATCTCAAACCCATGTGGTCTATCAATAGACCATCTTTCCAATGAGCCTCCATGTTTCCAGTATCTTTCTCCACGCTTGGGAGTGATGCAGGTGGATATTTCTTCCAACAGCTACATATGGCTCTGAGCTCCCATTTTTATCCTTTTTTTTTGGAGGAGAGAGAGAATCACACTATTTGCATTGTGACAGTGTTTGGTATTTAGCAAAACCCGAAGCGCCTCCTATTTTCCATCTTCATCTGAGAAGACTTTTGGATGCTACTACAAAATCCAGCACCATCCGTGGTTTGGGGTCTTGTGCACGTTCAGTTTCCTGCTCATTATGCTGCCAAGTGCTGAGAAACTCGTAATATTTTTTTATGATGGAGGATGCCCTGTTCTCTCTCTCTCTCTCTGTCTCTCTCTCTCTGTCTCTCTTTTGACAAGCTGCCAAAACCGCATCTCAAAACAAGAATCAATCTCTGAGCATTTCGGCATGATTAAAAAGCTGTCTCCCTCTTAGGTCTCCCTATTACTATTTGTAGTTATAGTGAAGAAAATTATTTCTGCTTGTCCCATTGGAATCAAGGTTGTGCGAGGCTTAAGGCTTGGACGTTCAGTGGTGAGACCTGGCTGCGGAATATGTTCATGACTAACTTGCATTTGTGGAGAAGAGGTGTGATATCAGTTCAGTAAGAAATAAATTGTAAGGGAGAAAAAAATGAGCTCAGGGTTACAATTCTTTCTTTGCAGAGGATGCTCCTGCAGACAATAAAATGCCCAGACTGCAAAATGAAGCTCCTTCCATACTTCAGCTGGTCTAGATGATAACTAGGTGGTGAAGAGCAGTTTTGGTCGCCGCGATGCAAAAAGGATGTTGAGACTCTAAAAAGAGTGCAGAGAAGAGCAACAAAGAGGATCGGGGGACTGGAGACGAAAACATTTGAAGAACAGTTGCAGGAACTGGGCACGGCTAGTTTAATGGGGGGGAAAGGACCGGGAGGGGGGCATGATAGCAGTGTTCCAATATCTCAGGGGTTGCCAAAAAGAAAAAGGAATCAAGCTATTCTCCAAAGCACCCGAGGGTAGAACAAGAAGCAATGGGTGGAAAATAAACAAGGAGAGAAGAAGCTTAGAACTAGGGAGAAATTTCTGGATAGTTAAAACAAATTAATCAGTGGAACAGCTTGCCTCAAGAATTTGTAAATGTTCCAACACTGGAAGTTTTAAAGAAGAGATTGGATAACCATCTGTCTGAAGTAGTGTAGGGTTTCCTGCCTAAGCAGGGGGTTTGACTAGAAGACCTCCAAGGTCCCTTCCAACTCTGCTATTCTATTCTATTCCATTATTCTATTCTATTCCATTATTCTATTCTATTCCATTCGGATGTTTATGTGTGTTTGTGGGTGGATGTTGAAGGACAAATGACATGGGTTTTGTCTAACATAGTTACTTTGCATGTCAATTTGATTTATTTTGTCTCTGTTAAAATGATGTTGAGGTTTATTAGCTTTTAGCATTTCTAAACTCATAAACAAGCTGGAGACTAACTCCAGATCAGAAAAAGTTCTGGTTTATCTCTTTTATAAACTACAAACAACCTTTTTACTTACGCCCCTTGTGACATCAGATCTCATTTTAATGTGTCATATTATGATATGCAAATATGTAACATGTTTGCCTATTTTTCTTTGTTGTATTAATAATAATAATAATAATAATAATAGTAATTAATAAATACTACTACTACTACTACTAATAATAATAATAATAATAATAATAATAATTTATTAGATTTGTATGCCACCCCTCTCCAAAGACTTGGGGCGGCTCACAACAACAACATATACAGTAACGATGATACAAATCCAATTAATAAAAAGTAAAAATAAAACCCCTTAATATTAAAAACAATCAATGCGACACAGTCATACCATTCTCAAGTGCTATAGTCAGAAGAGAGGGAGGAATTAATCCCCCCATGCCTGGCGGCATAGGTGAGTCTTTAACATCTTGCGGAGTCTTTAACATTAACTATAAAAAGGAGAGAAACATGGGGTTTGGGGTTCCCTTTCTTCCTTTTGCATTAAGTGGTCTTTCATAAACTGCTTTTAAATGTTCTTCCAAATCATTTGCTTATTGGGAAGGTAAACTAGGGCCAGATTTGGCTTTCATTGTTTCCATGTGAAAGTGCTTGGGTGTGAAAGAGAGGCAGGGAGAGAGTTTTGGAAATTAGAATTAAAGTCAATTTGAGTGAATCTGCCAATCAAATTTTCAAATCAAACTGAGAAATCTTTTGGTCCAAGTCATCAAATCAAATCAAAACACCTGCACATCCTTTCAATGTTAACCCTTTTAAAATTTCATTCAGAAAATGAAAACAGCACATTAATTGGAATTCATTTTGATGATTCAGATATTCATGAAAAATTGTGTTGATTTAACATTCCAACTGAAGTATTCAGTCAGGTCTACTTAATTCAGTTTTCCTGATTCTGCATATGCAGAAAACTTCAGCCCAATCACTGTTAAGTCTGTATATAACCAATGTAAAATCTGTAAAAGAAAATGCCTTGTAAATACTGTTTAAACTATGAATAAACCTTGGCCGCGTCTGATAGGCTAAGACGCACGGCCGTTTCTTTTAGGCGCGAGCCTCAAAGGTATAAAAAGGGCTGTTCTGACACTGACAGCTCAGATGCGTTCCTTGCTGAAGTCACTTTCGAGAGAGCTGAATAAACGGAACCATCTTGTACTCCTGTCTGAGTCTCATTCATTTCACTGGCGACGAGAGAACGAAGAATCCACGAGTCAAGCATGAATCACCTCCAGATCGGCCGGGCTCCCGACTACTTCGACCCCGAGAAGTCGTCTTGGGACGCCTACATGGCGAAATTTGAAATCTTCCTGGAAGCGGCAGGAATGGGAGAAGCTGAAGACGACAGGAAGCGGGCGATCTTCTTGAACTATTGCGGGACTGAGATTTTTGACCTCGTCCAAACGCTTACCGACCCGCTTCCAGCTAAATCCGTTCCGTGGGACGACCTCCAAGCAAGACTGGCAAACCACTTCAAACCAACGAAGCCTGCCGTAGTCTACAGACATCAATTTTCCAGGATGACCCAGCGTGAGTCTGAGACAATCAATCAATTCGCCACGAGACTTCGCACGGTGCTGTCAAAGTGCAAATTTGACAGCCCAGAAGCTCGCCTCACAGACGCTCTGATCTTTGGGATGAAGAACGCGACCGTCCGGAACAAAATCCTAACAGAGGACGACCCAACACTTCAGTCAGTCATCAAGCTGGCTCAAACAGCCGAAGTAGCTGACGCGGCCGCCAAAGAACTCAAGGAACACGAAAAGAAAGACACCGTCTCCAAAATCTCCGTTGCTGTTTCCCGCGCCGAAACCACAGATGACCTCAGCCCAGCTGCCACGGACGACGACACCTGTCTCCTGCTGCCTTCCGAGCAAGCCAGACAACCCAGATACCAACGCCCCTCCAACCCATGCCCCGGTTGCCGAGGAAATCACCCACGACAGCGCTGCCCCTTCAGGGACGCCATTTGCCGCCGCTGCAATCGACGCGGGCACATCGCCGAGGCTTGCAGAGCGCCCCTTCCAGAGGAGTCCTTCTTTACACCCCGCCAACAACGTTTCAACAACCAGGCACAACAACCGCGAGACAACAAATTTTCCAGAGGCTTCAATCGCAGACACGACTCTACCGCTAACCGTGACTACGCACGAGGTAAAGCACAAACTTACGTAAATTGCGCAACTGCTAAAGGAGGGAACAAGATTATCATCTCACTACTTTTAAATAACAAACCTTGTAACCTAGAATTAGATACAGGCTCTAAGCATTCTATTATGCCTTGGGACAAATTCAAAATGTATATGCCAAATTTTCTTAAAACTGATTTTGTTAACTCAACTTTAATAATAAGAGATTTTCAAGGTAATGTCATACCTGTTTTGGGGAAAGTAGATGTGCCTGTGAAATTTAAAAATTGTGAATATTTTCTTCCTCTGATTGTGGTTGAGGGAGCCAAACACTCCCTCCTGGGGTTAACATGGATGTCTCCTTTGGGAATTGAAATACTGGGTCTTTGTCATGTAAATGCTGAACCTGATATTCCTAACTTTATCCAAGAATTTCCTGAGGTTTTCAGCCCTACTTTGGGCACCTATAATGGGGCCCCTATCTCCTTCTCTCTAGATCCCAAGGTACCCCCAGTCAGACTTAAGCCTCGTAGGGTACCCCTACCACTATTGCCTAAACTAGACATCCAATTGGACAAATTGATTGCCCAGGGCATCTTAGTCCCTGTAGAACAAGCGCCATGGGAAACCCCCATTGTCACTCCAGTTAAACCTGATGGCTCCTTAAGGGTCTGTGCAGACTACAAAGCCACTATCAATAAGGCCCTTCAACACCATCCATACCCGATCCCAGTGGTCCAACAATTGCTTCATTCTTTGGGGGAAGGGAGAGTATTTTCGAAAATCGACCTGGCACAGGCATACCAACAGCTTCCGGTCGATGAGGCCACATCCCTGGCCCAGACCATAGTAACCCATAGGGGTGCTTTTAGGTGCACCCGCCTGCAATTTGGGGTCAGTACCGCCCCAGGTATTTTCCAAAGTTTCATGGAACGATTATTGGCAGGTATAAAAGGAACCTCCCCATATTTTGACGATATATTTATATCAGGAAAAAACCAAGCAGAATTAAACATGCGCATAAGAGAAGTATTGGCTAGACTGCAAGCTAAGGGGTTAAAAGTAAAACCAGACAAGTGTGTGTGGGGAGCAAGCAGCATAGAATTTCTGGGCTATAGAATAGACAGTGAGGGAATACACCCCACAGCAGACAAACTAGAGGCCATAACCAAAGCACCCGAGCCAAATAATAAGACAGAACTCCAAGCATTTCTGGGCCTCCTTAATTTTTATTCTGTCTTCCTTAAACAGAAGGCAACGGCCGCAGAACCACTACACCGACTGCTGCAGAAGGGAGTTCCCTGGACCTGGGGCACAATGGAGCGCGAAGCTTTTCATAAAATAAAACAGTTATTGACCTCTAAAAGCGTAGTGGTTCAATATAGCTCAACTTTGCCAATAAGGCTCACGTGCGATGCTTCGGCGTATGGGGTAGGTGGGGTATTAGCTCACATAATGCCAAACAATACAGAGGCCCCCATCGCCTTCTTTTCTAAAACATTGTCCATGGCAGAGAGAAACTACAGCCAATTAGACAAAGAGGCATTGGCCCTAGTCTCTAGCGTTAAGAAATTCCATTATTATCTCTGTGGGAGGAGTTTTGAACTAATAACAGATCACAAACCCCTGCTTGGTCTTCTAGCTGCCAATAAACCAACTCCTCCCTTCATGTCCCCCAGATTAATAAGATGGGCCCTTTTCCTGTCAGGATACCAATACCATCTAACACATAAGGGGGGAAAATCAATAAATCATGCTGACGGGTTAAGTAGATGCCCCATGCCCGAGTTAGTCTCAGATCCAACCCCCACAGAGGATGTCTTACTAATTGACCTTGAGGAAAACTGCCTGACCACTGCCAAAGAGGTGGCTGAGCACACCAAGAAGGATTTACTATTGTTAAAAGTAATCAATTGTATTCTAAAAGGATGGTTGGGAGACTCTGAGGAAACTGGGCTGTCAGAATTCAAATCTAAAAGGTTGGAATTATCCTACTTGAAGGGATGCGTGTTATGGGGTGACAGGGTGGTCATTCCCAATACCTTAAAACAGAAGGTACTAAGTATGTTGCATGCAGGCCACCCAGGCATTGTCAGAATGAAAGGGTTGGCCAGGGGCTATTTGTGGTGGCCAGGTCTAGATAGGGACATTGAGCAATGGGTAGCAAACTGTGACCCTTGCCAGGAGTCACGGCCCAATCCCCCGAAAACAACACCTCTGGAATGGGAAAGACCCACTGGGCCATGGTCCCGCATTCATATTGACTTCGCAGGGCCTATTGGAACCCAAAACTTTCTAATTGTGGTAGACGCATTCTCCAGATGGGTGGAAATCATTGCTATGCAAAACATTACTACTTGTGCCACCATCAAGGCACTATACCATTTGTTTGCCACACATGGGTGCCCAGACATCCTAGTTTCAGATAACGGGCCACAATTGACTGCCAGACAATTTGAGTGTTTTTTGAGCAACTTGGGGGTCAGACACGCACTCACATCCCCTTACTCGCCATGGGTTAATGGCCTTGCAGAACGTTATGTACGTGTGGCCAAAGAAGCCTTGCGCAGGGCAGGCCCAGGGGAAATACAACACAAATTAGATCAGTTTCTATTAATGCAGCATATCACCCCAAATTCTATCACAAATAAAAGCCCAGCAGAGATTTTAATGGGTCGAAAAATAAGGTCCCCCCTGGACAGGTTGCACCCTCGTTATTGTACTCAAAATGTAAATAATGAAACATGTATAACACCTGAAAGAAATATGTACTTAGGGCAACTTGTTTTTGCTAGAAATTTTGATGGGGGGTTGAGTTGGCTGAAAGGAAAAATATTGCAACAAACAGCCCCAAAGTCTTATGTGGTACAACTGGAAGATGGCCGCACATGGAGGCGGCACATCGATCATTTAAGGGGGCGCATAGCATCAAATGGATTGCCGGCCGCTAACGGAAATTCTTCCCCCCAAGCAGACATTAATTCGCAACTCGAACTTTTGGAATTACAAAAGGACTTACCACGGCCAGATGCCTCCTCCAGCGATGCCGAGCCTTCCTCCTCTTCTGGGCACGGTGCACCATCAGCATACTTATCTCCGCAGGCCAGAGCCCCAACTTGGGCCCAGCCGCGGACAGGAGACAACGACGAACCAACCTCCACCATAGACATACCAGCCGGTAATGATCTGCGCAGGTCTGAGCGCACGTCACGCCGACCCAATCGATTGGAGGACTACGTCACTTGGCTCACTGAGTGACAGTTGTCTCAACTAATGAGGGAGGGGTGTTAAGTCTGTATATAACCAATGTAAAATCTGTAAAAGAAAATGCCTTGTAAATACTGTTTAAACTATGAATAAACCTTGGCCGCGTCTGATTGGCTAAGACGCACGGCCGTTTCTTTTAGGCGCGAACCTCAAAGGTATAAAAAGGGCTGTTCTGACACTGACAGCTCAGATGCGTTCCTTGCTGAAGTCACTTTCGAGAGAGCTGAATAAACGGAACCATCTTGTACTCCTGTCTGAGTCTCATTCATTTCAATCACAAATCTACTTCCTGAAAGTTTGCTAGAAGAAAACTTTGCCATTCAAATAAACCCATGTCCAATGAAAAGAATTAAACCCCATCAGATCAAAGGTGGTGCTATCCAGACCTCACCAGATATACTTTTTATTTTTGTTATTTTATTATTATTTATTAGATTTGTATGCTGCCCCTCTCCGAAGACTCGGGGTGGCTCACAACATAGCAATAGTACAATACATTACAAATCGAATATTAAAATTTTAAAGTCAATTAAAAAATATTAATATAACATAGTCAATATCATAAAATCATGATACTGTGAGTATCGAGGACCACAGAGATAGCCTTCAAAAAGAAATCCAGTGACTGTTAGGTAAATCTCTTCACCTAGATGGACAGGAAGAAATGAGAAAGAAATCAAAGATTATTTTGCCTCGACTTTTTAGTATAAGAGGGTGGAGAGAAAGGATATTAGGCTGAGCAACAAAGGTGATTAGGGGACTGGAGGCTAAAACATCCAAAGAACGGTTGCAGGAACTGGACATGTCCAGTCTAGTGAAGAGAAGGACCAGGAGAGATGTGAGAGCATCTTCCAGTATTTGAGGGGCTGCCACAGAGAGGAGGTGGTCACGCTGTTTTCCAAGGCAGCTGAAGGTCCGACAAGGAATAATGGATGGAAACTGATCCAGGAGAGATTCAACCTGGAAATAAGGAGAAATATTCTGACAGTGAGAACAATCAACCCAATTATTATTATTTTTTCAGCCCATGGGACAGAATTTGCCTTTGGAAGTTGTGGGAGCTTCATCACTGCAGGCTTTCAAGAAGAGACTGGACTGCCATCTGTCAGAAATGAATAGAATAGAATTTTATTGGCCAAGTGTGATTGGACACACAAGGAATTTGTCTTTGGTGCAGATGCTCTCAGTGTACATAAACGAAAAAGATACATTTGTCAAGAATCATGAGGTGCAACACTTAATGATTGTCATAGGGGCCAAATAAGCAATGAAGAAACAATCAATATTAATAGAAATCTTACCATACAAGCAACAAGTTACAGTCATACAGTCCTAAGCGGGAGGAAAATGAGCCGGGGTGGTCTAGCAGGTAGAATGCTGTATTGCAGGCCACTAAATCTGATTGTAGATCTGCAGGTCAGCGGTTCAAATCTCATCACCGGCTCAAGGTTGACTCAGCCTTCCATCCTTCCGAGGTGGGTCAAATGAGGACCAGGATTGTGGGGGCAATATCCTGGCTCTGTTAAAAAGTGCTATTGCTAACATGTTGTAAGCCACCCTGAGTCTAAGGAGAAGGGCGGCATAAAAATCAAATAAATAAATAAATAAATAAATAAAGGATGACAGGAATGATGGGAAAAACTAGTAGAAATAGAAGTGCAGATTTAGTAAATGGTGTAGGGTCTCTTGCTTGGGCAGGGGAGCTGCGCTAGATGACCTAAAGGCAGTGATGGGCTGCCAAAAATTTTACTGCCACATTGTTGGCGTGGCTTATTGTATGGGTGTGGCTTAGTGGTCATGTGACCGGGTAGGAGTGGCTTGCCAGCCATGTGACTAGGTAGGAGTGGCTTGACAATCATGTGACCAAGGGTGGCTTAAAGGTCATGTGACTGTGTGGGTGGCTTACCAACCCAGATAAGTTTTCAAACAGGTCCTTGGCTCTTTTTCAGTTGATTAAGTCACATTATTTGAATAGCCACAAAAAGGAACAATGATAGACAGCATTATTTGTTGAGGAGCACAGTAACATTTGAAGGTTTTTAAGAGATTAGGCAAGTTGCTCAATTTTCTTAAATCACTATAAAAGTTCAGTTCCAGATAATGATTTATATGATTAAAGCGTTTCTGGGGAAAACGGAGAGGGGCGGCATACAAATCAATCAATCAATCAATCAATCCATACATACATACATACATACATGTATGTATATACATAGTACATACTATGTACATACATACTATTTAATTATTTTCCATTTTAAAAGTAATTAAGCATTATACCAGTGTTTCTCAATTATTTTCTGTTTCGCCCCCCTCTAGGAAGAAGTAAACATTTCGCGCCTCTCCAATTCTTTGCCAGGACAATTGCAATATTCAGCACATTTTCACTGAAAAAAATCAAGTGGCTTATCAGCGTGATTGGTATGTAATGTGTTTAAGTGATTCCTTAATTTATTTGGCTTCATGCTGTTCACTGCCAACATTTTTAAACATGGTAAACATCCTGGTCTTTCCTCGTCTCCCACCATAGTCACAGTGAAACCAAGCACTACATACGCTTCCTCATATTTCCTCATCTTAGCTTTCGGGAGACTTACGCTTGTCTCATCATCTCCGTCTCTCTTCTCCTTTCTTTTCATCCCTGTTCAATATGTTTCCATGGTGTCTCTTAAGGGTTTGTTATCTGCACTTCATATCCCCTACTCCCTGTGGCAAAAAAAATGTTCCCCAGGGTCATGTGCCCCCTGGCATTACTCTGCACCCCCCAGGGGCCCCCGTCCCACTATTTGAGAAACACTGGATTATACTAAGGTACTAGAGAAGGGAGAACAATAAAAAAACTATTAAGAAATATTGCATAAACTACAACTCTGTTAATCGGTATCTCTATTGGGAATGCCAGATCCTTTTCTTATGTCAAATAATAAAGGAAAGTTCTGATAGAATCATAGTGTTATAAGGCTTGAAGGTCTTCTAGTCCAAACACCTGCCCAAAAGTCCTTATGCCATACCAAACAAATGATTGTCCAATCTTTTCTTAGAAACCTGCAATGATGCAACATCCACAACTTCAGGAAATAAGCTGTTGCATGGTTTAATTGTTCTCACAGTCAGAAAATGTCCCTTTAGGTCTAGGTTGGATCTCTCTAGTGAGTTTCTACCCATTGCTTCTTATCGTGCTTTCAAGTGCTATGGGAAATAAATCAAAGCCCTCCTCTCTCAAACAGCAGCTCTCCTGTCTCCCCTAAGTTTTTCCTTCAAAAGGTTAACCATACCTATTCCTCGCAACCATTCATAGCATGGTTTAATCGCCAGACTTCTATTAATCTTTGTTCCTTTTCTCTACATTCATTCTAGGGCCTTGGCATTTTTCTTTGTATTATAGTACTTGTGCAGTCTGTTTCCAGACCTGATGTATCCTGAAGGGCTGTTATTGGAAAAAGAAACAAAAAAAAAGGGAAAAAATCAGATGCAGAAATCATTGTGTAGCGGGCTTTAGTGGGCAAGACGCGGACCAGCATAGCTACAACAGCATTTATGGACTCAAAGGGGTGTATCTGTTGCTCAGGGAGGGGTAGCACCTCTGGTGTAGGCAGGGGTGGGCAGCAGGTAGGACGGGGTGGAACACAGTTCCACTGGCGGAAATGAAGATGCATGCTCCAGCTGATCGGCGGCTGTCACTTCCTGGATTACTGGTCTTGGCTTGGCTCGCCTTTTTTCCCTGCTGCTGCTGCTGCATCTGCGCTCCTTGCTTTTCTCCTCTTTCCTCCTTCCTGGCCTCGGACAAGCTTCCCTCTCTCCTGCCTGGCTTCCCTCCAGCCTCATGCGGCCATCTCCCGCGTGGGTGGAGGCGGTGCTGGCAGCATTTATGCTTCTGGCAGCACCCGTTCACCTAGCTACCCAGCCTGAGGCGGGGAGAGTGACCCAGGAAGCAGAGCACGGGAAATGCAAACTAAATTATCACCCCAGTGACACCTCACCCCACTGGTAAGGTTGTAAGTCGAGGACTTAACAGTTCACTTGAACGATGATGATCGTTCAAGCCACTCCCACCTGGTCACATGGCCAGCAAGCCACTCCTACCCAGTCACATGATCATTAAGCCACACCCACAAAATAAGCCACACCCACAGTGTGGCAGTAAAAATTTTGGCTGCCCATTACGGCAAAATGGGGTATATGGGTTGTTCAGGGTAGGGTAGCACCTCTGGCGTAGGGGCATGTCATGTCCTTTTACCGCAGCTCATTTTAGGGCAGCTTTTAGGGCAGCTTGTTCACCTTTGGTCGTCACCTGTCACTCAACTCCCACCTGTGGCTCCCAGTAGCTGTACCATTTGCAGTGGCCAATCCCCAGGCAACAGCTTTGACAGGCTGTCCAAACCAGGTTGAGAGTAGCCATTGGGTCATTGACCTTCGGTGAGATAGAGACTTGTCTATCCCGAGCATGTGAAGACAGATTCCGACGGACTGAGCGGATGAAATCTAGAGTAGGACAACAGTCATGAAGGCGGTCTCTGCAAGCGATGTGGTACGCTAAGAGCATGGCAAGGCATGAAAGATACCCTGGTGAACCCCTGCGCCCAGCCCATCTCTCAATTCTTCTCCTGACCATGCTCACCTCTCCATCACTTTAATCTAACTCACGCGCATGTCTTGACATCCCTCGCAAGATGTCAAGGTCCTCTTCGAAAATGATGGATAAACATCATCCTTGACTCAAAACTGGAACTGAGAAACTGCAGGTAATTCCCTGTAATTTATACTCTGGGCCCACAGGTGCCTTAACCAATCATAACACTTGAGAAAGCCCGCCAAAATATGAATGTTCCAGGTTTCCCTCCAAAACAGTTGGAGTTAACAGTTAGGGTCAACTAAAGGTTAGTTTCACTTTAGCAGGGCTTAACACAACTATAAAAATTCAATCAAGGGTGTATTCTACTTACCTTCTTTGCCGGTTCGCATCGCGACGGAAGTGCACAAATTTCCATGTGTGCTATCGCTTCGCTCATGCGTGCAAATCCCTTCCCAGAAATGACCCTCTGTGCATGCACAGAGTGGATTTTGGCAATCCATGGAGACCAAAGGACTGGTTTGGGAGTGTGGACCGCTAGTCATCGCTGTTGGTTCAGCAAGCAGCGGGAAATTTTTGCTACCGGTTCTAAAGAACCAGTCCGATTCGGCAGCAACCCACCATTGTATTTAACACACAACAGAAATCTACATTTGTGACAATCATTTCTGAGATTGGTTTGTATAAATTCACCTAACCCTGAACTGAAGTTACTAAGACAGAATAATTGCATTCATACGCCCAAGTTGCCAGTGTGTGTTTAGAAATTTTTTCTGAACAGCATTAGGTCCTGTAGTGGGTTGCTACTGGAACGGAAAAGGCCGCTGTACCGGTACTAAAAATTAAGCTGTGCACGCAACTTCGGGTGTGTTGCGTGCATGCGCGCACATCCCAGCGAGATTTTGCTTCTCATGTGCACGCGTGTGAAATTTCAATGATTTTTTGTGCATGCCAAAATCTCACAAGCGTGCACCTACCCTCATGAGATTTTGCTTCCTGCGCATGCTCAGAAGCAAAATCTTGCTGGGATGTGCACATGCTCACGCAAAACACCTGAAGCTGGATACGCAGCGCAATAATAGCAGCAGTAGGAGGAACCTGATTAGGTCGGCTGCACATAGCCCTTCCCCCTTCAGTACAAATAGTCCTTGACTTACAACTTTTCATTTAGTGACCATTCAAAGTTACGTCTGCCCTGAAAAAGGGCTATTTTTCACACTTATAACATCTTATAATATTATGATGGTTACAGTATGCTGGGGAGATCATTAGGTTAACTTTTGCAACCTTCTGACAAACAGGGGAAGCCGATTTGTTAAACGACCATGCTGCAGTGCTAACTTAACAACTGCAGTGATTCACTTAATAACAGAGGCAAGAAAAGTCATAAAATGCAAAGCTAAAAAACTCATGAAACCAAGCTCTCACTTAACAAAGTAAGTTTTCAGCTCAGTTGTTATTGTAAGTCAAGGCTACCTCTACTTTGTTGGGGGAGAGTTTTGCACACGCGGAAAGTAATCTCCCCAACTAACCACAGTTCACAACTATGCCTAATTGAAGTCTTCAATGGAAAACACTGCAGCAGGGTTTCTTGTAAAAATATATTTTACTTTTCTTCTTAGCAAAATGTTTCACAATACTGTTACATCCACCACTGCAACCACCCACAAACTACTAAGCACTAAGCCACCAAGTCACAAACTACTCACTACAAAACCACTATAACAAACCCCTAAGCACAAACCACCCCCATGCAAGGGTGTTACTCCTTATACAGGTTACAGCCAATCAGGCTGCAGCACAATTAGCAAACCCATGATAACATACTGAGTATGCCTTACATCAGCCTTTCCTTTGGTCGGAAACCATTTTCTTGTATTATCTCAAGAAATAAACTTATTTCTGACATACTTTTCTCTTCCACATGTGCAGGGAGGGGGGCAATTAGACAAGAGAAGAGGGATTTGGGCAAGCACAGCCACACCCTCTCAGCACACATGTTGTGGCCCCATGCAGGCTTGCCATAATTCACCCTTTCCTGTCCGGATTTTTTCCCTATGTAAATGTGGCTCACTTTTCAACTCTGGCCTCATGTAAATGCTTACAAAGCCAGTTTTGTCATAGTTTTCCACACCACTCAGGTGTGTTCTTCTAAACGCGTGGACAAAATGAAACTCTGGGCATGAGGCTCCCCCAGTTCTTACTGCAGGCACAGTCAATGACACGAGATGTGCATGAAGAAAATCTACTTTTATTAGAAACGGAAAGGTCAGCTATGTGATGAGTCTCCATGGTGAAAATAATAAATTAAAAATCCACACACTACTTTGAGTTATTGGACAAGAAGCAGGGAAGAACTGAAAACACTGAAAAATGTAGAAGGAAATTTTTCAAACAAATCCCATATATATATGCACTGGTGTGTTTGCTTGTTTTATTGAAAATATTTTCTATTGTCCGTGCTTTTAAGAGAGGGGAGCAGCTGAATTGCAAAGTTATTAAGCAACAATAGATAGTTAATAACACATTTCCAGCAACAGAACAACCCATTTTGCAGATAAAACAGGTTCATTAGGAAGAGGTTCTCTTCCATCTCCAAAAAAACCCCCACCACTCCAAAATCAATTTTTCAGCCATTTTTATTCTTCCAGGTGTTTCACATTAATAGTGATGTGAAATTATGTTAAATTATTACTGGGGCTGAAAATGATGTCCTGCATCATTGGGAAGGACCAGGAAACATTCATAATCTGAGAAATAATCCTGTGCAATGTAAGATGCTTTTTCAAATGTTCACCTTTCCCGATGTAGATGTGGAGGACAATCCAATGTTCAGAAGAAAGTCACCTTGTCCCTGTTACAGGAGGAGGAAGCTTGGCTAGACCACAACAAGCGTAATCATCCCAATCATTTCTGGTGCAGGGATGATTTCTGGATTTTTAGTGAAGGGAACTGCTGGGGGATATTAATAAAATACTAAACCACCATTACTTGCAGATTTGAGAGGAACAGCACACTCACAGAAATCCCTTCTGTTCAAGGGTGTGCTCCACTTGCCTTCGCCACTGTTTCACATCGCGACGTTTTGCACGCGATGCGATATCTCTGCTCGCACACACGCGTACGTCCCCCTTGCGAATTCAGGAGGGAGGGAAGAGTTTTTAATAGGAAAGTGAACACAAGAACAAGGGGGCACAATCTGAGGTTAGTTGGGGGGAAGATCAGAAGCAACGTGAGAAAATATGATTTTAAGGAAAAAGTCGTAGATGCTTGGAACAAACTTCCAGCAGGCGTGGTTGGTCAATCCACAGGAACTGAATTTAAACATGCCTAGGATAAACATAAATCCACCCTAAGATAAAATACAGAAAATAGTATAAGGGCAGACTAGATGGACCAGGAGGTCTTTTTCTGCCGTCAGTCTTCTATGTTTCTATTCTGTGCATGCTCAGACAGTGAATTCAGCCAGGAACACAGCTGAGGAGCTGATCAGCTGTGCTTTGGGAGAAGAAATAAAGATCAGTATTAACCCCGGTTGGGTGGGAGAGCTTTTTTCAAAGCACAGAATGAGGGAAAGCCAGCAAAACACAGAAAAATCAGCTGAAAATTCAGGGGGGGGGGAGAATTGTTTAATTTAATTTTTTTTAAAAAAGATGGTGGCGAACAAGGACCAGCACAGACAAAACTGGATCCACAATGCCACAATTACATCACCAGTGGGTCACTAACGGTTTGAGTGATCTGGTCCGAATTGGGAGGAAACCCCCCCCCCCACTTCTTCTGTGGCTTCTATCAGCTACCAGAGAGAGACCGTAAATAGCTTCTGCATATTCACAACACACACACTGATTTGTGTGTGTGTGTGCTTTTGAAATAGCCAGTAAAGATGCCGTGTCATTGTCTGTTTCCTTTAGCAGGGGGGAAAAAAGATGTAGCTGAATTTTACGGAGGCAAAGCCCGGCCTTTTATACATGCCTATACATTATTCACCTATGCCTCGTGCTCCCTCTGTCATGGGAGGAAAGTGGCCAGGGGTAGAAAATGGATTGGAAATTTGTGCCTTTAGGATTAGATGACTCTCTCCCACCTATGTGACCCAGGATTGATTTCTCGGTTGTGAGATCTAAGGACCCTTCCCTATGGCAACCACGTTTGTCTGAGTTGCTACTCAGAGAAGAAACTCCTGAGGAAATATTGTTGGTTGTGGAAAGTGAGGCTATTCAAATGTTGGCCTTCAAAAAGTCTGCCAGATCTCTTTAGAATGTACAGAAAAACCCAACCGTTGTCTTCTCATCTTAATTCAACAAAGTGAAATATTAAACCATGATTATTGATCAGTTGGGGCATTGCTAGTCTGTGAAAATTTCCAGAAAAGAGAAATGGCTAATTTTAATAAATTGCTTTTGTTAAACCGAGTTTAAGATCTAACATGCTGTGTACATTCCAAAAAATAGTTTTTAGTAAACAATTTCCAACTTTAAAAACAAGAACAAAGAAAAAAATAAGAAAACAACACAAACACAACAAAGTAACACAATTTTATTGTTTTCTGTATCAGCATATATGTTTTGCTTTTGGAGTTCACAATTCTACAATACTGGTTATACATATATACATAGTATTTCTATCATAATCAATAATTTATTTCTCCTTTTTCTTGTTTTGGCTTCTGTCTCTTATACATTCTACTCCAAATGTTATAATAGTTTGATTCTTCTCTTTCTTTTAACTCCATGGTCATCATATCCAGTTCTACACACGCAAGCATCTTCCTAATTACCATTTCATTGAAGGGAGTATTTGTCTCTTTCCAGTTTTGTGTGAAGGCAATCCTTGCCTATTAACCTTCCTCTGTCGCAGTGCTAAATAGCCAGTTTCTGGTGTAGCCCATCAAGCAGGGCGAGGCTGCCTCCTCACGAGTAATCTGGCTGTTCCTGTCTTTTCTCTGCCCTACGTGTTCGTGGATCAGCTGCAGAAGGCAGTTCCTCTTCCTCAGCCCTGATTGCTGCAGCTGCATGCTTCTGATGGAGCAAAGCACATCAGTCACCGAAGGCTGCTTTGATCCAGTTAGATAATGACTGCATCTCAAATGATCCACCTGTTAAACTATTGAAGTTGGCAGATGATACAACAGTGATTGGTGTCTTTTGAGACAATGATGAAACTGCATACAGACAGGAGGTTGAACAACTAGCCTTTTGGTGCGACCGGAACATTCTGGAACTGAACACACTCAAAACCATAGAAATGGTGGTAGATTTTAGGAGGAACCCTCCCATCCTACCACCTCTTACAATACTAGACAACACAGTATCAACAGTAGAGACCTTCAAATTTCTAGGTTCTATCATATCTCAAGACCTAAAATGGTCACTTAATGTCAAAAACGTCATAAAAAAAACACAACAAAGAATCTTCTTCTTCTGCGCCAACTCAGGAAGCTCAAACTGCCCAAGGAGCTACTGATCCAATTCTACAGAGGAATCATTGAGTCTGTCATCTACACTTCTATCACTGTTTGGTTTGGTTCTGCAATCCAACAAGACCGACACAGACTTCAGAGGAAAATCAGAACTGCAGAAAAAACAATGGCTGCCCACCTGCCTTCCATTGAGGACCTGTATACTGCAGCAGTCAAAAAGAGGGCAGTGAAAATATTTACTGACCCCTCACATCCTGCACATAAACTGTTTCAACTCCTACCTCAAAACGTCACTACCGAGCACTGCACACCAAGACAACTAGACACAAGAACAGTTTTTTCCTGAACACCATCACTCTGCTAAACAAATAATTCCCTCAACATGTCAAACTATTTATTAAGTCTACACTAGTATTACTGCTAGTTTTTTCTCACCATTCCTATTACCCATCTCCTCCCACTTATGACTGTTTGACTGTAACCTGTTGCTTGTATCCTTGAGATTTTTATTAATGTTGATTGTTTCCTGATTGCTGATTTGACCCCATGACAATCATTAAGTGTTGTACCTCCTGATTCTTGAGAAATGTATCTTTTCTTTTATGTACACTGAGAGCATCTGCACCAAAGACAAATTCCATGTGTGTCAAATCACACTTGGCCAATAAAGAATTCTATTCTATGCTATGCTATGCTCTGTTATTCTAAATTTCATTCTATTCTATTCTAAATTTCATTCTATTCCAGTCTATTCTAAATTTCATTCTATTCTAGTCTAGTCTATAATGGCCTTTACCTCAATGGTGTCCAAATGCCTTGGTTCTTAAGATCTCTTCTCTCTTCCCACTAATAGCTTCTTTGGGGAAGGAGATGATCAGTGTCATTAATTTGCCTGAGTTCACACTTTGTGTTCACCAGAATGCTGCTTGTTTAGTTCTACCGTTGCATGATGTGTGTGTCTAGATAATTGTGGTTTCCTTCAATAGCCCGACATGATTCATGAACTGTCTAACCATTTCCTTTCCCAAAGTGGATACAAGACATTAATCCTCATAACAATTAAGGAATGGCAGATGAATGACCACCAATCTCCCCTCCCATGAGAAAATCACAGCTTGACTTCTTGAAATTTAAACAGCAAACGCTAATTTCCTGGCTTGCTCCACAGCGTCTCTTCTGCTCTTGTGTAGTGTTTGCAACGTCTGCAACTCTTCAGTTGTGTCCGAGGCTATGGTGCTTTCTAGGTAGGTGGAAATAGAGGAAACTGAGTGAGAATTGGTCATAACATCCACAGCAGCAGTTTATATATTATACGTTTATAACCAATTACTGAGATATACTGCTATGTAAATGGGTAAAACATAAATCAGGATTACACTCCAGACTCTGTAAATGTTGAATATGTAGATCAAAATAACATACTGTAGGTACAAATCAACCCAGCTCTTACAAATAATTGTGTATTCTGTTTAACTGTGCTTTAGAATTCTACTCAGTTGGGGAGCCTTCCAAGTACAATAGCATCTAGTTGAGAACTGCGGAACCAAATGTTTGCACTAGATGGGCTTGTTTCCTGATTCAAATGATCAACACACGCACACACACAAAACATCCTGTTACCAAAAAGGTGCGAATAAATGATCCCAGCAAAATGAGGGGTCAACCCCATGCCGAGTGCCTGATCTGTAAGGCAAAACCATGCTGGCTAATTGTTGTAATACTTGGATAGAGCCGTAGTGGCACAGTGGTTAGTAAGTAATATAGCAGGTTGATTCAGCTCCTTGCCAGTTCAATCCTGTCTGGCTCAAAGTTGATCTTGTCTTCCATTCTTCCGAGGTCAGTAAACTGGCAACCCAGACGGTTGGGGGAAATGGGCTGATTGGATCTTCATCACGGCTGATTGGATCTCTTCTATGGACGAAAAACGGGTTCCTTTCAGGGCTGCCTTAATCCGAGGGAAGAAAAAGAAGTCTGCTGGGGTGACAACAGGACTATGGCGGTAGAGGGGCAGCATTGGCACCTGGTGTTTGGCCAGGAACTCGCGGACTCGTAGTGCATTGTGGCAAGGCGCATTGTTGTGATGGAGTTGCCAGGTAGCGGAGATGTCTTTTCTCATCCTGATGACCCTTTTTCTGAGTCTTTCCAGCACATCCACATAGTAGGTAGCGTTAATTGTCTGTCCTTGAGGAACAAACTCCTTATGGACCACTCCTTTACTGTTGAAATAGACAATGAGCATTGTTTTCACTTTTGATTTGCTCATTCTTGCCTTTTTGGGCTTGGGGGACTGGTTGGTGTGCCACTCAGAGCCTTGCCGTTTTGTTTCTGGTTCATATTCCAAAACCCAGGTTTCGTCACCAGTGATGATATTGTCCAAATAATCAGGTTCAATTTCTATATGTTGCAAAAGTTGACTTGAAATTTCCACTCGGTTGGTCTTTTGGTCGTCTGACAAGACCTTGGGCACGAGCTTGGTGCACTTTCCCCATCGCTAAATCTTCAGTAACAAGGCGAAAAACAACAGTAGACAACAAGTTCAGTTCATTGGCAACCATCTTGGTACTCAATCGATGGTCAGAGTCCAACAATTGTCGAACACGAGCAACATTGCTGTCGCTTTTGCTGGTTGACGACTGCCAAGAACATTGTTGATCGTGAACCTCTTCCCGACCCTCCTTAAAGGCCTTTAACCACCTCAAAACTTGTGAGTAGGACAGAGTAGAGTTCCCGTAAGCCTCACAAATCATTTTGTTAGTCTCCTCAAGAGATTTTTTCAGTTTAGCACAAAACTTAATCACGTAACGTTGCTCGATCATCAATTCCATTTTTTTTGTGACACGGTCGGCGCTCAGAGGTTTACAATAACTGACATCCTGCTGCTTCCACTGCTTGGAGAGCACTGAGACCCATTTCATGGTAAAGCTTAGCATCCCCCCCACCTACTCCGAGTGCTTCGATCCCACTCCGACCAATAGAAGTGGCGCGGGAAATTCAATTGCATTACTTTTGGAATGCACCCTGTATATCTATTTACATATTATAAAGTGATTCCAATTTATTCTTTGTAGCTTGGTCTCAGATTCTATTGACCATGTATCCTCTCACCTTGTCCCATCATCCCATCAGTTCCCACAGATCAGTTTCATTGGCCGAGTTCATCCTCTTATCCATAATCTCAAATTGAATATGATCCACCATATACCGTTATACAGTTTTGTATTGTCCATTTTGTCGCATCCTTCCAACCTCGAACTATTACTTCTTGAGCGCTTTCTGTCACTCACTCTTTGAGACTATTTGTTCTGGGAGATTCTGCCTGCCCAGGGTCGGCAAACGGAGTTTGTTGAGGTGGCTGGTGAGTGTTGGTGCAGAAGTGGAGATTCTCAAAGGGCCCAGGGTGCCACCAGAGGCAAGAGAATTATCTTCTCATGCAGTCTCGTAACTTGCTAAGAACAGCTGTTTGAGAAGACCTTATTTATTTATGTATGTATTTATTTATTTATTTATTTATTTTGTCCAATACACAATAATACACAATGAAGGTTATAGAGGATATAGTAGAGAAGAAATATGAGATATAGGAGAGACTACTGTATAGGACAGGGGATGGAAGGCACTCTAGTGTGCTTATATACGCCCCTTACTGACCTTTTAGGAATCTGGAGAGGTCAACCGTGGATAGTCCAAGGGTAAAATGTTGGGGGTTAGGGGATGATACTACGGAGTCCGGTAATGAGTTCCACACTTCGACAACCCGATTACTAAAGTCATATTTTTTACAGTCAAGTTTGGAGCGGTTAATATTAAGCTTGAATCTGTTGTGTACTCTTGTGTTAGAAAGATATTTAGAAAGATGTGCTCTGGAAATGTTAGTTCTTTGGAAAAAGCTCTTGCAGAAGCTTCTTGCACCATTGTTTTAACAGTATGTTGTAAAACATTTGTGCAATTAAAGTGTTCTGACTGAACTGGATTAAAGTTTTGTAGATAAACAATTTTATAGCTGCAGGCTGATTGGCTAACTACAGTAGGAGTAGTGCACCTAACACAATTCATACAAATAGAGAAAAAATATGCAGATTTCCATGAGATTTTTTGCTACAAGTATTAGGGTTAGATACGGACTTTTTAAGGATGAATTCCTTACTTATTGCTGAGGTCATTAAGAGAGAATTTCTTCTGGGGTTTGGCAACCTGGATTGAGTTATAGTTTATGAGATCAACTACTGATGAATGCCTCTCTTAGTTGTTTGTCTGACATTTTTCCTGTCATTTTCCTAATCTCTCCATGAACTCTCACTGAAAAATGGATGTGGACCATTTGTATCATGAGCCTCACCATTTTGTGTTGCAATGTTTCTCAGCTTTAAGACTTCAACTCCTAGCATTCCTCAGCCAGTATGCTCTCAACAGAGGAATCAAGATCATGTAAAGTATTAATAATACCACTGCATACTGCCTTGGTAAAGCTACACCTGAAATACTACATCCAGTTCTGGTCACCATGATACCAAAAAGATATTAAGGTTTTGGGAAGATTGCAGAAAACAGCACCAAAGATGATTAGGGGGCTGGAGGCTAAATATATATTGAATGGTTGCAGGAACTGAGTCTCAACCAAAAAACGCTCTGTTCTACACATTGGCAAAAAGAATCAGAACACGACATACAAGCTGAATAAACAAGACCTTGCAGACACCTCACTCCGTAAAAGACCTGGGAATACTCATATCAAATGACCTAAGTGCCAAAGCCCACTGCAACAAAATTCACCAAATTTCAAGTGGAGTTAACCTAATCCTATGTAGCTTCTTCTCCGGTAATCTCACACTACTAATCAAAGCGTACAAAACTTTCGCCAGACCAATCCTTGAATACAACTTATCTGTCTGGAACCCACACTGCATTTTGGACAAAAACACTTTAGAAAATGTTCAGAGATACTTTAAGAAAAGAGCCCCCCACTCCTCCACTCGCAACATAATTCCCTGCGCAACTAGACTTACAATCCTAGGTTTAGAAAGCTTAGAACTACATCATCTTAAATACAACCTAAGCATAGCCCATAAAATCATCTGCTACAGCATCCTTCCTGTCAACGACTACTTCAGCTTCAACCACAACAACACACAAGCACACAACAGATACAAACATAAAGTAAACCACTCTAAACTCAACTGCAGGAAATATGACTTCAGTAACCGAATAGTTGATGCATGGAACTCACTACCAGACTCTGTAGTGTCATCTCCTAACCCCCAAAACTTTACTCTTAGACTCTCCACTGTTGACCTCTCCAGATTCCTAAGGGGTCAGTAAGGAGCGTGCATAAGTGCACCAGAATGCCTTCCGTCCACTATCCTAATGTTTCTCTTTTACAAGTATCATGTATATAAACATTATATCTTTGTATACCACCAATACGGACTTGACAAAACAAATAAAATAAATAAATATGTCTAGTCAGTGGTGGCAGTTCAGACCAATTTGAGCAAATTGGTAGTTGCAAACTGCGGGTGGGCAAGCTCACCCACCTGGACACAATCCCATCCTATATTGTTGTGTTTTTTGACATTGCACACATGGGTGGATGGTGCATGCCAGCAAATCCCCATGTTTTGTGACGCTGCATGCCATGCTCAGATGGCACCCACTCACATTTCTGGTGCTGGGTGAACCAGTTTTTATAGTATGTGATGCCCATCTTTGTGTCTAATCCAACAAAGAGTAGGACTAGCGGGTGACATGATGGCATTCCAATATTTGAGAGGCTGTCACAAAAAAGGAGAGCACAACTTCAGCTAGTTTGGAGAAGACACAAAAAATAAAAACAGATGGAAACTTATCAAAGAGATGAGGAAATAAAAAGAACTATGAAAGGAGAATACAGTACTAGCAAAAGTTTTTTTTTTTTTAAAAACATGGCTTGAGAATTAAGATTGAGAAATGTATGGAGAGAAAGACACCCACTAAAAAATCAATAGACCATATTTTTTCGGAGTATAAGATGCACCTTAGTTTTTGGGAAGGAAAATAGGGGAAAGAATCTGCCCAATAGGTATTCATCTGACTGGTGTCCTTAGTCTGGTCATTTTCACATCATTTTATCCCCTGGTTAAGAGCTTTTTAAAAAAACCTTATTTGGAGAAAGTAACAATGGAAGAGCTTGCAAGGCAGTAAAGAGCTGGGAACATCATTAGCACCTGGAAAGAAACATTCAGAACAAGTAGAGCAATGAAAAAAACCTGCAAAGACTTAGAGCTTGGAAAACATTCTTCGCAGAGAGAAACAATGAAAGACCTTGCAATCTGGAAGAGCTGGGAACATCATTAGCACATGGTTAGGGCCGGGAAGAAACTTATTCAGAGCAAGTTAGATAAATGAGGGGAAAAAACCTTGCAAAGACTTAGGGCTTTGAAAACATTCTTTGCAAAGAGTAACAATGAAAGACCTTGCAATCTGGAAGAGCTGGGAACATTGTTAGCACATGGTTAGGGCTGGAGCAAGTAGAACAATAAAAAAATCTGCAAAGAGAGTTCGGAAAACATTATTTACAGAGAGTAACAGTAAAAGAGCCTGCAAGGTAAGAGCTGAGAAGATTGTTAGTAGCTAGTTAGGGCTGGGGGGAGCTACATTCAGAGTATAAAGCACACCCAAATTATCAGCCTCTTTTAGGGAGGAAAAGTGTGCATCCTATGCTCTGAAAAATACGATACATACTATTCGAATACCCAAAATTCATGGTCTAGAATAGACATGGTCTGGATGGATGTAGGAATAGGAAATAATATAGAAGAAATTGAAATAAAACCAAACACCTTGACAGACCATAAACGCCCTAGCAATTACACTGCAAGAGAAAAGAGGTGTACCTTGAATCAAAGAGTAGTAAAGGGAAAAATATACCCACTATATTGAAAAAGAATTAATATTCTCTTTGGAAGAAAATTGGAATGATGAAACAACCACCCAGAATTTATGGGATACAATGAAGGCTTACAGGGTGCGTTCCAAAAGTAATGCAATTGAATTTCCTGCGCTGCTCCTATTGGTTGGAGTGGGACCGAAGCACTTGGAGTAGGTGTGGGGGGGACGGTAAGCTTTGCCGCGAAACTAGTCTCAGTGCTCTCCAAGTTGTGGAAGCAGCAGGACGTCAGTTATTGTAAACCTCTGTGCGCCGACCATGTCACGGAAAAAATGGAATTAGAAATTTCAATTGAACTTTTGCAATGTATAGAAATTGAGCCTGAATATATGGACAACGTCATCACTGGTGATGAAACCTGGGCTTTTGAATATGACCCCTAGTTGAACCGCAAACCTGCAAAAACGACAAAGGGAAAAAATTACAAAGTTCAACACATTATTTATTAATATTTAAACATACTCAACCTAGAGGGAGAAATAAAACTCATGTCCTTAACCTCGACTGAGTTTTTTAAAACTGGGTACTTGGGGCAGCAAGGGGGCGGTACCTAATTATTATATATTTATGTTAATTTGAAACTCAGTCCTACCAATAAGACTTGAGCTAAACCCATGCTGGACTCTCCTTCCAGGAGGCATGGGAGAAGTGTCGGTGCATCTTATACACTAAATACAGCCATTTCTGCTGTCCTGAAGCCCCACGCCTGTGCCCCACTTTTGGACAGAGAATCTGGGAAACCGGCAGGGAGCTCCTGGGTGCTGGTGAAAAATGGAGGCATTTTTGCCTTTCCCCAGTCCCCAAGAGCTCTCTGCAACCTCCCCAGAACCTTTGCCTACCCAATTTTTGTGAAAAAATGGGTGAAAAATGCCCCCTTTTTTGGAAAAATGGGTCTGGTTTTGCCTTCTAATTACCACATCTAGCATGACTGGAAGAGGAATTCTGGAAGTTAAAATGCACTAGTCTTAAGGTTCTACAAACTTAAGACCCACAAGTCCAAAAATTGTCATATTTGAATGTTGTAAAAGGTTTTCTGCTGCACTGATATTTTATTAAATAATATATTGCTACACCATTTAGTTCAGAATATTTTTTTCCTTGTTTTCCACCTCTAAAATCTAGGTGCGTCTTATACACCAGTGTATCTTATACTCCAAAATATACGGTTCATATTTCCAAAGACACATGATTAGGGACTCATTGTTTAGAATTTGGATAAAAATAAAAAATTACCACTACGTGTATTGTATTATATTGTGTTGTATTCTGTTCTGTTTTGTTTTGTTCTATTCTATTCTTTGCAATTTTACAGCCTCCAAAAAATATGATCTAGTAGTTGGTATTTGCCCTCAATCCCTTCAAGTTAGCTAGTAACTGAGATTCTTTGCTCAGGGGCCCAGTGCCATGAAATTCCTTTCCTTTCTACAAAAAGAAAATATAATTTGCTAACATTTTCCAATTCTACCCACTCTCATAATCTTCTTTTATCTACTGTTGTCTCTTCTTGGTTGAAAAAAAAATGCTTTAAGAAATATGATGGTTATAAAACATGCGAATAAATGTTTCTGGACACAGCAATTCAGCATTAATATAGCTGTAATATAAAAGCCTTTTCACAACTGCAGCTGTTCCAGTGTGGCGATAAACCAGCATTCAGAACTTCCTGTGAGGAGAGTAGCTGGGATGCACAATGATAAGACAACGCAGCTCCATGAAAAAGCCCCTTATTAAGAGGAACCTTTATTGGGCTTGTTTGCAGATCCTGGGTGCAGACAGAAACGAAAGTGAACATTGTTAAAATTGAAATAACGTCTGACTTGTTGTAGCCTAATTCTTTGTTAATTGAGAACTGGCTGGAACGAAAGAGCTAGCTGAACTCTGAGCGAGTAACGCAAGGAGACTGGGAGGCGTGCGGTCGAGCTGCCTCTTTTAAACCCTTCTCCATATAAAGGCGTGCCTTAGACAGCCGTTTGAATTCCCCGCCCGTGGATTCAACCAATCCGCAGCCGGTATGTATATTGCTATATTTACATTTATAATATTTACATACACATCATTTGCATACACAACAAACATGCTGAGAAATTCCTCCATCCCAAACAAGCCTACAGAGGTCAGTAGCATTGTGTGCTTCGAGGGAAAAACACACCTGAGGATCAAAGAAACATTAGGCTTGGAGTCTACTAGTCAAGTGAAACTGGAAGGGTTTGTTTATTTCTTTGCTCTATTCATCCCACTTAGAAACCACCATCTCTGTTGTGTCCTTGGATTTGCATGTTAGCTAAGCTGTTGTCACTCAGATGACAACCTGATTGGTCATCTCCCTGCTCGACACTCTATTTAAACTGGGGTCTCCCAGCTGGAGTTGCTCACTGTAACCAATAAAGAGCTGAAATCACTCAACCTGCCTCTTCAGTATTGGGACCTAACAATCTCATCAGTCAATCAGAACAGAGCTGGAAGGGACCTTGGAGATCTTCAAGTTCAATCCCCAGCTCAAGCAGGAGACCCTACAATTTGAGACAAGTAGCTGTGCAGTCTCTCCTTAAAAACGTCGAGTGATGAAGGACCCACAACAACTGGAGGCAAGTTGTTCCTCTGGTTAATTAAGCTGCCCTGAGTCTTCGGAGAAGGGTGGCATCCAAATTAATAATAATAATAATAATAATTATTATTATTATTATTATTATTATTATTATTTTATTTATTAGATTTGTATGCCGTCCCTCTCTGTAGACTCTGGGCGGCTAACAACAATAATAAAATAGCATATAACAAATCTAATATTTTAAATAGCTAAAAAACTTAAAAAACCAAACATACACACAAATATACCATGCATAAATTGTATAGGCCTGGGTGGAAAGGAATATCTCAATTCCCCCATGCTTGATGACAGAGGTGGGTTTTAAGGAGCTTACAAAAGGCGAGGAGGGTGGGGGCAATGCTAATCTCTGGAGGGAGCTGGTTCCAGAGGGTCGGGGCCGCCACAGAGAAGGCTTTTCCCCTGGGTCCCACCAAATGACATTGTTTAGTCGTCGGGACCCGGAGAAGGCCAACTCTGTGGGACCTAACTGGTCGCTGGGATTCGTGCGGCAGAAGACAGTCCTGGAGATATTCTGGTCCAATGCCATGAAGGGCTTTATCGGTCATAACCAACACTTGAATTGTGACTGGAAACTGATCGGCAACCAATGCAGATTGCAGAGTGATCGGCAACCAATGCAGACTTAGGGAAGCCCATGATTGCTCTCGCAGCTGCATTCTGCATGATCTGAAGTTTCTGAACACTCTTCAAAGGTAGCTCCATGTAGAGAGCATTACAGTAATCGAGACTCGAGGTGATGAGGGCATGAGTGACTGTGAGCAGTGACTCCCGGTCCAAATAGGGCCGCAACTGGTGCACCAGGCGAACCTGGGCAAACGCCCCCCTCGCCACAGCTGAAAGATGTTTCTCTAATGTGAGCTATGGATCGAGGAGGACGCCCAAGTTGCGGACCCTCTCTGAGGGGGTCAATGATTCCCCCCCCAGGGTGATGGATGGACAGATGGAATTGTCCCTGGGAGGCAAAACCCACAGCCACTCCATCTTATCAGGGTTGAATTTGAGTCTCACCCCTACATCAAGTAGTCCTAGGTGCTTGGAAAGTGCCCGACTGATGATAAAATACGAAATCTAGCATAGTGATCTCGTTTGCTGTGTTGTATTGACGTAATAATAATAATAATAATAATAATAATAATAATAATAATAATAATAATAATAATTGTTCTCTTGTTCTCACTGTCAGGAAATTCCTCCTTATTTCCAGGTTGCGTCTCTCCTTGATTAGTTTCCATCCATTGTTTCTTTTCTTGTCTTCTGGTGCTTTGGAAAATAAGGTAACCCCCCCTTCTTTGGCGCAGCCCCTCAAATACTGGAAGACTGCTGTCATGTCACCCTTAATTCTTCTTTTCTCAAGACTACCCAAATCCAGTTCCTGCAACTGTTCTTCATATGTCTTAGTCTCTAGGCCTTTAATCATCTTTTTTCTAACAAATGAAACAAAATTTTCAATTGTGAAAAAAGTAAAGTTCTACTTTAGGCAAGGAAAAAAATGCACAGGTACAGTATATGTGGTACTCCCCCTTTCTGAGAGGTCTGTAAGGGACGTGCCTACCGTCCCTGTCCTATTGTCTTCTATCGTTACTTTTTATCATTACTTATCTAACGTTTTAGTTGCACAAATTATCACCCTATAATTGTTTGACAAAATAGATGGATGGATGGATGGATGGATGATAGATAGATAGATAGATAGATAGATAGATAGATAGATAGATAGAAAGATTAGATAGAAAGATTAGATAGATAGAAAGATTAGATAGATAGATAGACAGACAGACACACAGACAGACAGACAGACAGACAGACAGACAGACAGACAGACAGACAGACTGACTGACTTTTGGGAAATGGAGGCTTTGCAAAGCTTGCTCAGATCAGAAAACAAGCATCTACTCAAAATGACACAACTGTTGATGGATGGATGGATGGATGGATGGATGGATGGATGGATGGATGGATGGATGGATGGACGGACGGACGGACAGACAGACTGACTTTTGGGAAATGGAGGATTTGCAAAGCTCGCTCAAATCAGAAAACAAGCATCCACTCAAAATGGCACAGCTGTTTATTAGAAAGGTAAAGTATCAGGAGCTGCTCTGGGACAAAGAGCTGCATTAACATGTGAAACCAGCAAGAAAGTCTTTTATTCATGAGCAAAGGTAACTTCTTATACCAGAAACAACAGATCCCAATATTAAAATGTAATGTTTATCATTGAAATATGCCATCTCTCCTAGCAACTTCAGGGTGGTTGGGGCCAGGAGGAGATGGTGAAGAAATTCTGGCTCTGAACAGCCAGCCCCACTCTGGATTTCCTTCTGAAAATATAGAATTTAAGCAGTTTGGGAGAGAAAGAATTTGCAGATTAAAAAGCCCTGGCCAGAGATACAGCAGAATTTAGTTTTTCTGCTACATTTCTGCCTCTGCTCAGATTATTGAACCCATTGGAAACAGGCAAGATATTTATTTATGTATGTATGTATTTATTGTATTAGAGTTGAAAGGGACCTTGCAGGTCATCCAGTCCAACCCCCTGCAGGAACCCTACACCTCCCCAGCCAAATGATAGTCCAATCTCCTCTTGAAAATGTCGAAAGTTGGGGCGTTCACAATCTCCGCAGGCAGGCCGTTCCACTGGTTGATCGTTCTGACCGTCAGGAAGTTCTTCCTTATTTCCAGGTTGAATCTCTCCTTGGTCAGATTCCATCCGTTGTTCCTCATCCGTCCCTCTGGTGCCCTGGAAAACAGCGTGACCCCATCCTCTCTGTGGCAACCCCTCAAGTACTTGTAGACTGCTATCATGTCCCCCCTGGCCCTTTTTTTCACTAGGCTATCCATGCCCAGTTCCTACAACCTCTCTTCGTGTGTCTTGATTTCTAGTCCCTTTATCACTTTGGTTGCTCTTTTCTGCACCTTCTCCAGAGTTTCAATGTCTTTTTTGAAGTGTGGTGACCAGAACTGGATGCAGTACTCCAGGTGAGGTCTGACCAGGGCATTATACAGTGGTATTAATACCTCCCTAGTCTGCATACCTCGGGCTCCCCTGTGTCTCCGTGGGCGATTTTGCTCCCTGCCCAGGGGCAGTAGCAGAATTGCACTGGACTCCGCTAGCACTCAAAGCCACGGGGCCAAGCACACGTCACCGCTCCACCTTATCAGCCCAGCTCTGCTTGGGCCTCCAATTATCTACTTTCCTCCTATATCAGCCCTGAGGTCGGATATAGCAGGCATGCAGATGGCTTATAAAAAGGTTGGATTTGGATTTGAAGAAGGGGAGAAGAACTCAAGTGGACGTGTTTTCCCTTCTGGGGACAGCCAAGCTCCACTCTGGAATTCAATGAGAAATTTATGCTGCAGCTCCGTGGACAGCTCACAACCTGCAGTACTAAATGTGATAGCAACCAAGAGGGGAAATTATTTCCAGCTTTTAAATGGATCACTTCAATAAATGGGATCTGATGATAGAGACTGATATGACTGGAGACATAAAGCAAGAATCTTAGAAAGATTTAGCAGTCAGCATTTAACTTTACAGTCTAATGAAGACATTCAGAAACATCAAACCATCCAGGACAATTCATTTCTCAGAGGCTGCCCAGAGGAAGAGAGAAGGAAGTTAATAGGATTGGATTGGGGGCGGTGAGAGGGGCTTGGGGGAGAAAAGGCAAAATGGGATCATCCTTTTTTTTCCTTGAGATACAGGATTTCACCCCCTTCATGGGTTTGATGAAGATTCTCAGTTATCCAGGTAGAGTTGTCTAGAAATTGAGTCATGGCAATTTCCTTCCTCCCTCCCTCCCTCCCTCTCCTTCCTTCCTTACTTCTCTCCTTCTTCCCTCCCTCTCTCTCTTCTTTCTCTTTCTTTCTTTCTTTCTGTCTTTCTTTCTGTCTTCCTTCCTTCCTTCCATCCTTCCTTCCTCCCTCCCTCCTCCTCTCTCTCTCTCTTTTCCTCCCTCCCTTCCTCTCTTTTATTTTTCTCTTTCTTTCTTTCCTTCTTTCATTTCTCTCTCTCTTCTTTCCTTCCTCCCTCCCTCTGTCTCTCTCTCTCTCTCTCTCTTTCTTCTTTCTCTCTCTCTCTGTCTTTTCCTTCCTTCCATCATTTCTTCCTCCCTCCAACCTGCTGGTTGGAGGAGTTATTACAAGAGAAATTTTGGATTTATTTTCTAACAAATGTTGACCTTGGTTTTGGAACACCTTATCTACTATGGTGAAGATGCAAAGAACCTTATTTCTTTATCTATGAGGGGGGAAAGGATTACAGTGATCCCCCGCTCGTTGCGAGGGTTCCGTTCCAGGACCCCCCGCAACGAGCGGGTTTTCGCGAAGTAGCGCTGCGGAAGTAAAAACACCATCTGCGCATGTGCAGATGATGTTTTTAACTTCCGCAGCGCTAGCGAGGAGCCGAAGATTGGGGCGGCGGGGCTGTTTTAAAACGTCGCCGCCGACATGGGGGGCTCGCTAGCACCCCCCGAACCCCCAACCCAGGTTTGGGGGGGTGCTAGCGAGCCCCCCATGTCGGCGGGGACCTTTTAAAACACCCGCGCGGCTTTCCAATGAGTCCCGAAGACACGTTTGTCTTCGGGACTCATTGGAAAGCTCCGATCGTTTTAAAACAGTTGCGCCGTTCTCCGCTGACTCCTAAAGCGGGGTGCGAAATGACTTGGAGGAATGTGAAGCTGAAACCGGCCGATTTGGACTTCCCATTCCTCCAAGTCACTTCGCCGCTCGTGTCCTGGCTAAACCGGGCAGCAGGAGACAGGCTTTGAGTTTTGGCTGCGGGGCGAGGGAGTTAGGAAAGTCCTACTTCTCCCCCCGCAGCCAAAAACTCAAAGCCTGTCTCCTGCTGCCCGGTTTAGCCAGGACACGAGCGGCGAAATGACTTGGAGGAATGTGAAGCTGAAACCGGCTGGTTTCAGCTTCACATTCCTCCAAGTCATTTCGCCGCTCGTGTCCTGGCTAAACCGGGCAGCAGGAGACAGGCGGTGGGCTGGGAGCCGCAGGCGAAAGGAGCTCGGGCATTGTTCTCCGGACCCCGCCCGCAGCCTGGAGAGGGAAAGGGCCGCCGCGGGGCTGAGCGGGCGGGGTCCGGAGAACAATGCCTGGTGCCGCGCTCCGATGCCCGAGCTCCTTTCACCTGCGGCTCCCAGCCCACCGCCTCGCTGGTTGGCTTCTCCTCCTGCTCAGCCTCGCCTCGGCCTTTGTGCGCGGCTTGTCCCGACAGCCCCCCACCCCAGCACTTTGAATCCAGCAGCTTCTGCTGGATACGGGCGGTGGGTGGGACGAGCGGCGCGGAAGCCAGGGGCTGTGGCAGCTCGCCCCCCCATCGCCCGTATCCAGCAGAAGCGGCGGGATTCAAAGTGCTGGGGTGGGGGGTGTCCCGACAGCCCCCCACCCCAGCAGTTTGAATCCAGCAGCTTCTGCTGGATACGGGCGGTGGGTGGGACGAGCGGCGCGGAAGCCAGGGGCTGTGGCAGCTCGCCCCCCCATCGCCCGTATCCAGCAGAAGCGGCGGGATTCAAAGGGATTCAAGGCTAACTTCTGCGCTTGGTTTGAGGACTCAGCTGGGAAGCGGCACGGGTGTTTTAAAAGGTCTCCGCCGGCATGGGGGGCTTCCTACCCCCCCCCGAACCCCCAACCCGGGTTTGGGGGGGTGCTAAGAAGCCCCCCATGCCGGCGGAGATCTTTTAAAACACCCGTGCCGCTTCCCAACTGAGTCCCGAAGCCAAACGAACCCGGGTGGCCGGGCGAGCAGCGAGCAAATGGCGGGTGGCCGGGCGAAGGGCGGGCGAACGGAGGGCGAGCGGGTGCTGGGGGGGGCTTCTCGCCCTCCCGCCAGCAAGAGGGGAAAGACCCAGGGAAGCCGCCCAGCAGCTGATCTGCCCGGCGGGGAACACCATCTACGCATGTGTGGCCATAGGAAAAAAGGGCGCACATGCGCAGATGGTGTTTTTACTTCCGGGTTGAAAAATCGCGATGTAGCCCATTCGCAATGGTCGGGGACGCAATAACCGGGGGATCACTGTATATCAGTTGTTATTGTTGGATGATGGAAAAAAACCTAGGGTCTGAGTAGGGCAAATTGACCAAATATGACGAGAGAGCATCTAATTATGCTAAGTATGCTATTATACAAGGGACAGAATGAACAGATGTGGTAAAGAAAGAAGAAGAACTGAGGAAAGAAGATTTGGATAATGAAGAAACTACAAAAGAATAATTGATTTGATAAATGAATGAATTTATGATCAATGTCTATATGAAATTATATGGCTATTATAATATGTTGTTATGCAGTTGGGAAATACAATGGAAGGAAGGGTAAAGGGATAGGAAATACACAGGGTGAATAAGACTAGGATTTAGAAACCTATAAATTGAGCAGCATAATTGTTTCTTGAGATGAATCTATGCTTGATTTATAATGTTACTATTCTTTATTCTTATATTAATTTGTTATATTGCATGAATTAATGGGGAGAAAGGAAGGACAAAAAAGAAGAACGATGAATTAAATCCTATTCTTGGGAATTATATGATATAGACAGTGCTAACTAAAGTTAAAAGTTCACAAAGGTAAATTAAATTATTATAATCAATTTATTGATGATGATGATGATGATGATGATGATGATGATGATGATGAAATATCGAGATATAGCAACTATGGAATAAATGGACTAAGAGAAGACAATGGAAAATTTAAATAGATTAGGGAAGATGATTACACTGGGTATACAGTGAAAAAATAGAGTAGGAAAGATGATTACACTGGGTTTGCAGTGAAACCTATATCAGGTATACAGTGGAGTACAAATAGAATAGGGCATGACAATTACACTGGGTTTGCAGTGAAAGTACAAATTGAGTAGGAACACTGTGAGAATAGATAAAATTGTAGATTTTATATATATATATATATATATATATATATATATTTATTTTGTCCAATACACAATGAAGGTTATAGAGGATATACATGTAGTAAAATATATCAGACAAAGAATAGAAGAGAAGATATAGGAATAAAATATATCAATGAAAGAATAGAGAAGGGATATAGGAATAGAAGAAAATATATATGAGATATAGGAGAAACAATAGAACAAGGGATGGCACACTAGTGCACTTATGCACGCCCCTTACTGACCTCTTAGGAATCTGGAGAGGTCAACCATGGATAAGTGCACTAGTGTGCCGTCCCCTGTCCTATTGTCTCTCCTATATCTCATATATATTTTCTTTGTGGATAGTCTAAGGGTAAAATGTTGGGGGTTAGGGGATGACACTACGGAGTCCGGTAATGAGTTCCACACTTCTACAACTCGATTACTAAAGTCATATTTTTTTACAGTCAAGTTTGTAGTGGTTAATAGCGGTTTGAATCTGTTGTGTGCTCTTGTGTTGTTGTGGTTGAAGCTGACAGGCAGGACATTGCAGCATATGATCTTGTGGTTATTACTTAGATCATGTTTAAGGCATCATAGTTCTAAGCTTTCTAGACCCAGGATTGTAAATCTAGTTTCGTAGGTATTCTTTTTCGAGTGGAGGAGTGAAGGGTTTTTCTGGTGAAGTATCTCTGGATATTTTCTAGGGTGTTAATGCCCGAGATGCGGTATGGGTTCCAAACAGATGAGCTGTATTTGAGGATGGGTCTGGTGAAAGTTTTGTAAGCTCTGGTAGTGTAGGATTAGATTAACAACTCTTGAAGCCTTCTTGGCAATGTTGTTGCAGTGGGCACTTAGGTTTGGCACTCAGGGTTGGGAATACTTTGTTAAATATTTTTGAATAAAGGAAATTTGCACTGATTAGGCAGATTGATAGCTGAATACTATATTTTAATTAGGAATTGAATAATGTCCTGTTAAATTGACTGTGTTGATATAATGATAGAAATTAAGTAGATTTAATTGATATAATTTGGTTTTCTTTCTTTTCTTGGGAATGACATGGTTATGATAATATCTTGTAAGATTTGGATGATGATGTATGGATAATTAATATTTAAGACTAAATAATTTTTCTTTATGAAGGGCAATTAGTATAAGATATGGGTAAAGGAATTTTTAAGAAGTAAATAAGGATGTATGACAATTGAAAATAATCATTTTGACCTAAATGGAATAAAATTTAATAGCTAAGTGAAAGCAAATAGATGAGATGTAATCACAGATAATATTGTAAGTTTGTATAATGATATTGAAAAAGTTTATATGAAAGTTTTCCAGATGATAAAAGTAAGAAGGCAGCATTTTGTTGGATGATAAATACAGAATGTAAATATAAATTCATTGTCAGGCCGAAGTCTTCATGTAGAGTTAGAGAGTTCATCCTGACACAACACAAGGGGGGATGGGAGGGGTAGTGAGTAGTCAGAGGGGAAAGTTACTAGACACAACCAAAGATTCATTTCTCCAGGTCAAGGCCACCGTTTGTTCTGCCTCAACTGAAGAGAAGAGGAAGTTGCTAAGCCCCTGCACACGGACTGGCTCTCGTGATGAACTTGTGGGTGTGGGGGATGTAAGATGAACCTTAACCTAGGTGGGATTCTGGGAAGGATTCAGAATCGGAATGACAATGGCGTAGCTAACATGGTTCTGTTAATAAATCAAGCTCTGATTGAGAGAATTGGACAGGGACTTGTTTTATTTCTCAGATGCTATTTAGAATGCTGACATTCATTGTATTGTATTGAAGATTGAAGGTATATGATATTGCACTGTCTTCAAGTGGAGAAAAATAAAAAACCTTTACCCCCCAAAAAGAAAAGAAAAATAAGCTATCCATATTTACGGAATTGTCCGTCCAACTTTTTTAGAAGATGGGATTGTGCAGCAGCATAATTCCTCAAGAGCATGTAGGTTATGCGATTCCATTCTGCTATTTCTGATGCAAAGAAGCATTTTGTGATCACTTACAATTTCAGCTTCAACAGTGCAAATTGTTTAGCTATGTTTGCATTAAAATATATCAGTTTGATCTACTGTTTCTGCCATCCTTCAACAAGATACATGTCATTTGTATTACATTTTATTCCTAAAGTCTCTGGTTTAATGCATACTCACGACAGATCTTTAAAAAACAGAGAATTTTGTTTCAAGAAAGAAAGACAAATGTTCATGCAAATGCACGTACTTCTTTCGCCTTATTTATTAAGCTAGGGATGGTAGTATAGAAAACTGTAAACAAGTGTGCTGATAAACAGCTAGCTCAATATTGATGAAAATTACTTTTCAGAAACCATTGAGATGGTTTGCATTTCTGATTGTTTCAGGGAATGGGTATCCCTCAATTTCAAAACAAAATTTCTCTCCCGCCACGTAGCCTTTTCTCTTAAACTTAACTGACAGGCTTCAGATGGACATGCCAATCAGTCATTCCAACAGACAAAGGGTGGTAAAGAAATGTACCCGTGCCAAGGGATTTATGGGATGGAGTCCAACTCCCATGATAATCAATTAGCATAGCTTCACATCAGAAGAAAAGCAATTTTGGGAGAAGCAAGAATACCTTGGTTTGAGGTCAGGATACCACACAGAATTCCTCTTTCAGGTCAGGATGGAAGAATTAAATGTTGTGTAATCAAGAAACATTCTGTGTTAATGGAGAATATAAGGAAAATTAAGAACGCAAGGGTCAGGGAAATGAGAAGGAAAATACTACGTAAGTGGTATCACACACCCACTCAACTTGCATCCCTTCAGCAGAATGTTAAGAATACTTGTTGGCATGGGTGTCAAGATAAGGGGGTGTTTATGCATATGGTTTGGGAATGCCCGGTAGTGCAGAACTTTTGGAAAAGAAGTGCAAGAGGACACTAATAGGATGTTAAATATACGATGGACAAAGGAAATGGTGGTATTAGTCAAAAGGAACGAGATTTTAAGTAGAGAAATAAAAGAAGCAGTGATAGAAGCGCTCAGGCAGTAATAGTCCTAGGCTGGAAGAATGCGACAAAATGAACACTGCAAAATTGGTATCGGTACATGGTGGATCACATTCAGTTTGAGATTATGGATAAGAGGATGAATTCGGCCAATGAAACTAACCAGCGGGAACTGATGGGATGATGGGACAAAGTAAGAGGACATGTGGCTAGTAGAATTCGAGACCAAGCTATAAAGAATAAATTAGAATTACTTTATAATATGTAGATAGATATATTGCTCTTGAGTTTAAATGGTATATAATAATAATAATAATAATAATAATAATAATAATAATAATAATGTATTAGATTTGTATGCCGCCCTCTCTGAAGACTCGGGGCAGCTACAGAAAATATGCCCCCATTTTAGTGGAGGCACTAAATGTTGTTTGGTGGTGGGCACTTTGAGCATTGAGCACACTGTTATGTCTTGTGTGAATGTTTTAGTGATATATTGTCATTATAAAAATCAATAAAAATTAAATTAAAAAAAGAGAAACATTCTGTGTATCATATTCAGGGGCAATTTTTCATGGATTTTCAGTGGTTAAAATGCAGTATTGCAGGCCAATTCTGCTGACTGCCAGCAAATTGATTCTCACCGGTTCAAGATTGACTCAGCACTTCCAACCTCCCAAGGTGGGTAAGATTTTTGGGGGCAAGAGGCTGATTCTGTAAATTACTGGAAGGGCTGTAAACAGTATTGGGTTCCTGGGGGGACAGAGGGGATGGCGCTCCAGTAGGGAAAATAGAGCTGAGTGCGCAGCTTCACATCCCTGGCCTGCGCGTGCACATCCAAGCGAGATTTGGCTAATAATAATAATAATAATAATAATAATAATAATAATAATAATAATTATTATTATTATTATTATTATTATTATTATTAATTAGATTTGTATGCTGCCCCTCTCCCATGCACAGGAAGCAAAATCTTGCAAGAGGACATGCATGCGTGTGAGATTTTGGTGATTTTCAGAGATTTTTTGCTTCCTCGCATACGCAGAAAATCGCTGAAATCTTGCCTGCCCGCGCATCCTCTCAATAATTTGCTTTCTGTAAATGCACAGAAGCCAAATCTACCTCTAATGCGCATGCACGCTGGACATGCACACATATACTGGACGCACACTTGCGCATGCTGGGGACATGGAGCTCTACGATCAGTGCACCAGTAGCAGCGGTAAGTGCAAACTGCCCCTGGCTGTAAAACACTATGAAGCGGTATTTAAGTCTTAAGTGCTACTCAGTGGTGGGTTGCTGCCAGTTTGGACAGGTTCTCCCATTCTGGTGGCGGGAATTTGCCCCCGCTCACCGAACTGGCAGTGATGACCAGCTGGCCATGTTCCCAGCCGTTTTCTCCAGTTGTCACTCTGTGAAATTGGCTTGCAAAGAACAGACCCTTTTGCATGCACAAGAGGGTCTTTTGCACAACATGACGGGGCATGCATGAGAGAAGCAAGTGCATAAGTGCAAAGCACATACTTCTGACGTGAGAGGGGTGGCATACAAATCTAATAAATAAAATAATGATGATGATGATGATAATAATAATAATAATAATAATAATAACAATAATAATAACAACAACAACAATAATAACAATAATAACAATACGAACCAGTAAGGAAAGTAAGTAGAACCCTCCCCTGGTGCTACTGCTATTAAGGGATTTAATACACCTAAAAAAATTTGTGGACCAATATTATTAAACCTATTCCTCAGTGCTGGAATTGACGGGCGGCTTAACACATTTGTGTATGGCATACCGAGGATCAGGCGGGGGTTGCTACTTACCGCTGCTACTGGTGCAATGCGTGCACAGCTTTGGGTCGCTAGTGTGCAAGCGCGCTCATCCCAGCAAGATTTTGCTTCTGCACATGCACAGGAAGCAAAATATCGTGAGAGGACATGCGGGTGAGAGAGATTTCAGTATTTTTTTTTACTTCTGCACATTTAAAATCTCTCTTGTGCGCACATAATAATAATAATAATAATTTATTAGATTTGTAGGCTGCCCCTTCCCTCAGCTGTTAAAAAAGCCACATTTATATCAGAGAAGATGGTCAGGAAGAGAGGAACATCATGAACATCTAAACAGCATGCAGAGCCCACAGAAGAAAAAGGCGGGGGAAAAGGAAACTCCCCCTTTATCTACAGCAACCAATCATATTGTAGATTGCCTCATGCAGGAGCCGCACTCTCCAACCAATCAACTACAACTGCGTGTTCTGCCTTGTCATACACTTTATGGTTCCAGTTATTAAATAGAATATCCTATTAACACTAAGCAACTTTTACTTTTAAGACTTTAAGAATAACTTTATTGTCACTTTGACTGTATACTAATCAACATACATTAAAATGAAATTTCATTGCATTCAGTTCTCAAAGGGTCAGCACCTCCAGTATATGCTACACAGAGGTGGGTTCCTCCCGGTTTGGACCAGTTTCTGTGAACTGATAGCAACCCGCTGGTGATGTTGCAATGACATCACAGAACAAGTTCTGTCAGTGCCGGTCCATGCTACCATCTTTTTTTGGGAATTTTTTGGGATTCTTTTGGATTTTTAAAAAAATTGAATTTTTTTCCTGGTTTTCCCCCTCTTTTGCGCATGTGCCAAAGCCGAGTTTCTGACACTGCACATGCATCACCATCTTGTTTTTCTCCTTTAAAAATAAAAGGATTTTTCAGCACTGCCCATGCACATACATGCTCTGAGGCATACCCATGCAGCGCGGGAGGAAGCGAACCAGCAACGAGGCAAGTTAGAAACCACCCCCGTTACTACATAAACATGACAAATCAAATCAAATTTTTATTATTACAGTCATAGACCAAAACAAATAAAAACACTTAGTGAATACACAATCAAAAGTTGTAGGATAAAATGATAAAAAGCAGATAAAATCCATGATAAAATCCAGTCTATCAATTATGCATTGTCAATACTACTAAAATTACAATCCATAACCTGTGAGGTCTATACTCAGTTTGATACTATTAGGGAAAGGAATAAACAAGGTTGTCACATTTGTTGTATAAATTAGCTAAGGTGGATTAGGCACTTAAAAGCTGGCCATAAATGGTATACATACATACATACACACATACAGTATATGCATACACACATATACATATATACACACATATACACACACACACATATATATACACATATACACACATACATACATATACATAAATACATATACTATACAAATACATATACATATATACACATATACACATATACATACATACATATACATATCTCGCTATGATGAAGGCACATATTTGCGACAAAATACATAAGTAAATACGAAGACAAGATAGTTAAATGAGTTTTAACCTATTTTATGACTTTGTTAAGTGAGTTTTGTCCCCTTTTACCACCTTTCCCGACGCAGTTGTTAAATGAATTGCTGCAATGAGGTAGTAAATAATAAGATGGTTAGGGGAACTTGGCTTTCCAATTGACTTTGCTTGTCAGGAGGGAATCACATGAGCCTGGGACGCTGCAACTGTCAGAAATACCAGTCAGTTGCCAGGCGTCTGAAATTTGATCATGTGACCATGGGGACACTTCCATGATTGTAAAGGCGAAAAATGGTCATAAGTGGGGCCGTCTCATATTTCCGCTGCTAGCGGTGTGCTGTGGTGCAGCTTTGCTTCTCCTGCATGTGCATGTGTGCAGGCGTCCCAGCATGTTTTTGCTCCTGCGCATGCCCAGTAAGCAAAATCTCACAAGGGGACATGTGTGAGAGCAAGATTTTGGTGGGTTTTTTGCACACACGTCGAAGCCAAAAAACTACCGAAATCTTGTGCGCGTGTCCCCTGACAAGATTTTGCTTCCTGCGCATGTGCAAAAGCAAAAAACACTCTGGGACGTGCGCACGCAGGCAGGAGAAGCGAAGCTGCCACCCAGCTCAATTGTGCTACTGGTGTTGCGTCCTTTACCATTTCGGTAGAAACCCACAACTGATCATAAGTCACTTTTTTCAGAATCCTTCCTAAGAGCCGAGGTGGCGCAGTGGGTAGAGTGCTATACTGCAGGCCATTGAAGCTGGCTGCAGATCTGCAGGTCAGCACTTGAAATCTCACCACCGGCTCAAGGCCTTCCATCCTTCTGAGGTAGGTAAAATGAGGACCCGAATTGTGGGGGCAAAAAAAATGCTATTGCTGTTAAAAAAGTGCTATTGCTAACATGCTGTAAGCTGCCCTGAGTCTAAGGAGAAGGGCAGCATAAAAAAATCAAATAAATAAATAGATTAAATAAATAAATACATTTTAAACGGTCGCTAAACAAATGGTCGTAAGATATGGACTCCCTGTACTATTGTCCTTTACAACAGTCCTTAGTTTCCTCCCAACTAGTTGCAACAATACTCCTCTCCTTCTGACAGGGTGGGAACCTGGTTATTTTGCGTGGGTTTATTTATAGGAGAATGGAAAGGCATTTTATGGAAGAGAGTTGCTGTGCGGAGTGGAATGGCAAGGTTATTCTTTATGCATCAAAGGCAGATGCTTTGTTGCCTGGCATTTAAAAAGTCTAACATTGTGTGGATGTTCTATGCCACTGTTTCCCCCCCAACTGCTTTCAGCAACTATTCTTTCCAAGACCCTGCGCATGCAGTGGGTTGTTGTCATGGGTACTTCAACCTATTCAAAAGTATAGTACTTAGGAGACTTTGGAATAAGTAAAAAGCTAAGTATCTGCAACACATTTCCACCAGGATTGTCAACACCACTCTTTGCGACAATACAAAGAAAAGCATATGGATTTCTTGCCACACTTGGAATGCTGCATCCAGTTTTGGTCGCCATGGTATAAAAAAGATGTTGAGGCTCTAGAAAGAATGCAGAGAAGAGCAACTAAGATTATTAGAGCAGTGTTTCCCATTCGCTGGCTGGGGAATTCTGGGAGTTGAAGTCCAAATATCTTCAAGTTGCCAAGGTTGGGAAACACTGTATTAGAGCAGAGGTCCCCAACGTTTTTTCCACCAGGGACCAGTTTCAGCAAGACAATTTTTCTATGGCCCAGTGGGGGCGGAAAGGGGCGTGGTTGGGGGCGGGATTAAGCATGGGGGTGCTGGTCCTCCCTGCCCCTCTTTCCCGCCATCGTCCTGTGGCCGGCAGAACCTGCCTCCCAAGCCCTCTTGCCCAGCGGGAGCTAAGCGCTGGAGAGAGGGGGTCAGGCTGGCCCTCCTGCCTCCCCCCAGCCAAAAACGCAAAAGCGCCCCGCGGCAGAAGCCAAAAGAGGCTTGAGCCTCTCGGTCCTTCCCGCCCCTCTGTCCCATCCGTCGTCCTGTGGCCGGCAGAACCTGCCTCCCGAGGCCTCTTGCCCGGCGGGAGGCGAAGCGCTGGAGGGAGGGGGGTGGCGGCATGAGGGCCGGCAGCTGCTGACTCCACGGACCGGTGCAACATGCCCCGCGGCCCAGTACTGGTCCGCGGCCCGGTGGTTGGGGACCCCTGTATTAGAGGACTGGAGACTGAAACATATGAAGAATGATTACAGGAATTGGGCATGTCTAGTTTGGTGAAAAGAAGGACTGAGGGTGACATGATAGCAGGGGCTGCCACAGAGAAGAGGGAGTCAACCTATTCTCCAAAGCACCTGAGGGTAGAACAAGAAGCAATGGGTGGAAACTAAACAAGGAGAGAAGCAACTTAGAAATGTCCTGACAGTTAGAACAATTAATCAGTGGAACAGCTTGCCTCCAGAAGTTGTGAATGCTCCAACACTGGAAGTTCTTAAGAAGATGTTGGATACCCAGTTGTCTGAAGTGGTATGCTGTGATGGCAAACCTATGGTGCGGGTGCCACAGGTGGCAAGCGGAACCATATCGCAGGGCACGTGAGACTTTGCCCTATGTTAGCTTCGGCATGCATGTGCACGCTGGCCAGGTGATTTTCGGCCTTGGGAAAGGCCATTATTCCCTCCAGATGCTTCAGGGCAGCTTCCCTGAAGCCCCGGATGGAAACAAAATCCTCCAATGGACAAACCGGAAGTTCAGAGAAACGCACTTCCCGTTTGCCGTTGTGCTGTTTTTGCACTCTGGAGGGTTCAGGGAAGATTCCTTAAGCAATGGAGGGCAAAAAACAGCACAACGGGCAAACCGGAAGTTTGGGAAAATGTACTTCTAGTTTGCCTGTTGTGCTGTCTTTTGCACTCTTCAGGAACCTTCCCTGAACCCTCTGGAATGCAAAAAACAGCACAATAGCAAACCACAAGTGCATTTTCCCGAACTTCCGGTTTGCCCATTTGGGCACTTTTTTTCATGTACCAGGCTTCAGTAAGGCACACGTGGGGGGGGGAGGGAAGGGGGTGTGGGCATGTACGCACATGCCAGCACACACACACACGTTTGGCACCCAAGAAAGGTTCGCCATTGCTGGTATAGGGTTTCCTGCCTAAGCAGGGGCTTGGACCTCCAAGGTCCTTCCAATTCTGCTATTCTGTTCCGTTCCGTGCCGTGCAGTGCAATGCAATGCTATGCTATGCTATGCTATTCCATTCTATTCTACTCCTTTCCATTCTTCCTATCCTATTCTATTCTATTCACTTGCCACAGCCAACTCACCACTGCCAACTCGCTGTGTCACAAGAGTTATATTATTAGTTATATTCTAATATTGAAGAAATAGTCAAACAGAATAATTAAAGAAAGGATGCCAAAGAAGGGGAAAAATAAAATGTGAATGGCCAACATTAAAATAATTTTTAAAATAATTTTAATTAATTAAATTGAATTGTTGAATTGTCCTGCATCAAATTGTCCCATGTGGTGTGGTGGAGGTGAGCCAGACCAGTCTTTAGATTTTATGATTTTGAATAGAAACATTCTGCTCGAGTTTCTTTAGCCCCGTTATCTGAACTGATGATCCCTATTCAGTGACCTATTCGGTTAATTGGACCTGTGGTTCCTTGTGCTACATTCTGCTTTGTTAAGGACAGAATTGCACAATGACCTGATGTATGCTCCATGCTAAACCACTGAGATGGTATTTGCACAACACACTTGACTTTGTTAATGAACAGGTTTGCAATAATACCTTGAATTGACCAAATGGTTGGATTTGTACAATCTGAACAAAAGCTAACTAAGTTAAAATTGAACAATCTTTAAATTATGTCAGGGTTTCCATGACTGACAATGCAACTTTTTTTAAATGCAGTCAACTTTTTCATCTCTATAGACCGATGGCAGTGGGAGATTATTGTTTTGCATGGACACACATACCACTTGCACAAAGGCAGCTTTGCATGCTCACCGTTTTATTGCCACACTGTGGGTGTGGCTTATTTTGTGGGTGTGGCTTGCTGGTCATGTGACTGGGTAGGACTGGCTTGCTGGCCATGTGACCAGGTGGGAGTGGCTTGAACGATCATCATTGTGCAAGTGAACTATTAAGTCTTCGACTTACAACCTCACCAGTGTCGCTCTCTGGGGTGACAATTTGCTTTGTGTTTCCCACGCTCTCCTTCCTGGATCACCCCCTGCCTCAGGCTGGGTAGCTAGGTGAATGGCTGCTGATTAGCTGTTGAGAAAAGGGGAGGCAGGAAATGGGCCCCCTGCAACTCCTGCCAGTGCTGGTTTCCCTGCTGCTTTCCGAGGAGGAGGAGGAGGATGGAATGGGGGCACACAGCTTTATTTCCTCTGGTGGAACTACGCTCCACCCCGTCCTGCCTGCTGCCCATCCCTGCTCACTGCTTGCCCGCTTAGATGGCCCCATTTCCAGTGGGCCACAGCACAGCACCCGGTTGCAGCCCAGAGGTTGAGAACCCCTCAAATATTTCCCTTTCTGATGGTTTCGATAAGATCATGTATGAGCCAAGTGGAACATGGGCCCCTCTTCTTTTCCTTACCCATCCATCTTTTGCAAACATACAAAATCGTTGATCTAAGTTTCTATATTCTATTCTGCAGACCATACATTTATCGTCATTAAGTGAGTGTAATACTCTTAATAGTTCAATAAAGAAGGAAAGCTATTAGCTAGCGCATAATTACTCTTCAGCCGCCATTGCAGTTTTTGTTATGATAAATCTGGAGGCAGAAATTACAAAACGTAAGTGGGAATTCCAGGTGTCAGGCTCCACAAACTAAGAAGGGACATGATGAGGTTCTTCAAAGCTGGTTTTTTAATTGTTCCTTACCTATATAAAGAAATCTTGCCAAACTAAAGCAGACTACTTGCATCACGAAACATACACTCTGAGAACTCCTAAGGAGGAGCTGTCTTCACCCTCTTTCTCCCACACAAACTTTCTAAACTTTGCTGGGTTTTGCTCAGTGAAGGGCTACAAAAATTTTTACTACCACACTGTGGGTGTGGCTTATTTTGTGGGTGTGGCTTGTAGGCCATGTGACCAGATAGGAGTAGCTTGGTGATCATGTGATCATGATTTAAAGGTCATGTGACTGGCTTAAAGCTGGCAAACTTGATGTCGCTCATGTCAAGGATTTGGGTTAGGGTTAGGGTGCCTGGTCTCTCCTGGCCTCAAAGAGATACAATTTCCCCATCTATTTATTATTACCGAACATCCAAAATGTACTATTTAATTCTATGTATATATGCCATAGGTGTACATACATATTACACACAAGCACACAAAAATATACCTTATCTACTACAGCAGTGATGGCGAACCTATGACACGCGTGTCAGCACTGACACGCGTAGCCATTTTAGGTGACACGCGGGGAGAGCAGAGCGCAGGCTCGCCCACACGCTGCCTTTGGCAGCACAAGCATACCTGTCCGGCCAGGGGAAGAATCGCCCCGGCCGGACGTCAGTTTCAGCTGGGGCGGCCCGAGAACACCGCCTCCCAGCTGGGCGCGCGCATGCCTGTCCGGCCGGGGGAAGAATCGCCCCGGCCGGACGTCAGTTTCAGCTGGGGGGCACGTGAGAACACCGCCTCCTAGCTGGGCGCGTCTGCGCAGAGCGCAGGCTCGCCGACACGATGCCTTTGGCAGCACAGGCATGCCTGTCCGGCCGGGGGAAGAATCGCCCCGGCCGGGACTTCAGTTTCAGCTGGGGGGGCCCGAGAACACCGCCTCCCAGCTGGGCGCGCGCATGCCTGTCCGGCCGGGGGAAGAATCGCCCCGGCCGGACGTCAGTTTCAGCTGGGGGGGCGCGTGAGAACACCGCCTACCTAGCTGGGCGCGTCTGCGCAGAGCGCAGGCTCGCCCACACGCTGCCCTTTGGCAGCACAGGCATGCCTGTTCGGCCGGGGGAAGAATCGCCCCGGCCGGACGTTTCAGCTGGTGGGAGGGTGGCGGCAGCGGGCAGTACCCGTGGGGAGGCGCCATGGTGGTCAGCTGTGAGGCGGAGCTCCGGAACAGAGGCACCGACGCCGGGGGCTGGACATGCTGGAATTGCGTGCCTGGCACTTACCTGCTGGCTGGGCTGGGACGGAGGCTCCAGCCCCACGTCCATGCCCAGCGCAACGCCAGCATGTACGGCGTCTAGCAACATGTCTAGCCGCCGCCGTCGGTGCCTCGGTTCCGGAGCTCTGCCTCACAGTTGATCACCCCTGCTGCCGCTGCTGAGAGAAAAAGAGAAGGAGAGAGGGGGGGAGAGAAAGAGATAGCAAGAGAGGGACAGAGAAAGAGAGAGGGGGGGATAGCAACAGAGGGAGAGAGAGAAAGAGAGAGGGGGGAGAGAGAAAGAAAGATAGCAAGAGAGGAAGAGAGAGAAAGAGAGAGGGGGAGAGGGGGAGAGAAAGAGAGGGAGGGGGGGAGAGAAAGAGATAGCAAGAGAGGGAGAGAGAGGGGGGTTAGCAACAGAGGGACAGAGAGAAAGAGAGAGGGGGGATAGCAACAGAGGGACAGAGAGAAAGAGAGAGAGAGAGAAAGAGAGGGAGAGGGGGGAGAGAAAGAGAAAGAAAGATAGCAAGAGAGGGAGAGAGAGGGAGAGGGGGGAGAGAAAGAGATAGCAAGAGAGGGAGAGAGAGGGGGGTTAGCAAGAGAGGGACAGAGAGAAAGAGAGAGGGGGGATTGCAACAGAGGGGAGAGAGAGAGAAAGAGAGGGGGGGAGAGAGAGAAAGAGAGAGGGAGGGGGGAGAGAAAGAGAAAGAAAGAGATTGCAAGAGAGGGAGAGAGAAAGAGAGGGAGAGGGGGGAGAGAAAGAGATAGCAAGAGAGGGAGAGAGGGGGTTAGCAAGAGAGGGAGAGAGAGAAAGAGAGAGGGGGGATAGCAACAGAGGGAGAGAGAGAAAGAGAGAGAGGGGAGAGAGAGAGAAAGGGAGAGGGAGAGGGGGGAGAGAAAGAGAAAGAAAGATAGCAAGAGAGGGAGAGAGAAAGAGAGGGAGAGGGGGGAGAGAAAGAGATAGCAAGAGAGGGAGAGAGGGGAGAGAGGGGGTTAGCAAGAGAGGGAGAGAGAGAAAGAGAGAGGGGGATAGCAACAGAGGGAGAGAGAGAAAGAGGGGGGAGAGAGAGAGAGAAAGAGAGAGGGGAGAGAGGGGAGAGAAAGAGAAAGAAAGAGATTGAAAGAGAGGGAGAGAGAAGAGAGAGGGGGATAGCAACAGAGGGAGAGAGAGAAAGAAAGAGGGAGAGAGGGGGAAAGAAAGAGAGAAAGAGATAGCAAGAGAGGAAGAGAGAGAAAGAGAGAGGGGGGATAGCAACAGAGGGACAGAGAGAAAGAGAGAGGGAGAGAGGGGGAAAGAAAGAGAGAAAGAGATAGCAAGAGAGGGAGAGAGAGAAAGAGAGAGGGAGAGAGGGGGGAAAGAAAGAGAGAAAGAGATAGCAAGAGAGGGAGAGAGAGAAAGAGAGAGGGAGAGGGGGGAGAGAAAGAGAGAGAAAGAGATAGCAAGAGAGGGAGAGAGAGAAAGAGATAGTAAGAGAAGGAGAGAGAGGGGGAGAGAAAGAGAGAAAGCAAAAAAAAAGAGAGAGAAAGAGATAGCAAGAGAGAAAGAGAGGGAGAGAGAGGGGGAGAGAGAAAGAGAGAAAGACAGCAAGAGAGAGAGAGAAAGCAAGAGAGAGAGAGAAAGAGGGGGGTAGGAGGGTGAGGGAAAGACATTGAGGGAGGGAAGGAGGGAGAGAGAAGGGAGGGCAAAAAAAGGGAGGAAGGAAGGGAGAAACAAAGAGAGATGGATAGAGAGGGGAAAGAAAGAGGAAGGAAGGGAGAGAGAATGAGGGAGAGAGAGAAATATAGCGAAAGGGAGGAAGAGAGATATTTTTTTTGACCAAACTTTCCCCCCCCCCCCCACCGCTCAATGTTCCCCAGGATTTTGTAAATGTGAATAATGTGCCGTGGCTCAAAAAAGGTTGGGAACACTGATTTAAACTATAAATATAACAAAATTATGTTTTTTTCTCAAGGTGACACACCACCCGAGTTATGCTTGGTTTTTTGGCGAATTTTGACACACCAAGCTCAAAAGGTTGCCCATCACTGTACTACAGTATATAAACTGTACGTGTATGTATACACAACCACGTATGCACAACTCTTCTAAAATTTCTCTCTTTCTCCCCTCTTGGAAAACGGGACTCTTTCTTTCCCCTCTCATACCCATTTGCCTCTCTTTCTCTCTTTGGAAAACGGACTCCTTTCTCTCTTTCTCCCCTCTTGAAAATTGGGCTCTCTCTGTCCTCCTTCCTCTCCATTTGCCTTTCTTTCTCTCTTTCTCAGAAAGCCTGGGTAGCCGAGTGTGGCTCCATCTCCAGTTGTTCTTTGTATTCCCTTCCGCCGCCATCTTTTGCTGGTCCATGCTGAGAAACTGGAGTTTACCTCATGAGCCTCAGTCAGTTGCCTTTCAGTCCTTCCTTCCCCCCTTCCACCTCGGACGTTAAATTTCGCATCCTCCCCTCAGGTGCTAGACCCTGGCACGCGGGTGGGGAGCAGAGAACTGTGGTTTGGCTCTCTCTCTCACACACACACACTCACTCCCCTCTCTCTTTCCCTTCCTCTCTTTCCCCCCATTTCTTTCCCCCCCCTCTCCACCTATTTTGCCCTCCTTCTCCTCTTTGTGTGTATGACGGATGGAGAAACCCGCGTTCGCCTGTCCCTCAGCCACTCTCTTCTCCTCAGGCAAAGCCGCCGGGTGTATCCAGGGGTTGTCGGAGCCCAGCAACCCTATCTCGGGGCTCTTGAGGAGAGGCACTGCCTCAGCCTGGAGAAAAAGGCGGCCGCAGCGCCTCTCAGGACAAATTTGGCGGTGGGGAGGGGCTGGCTCAGCTCATTGCAAAGGAGAGGCAGTCGCTGCCCCTCTCTCTCTCTCCCTCCCTCCTGCCCTCTCTCTAGGGTGGAAACACTGTCGTTGACAATCCACCAGGCAGCTTCCCACATGTGTCAATCCACCAAAGACAATCCACCAGGCAGCCTGCGTTGTTTTCCCCCTCCCCCTCCACCCACCTCAGAACAAGGATCCGAATGCGGCTGGGAAGAAGGCAAAAGGGGTGAGTTTTGGGATTGCACACATTATTCGCTTTTACATTGATTCATATGGGAAACATTGTTTCACCTTACGAACCTTTCTTTTTACGAACCTCATTACGGAACGAATTAAGTTCGTAAGATGAGGTACCACTGTATTAAAAATTGGAACTATCCCGCCAAAAGCGGGACATCTGGTCACCTTACTCTAGCCTACTCTCAGATGCAAAGTTGACCTGCATGAAGTCATTTATTGACAAAGCTTACATTAAATTTTTATCTATTCCTCTTCCACCACCATCGCCACCCCTGATATATTGACCCTCTTAGAGAGTTGTTGCTGTTGTTTTTAAAGTACTCTGGGTGTCTATAATTCCCATAATTGGTGACTAAATTAAATGCTTTGGTCACCATCGTCAGGCTCCAAAAACCAAGAAAGATGCATTGTGATTCTTCCAAGCATCACATTCATCAGTGTTCCCCACCCATAGATGGAATCTTGCCAAACTAAACAGGTTCCATTCCCATCAAGCATATTGTTGTGGTTGGCTCTGACCCAGCTCCTGCCCCAAGGAATGTGGAGGTGGATGCAGGGGAAACATCAACATGTCATAGGCCTGTTTTATTGCCAACAGAGTCAGGTAGTGCAGTTTTCTCAGATGAAGAAGAAGGTGGGGGTGACTTGGAAGAGGGGGGCTTGGCACACAGCCCAGGAAGCCAAATTTCCATTATCTTCAGTCGATTTGGATGAGGAAGTGTTAGATCCACACATGCACAAACTTATGCATCGAAGAGATCAATTGAAGAAATATTACAGGAGATAAGAGAGGCCACCTGTGTTTGGATGGGGCTCCAGTAATTAGAGCTGCTGATATAAATAGCAGCGTGCTGGCTTGGCCATTGTGGAAGATTATCTGATCGTTGTTCTTCAGGACCATGCCTTGCTGTTTCCAGACTTTGTTTGTTGATTTTTCATGACTTTGAAACCAAAGCACAGCAAAGTGTGTGTGTCTCACTTTGTGGAAGAAGGAGGGCTGTGCAGTTCCTTCACAGCTGCTAGCTAAGTATGTAAGGACTGATTAAGGAGATTGTACAGACTACCAGGTTGTTTTGGGACAAGTGCTCTTTGCAATACAAAAAGGGTGCTTTTTGTTTCTTTTGAATTTTTGTGATAAAGAACATTGTTTTTGAACTTTCAAGTGTGTGTGTGTGTGTGTGTCTGAAATTTATACCCTTGAATTTTCGGGAGACTCATACCATAGAGCCCGGCAGAACACATACAGTATATTGTACATTGGGAAGTATGAAGGAAGAGCCATCTTCACCCTCTTTCTCTCATACATACTGAAACAAAACCAAGTTGTCTCTTGCTCCTTTGAAGTATGCTCCCTCCCTCCCTCCTGCATATCGGGTCTACATCCCATCACAATAATAACACGTACTAAGGTTTCTGTTTACCTTCACCGTATAACTCTCTTGTGTTGTAGTTTTCCATACTCCACTGTTAAAAACAAATATAATGCTTTATATTAGCAGTGACCTTGATGGAAATGAATGGGACCTTCTTCTGACATAAGGTGCATAAAGGTGCAGACTGTGTTTTTTTTAATCAGAAGCCAAACCTCTCGCGCTTCTTTTTTAACAAGAAAGATGGTACTTGAAGCAAAAGAGCCCCTCTCTGGGTGTCCCCCCTTCCTCACACAGCTTTACAAGGAAGAGAAAACAAAATCCCTCCATTCAGAAGACATAAACAATCTTTCTGCTCTCTCCCCACCTTAAAAATATCTTTCTCTTGGCACATCAGTGACATTTAGCCGGCGGCCTCTAGTGAAATTGCAGCTACGTTTATCCTTATTTACCATACCTTCAGCAACATGATCTTGTTTGCATTTTTCATCTTTGAATGCACACAGGCGAAGCCAGCACAGCATTTCCACCGAGACCCTCATTCATCTTCTCGGAAAAGAGGCGGCTGTGGCGGTCTGCATAATGGCCATTTCTTCGGTTGCTTCTAGCTCAGGGATGGTTACGGCTTCATTTGTCTCAGTTGCCAAAACCTGATCTCAGAGGATAAGGACACCTTGGATATGGAAAGGCGCAGCCTCCCCTTTGGAGAGGAAGCTTTCACAATTACAACTTGTATCCTTTTAGAGATGGGCAACAGACAACGGACAGGTGTCTGTGTATCTCCATATGTATATACGCGTGATTCACCTCTGAAGAAAAATACAGTCTTTCCCACCTTGGTTTAAAGTGCACCAACGTTTCATTTCAGATTTGATCCTATTCCTGTTCTGGAAAAAATCACCAAGGCCATTTATTTTTCTCTTAATGTTTTTTTTTTCAAGGAAGTGTATTTTTCGAAACACTAAACAAAATAGTCTATTTCCTCAGAACCTGGCAAGAAAGACTCAAAATTGCGATACAGTGTTCCCTCGATTTCCGCAGGTCCAAACTTTGCGAAAAGTCTAAACCACGGTTTTTAAAAAAATATTATTTAAAAAATACTCCGTGGTTTTTTTTGCACACCAAGGGTTTTCTGGGGCTGCCCGATGTACAATACTGTGTGTTTTAACTCTCCTCCTCCCCCTCCACCTCAGCCATCCTGCTTCTTTAAATAAAAGCTCTGTTTCCACCCCAGCCTTCCGATCCCACCCCTTTAATTCTCGGAGCATTGGTACGCTCCAATTGAAGCCGAACTTTACTGCCAGCCGGAGCGAGCACAGCAAAGCCCCCTGCTTGCTGCCCCATTGCCCCTGCGGGTTCTGGGGGTAAGTAAAACCAGGAATGGAGGAAGGAGGGGGAGGAAGGAAGGAAAGAAAGAAAGGGAGCAGCTCTACTTCGTGGAAATTTGACTTTTGCGGGAGGTCTTGGAACGTATCCCCCGCGAAAGTCAAAGGAACACTGTACTTTAATTTCCTATTTCTGCACTAGCCTTATTTTATTTCTATCGAATAGGATTCATAACTTTAAAAAACATTAAAATCATTGTGGTGTGTATCATAACCCGACAAAACACAGTTGAGGGGCCTTTTCTTTCCATATAACACCAACACTCCACGTGCTGAACTGGCTCCCGATTAGTCTCCAGCCACAATTCAAGGTGTTGGTTATCACCCATAAAGCCCTACCTGGTTCAGGGCCAGACTATCTACAGGACTGTCTCCTCCCAGAGGCCTATTAGATCGTACAGAATTGGCCTCCTCCAGGTCTAAACAATGTCGGTTGGCAGGACCACAGGGGAGGGCCTTTTCTGTTGCATCCCCAGCTCTATGGAACCAACTCCCTCCCGTTATGCTGGGCTCTTCGCTAATAGCCCCTCAGTGAGTTAGGAATGCAAATTCAAACACACTCACACCAGCACAGAAGAAAAATGGAAATAGTTTATCCGAAAAAGTTTTGAAAGCACACATTTTAAGAAGAGCCAAATTTCTCTCACCCAGATAACAGTCCTGGAATGCGGGCAAAAGCAAAAAAAAAGAGCAATTAAGGCAGCTGTGAATCCTCAGTCACCCCCCTTCTATGAGTCCACAAGAGGTAGTTAACGATGAAGTGTCCAAAAAGTCAGTAAAAGTCCTGGAAGAATCCAAACATTAGCAATGTCTTTCTCCAAATGGATAAACACCCACACGCGCACTCCCCAATGCCCGTCATTTATCACCAAACATTTGCCTCAGCAACAGGTATTCTCCCAACAGTTCATGACAAATCTAATAATTTACAATTTAAAATATTTTTAAAAACCCATTATTAAAAAGACATACATACAAACATACCATATATAAATTATCTCAGTTCCCCCATGCCTGACGACAAAGGTGGTTTTGAGAAGTTTACGAAGGCGAGGGTAGGTGTAGTTCCTAATCTCTGGGGGGAGCTGGTTCCAGAGAGTTGGGGCCGCCACAGAGAAGGCTCTTCCCCTGGGGCCCACCAACCGACATTGTTTAGTTGACGGGACCCGGAGAAGGCCCACTCTGTGGGACCTAATCGGTCGCTGGGATTTGTGCAGCAGAAGGCGGTCTCGGAGATATTCTGGTCCGGTGCCATGAAGGGCTTTATAGGTCATAACCAACACTTTGAATTGTGACCGGAAATTGATTGGCAACCAATGCAGACTGCGGAGTGTTGGTGTAACATGGGCATACTCAAACTCAATCCAGACAAGACGGAGTGGCTGTGGGTTTTGCCTCCCAAGGACAATTCTATCTGTCCGTCCATTACCCTGGGGGGGAATTATTGACCCCCTCAGAGAGGGTCCGCAACTTGGGCATCCTCCTCGATCCACAGCTCACATTACAAAAACACCTTTCAGCTGTGGCGAGGGGGGCGTTTGCCGAGGTTCACCTGGTGCGCCAGTTGCGGCCCTATTTGGACCGGGAGTCATTGCTCACAGTCACTCATGCCCTCATCACCTCAAGGCTCGACTACTGTAACGCTCTCTACATGGGGCTACCTTTGAAAAGTGTTCGGAAACTTCAGGTCGTGCAGAATGCAGCTGCGAGAGCAATTATGGGCTTCTCCAAGTATGCCCATATCACTCCAACACTCCACAGCCTGCATTGGCTGCCGATCAGTTTCCGGTCACAATTCAAAGTATTGGTTATGACCTATAAAGCCCTTCATGGCACCGGACCAGAATATCTTCGGGACCGCCTCCTGCCGCACGAATCCCAGCGACCGGTTAGGTCCCACAGAGTTGGCCTTCTCCGGGTCCCATCGACTAAACAATGTCGTCTGGCGGGACCCAGGGGAAGAGCCTTCTCTGTGGGGGCCCCGACCCTCTGGAACCAGCTCCCCCCTGAGATTAGGATTGCCCCCACCCTCCCTGCCTTTCGTAAACTCCTTAAGACCCACCTTTGCGGTCAGGCATGGGGGAACTAAAACACCTCCCCCTTGCCCATGTTGTTTTGTTGATTGATTGACTGTGTGCCTGTTTTTTATATATACTGTTTTTTATGAGATTATTAATTTAAATTGGAACTGGATGGGTGGGCATTGGATTTGGTATTGTGTACTGTACTGTTTTTTATTATTGTTGTGAGCCGCCCCGAGTTTGCGGAGAGGGGCGGCATATAAATCCAATAAACCTAACCTAAACCTAACCATACCTGGGGAAGCCCATGACTGCTCTCGCAGCTGCATTCTGCACGATCTGAAGTTTCCGAACACTTTTCAAAGGTAGCCCCATGTAGAGAGCGTTACAGTAGTCGAACCTCGAGGTGATGAGGGCATGAGTGACTGTGAGCAGTGAGTCCTGGTCCAAATAGGGCTGTAACTGGTGCACCAGGCGAACCTGGGCAAACGTCCCCCTCGCCACAGCTGAAAGATGGTTCTCTAATGTGAGCTGTGGATCGAGGAGGATGCCCAAGTTGCGGACCCTCTCTGAGGGGGTCAATAATTCCCCCCCCAGGGTGATGGATGGACAGATGGAATTGTCCTTGGGAGGCAAAACCCACAGCCACTCCGTCTTATCAGGGTTGAGTTTGAGTCTGTTGACAATACTTGTGCAGCTGGTCCCTTCTTGCCATGAGCCTGCACATACGAGCGTCTACCAGCAGATCCTCCTCTGAGTCTGACATCTCACTAATGGGAGCATTAACTGATGGGCTGGCTGCACCCCTCTCCATCTGATTCCCCTCTCCCACTTTCTGACCATGGCAATGAATCTTCACTATCAGAATCTTCTGACAATAACACAGCTCTCTGTGAACCCAAGAATTCCTCTGTAGCAACATCCAAATTCCCTGTTATAGAAGCTGGCCCAGAGCCAACCACACACGCCCGATGTTCGCACTGCTCCCACTCTACTGGCTTTTTGAAAAGCTGTTAAAACATGGCTTTGCCGACTGGCCTGGGGGCCGTGAACTTAACACCAGACGTGCCCAAATTCATGTTTGTTTGGTATGGATGCTTGTTTGATGGTTTTTGAGAGGGGGTTTATAATTGGGTTTGTTAGGATCATGGAGTTTTATTTATTGTTGTTGTTCGACTTGTTTTTTAATTATTATACCATTGTATTGTTTTTATTGTTGTAAGCCGCCCTGAGTCCTCCAGGATTGGGCAGCATAGAAATTGAATAAATTCAATTCAATTAGATTACATTAAAATAGTCCTGCTTTTGTTCTTTGTTATTTTTCAGATACATTTGATTGAGATGTTGAATTTAGAAGTCTTCTGTTTTTCACTTCTGAACCACCTGGCCACTAATGGTTTCTGTTTTTCTCTAATGCTATAATTTTGATTTATAAAAAGAAAATATTCAAGGAAATGAGAGGAAACTATTAAAATCAATCACCCACTCTATGAAACCAGATAGTAAGATCAGCTGTTAAAATTCTTGTCACCAATGTTTGTGGGAAGGGTAATATTAACCTGGTTAAGGAAAATCAACTAGTGGCTTAGCAAACTGCAGCCAGCTAAATTTGAGAGTCTCCTCTATTTTTGCCCAGTATTTCAACATAACTATTTGGTGCTTGGTCAGTTGAAACAATCCTTCATTTGTCTGTTTGTTGTGTGAATATGAATTCCATATCTGAGGGCCAGAAGAACCATGGACAATGCAATAAGCTAGGACAGAGTTAAATAAACCAAAGACAAATCTATAGTGAAACACGCTTAGGGTATACCTCATTTCACATGTGTTGTAAGGAATTGCCTTCTGGGTTCAGTTCTACATGGGGAAAAAGAAACTGGATTCATGGAAGTTGCTTGGAAATAAGGTTTAATGGAGGATAGGAGCACATGGCATGAGCTCCGGAACAGAAAAGATAAATCACATGCTTCCAGATGTTGGGTGAAGAGAAAAGGGCAGAAAAGATGCTGAGTTCCTTGGTTTTTATGACTTCTGTTGGGTCCCACCTCTTAGTTCCCTCTTCCTGTGCATTACATACTGGCTGATGCAATCTTCCCAGTCCCATGTGATGTAATGAAAGAACTTTGGGCAATTAATAATTTATTAGGTTTGTATGCTGCCCTTCTCCTTAAACTCAGGGCAGCTTACAACATGTTAGCAATAGCACTTTTTTTAAACAGAACCAGCCAATTGCCCCCACAATCCGGGTCCTCATTTCACCCGCCTCGGAAGGATGGAAGGCTGAGTTGACCTTGAGCTGGTGATGAGATTTGAACCGCTGACCTACAGTTCTACAGTCAGCTTCAGTGGCCTGCAGTACATCACTCTACCTGCTGCACCCCCCCCCCCTCTTATTCCTAATGTGGCTCTGTCTGGAGGAGGTAGATCTTTGTTGTGAAGAATAGACTGTTCCAGGCTAAAAGGGATGAGTGAGCTGGGCCATTCCTTGATGGCACATTGATAAAGGTGGGGGCTACTAAGAGTGAGTCTGTTTCCTGCCTAAAAACATGTTTCTCCATTTCTCAGCAAGGGATATTCTGCCTTTTTAATATTTCCTAGGATATTCCCTTTTTCTAGGAGAGGGGTAACTTCCTAGCTTCCTACACATGACTTAATCCAGAGAACTGGCTAGCATTAGAGGCATTAAAACTAACTAAACCCTTGTTTAGCATTTGAGGAGAATCAGGTTGTATGTGCTAATTGGCTTACAAAACCAACACTGAGAGAGCACAGCAGGAAACGTTGAAGTAAACCAAGAAGGTTTAGATCTTTAGAAATGTTTTGTTTCTCAATGAGCCATTGCAATATTTCCGTGGCACCTCTGGCTAATTTGCTGCGGTGGAAGAAAGACCTGGGCAGGGCTTTAATGAAGAACCAAGAACTCTCTTCTCAATTTTGATTCCTAGGCACCTCTCCCACTGGCCTCACCCTCCAGTTCCCCTCAAAATGGGCCCACAGGGTGGGAGGGGGGAGATGGTTCGAAATCCAGCTCCTGTGCCATCCCAGAAACCCTCTGGCCTGCATCCTTGAGGTCCCTCTGTTCTGTTTTCCAGGCCAGACGTCAGTCCGTGATGGAAACGGCTCCTTCAAGAGTTGAAGAGAGAAATGGCTTTGGAGGGCATTCACTCGCAGGCACTGAATTATGCATAGAGAATGCCACATTTACAAGCAGCAAAGAAAGTCCCAGGTAACAGTCAACATCACTGTCTTTTTACATCACAGGTGTCACAACCTGAGGTTTCAGGTGTTATATAATGCTATGTGGACTGAGACAGATTGTTATAAATATTTTAATATGCCCACATATGTATTAAAGAATTCTGCCATGCTTGTCCCAACTTGGTCTCATAGGAAGGAAGGACTGTCATCCCCATGATTGAAGTGAAAGCTTTGGATGATTAGATGACCTACAAGGTCCTTCCCAACTCTGTTATTCTAAGTTCAAAGAAGATGGGTAGAGGCTTCAACAGATAGTTAGAACTGCAGAAAAAACAATGGCAAGGCTTCTTTCTACTTGCTTATTCTGCTTAAAAGTCAATGGTCCCTCCAGATGCTTTTTGGCAAACATAAACTCATTTTAGGGAATAATATTGATTCCCTACTACCCTAACAATCCCATTTTTCTGATGATAGTATCATGAACATTGACTTCAATAAAAGCAAAGGAAGTGTGCGGTTTCTGAATGTGGTCCGGGGGTTCTTGGCAATTTTCTGAACAATTTTATTCCTCTTGGAATAATTTTAGCTGTATGGGCCTTACAACAGTAACCAAGAGTTTCTCCATTTTAGGTCTGTCTCTACAGCTGAACAGACTGAGCTCCAGAGTTTTACAAATGGTTTTACAGTCTTTTTCAAACATATACGTTTGACTTTTTATAGATGTCTTTTGAAACAACTTTTGAATGAGAATATCATGGAGACCAGGACAGCCACTCTTTGTGAAACTTATATAGACAAATTTTGGTACCAATCAGCTGGGATTGCCCAATTAAAGTGCTTACTGTAATTGAATTGATTGAATGGAGTTAGCTAATTACTTTTTCCACAGTATATTGCAGATTGGATGACTTTGTTTATGAAATAAATGCCTTATTTCTTCCCTCAAACTCTACCCATTTGTAATATCTCCATGAAGTTGTGATAACATTTAGTGGCAGAAATATCAAAAAATGCAAAAAATACAAAAATGCAAAGCATTTACTGCTTCATAGTACTGTAGGTAAAGATGCCTCTGGGTAGTTTTTTTGGCAAAAGGATAACAATGGCTTGCTACTTGCCTGACAGTTAGAACAATTAATCAGTGGAACGACTTGCCTCCATAAGTTGTGATGCTCCAACACTGGAAGTTTTAATGAAGAAATTGGATGACCATTTGTTGGAAATGCTATCGGGTTTTCTGCGGAATCTGAAAATATATTTTAAGAAACTACTCACCTTATTCTTTTAGAATTTAAAAAAAATTCCAACTCCAGTAGCCACAATCTACAAATATTATTCAGGTTTTGATACAAATGACCCATGAATGCAAAAAAAACCCCAAAATGCAAGCATAACACATTTTCTCTAATTGCAGCACCTTTAAGGAGTCTCTGGTCTAAAACAAAACAGTCTTGTTAATATGTACCAAGATTTTGCTTTGCTTCTGTTCATGGTAATTCAAACGCACATTGCATTTAATTTACTTAAACTGAACAGATGTTGCATATTTGATATGAACGTTTAAAGGAATACCAGTTGTTTCATTGGGGAGCCATTGACTGAAATTACCAGCAGAATATTTCTGACGCAGTTATCCTGATCCGGCAAATGAAGGTGAGTTTTGGAATAAAATGGACAAGAACTCTTTTGCAGTTGAGTTCCTACAGATGAAATATCAATGAACTGGATGCACCCCAAATACAGGCTTTTTGTATCCCTTCACTCTGGGACTGAGCTCATATATTATGCTAAATCATTTTCGAAAGTTTCATTATTTTAATTAATGTATTTATTTATTATTAGAGTTGGAAGGGACCTTGCAGGTCATCTAGTCCCACCCCTTGCTGGTGCAGGAGACCCTACATCACACTAGTCCAATAGCAGTCCAGTCTTTTCTTGAAGGTCAGTGGTGTTGAAGCGTTCACCACCTCTTTGGGCAAGCTGTCCCACTGGTTGATGGCTCTCACAATCACAAAGTTCCTCCTTATTTCCTGATTGAATCTCTTCTTGGACAGCTTCCAATCGTTGCTCCTTGTCTGGCTCTCAGGTGCTTTGGAAAATAATGTGACCCCCCTCCTCCCCGTGGCAGCCTCTCAAGTATATGAAGACTGCTATCATGTCCCCCCTGGACCTCCTCTTCGCTAGGAGGTCCAGGGGGGACATGATAGCAGTCTTCATGCCCAGTTCCTGCAACCTTTCCTCGTATGTTTCTAGTCCCTTTTGCTCTCTTCTGCACATTTTCTAGAGTATCAATGTCTCTTTTGTAGTGTGGTGACCAAAACCGAATGCAGTCCTCTAGGTGAGGTCTAACTAGGGCATTTTGGAAAGGTATTAGCACCTCTCTTGTCTTAATTTAGACTTTTATTCATTTTTTTCCCTGGGAGTACCAAGTACCCAAACAATATTTCTAATTATTCCTATCACCCTGATCTGCACCCTGTCAGATTTATTGAGCTGGGGGGGAAAAAGGCCCAAGGTCATCCTGAGGACTCTATGAATCAAATGTGGGGGATGTTTGACCTTGGGGCTCCCCAACTGTGCCCCACTGCAAGCCTAAACCCAATCAACAACAGCTACCATCTTCACAACCCAACACCTTCCCTCCTCCCTCCCCTATCTCTCCCCTTTTTCTTTTTTCCCAGCAGACTAGATTGTCACCATTGTCTTCTGGGTCCAACAACAATGAAAACCACTCCAGGTGTCTATCAAAGCCATCTGCTGGCCCTTCACTATCTTCCTATTGTTCTGTCCCAGCGATGAGCCCCTGAAGGAATAGTTCTACAAACACGGCTTTGATAAGATTTAAGTATGTAATGCTAATAATTTAATAGCAGGGAGGTTTGAAGGTTTTAAAATGCATCAGCAAAGCAAGAAATAAGTCTGTTCGGTCTCAGCTGTTCATTATAGTCTCAAAAAGTAAATCAAACTCCCAAATATTTCTCTTTGATCACCCGTCTCTCACTAACATGACTCACTCTGAGTTGGCAGGAAGCCTGGAGACAAAGATTTCTCAATTTGTAATTTGTAATAAATAGTTCAAGACCACGATCCGATCGTCCATCTAGCGGCCCATTTGAAAATTGACTTCTGAACCGACTCATCACGAAGTTTCCATTAGGTAACTTCTTGCCTTGATTAGTTTCCACCCATTGCTTTTGGTTCTGCCCTCAAGTGCTTTGGAGAATAGCCTGACTCCCTCTTCTTTGTTGCAGCCCCTGAGATATTGGAACACTGCTATCATACATCCCCTAGTCCAGTGATGGCGAACCTTTTTTTCCTTAGGTGCCAAAAGAGCATGTGTGCGCACTATCGCACATGCGTGAGTGCCCACACCCACAATTCATTGCCCTGGGAGGGCGAAAACAGCTTCCCTCACCTCCCGGCACTCTCTGGAGGTGGGAAACAGCTTGATTCCCAACTTCTGGTGGGCCCAGTAGGCTCGTGTTTCACCCTCCCCAGGCTCCAAAGACTTCCCTGGAGCCAGGGAAGGGTAAAAACGCCCTCTCCCATCCCTCTGGAGGCTCTCTGGAAGCCAACAATGCCCTCCCAGAGCCTCTGAGTGATCCAAAAATCAGCTGGCCGGCACACACATGCACGTTGGAGCTGAGCCAGGACAGTGGCTCATGTACCAGCAGATATGGCTCCACGTGCCACCTGTGGCCACCCGTGCCATAGGTTCACCATCACTGCCCTAGTCCTGCACTTCTATTTCTACTAGTTTTTCTCATTATTCCTATCATCCTTTTTCTCCCACTTATGGGATGTATGTATGACTTTAGCTTGTTGCTTGTATCCTAAGATTTTTATTAATATTGATTGTTTCTTCATTGCTTATTTGACCCCTATGACAATCATTTTGTACCAGATGATTCTTGACAAATGTATCTTTTCCTTTTATGTACACTGAGAGCATATGCACCAAGACAAATTCCTTGTGTGTCCAATCACACTTGGCCAATTCTATTCTATTCTATTCTTTTCACTGGAAAAAGTTTAAGCACTCACAGACCTCAGTTGTCGCAGTTCACCGGGCGAGCTTCGCTAATGACCATCTCTCAGACCAGTCTACCACGCAGGGTCGTTGTTGTACAGCTAAACTGAAGGAGAATGGGAGCTAATGTAAGCTCTTGGAAGGAAGGCAAGCTAAAATCTAAAGAATAAATAACATTGCTGATGACTTGCAAATCACACTGATGGGGTCACATGAAAAGCTAAGCCCGAACCAAACCAATTACATTATGACTTGGTGGGAAATGAGAAATCGGTCTCAAAGCAAGAGTGTAGAAACTTAACCAAGTGTTTCAAACCACTGCAGCTCTCCAAGTCCCTGGTCTCTTGCCGATAGGGCACCGAAGGTCTCAGGGAAGGTTCCAAAGTGAACAGAGCTGCCTTCTTTATGACTGAAATGTAATGTAATCTGGGATCAGCTGACAACGAGTACATTTTTTAAAAACTTGACAAACTAGGTAACTTGCTTTGGAATTGAATCCCAGGGATATTTGGCTGCTGTCCTTTCAAGATTTAGCTCCTTCCATTATCCAAGAGAATTCTCGAAGGAGACTTTCTGATCCAGGAGCGTTCTATTAATCAGCACACCTTGCACCAGATGCTTTGCACTCTCCTCCCCCTCCCCTCCCCCTTCCCCCCCTCCTCCCCCTCCCCCTCCCTTCCAGCATTACGCTCTCTCTCAAGGGACGGCTGCAGAGAGATATGGGAGTACATAATTGTTTTGGATCAAAGTAGAATGCGATCCAGTCAGAAAAAGATAAAATATTATCAGACCATTTTACAGGCAGTTCCTTCCCACTTTGTTTCTAAATTGAAACCAGGAGGCAGCTGGGCTGAAATTTCCCATCAGATGAAAAAAGGGGATTAGGTGTTCAATTCCCATTAATGAGAAGTTGTGTTCTAATATGTGACAGTCAGAGCTGAGAAACGAGCCCTTCTATTCCTCACAGCCGAGGGCATGCGTGGCTTTGGGTGAGGAGCAGATGTACTCGAGGCACACACGTGCCCTAGCAATCAAGGATCCATGGCAACCAGCTGTCGCTCCATACTCCAACCTCTGGCTTCAGCTCCTGGGCCAGTTCTTAATTGCTTCTTTCCAAGATGAGTCTCGATGGGAGGCGACCTTGTCTAGGCTTGGACGCTGAGCAGGATTGGTCCTGGTGCATTCTTGGATGGGATGCTGCCTGGTGAGTCCAAGGGCGGGAAGTCAAACAATATCAATGTCAGTAGCCTTTAGGTTTATATACTGTACTGCTTCACAGTGCTTTGCAGCCAGTGATGGGCTGCCAAAATTTTTACTACCATACTGTGGGTGTGGCTTATTTTGTGGGTGTGACTTGAGAGTCATGTGACTGGGCAGGAGTGGCTTCCCAACCATGTGACCAGGTAGGAGTGGCTTGACAATCATGTGATTGAAGGTGGCTTAAAGGTTATATGACTGGGAGGGAGGGGCTTACCGACCAAGATAAGTTTTCAAATAGGTCCTTCGACTCTTTTTTCAGTTGATTAAGTCACATTATTTGAAAAGCCACAAAAAGGACAAATGATAGACAGCATTATTTGTCATGTGACCCAGGGGGCTTAAAGGTCAGGGAGTGGCTTGCCAATCTAGTTACACTACTGACACCATGAACTTATGAATTAGAACATCCTTCAAAAGCCATTTCGCAACAGCCTCCATACAGGGGTGGGCTGTGGGGGTCCGCAGGTGGTCGGGAGAACCTCTAGCTAAGATTCAGTAAGGTTTGGAGAACCCCCCAAATCCCACTCCTGGCTGGTTCCACCCACCCTGCCCCTACCAGTAGACCCCACATGACCTGTTTTGGATGCAGGTAAGGGCAGGGCATGTGTGGAGGCTCACGGAGGGAGAAAAACGGGTCTACCAAAAGTTCAGGAAGGCCAAAAATGGTCCAGAGGACCTCTGGAGCCTGGGGAGGCCATTTTTGCCCTACCAGAGGCTTGAGGAAAGCCTCTAGAGTCCAGAGAGGGCAGAAAAGCCCCCCCCCCACTGCCGTGGTGCAGGAGTCTGACTAGGTCACCCCCACCAGGGCCACACACCCCAACAACCAGGCAGAGAACCCTTGCTAAAATTTTGGGAGCCCCCCCTGCCTCCATGACATTTCAAAATGTCCAATGTTCCCACCAGTCCACATGGCTTCGGCCAGTGATGGTGAACCTTTTTTTCCTCGTGTGCCGAAAGAGTGTGTGTATGTGCTATCGCGTATACACGAGTGCCCACACCCATAATTCAATGCCTGGGGAGGGTGAAAGCAGCTTCCCCTAACCCCCGGAGGCCCTCTGGAGGTCAGTCAGAGCCTGTTTCTCAACTTCTTGTGGGCCCAGTAGGCTTGTATTTCACCGTCCCCAGGTTCCTGGAGCTGGGGAAGGTTAAAAATGCCCTCCCCACCCACCTGGAGGCTCTCTGGAAGCCAAAAATGCCCTCCCAGAGTCTCTGTGCAAGCCAAAAATCAGCTGGCCAGCACACACATGCACATTGGAGCTGAACTAAGGCAATGGCTCGCAGGCCAGCAAATATGGCTCCGCGTGCCACCTGTGGCATCCATGACATAGGTTCGCCATCACTGGCTTAGGCGATGTATGAAGTGGGCCACTCAAATGAAGCTCTGCTAAAAGCAGAAGAAACTGGAAAGCAACTCCTCCTTTGATTAGAGCCACCCCAATCTTTTGTACCCTCTTTATGAAGCACAAATTCTCTGTTTTGTAGGCAGAGAAGGGAAGCATCGGTCCTTGGGAAAAAGAATGAAAATCATTGCAGGTCTCTTGTAACTGAAATAAGATAGATTTCCAAAAGCTATCTGGGATGATACATAAACATCAATATAGCCTCTACCAGAATATTCTTTTTATATAGATTTCCAAACCGGTTTGAAAAATCATGTATGAAATATCTTGATATAATACCTCAAGGGAAGTAATTTTAAAGAGTTCCAATAAAGGGGAAAATTCAGAATAAACAATCAGTGGGTGAGAATCAGTTTTAAGCATACAAACTTTGGCCGGAGGAGAAACAGTTCGATTTCTGAATCTATCTTAAGCTCAACCTGGTGAATAATATGACAACACAAATGCTATTTTCTCTCTCCATTTATGATCATCTCTAGACATTGAAGGAAGCATGATTGTGTTCCCCTAGACATCAATTTAAGGGAATACGTTTTATGTAAGATTAAAAGGCCAAGGGCAAGGGCTTTTATTCAATCCGTCTGAATAAAGAAACGTTTGCATTCTATTTCAAACTCCTGACCTTGTAAGTCACTTGCAATCAGAGGGGCGGTTTCCCAAGCTAATCTGTTTTGATCTCACGTGTGATGGATGAGGTCTACAAAGGGGTGGCTGTATGACGGACCACAATAAAGCATCGACAGAATACCCTACGAAACTAGTTACCATCCTGGGCCTAGAAAGCTTAGAACTACGACACTTTAAATACGACCTAAGTATTGCCCACAAGATCATATGCTGCAATGTCCTGCCTGTCAACGACTACGTCAGCTTCAATCACAACAACACAAGAGCACACAACAGATTCAAACTTAATATTAACTGCTGCAAACTTGACTGTAAAAAATATGACTTTAGTAATCAAGTTGTTGAAGCATGGAACTCATTACTGGACTCTGTAGTGTCATCCCCTAACCCCCAACATTTTACCCTTAGACTGTCCACGGTTGACCTCTCCAGATTCCTAAGAGGTCAGTAAGGGGCGTGCATAAGCGCACTGGCGTGCCTTCTGTCCCCTGTCCTATTGTCTCTCCTATATCTCCTATATCTTCTCTTCTATCCCTACAGGTATATTTTTCTTCTATTCTCTCATTGACATATTTTAGTCCTATATTTTCTCTTCTCTTCTTTCTTTGACATATTTTACTTTGAGTGTATCCTCTATAACCTTCATTGTGTATTAATGTGTTTTGGAATAAATAAAGAAGGAAGGAAGGAAGGAAGGAAGGAAGGAAAGAAGGAAGGAAGGAAGGAAGGAAGGAAGGAAGGAAGGAAGGAAGGAAGGAAGGAAAAAGAGGTAACACAATCCAGAGCTGGATAGGAACAGAGAAAGAGATTTAGAACAGCCACTCCTAGAATCTCCATTGGGGTGAGAGTAGTACTGGTTTAGTCTGGCAAGATTCTGTCTATATGGTGTGAGCAATTAAAGATCTGCAATTTGGCTGGATTGTTGTTTGTTGTTCTTGGACTGGACCTGTCTCAAAATAACTGACAGGGTATAGTAAACCAGGAATAAGAAACAGGCTGAGCTTTGACCCCACCGTCATGGCTGCCATCTTGACTTTTCTATCATATCTATAGACATCTCTGCAAATGGCTAACACAGAGAGGAAGGGGCCAAGCTATTTTCCAAGGTACACAAAGGCCAGACAAGGAATAACGGATGGAAACTGATCAAGGAAAGATTCAACCTGGAAATAAGGAGGAGGTTTTCTACAGTGAAGAACAATCAACCCATGGAATAGAAGTTGCCTTCAGAAGTTGTGGGAGCTTCATCCCTGGAGGCTTTCAAGAAGAGACCGGACTGCCATCTGTCAGAAATTTATTTATTTATTAGATTTGTATGCAGCCCCTCTCCGCAGACTCAGGACAGCTCACAACAGTAATAAAAACAATATAGTAGTGGAACAAATCTAATATTAAAAAAACATATAAAACCCTATCATTATTTTTTTTTTAAAAATGGTGTAGGATCTGCTGCTTGGGCAGAGGGTTTATTTATTAAACTTGTATGCCGCCCAACGCCCGGAGGACTCTGGGCAGCTCACAACAAAGATAAAAGCATCGTAAATAGGGAAACCATCAAAACATCTATTAAAGAGAATTAAGAAACATACATCATTCATTTCTGGCTGGATCTTATAAGGATATAATGGTGAGCTCAATGGCCCCAGGCCTGCTGGAAGAGGCAGGTCTTCTGCTTTGCGGAAGGCCAATAGGGCAGAGTATTTCGGATCTCTGGCCAACTTTAAAAGGATATAACGTGGTTGGCTCTGGGCCAGCTCCTGCTCCGAGGACTGTGTGGGTTGGTTTGGGAGAATTCTCACATTATCAGAGGCCGGTTTTGCTGCCAACAGCTTCGGACAGCGAGGACTCGGTGTCAAGGGCAGGTTCTGGGAGTGAAACAGGATCGGATGATGGGGTAGTTACAGGCAGCCCATTAGATAATGACCCCATTAGTGAATCGTCTTTAGATTTGGAGGAAGAGGAATTCATAGATACCTGCAGGCGCAGATTTATGACGAGAAGGGAACAGCTGTGCAATTATTATAGAAAATAAGGGAGAACACCTGTGGCTGGGGCAATTTGGCTAATGGGGTTGCTGATAAATTGCCAGCGTCATTGCCTCTCAATGTGGAAGATTATCTGTTTGGTGAGAGATGAATGCTGTTTGATTTTTGGAAGGCTTCAGGATTTTACCAGAACTCTTTGACTATTTCAGAGTTAAGTACAGCTTGAGGACTCTTGAAAGGGGGGGGGGGGGCTGTAACGTCTTCACAGCTGCCTTATCTCCTCTGCTTTTGTTTTTGCTTTTCACAGCATTCAAGGCTTGTGGGAGAGCACTTTGGCTGATTAAAGTGGGTTTGTACAATATTTTTCTTTTGATAAACCGACTCTTTGTTTACTTTATAACAGTGTGTGTGTTTGAATTTACACCTCAGACTTAATTGGGGCTCGTAAGGTGAAGCCTTACCATCTGGGCAGGAAACATAGCAGATCAGCTAATCTTGCTTTACTGTAAAGCTTACATTGACAGAATTTTGCAAGTCTCCTGGTGCAGCCTAAGAACTTAGAGGGTCCTTTCTGAGCCTCTTCCTCTGCCAATGATGGAAGTGTGGGCTCTGCTCTCTCTTATCTGATCACTCACTAGTCAGTTTCCCTTCACCCAGCTTCCCATTCCCACATACCATTGCAGGGTCAGATGAGCAGTGAGTGGGCAGGCAGAGTTAGCGGCAAGCAGGCAGGATGAGCAACTAGTAGGTGGGTGGGCAGAGTGGCAAATGGGCAGGCAGAGAGCGTGGCAGGTGGGGGAGAGCAGTGACCAGGTGAGTGGGGATGAGGTCAACCAGAGGTGGTATTTGCCGGTCTGGCGAACCAGTTAAAATTTCCGCTACCAGTCCATGTGAACTGGTCAGAATCGGCTGAATACCACGTCTGGAAGGGACCCTCCCCGGTGTCATGGACTGTAAATGTAAATGAAATGAGAAGTACTTTCTGGTTTGCGAGAGTCTGTTGACATAAATGCACAATAAAGATAGCACTACTACTGCTAGGTGTTCTTCTTGTCTGGACTGCTTTGTTAAAACCAGTAGTGGGTTGTCACCAATATGGTAAAGGACAGTGCGCCGGTAGCGTTTGCTGCACTGTGCGTGCAGCTTTGGTTCTCTTAAGTGCACACACGTGTCCCAGCATGTTTTTGCTTCTACGCATGAAGTAAAATCCCGCAAGGGGATGGGTGCATGTTTGAGATTTTGGCAAGATTTCGCTTCCTGCGCCTGCGCAGAAACAAAACATGCTGGGACACACATGCGCACACACAATAGACCCGAAACTGTGCACACGCATGTCTCTGTGTGTGTCCCAGCGTGTTTTTGCTTCCGTGCAGGCGCAGGAAGCGAAATCTTGCCAAAAATCTCACACATGAACGGGTCCCCTCGCGGGATTTTGCTTTGTGCACAGAAGCAAAAACATGCTGGGACACGTGTGCACACGCAAGAGAGCCGAAGAGCAAACGCTACCAGCGCGCTGTTCTTTACCATACTCAGGGGTGGACAGCAGGCAGGACCGGGTGGAACGCAGTTCCACTGGCAGAAATGAAGATGGGTGTGCAGCTCCAGCTGATCGGCGGCTGTCACTTCCTGGATTACTGGCCTCGGCTCGGCTCTCCTTTTTTCCCCTGCTGCTGCGTCTGCACTCCTCACTTTTTTCCTCTTTCCTCCTTCCTGGCCTCAGACGAGCTTCCCTCCCTCCTGCCCGGCTCCCTCCAGCCTCACGTGGCCACCTCCCACCTGAGGTGCAAGCAGAAGGCGTGGGTGGAAGCGGTACTGGCAGCATTTATGCTTCTGGCAGCCCCTGTTCGCCTACCTACCCAGCCTGAGAGCATTGGAAACACGAAGCAAATTGTCACCCCAGCGAGTGACGCTTACAACTGACAAGGTTGTAAGTCGAGGACTTAACAGTTCACTTGAATGATGATCATTCAAGCCACTCCCACCTGGTTGCATGGCTAGCAAGCCGCTCCTACCCAGTCATATGACCATTAAGCCACGCCCACAAAATAAGCCACACTTGTAGTGTGGCAGTAAAAATTTTGGCTGCCCATTACTAACTGTACTGGTAGCAATCCACTACTGGTAGCAGCAGAAATTGGAATCCGTCCCTGGTCAAAACATATAGCTTTCACGTCCCAGAGTTCTCAGCAAGGGCCATGTTGGCTGGGGAATTTGAGGAGCTGAGCTCTGCACATTTGAACGCTGGCTTGGTTTGGAAACACCGAACTAGGGGGTGCAAACACAATTCCGATGATGTACGGAACAAAGCGAGGTTGTAACAATGCAGCACTTCAGGCAGAGTCGCGGAAGCCAGCCTCCTGGGAGAGACAGCCCTGCCTTCCTTGAATTAACTGCACCAGGAGCAGAAACATGGCAGAGCTATAACTTATGGAGATAGGCTTCACTCCTTGCTCTTTCTTTTGAAGACAGACAACCCTGGAATTTCTCTCGATGAATTTACTTACCTGCCAGAGCACGCCAGAGTTCCCAGGTGGCAAACATGTGCCCTCTGCACCAGCCAGGAAGTGACCGTGGTAAGAATTACTACTACAATTTATATATGGCCTGCTGTGCAAGCTTAGGAAAAACAGCAATGTATAAATATACCATGTTGCATTATTATCGCTTGAATGTTCTATTTCCTTTGATTTATACAGAGTTTCTGGAATTAATTCCCCTCACTTGATTGCCAAACAGCCTCAAAACTGACACAACATGAATAACAGTTTAATCTCTGTGTAGCCTATGCCGGATTCTCTTTGCACTTTAATTGTGAAGGTGCTGCCTCTCGTTACCCCTGGATTATTCAGGGGAAGCATCTGTCTTGATCAAAGGCTTCTTTTATGTCCGTCACGGGAGACGCTTGCCAAAGAAGGGACTTGCCAACTCATTCCTGGGCCTTGAGACAAACACCCCCCCCCCCCATAATTATTTATCAAATCCAGACATGCAGGGCATTTTTCTGGGGAACGAAGGAAAGTGTCTGTGGTTCCAAACAGTAAATTCTACATGGTGAAGGATCACTAAGTTCATTAGCACTTCTGTGAAGACAAATATTTATTTTTATTTATTTATTAATTAAATTTATATGGCTGTCCATCTCACATAAAATGATTCTACGCAGAGTACAGCAATCCAATAAATCAAAAAACACAAAATAATCACTGCCCAAACCAGGAGTCCACCAACTTGGCAACTTTAAGACTTGAGGACTTCAACTCCCAGAATTCTTCAGCCAGCATAAGACTTCTGAGGATCTCTGGCCTAAACCTATATATATATATAGGCCACCGAAGCCGACTGTAGATCTGTAGGTCAGCGGTTCAAATCTCATCACTGGCTCAAGGTTGATTCAGCCTTCCATCCTTCCAAGGTGGGTAAAATGAGGACCTGGATTGTGGGGGCAATATGCTGGCTCTGTTAAAAAGTGCTATTGCTAACATGTTGTAAGCCACCCAGAGTCTAAGGAGAAGGGCAGCATAAAAATCAATCAAACAAACAAACAAACAAACAAACAAACAAATAAATAAATAAATAAATGGGACATTAAAAACATAAAACCAGAACTAAGGAAGAAGAGAAAATAATAGATGGAGGGATGTTAATAATTGGGGAGCCACTTCACGAGTCCACCAGGGCTGCTAGTGTAACCAGGCCTTGAGACCTTTGAAAACTCAGAAATGATATGAGTCAGATCTCATCTCTGGAGGGAGAAAACCCTACAATGCAGGTGCCAGAACAGAAAAAGACCCCCACCTCACACTCAGGGTTCAACAAATTTAACTGCAGAAAGTATGATTTTAACAACAGAGTGGTTAATGCCTGGAACTCACTACCTGACTCTGTGGTTTCATCACCAACCCCCCCCCCAAAATTTACCCTTAGACTGTCCACTGTTGACCTCACCCAATTCCTAAGAGTTCAGTAAGAGGCATGCATTCTATAATATAATCTCAATAGAGAAGACTTTTCCAGTTGCCATTGTTATTATTATTTTATTTATCTATCTATCTATCTATCTATCTATCTATCTATCTATCTATCTATCTATCTATCTATCTATCTATTTATTAGATTTGTATGCCGCCCCTCTCCGCAGACTCGGGGCGGCCCACAATAACAACAAAACAATATACAGTGTAATTAATAGGTTGATCCTTTCCTCTCAGTGACAAACTGCTGTCATATCACTCACCATTTTTCATATGTTTTGGCCTCTAGCCCCTAATCTACAGTACTTTGTTTCTCTTTTTTGCATTCTTTCTATAAGCAAAAAATATAAGCAAAGTTACAACTAAACCAACATGGTTTGTCAGGAACATCATGCCAAAAAAATCTTATTTCATTCATCAACAAAGTGATTAAACTGATGAACCAGCAAAATGCTACATATTGGAGCATATGCACCAAGACAAATTCCTTGTGTGTCCAATCACACTTGGCCAATAAAATTCTATTCTATTCTATTCTACAGACATACTATACTTAGATTTCAATAAGGCATTTGACAAAGTAGACCAGAATCTCCTTCTTCTATCTGGTGCCAATGCTGTTTATCCCATGTTTTTCTACCTTATCAAATTAGAGGGCATCACCACCAGATGGATTTGTAATGGGCTGACAAACTGCACTCAACGTGTAGTCTTAATCGAACTACATCTACATAGAGAGGAAAATAAATAGTGGGGCACCACAGAGTTCTATCTTAGGCCCAGTACTATTAATATCTTTATAAACAATTTAGATGAAAAAATAGAAGGGGAACTCATCATATTTATAAACAATACCAAGGTGGCAGGAATAGTCAACACTTTGGAAGATAGGCTCAAGACCAGCGGTCCCCAAACTACGGCCCGCGGGCCGGATGCGGCCCAACGAGGTCTTTTAACCGGCCCGTGGCAAGCTCACGAGATTTTACTGGTCAATAAAATAAGCTCCCGAATCTCCTGTCAACTCACCACGGTCGGCTGCTCAGCGAGGAGAAGGTGGAGAGGCAAGGGGGCGGGGAGGAAAGCGGGACTGCAATTGGCCCCTTCCTTTGTCGCCTTTAGGGAGAGAAACTGTTGCTGCCCTATGGCAGAGCAGCAACAGTTCCTCTCCCTAAAGGCGAGAAAGAAATTGGCCAATTGCAGGCCCGCTTTCCTCCCTGCCCCCTTGCCTCTCCACCTCCTCCTCCCCTCCTCCTCCGTGGTGAGTGGACGCGAAATTCATGAAAAGGCGATTGGCAATTGAAAAACTGTCCACTGAAAGTCACAGCTAAGTGCACCATGGCTAAGTTTGTGTGTGTGGAGGAGGCGGCTGCTTGAAAACCCCTGACCTCCATCGCCTCCCCCCACGGCACAAGGCAAGCACACCTCGCCGCTGACACAGGAGGCGGGGACTGCCCTGTCCCCCTGTCCCCCCTGCGCAAAACTACGCAGCCCCAGATCGCTCGCTTCTCCAGCCAGCAAAGCCGACTGCCCGGCTTTGCTGGCTGATGCAGGAAAGGAAAGCGTCACATTTAAAAAGCACGCCACTTTCTGGGACTGCGGTGCCGTGGTGGCCTTCAAGTGCGGCCCTTCGCGGCGCCCCACCACCCGTTCCTGCAGGAAGAGATCGGGCACTTTACCGGGAGGTGGAGGCGGCGTGGGGCCAGACGCTGGGTGCCGGGGAGGGCGAAGGAGTGGACGCGCCTCTCAGCTGCAGAGCGGAATGGGGGTGGAGATCAGCGGCGGAGTCCGGCAAGCCTGGATGAGCGGTCCCGCATGGCCCCAGGCCCCCAACGCCGAACTCTGCCGCTGATCTCCACCCCCGTTCCGCTCTGCAGCTGAGAGGCGCGTCCACTCCTTTGCCCTCCCCGGCACCCAGCGTCCGGCCCCACGCCGCCTCCACCTCCCGGTAAAGTGCCCGATCTCTTCCTGCAGGAACGGGTGGTGGGGCGCCGCGAAGGGCCGCGCTTGAAGGCCACCATGGCGCCGCAGTCCCAGAAAGTGGCATGCTTTTTAAATGTGACGTTTTCCTTTCCTGCATCAGCCAGCAAAGCCGGGCAGTCGGCTTTGCTGGCTGGAGAAGCGAGCTATCTGGGGCTGCGTAGTTTTGCGCAGGGGGGACAGGGGGACAGGGCAGTCCCCGCCGCCTGTGTCAGCGGCAAGGTGTGCTCGCCTTGTGCCGTGGGGGGGGAGGCGATGGAGGTCAGGGGTTTTCAAGCAGCCGCCTCCCCCCCCACAGAGATAAGAGAGAGAAAGAAAGAGAGGGACAGAGAGAAAGAAAGAGGGACAGAGAGAAAGAAAGAGAAGGACAGAGAGAAAGAAAGAGAGGGACAGAGAGAAAGAAAGAGACAGAGAGAAAGAAAGAGGGACAGAGAGAGAGAAAGAAAGAAAGAGAGGGACAGAGAGAAAGAAAGAGGGACAGAGAGAAAGATAGAGAGGGACAGAGAGAAAGAAAGGGACAGAGAGAAAGAAAGAGAGGGACAGAGAAAAAGAAAGAGAGGGACAGAGAAAAAGAAAGAGAGGGACAGAGAGAAAGAAAGAGAGGGACAGAGAGAAAGAAAGAGGGACAGAGAGAAAGAAAGAGAGGGACAGAGAGAAAGAAAGAGAGGGACAGAGAGAAAGAAAGAGACAGAGAGAAAGAAAGAGGGACAGAGAGTAAGAAAGAGAGGGACAGAGAGAAAGAAAGAGGGACAGAGAGAAAGATAGAGAGGGACAGAGAGAAAGAAAGGGACAGAGAGAAAGAAAGAGAGGGACAGAGAAAAAGAAAGAGAGGGACAGAGAAAAAGAAAGAGAGGGACAGAGAGAAAGAAAGAGGGACAGAGAAAGGGAGAGAAAGAGAAAGAAAGGTAGAGAGAAAGAGGGAGAGAGAAAGATAGTGAGTGAGAGAAAGATAAGAGAGAGAGAAAGAAAGAGAGAGGGGGAGAGAAAGAGGGAAAGATAGAGAGGGAGAGAGAAAGGAAGAGGAGAGATAGAAAGGGAGAGAGAGAGAAAGGAGGAGACAGAGAGAGGGAGAGAGAAAGAGGGAGAGATATAAAGAGAGTGAGTGAGAGAAAGAGAGAAGAGAGAAAGAGAGAGAGAGGACAGAGAGAAAGAGAGAGAACTAGAAAGACAGAAGGACAGAGAGAAAGGGAGAGAGAGAGAAAGAGGAAGAATAAATATTAAATATTGTATTTGTTCCCATTTTGTTTTTTACTTTAAATAATGTATGTGCAGTGTGCATAGGGATTTGTTCACACGTTTTTTTAATAGTCCGGCCCTCCAACAGTCTGAGGGACAGTGAACTGGCCCCCTGTGTAAAAAGTTTGGGGACCCCTGCTCAAGACCCTCAAAGAGGGTCTTATTAGACTTGAACACTGAACCCCAAGAAAATGAAATTCAATGATGAAAAAAGTAAAGTTCTACATTTGGGCAAGAAAAACCAAATATACAGGTATAGATAGATAGATAGATAGATAGATAGATAGATAGATAGATAGATAGATAGATAGATAGACGACAATGTGACAAGCGTAGTTTGACACTCCTGGTTTAGGGTGTCCTGCTTAAGCAGGGGGTTGGACTAGAACGCCTCCAATTCTGTTGTTTTGTTCCAGGAATTCAGCAACTTTTTTGTGCTATTCTGGTGAGGATTTGATGCAGTATTTCAAATATGTCTTTCTACAGTATAAAGCAGTATAGGATTGCAATTTCAAATACTTTAAATTTTAATTAATTATAATAATTACAGTAATAATTAATATTATAATTTTATACTATTATTATGCAAAATACTTTAAATTTTAATTAATTATAATAATTAATTTTATAATTTTACATAATTTGATAATATTGCAAAATACTTTTTAAACTTTTACTTTTAATTAATTATAATAATTATAATAAATAATATTATAATTTTACATATTATAATTTATTTTAAAAATAGTTTTTATTGATTAAATACATTAAAAACAACAAAGAAAAATAGCAACATATTGTAAGAAAAGAAGAAACAATATAACAGCAAGACAAGCAAAGACTGACAAAACATTTCACATGGACATAAACAACAAAATTTGTCAACTATACTGTGGACTGCTAGTTTGTGACTTTCCAAATTAGACGCTATCCAGAATTTCTACATGTTTTTGTTATATTTACATTTTGCAACTGTTTTACATATTATATATTATTATTATATATTACATTTTAATTTTATAATATTGCAAAATACTGTATTTAAAGTGGAAAGGAGTCCTCTGGAATGGGGTGGGGGTGGGGCTGTAACAGGTTTGACTAAACAAACAAACAAACAAATTCATTCATGCAGATATGCATGCTTTCCTGGTACGGACGGATGAAAGGACCGCTCGCTCAGGGCTGCCCGCTCAGGTGTCTCAAAAGAGACCCTTCAAGAGCGGCCAGTCACTTCCTCAAGCCGTCCGGACTTCAACTCCCAGAATTCTCTCCGCAGCAAATCCGTCTGCAGAATCCTGGGAGTTGGAGTCGCCGGCGCTGAGAGAGAGATGGAGAGAGAGATCGCGCGCCGCCTTCCGCCTCTCCCTTCCTTCCCGCTTCCTCCGGGACAGCGCCCCCCCACCGCCCCCAATTTGCGCGCGCAGGCCGGGCGCGCCTCCGGGCGGGGTCGCCCCTTTTCTACGCGGCGCCGGGGCTGCGCGGCCTCAGTTGACAGGCGGGTCTCCTGAGGGCAGCATGGCTGAGTCCCTGCGGTAAGGCAAGGCCGGGAGAAGCGGGGCTGCTGAGGCGTCTGAGACCTGCGTTCTGGGCTGGGGTTGCTGTGGAAAGCCGGGCGCCTCCGGGTGGCGGGGCCGCTGCTTGGCTTGGCTCCCCTGGTTTGAGGCAGCTTGGCCGGCCGGCGGCCGGCCGACCGACCGACACGGGGCTGGAGGGTGGCTCTTCTTTTCTGGGCTGGCCGTGTCTCCTGGCTCGCCCTTGGCTGGAAGGAGAGCTCCCGGCCCCGGGTCGTCCTCGACTTATGGCCACAACGGAGCCCAGCATTTCTGTCGCTAAGCGAGACATTTGAGTGGGTTTCGCCTCATTTGTGAAGTGAATTGCTGCAGTTTGTGAAGTTAGTCACAAGGTTGTCTGTGGAGATTCACCCTCATCCAGGTCGGGGTTGTCCCCAAAGGTGCTTTTTTTTTCAAGAGGCAAACTGGTCTTTCTGGTTTTTTAAAAAATATTACTTTTTAAAAATAGTTTTTATTAAATTATGCACATTAAAAAGAGAAACAAAAGAAAAATACAACATACACACACACTCAAAATAGAAAACACTGATACACAAACATTAAGCAACACACTAACGTATTGTTTTTAAACATACTGCTGATTTTATTGTTTCTTACTGTTTTTTCCACTATTGTTGTATTTATAACTTTTGTCAGCTGCTCTGAGTCCATTTCGGAATGAGCGGCATATAAATACAATAAATAAATAAATAAATAGAATAGATAGAATTCTTTATTGGCCAAGTGTGATTGGAAACACAAGGAATTTGTCTTGGTGCAGATGCTCTCAGTGTACATAAAAGAAAAGACACTTTTGTCAAGATTCACTTAATGATTGTTATAAGGGTCAAATAAGCAATGAAGAAACAATCAATGTTAATAAAAATCTTAGGATACAGGAAACAAGTTACACTCATACAGTCCTAAGTGAGAGGAAATGAGTGGTAGGAATGATGAGAAAACTAGTAGAAATAGAAGTGCAGACTTAGTAAAAAGTTTGACAGTGTTGAGGGAATTATTTGTTTAGTAATAAATAAATAAATAAATAAATACATACATACATACATACATACATACATACATACATACCCCTTGGGGTTCTCTTGCGGCAATTCATACCAACGATTAATACTAATGCAGTTTATATACCTTACGTATTTCTCTTTTATTTATATATTTCTTTCCCTTAGTAGTATCTTTTCTTGACAGCTTCCAGCCCTTGTTCCTCGTCCGGCCCTCTGGTGCTCTGGAGAATAGAGGGGCCCCCTCCTCTCTGTGGCAACCCCTCATATACCTGTATACAGCTATCATGTCCCCTCTGGCCCTCCTTTTCTCTAGGCTATCCATGCCCAGTTCCCGCAATCTCTCTTCGTAAGTCTTTCTTGGGTTTTTTTCTTTGAAGACATTTCACTTCTCATCCAAGAAACTTCCTCAGCTCTGACTAGAAGCAGGGTTGACTGATTGAATCCTGCCGTTTCCCACCATCCAGTCAGAGCTTGAAGAAGATTCTTGGATGAGAAGCAAAACGTCTTCAAAGAAAAAAACCCAAGAAAGTCCAGCTGCCTCTTGGAAAAAAACCAACACCTTTTTGAGATAGTCCCGCGGTTGTTAAGTGAATCTGGCTTCCACATGGACTTTGATTGTCAGAAGGTCACAAAACACGTCAACCATCATAAATGTGAATCCGTTGTCAGGCATCCGAATGTAAATCGTGTGACCCCAGAGATGCTACAATGGCCTTAAAGAGTGAAACGTGACCCTGTCGCATTTTTCAGTGCAGTTGAAACTCTGAATGGTCACTGAATGAACTGTTGTAAGTAGAGGACTATTTGCACAGGAGTAAAATCTTGTTTGTTTCTGTCTTATTGGCAACTTTCAAAGAAGGACCTGCCTGTCCTAACTAATTCAAGGCCAGTCTGTCTGGTGGGGTAAGTTTAGGATTCAACTTTCACCACTTTGTTATTTAATTGTTAATTTTAATTGTGATAATTATTTTCATGTGCTTATTGCATTGTAAACTGCCCTGAGTAATTTCGGATAGTAAAATTGGGTGTCCTATAAATTAAATAAATACCATTAAAAACTATTTTCTATGGGTAGCATTTCTTAAATGCTTTGCTCTCAGGACTCCTTGGCACTTTTAAAACTTTTGAGGAAGGACCCTAAAGAACTTCTATTTATATGGGGTATATTTTATCAACATATCCCATATTAAAAACCCAAATGGACACATTCATAGAATGTTTATGTATTGAATTGTGTAAAATATTAAATATTTAGTTCACTAGGTATTAATGTAGGTAATAACCTATTTTTTCTTTACAAATCCTGTACTTTTAATGAAAAATAATGGCATTGTTTAATTTTTTTACAAATATTGTTCATAAATAATTTTGATTTTGCAGTCCCCGGTGAGGGGCTTGGGTGACCCCTCCCCATGTCCTCTGAACACACTTTAGGAAAAACCTTCTTGTTTTCTATATATAATTAAGGCTTTAATTTTCTGACTTTAAAACCACTGGAAGATTTTAGAGAGCCCTTAACTATCCGAGCCTTGCTTCCATGGGAAATTTGGGGTGTGTCTTTTTGTAAAATGTTGGTGAACAAGTTTTGTAGCAGAGTGCTTCAGGGTTCTGCCCTTTCCAAGCTCTTACCTAGAGAGATGGGTTGACCTGTAACCTTGACTGTAAAAGCTGGGGTGCTCCTTTGCTGTCTGTCAGAACTCCCCATATCGATACTCTTAAATGTATTTTGAACTGGGGTGATTCTGCAGTGGGGAGACCACAACCGCAGGTCAATATTTTAAAGGCCCTTCAAAACTCCTGAAGCAGTCCCTGAGGTTCCCTGCAAAAATACCCATTAATGGGTAGGTAGATTACCTGTTGGCCCCTTGAAAAGGAAATAAAACTGTGCTAGCAGTCTTTGGGATGAGAAATCGTTGTGCTTCTACTTGTGAGTGATGGGCTGTGTATAAACACGCTCTATGCACTATTGATTGCAGGGAAGGGATAAATTTCTGTCATTTAGGCTTATCCTTCTGGGTAGCACACCCATTACCCTTTGTGCTGTTTTTTTGTGCGACCTGACAGCTGATGGACGCACACACAATTACACTTGGCTACCTGCACAGCCCTTGTCTCTTTGATTCTCTTACTGGTACTGAGAACTTTTGACCCCTCTGGTCTGGGCTGGGGCAAGATCTTGCACTCAGCCAGCCCAATTCTGACCTTGCTTTTCCCGTTTCCCCTCTTGCTTTAGTCAAGAAATTGTGCTGGGAGTCTCGGGCTTCCGGTGGTGCCTCTTTGGGAGCTTGCAAAACTCCTTATGGTTACGATTATGCTTCAATGTGCCTTCCTGCCATTTTGAGGCTGGGTATTTCATGAAAATACCCTCTTTCCTATCCACATTTTCAGCCTCTTTTAGGGAGGAAAAAGGTATACTGTACTCCGAAAAATACGGTACCTGAGCTTGAATCCCATTAAGTTCAAGTAGCGATTTATGTTGGAGGTGGTGATTTCATTTCAATGCATGACTATTAGTGTACATTAAAAGTGAAAATAAAGTTATTCTAAGTCTAATAGAGTTTGCAGAAAAGAAACCAATTGTAGCAGGTTGTGAAATGCAACACAATATCATTTCTCAGCCAGGAATTGCTGCTTTCTTTATAGTTTTAATCGCTTTAGGTACAGCTAATCCTAGATTTAACAATGACTCATCTAGTGACCACTCAGGGCACTGAAAAAGTGACTTATAGCCACTTTCACACTTACAACGATTACAGACCCACCATGGTCACGTGATCAAAATTCAGACCCTTGGCCACCAAATCATATTTAGGAAGGTTGCAGGATCACGTGATCCCCTTCCGAGACCTTCTGACAAAACAGAATCAATGCGGAAGCCAGATTCACCTAGCAAACAATTTAACAACCGCAGTGATTCACTTAACAACCGTGCCAAGAAAGGTCAAAAAATGGGGCAAAATTCACTTAACAAATGTCTCGCTCAATTGTGGTTTAAGTCAAAGACTGTAGCATTCAAACCAATGTTTTTGGGATACCAAGTAGGCAGGCTTTTTTTTAAAAAATATCTTTTTAAAACATCTTTTATACTGCCCAGCCACTGCCTGCAGATCGCTTTACACACACACACACACACACACACACACACACACACACACACATGCCACTGAAACCCATGTAGGGAAACTCCCCAGGAGTTCCAGGCCACCCCACTGCCATCCTTCTCGACCAGGGATAGGCTGCTGCTTCCACGGTCCGGTGCTCCATACCGGTAGGAAATTCCGGAATGCGCACACAGCTGTGCGTCCCTGATGTGCGCATTTGCACCTCTGTGCAGGATTGGGCTTCTGCACGTGCGCAGCAAACAAAGTCTTGTACGAGGACGCTTGCGTGAGTGAGATTTCAGTGATTTTTGCCAGTTTTCTGCTTCTGCAGATGGACGGAAGCAAAAATATCAGCGAAAGTCACCGAAATCTCGCTTGTATGTATGTGTTCACATGAGATTTCGCATGCCCAGAAGCCAAATCTCACACCGACAGGCACGCACACACCTGCTAGATGTCCCCGCCCGCCAGTCTTGGAGTCCGCATCGGTAGTGCTGAAGAAGAGTGGCCCTTCAGTGCTCGTGACCTTGGCAGGCTTCCCGCCTTCGATTATGATCATTTGGGGTCCTCCCAGTCTGGAAAACGCTGTGGGCGAAACTACTGAGAGCACTGGTGAGCTTCTCCATCTAGGCGAGCCTCGGAGTGGCGGCAAAGGAAGTGTCTGAAAATCGGCTTCTACACATACATAGAAAAAAAAACCCTGAATTTTTTTTTAAAAAAATGGCTGCGCCCACAGACTGGCACCGCCCGATCTGTTTCAATGATGTCATCATGACATCACCAGTGGGTCGCTACTGGTTGGGGCGAACCAGTCCGAACCGCGAGGAACCCACCTCTGACTGTGGTATACCACACAGTAAGCCATAATTCATCCTAGTTCATTGCCTTAATTGTATAATTCATGCAACATTGCAGGATTTGTTTAAAACCCAGCCTTTGCCTTGGCAGGTTTTGCAAACTCAGTGGGATTAACAGGTTGCTTTTTTGTTATAGTGTTTGTCTGATACAGTATTTAAAATATGTGTTTTGGACTTCAGAAACTGAAGCTTCCTCATTGCTGCTATAAAACAAAGGTTATCTGCAGGATTGTATTCCAAGAAAGCTATAAATATAATAATTAATACATCAGGGAGTATTTATGCTCAGATTAATGGGCTTGGTCCTAATTTTCTCTGATTTTTTAACAGCTCAGCATATAGGAACAACAACAACAAAAAAACCTTTAAGAGTGCAGCTGTTGTTTCCTCCAGAAGGTACTTCTGACAGATACAGTAGTGTGCTTTATTTAGTTCAGGGGTCTCCAACCTTGGCAACTTTAAGACTTGTGGACTTCAACTCCCAGAATTCCTCAGTGGCTGGCTGAGTTGCAGTCCACAACTCTGAAACACTGAAATCTGGGAAGCTGGCTAAAGTTTGGAAATGCTTCTATTTTCCTTCTTTCTCTTCCCTCTGACTTCAGTGTGGGGCCTGCGATACAAAGAAAGAAACATTTGATCTCTTCAAGCCAATATTTCCTTATTTTAGTGTGTGTTAGTGTAAGATGCCAAGAACATTTGGTGGGGTACACATTTGATGTGCCAGGATGGTGCAGTGGTTAGAGTGCAGTACTGCAATCTACTTCAGCTAACTGCTAGCTGTAGTTCAGCAGTTCAAATCTTACCACCAGCTCAAGGTTGACTCAGCCTTACATCCTTCTGAGATGGGTCAAATGGGGACTCAGATTGTTGGGGAAAATATGCTCATCTGTAAACTGCTTAGATAGGGCTGTGAAGCAGTGAAGTCTAAATGCTATTGCTATTTGGTAAACAAATACAGTGGTACCTCTACTTACGAACTTAATTCGTTCTGTGACCAGGTTCTTAAGTAGAAAAGTGTGTAAGAAGAAGCAATTTTTCCCATAGGAATCAATGGAAAAGCAAATAAGGTGTGTAATTGGGGAAACCACAGGGAGGGTGGAGGCCCTGTTTCCTCCTAGGAGATTTCTTGAGAGGCCCCATGGAGGCTTCTCTCTGGCTTTTCCGGCCCTGTTTCCTCCCAGGAGATTCCTAGGGAGGCCCCACGGAGGCTTTTCCCTGCCTTTTCCGGTTACAATTTTGGAGGCTTGGGTTTGTAAGTGGAAAATGGTTTTTGAGAAGAGGTAAAAAAAATCTTGAACACCTGGTTCTTAGCTAGAACAGTTCGTAAGTAGAAGCGTTCTTAGGTAGAGGTACCACTGTACATATCAATTGGCCAATTTCTCTTTTATTTCTTGGTAATATTATTCCACCAAATTTGGAAATGTCTGTATCTGGTATTTCCTTTGTGGGATCTGCCTTTGTGGGTTATAAACAGGCAGTAAAACCGTTGAATGGGATGGGAGGCAGATAGTAATGGGCTGCTTCCCCCATGGGGGAGGGGCGCAGTGAAGGTAGTAAGTTTATGCAATATTTATTGAATACTTAATAGGTTTTTTAATTGTCCTTCCTTCTCTAATACCCTAGTATGATCATTAATTACTTTTAAAATAGGAAATAATTGAATAGTATGTTTTTACCCATAAACTCTTTAATAATTTTAATCATTAACTAGAACTGAACTTTTATAGCAATTAAAGATTGCCTAATCTGTTATCATACCGAACCTTGTGGGTTCAGTACAAAACCTTAAAATACTGTTCTGCTCAACTAATAATGCTGTCTATCATTTGTCCTTTTTTGTGGCTGTTCAAATAATGGGACTTAATCACCAGAAAAAGAGTCCAAGCACCTATTTGAGAATTTATCTTGGTCAGTAAGCCACTCCCACTCAATCACATGACCTTTAAGTCACCCCAGTCACATGATTGTCAAGCCACTCCCACATGGTCACATGGCCAGCAAGCCACTCCTACCTGGTTACATGACCATCAAGCTACACTCACAAAACAAGCCACGCCCACAGTGTGGCAGTAAAATTTTTGGCAGCCCATTACTGAAGGCAGACCCTCATAATTGGCTCCCCCTCTTAACCAGCATCCCTGGATGGATTCTGCTCCTTTTGATTCATCACGTGTCACTTTTCACCTAAAGTGTTAGAGGAAAACTAGTTGGAAATACAGCTAGTCCTGGACATGCAACAGTTTGCTTAGAACGACAATGAAAAAAGTGAGTCGTGACCATTTCCCACACTTGGGACTATTGCAACATCCTCGTTGTCATGTGATTTACATCTGGATGGTTGACAACTGATTCACATTTATGATGGCTGCCGTTTCGCTATCTTCTGATAAGCAAAGTCTGTGTGGAAGCCAGATTTCACTTAACAACCGTGTTACTAATTTAACAGCTGCACTGATTCACTTAAGAAATGAGGCAAGAAAAGCCGTAAAATGAGGCAAAGTGCATTTAACAGATTTTGTCACTTAACAACATACATTTTGGGCTCAATCGTGGTCATAAGTTGAAGACTACCTGTAGATCATTTGGTTTCCTCTGTTGAATTAAATAAAAGGTCTTCTATTTTAACCCCCTGATCAGATAGGAAACCCTCCACCTGTGATGGCGAACCTTTGAGAGACTGAGTGCCCAAACTGCAACCCAAGAACCACTTATTTATCGCACAGTGCCAACACAGCAATTAAACCTGAATAATGAGGTTTTATTACCTAAAATGATAAACAATGCAGAGCTCAGCTAATTGTTCTAACAAAAATGTGATAAATGCACCCTAACCCTTCATTTTTCTGCTTTTGAAATATTATGTTTAGCAACAATAAAAAAGAAAAACTTTTGTAATATATTTCTCTTTTTTCCTCCCTCCCTCCATCTCTGTTTCTTTCTCTTTCCTCCTTCCTCTCTCCCTGTCTCTCTCTCCCTTTCTTTCCCTCCCTCTCTCTGCCTATTTCTCCCTTCTGTGTTTCTCTCTCTGTTTCTCTCTCTCTCCGTTTCCCCCTCTTTCTTTCCCTCCCTCCCTCCATCTCCTTCTTTCCCCCATCTCTGGCTCTCCCCTCCTCTTTCTGTCTTCCCCCCTCCCTATCTCTCTGTCTCTATCTTTCTCTTTCCTTCCCTCCCTCCCTCCCTCTCTCTGCCTCTCCTTCACCTCTCCCTCACCTCTGGGGGTGGTGGGAAGAAGCCCCAGAACTGGTGCTGGGTGGTGGGAATCTGACTTCCAGAGGCCAATGAGCCTAGGAGCAGCGCACCAAAGATCACGTGGCTGGGGAGGGGGGGGGCAGGGCATCCCAACACAGGCAGCTCTGCAAGAAAAGCAACTGATGTTCGGGGTGGGGGTGGGGGCAGAACAAACCGAGATGACGCAGGACATGATGCAGGGTCACATTGTGGCTCTGCATCGTACTGGGCTCCAGGAGGAGGAGGAGGAAGAGGTGACCCTGTCCTCCCCCATTGCAAATTGTGCTAAATTTCACTGTGCTGCACAAGGAGAGGGCCAAGGAGGCAGCAACAGCAAATGCATCACTGCAAAGGCAGAATGCTGTTTTGTGCATTTTTTAAAATCCTGCAAACGACGGCGAGAAATGCGATGGAGCTGGGCTGGGACGATGGCGCATGTGCCCACAGAGAGGAGTCTGCGTGCTACCTCCAACACACGTGCCACAGATTTGCCTCCAGGGCCCCATCCCATTTCAGACAAATGTTTATCCAGTCTCTTATTAAAAACTTCCAGTGTTGGAGCATTCACAACTTCTAGAGGCAAGTCGCTCCACAGGCTAATTGTCCTCACTATCGGGAAATCTCTCCTTAGTTCTAGGTTGAATCTCTCTCTCAGGGGGTTCAGCAAACCTGGTAAACAGGGAAAATGGAATTATCAGGGAAATCAGCAGTTTGGGATATATCTGGGAATTATCAGGGAATTCATGAAAAAAATGGAATAAATCAAGGAAAAAAACCAAACTATTAAAACGTTTAAAAGTCGGGGGAAAATCATGTTAAAAAAAAACAACAGATCATGCTGCCTGGCAGAGTCAAGCAAAAATGAGCATAACTGTGGCCACAACTTGCTTCCTCAGCTACCGATGTTTCTCCATGGCTTAGCTGTTTTGTATGACATCATCTACGACCACGCCTTAACTAGATCTCAAGTTACAGGGAAATATCAGGGAATTTCAAAATGCTTTCCCCCTGGACACCCTGCTCTCTAGACCTCAGATTTAGATTCAGTTTTTAAAGAGAAGTTTAAAATTGAGCATTTTTGAGTGGGGTGGATGGGTGGGCTGACCTGGGAAAATGTATCTGTCTTGGTCCTTCTAGACTTCTGAAAGACCTTTGATAGGACTGGGTTGAACTTTGTTTGGGACTTGTGACTTCTTCAGGTCTTGGAAGAATTGATTTTTGAAGTTAAATGCACTCAGAAAACGGCAAACTTCTGGATATCATTTTTCTTTGGGGCCCTGGTTGACTTCTGCACCAGGCAACTGCAGGCTTGTGTGATGCAGCTGCCACAGCCAGGACTGGAACCTTCCTCCACAACTGCCCTTAGGTCCTGGACTCCTGGTAGAAGGTGGCATTTCTCTGCCTCTGTTTTGTCCGCGAGTGTTGTCGAGTACACCAATGTTAATTTTGGTTCCTCTTTCCAGGGCAACATTTTGGCTGGGGAATGAAACCTTGAGAGTCTCGGCAGCACTTTTTGCCTTGAATAGAACCCGATTGTGTGATCGGCTGACAGCAAACAAGGCCGTTCCTAAAAATGCCATTGTCGTCCTGCAAGGTGGAGAGCAGACCAACCGCTACTGTACCGATACAGGCATTGTTTTTCGCCAGGTGAGCTTTGTGACAAACATAACCTTTTGTTTCTATTTTTGCAGCTCTTATCTCTGTCTCTCTGTGTGTGTCTCTCTGTCTTGGTTCTCTCTGTGCCTGTCTGTTTCTCTCTGGGTCTCTGTGCGTCTCTCTCTGTCTCTGTCTCTCTCTCTCTCTGTCTGTCTGTCTGTTTCTCTCTGTCTTTGTCTCTCTGTGTATCTCTCTCTGTCTCTCTGTGTCTGTCTGTTTCTCTCCCTCTCTCTCTTTCTCTCTCTCTGTTTCTCTCTTTCAGTTTCTACCTGTCTCTATCTCTCTCTCTTTTGCATTCTTTGTGACTTTCCAATCCTTGTTTATACTCAGAAGCACTTATTTTGAGCACCTGTCCTAAAAGCGCATGTCCTGAAGGATGTGCATAAAATGCATCAAACCATTTTTTCTCACCATTAATAATTTAGTAGCAGACATGACCTCAGGACACAGCGATGGTCATAAATAGCCCTGTGTATCATTTTAAGGAGAATAATTTTAATATATACTAACATTGCTTTGATAATTATTTTGGAATGATTCTGAAGCATACAAATTCAATAATACATTGACTTTTCAAGTCTGAAGAATTGGATTTTACCAGATTCCTTAGTAAATTCTGGCAACATTAAACAAGGTTTTTGCAGTTTAAAGCCTCTGATAATCACATTAAATAACTGACCCTATTTTTGCTGGGGTCATAGATGTACATTATTATTGATGTAATTCACCATCATTTATTCAGCATGAAACTATGTTGCATTTGGTAAAGACCTGCCCTTGATAAGAATCTTTCCGCCTTCACCAACGTATATATGAATGGTAGTTTTGTCTGTATGTAAATTAATAAAAGATTTAGCTTTCTTCCCTTAACATGAAAGCTTTGAAACTTCTCAAGAGGATTGAAAGTCAGAGTAGAGGTGTATTGTATTCATGATGCTTAAGGAAACATTTTTAACTTTGTTAATTAGCATTTATTTATTTCAGTTGGCATAGTTGCCCTCTTGCCACTCTCAGTGATTAAGTTTAAACAAAACCACACTATAAAAACTTATATAATAATTTAATAATAATTTGTTTGCCACCCCTCTCCAAAGACTCCACTCCGATGACTCTCCGAAGATGTTCAGCTGTACCAAACATGGAAAAAGTGACATTTTGTCCAAGTTTGTAAGACTTTTGTCAGGTTCTGACCTCCCTGTTTCCAAACTGTTCTGGCCTTTTGGCTGCTGACACCTCCAACAGCTGAATCAGAGGGTCCAGTGCCTGATGCGCAGAAGGCAGAGGAGAGGAGAGCAGAGGAAATCTATGGGCTGGTCCTTGGGATAGAAGAGCCACAGCTGCTAGTGAAGCCCCACCCTGGTTCTGGGGTTAAAAGGCAGGGGGTCATGGTGAATAGATGTGGCAGACAATTATCCATCCCCCTGCCGGACAGATTTGTTAGCCTGCAGTGAGAGAGAAACTTTTTGCCGGGGCTGCTAGTGCTCCTAATAAAGGAATCTTTGAGTCCACTTCAGAAGGTTTGTCAGAGGATTTGAAGAGCTGGATCAGAACACAAATGTTCTGTCAGTGCAGTATTTTGTCAGGCTTCATGCCGGCTCATAGTGAACAGCCCTCTCTCTTGCATTTCCTTCGTGTTCCCCCAGTAGCAGGGAAGGGAAACGGCTGTTTGGCCAAACCAAGAGGAAAGAGTCTTTGGAGACCCTTCAGTATGGAGAGAATTGCAGTTTATCGGTCAGCATTCAGAACAGGAGGACAGACATAAACCTGGCTCCTTCTCTTCCATGGTTCCCTGAGTTTGCAGCTGAGTTGTCTGAGTGTGCGAGAGGACTGTCCTCTCAGAGTCTCTGTCCTGTCCACATTTCTAATTCATTTTAGCTACGTTTTTAGCAGTTGTAGCACTTGTAATAAGGTCCATTAAAGGTGAAGCAGATGGATTTCCATACCACACAAAGTTTGCTTTACCTTTAATCTTGGTTAATTTTTGAAGTTTAGTGCCTTACGTGAAAGAGGAGCTCATGTTTATAGTGGAAGATATTGCCCAAAGCCTAAGAATTAGCTAAGGTAGAAACTGGGATAAGCATGGTTTACGAATCCATCGACTGGACTATAGCAGTTTGTCTTGAGACCAGCCAGCAATGTACGTCTGCTGCTAATACCGTGATGGCGAACCTATGGCAGGCATGCCACAGGTGGCACACAGAGCTCTCTCTCCGGGCATGCGAGCCATCACCCAGCTCAGTTCCACTGCGCCTGCGCATGTGCCTCCCTCCGGCCAGCAGATATTTCAGGATTCTGCCACGCATGCGTGGAGGGCGGGGTCCATCCCAAGGCTCTGGAAGCTTTCCTCAAGTCTCCAGGAGGGTGAAAATGGCCTCCCCCAGGCTCTGGAGACCTTCCTGAGGTTGGAAACTGACTCTGTGTGACCTTCTGGGAGGCCTGATTTTTACCTTCCCCAGGCTACAGAGGCTTTCCTCAAAGACGGAGAATGAGGGGGTCATGTGTGTGTGTGGGGTGGTGGTGGTAGTCATGTGCACATGCACAGGGGGGCATGGGGAGTGCATGGGGAGTGCGGAGGGACCGCATGTGTGGCTTCTGTAATCATTGGCCACTGAGCTTACAAATTTGTTTACTTGGTGATCATTGTTCTGTGCCACATTGCTGCTAAAACCATCCACCTGGGCATATTCTAACTGAATTTGCAAGTTTGGAGGAGGTGAGCCCAATGCAGATCTCCCACAATAGGAGTTGCTATACTGACTCTATAGGTACCATAGACTGCAAAACCATCACTGTGTGGGGGGAATGTTAGGTGAATATTAAGGGCCAAAGGCCCTTTGATGCAGCTTTTGCCCTGATAGGTTTTATAGATTGATTTATATGGATTTCTCCCGTGACGGTAGCAGTCCTTCAGGCCTGGCGTAACAGTTGGGCAGTGGCTTTGCGTGCCAGATTCAGCTCCTGGTATCTCCTGGCAGGACTAAGAAAGAGCCGGGGCTGAGGTGCGGTTGTGGACTTTCCTCCCCTTTCTATCTTTGCTCTTTGTTCTTTCCATCAGATCTGCTGAGGCTTTATCAGTCCAAGGTCTCTCTGCTCTCCTGGAGTTTCACTCACTTGTCCTTGCGTGGCATCAACAAATAGTATTCAAAGTTCAGCATTGCAGGACCTCTGAACCTCCCCCTCTGGGCTTTAGCCCTGGGAAGGGACTGCTTCTCCCCTTCCTTCTGCTCCCTTGGAAAAATCTACAGCCTGGAATCCCACTGCTCTCCCAGAGGACATTTTTGTCCTTAAGAATTGACCACCTGGGCCAAACCAAAAGACCTTCCTGGGATAGAGTGTGTTTGCATGTTCTCCCAGCCATTTCACTTCTTTTGGACTTGGGGATTGGGACCCCTTTGGGGGTCGAATGGCCGTTTTACAGGACTGGGGCCTGTACTTGTCCACCTGTCTGGGAAGAGTTTGACCTGGTGACACCTGATGAAGTGGACAAGGCCATTGGAGCTGTGAGTTCCGCCACCTGTTTACTGGATCTGTGTCCCTCCTGGCTGGTTTCGGCCAGCAGGGAGGTGACACGGAGCTGGGTCCAGGAGATTGTCAATGCTTCCTTGGGGAGGGGATCCTTTCCATCACCCTATAAAGAGGCGCTCGTGCGCCCCCCCCCTCAAGAAGCCTTCCCTGGACCCAGCCGTACTCAATATCTATCGTCCAGTCTCCAACCTTCCCTTTATGGGGAAGGTTGTTGAGAAGGTGGTGGCACTCCAGCTCCAACGGTCCTTGGAAGAAGCCGATTATCTAGGTCCCCAGCAGTCGGGTTTCAGGCCCGGTTACAGCACGGAAACTGCTTTGGTCGTGTTGATGGATGATCTTTGGCGGGCCCGGGACATGGGTTTATCCTCTGTCCTGGTGCTTCTTGACCTCTCAGCGGCTTTCGATACCATCAACCATGGTATTCTTCTGCATTGACTGGAGGGGTTGGGGGTGGGAGGCACTGTTCTCCAGTGTTTCTCCTCCTACCTCTCCGGTCAGTCGCAGTCGGTGTTAGTGGGGGGTCAGATGTCGGCTCCGAGGTCTCTCCCTTGTGGGGTGCCTCAGGGGTCGGTCCTCTCCCCCCTGCTATTTAATATCCACATGAAACCACTGGGTGAGATCATCCAAGGGCATGGGGTGAGGTATCATCAGTACGCTGATGATACCCAGCTTTACATCTCCACCCCATGTCCAGTCAACGAAGCAGTGGAAGTGATGTGCTGGTGTCTGGAGGCTGTTGGGGCCTGGATGGGTGTCAACAGACTCAAACTCAACCCCGATAAGACGGAGTGGCTGTGGGTTTTGCCTCCCAAGGACAATTCCATCTGTCCTTCCATTACCCTGGGGGAGGAATTATTGACCCCCTCGGAGAGGGTCCGCAACTTGGGCGTCCTCCTCGATCCACAGCTCACATTAGAGAACCACCTTTCAGCTGTGGCGAGGGGGGCGTTTGCCCAGGTTCGCCTGGTGCACCAGTTGCGGCCCTATCTGGACCGGGACTCACTGCTCACAGTCACTCATGCCCTCATCACCTCGAGGTTCGACTACTGTAATGCTCTCTACATGGGGCTACCTTTGAAAAGTGTTCGGAAACTCCAGATCGTGCAGAATGCAGCTGCGAGAGCAGTCATGGGCTTACCTAGGTATGCCCATGTTTCACCAACACTCCACAGTCTGCATTGGTTGCCGATCAATTTCCGGTCACAATTCAAAGTGTTGATTATGACCTTTAAAGCCCTTCATGGCACTGGACCAGAATATCTCCGAGACCGCCTGCTGCCGCACGAATCCCAGCGACCGATTAGGTCCCACAGAGTGGGCCTTCTCCGGGTCCCGACAACTAAACAATGTCGGTTTGCGGGCCCCAGGGGAAGAGCCTTCTCTGTGGCGGCCCCGGCCCTCTGGAACCAACTCCCCCCAGAGATTAGAACTGCCCCTACTCTCCTTGCCTTTCGTAAGCACCTTAAAACCCACCTTTGTCGTCAGGCATGGGGGAACTGAGACATCTCCCCCGGGCATATACAATTTATGAATGGTATGTTTGTATGTATGTTTGTTTAGTAAATGGGTTTTTAAAATATTTTTAAACTATAATGTAGATTTGTTATGAATTGTTTCATTTTGTTGTGAGCCGCCCCGAGTCTGCGGAGAGGGGCGGCATACAAATCTAAATAAGAAATAAATAAATAAATATCCTATTTTGCACATATTTTATGCTACTATTTATCAGTCACCCAACAGGAATATGTCTGGTTTTAATTCTATACATTGTTTCATCATTTTTTCTATCGATATTTGAATCCAACTCCAATATTCTTTGGCCTCTGCACATGTCCACCACAAACTGCACTGGCTCCTGTTTCGTCTCCGGATGCAATTCAAGGTGGTGGTCATAGCATTACATGGCTTAGGGCCAGACTATCTTCGGATGATAAGGAACCACAGAGTTGGTCTTCTCCGGGTCCTGTCAGCTAAACAGCGTTGGCTGGTGGATCCACAGGGGAGGGCCTGCTCTGTGGCTGCTCTGACTCTCTGGAATCAGTTACCCCCTGAGATCCACCCTCACCCTCCGAGCAGCAGCTGATCCATCCTCCACATGCGCAGGAAGGCGAAGGGGGTGCACGCATGCACGCGCTTTCCCCCCAGAGTGTTCTAGTAGGGCTGCAAATGGCCCTTTCTAAGCAGTTCACATAGCCTATTGCTCCCAACATTTTACTGACCTCAGAAGGATGGAAGGTGAGTCAACCTTGAGCTGGTCAAGATCGAACTGCTGGCAGTGAGCTGAATTAGCCTGCAATACTGCATTTTAACCACTGCGCCACCATAGCTATACCAGTATTACAGTACCTGATAGTGTCATCCCTGCTGTTATTTTGTCCAGTATTTTTGGTATTCACACTAAATGAAATGTATAAATGTTATTTTTAATTGCATTGATAATGGAGAAAACACACTGGACAGAGAAAATAGTCTGCTTCAGTGTGGGGTAATTATGCTGGGCACCAAGATTAACTTTCAGGTTCAGGTTTTGGACATTATAATCATATCAAGATACTTTTTACTGTCTGAAAACATTTATATTTAAATAGCTTGTTCAAATCCATGCTGTGATGATGATGTAGGCATTTCATTTCTACTCATTTCGTTAAAATTAACGAATAGTTCTGCCAGCATGTCAGAAAATGGTGATTTGGATCAGTGACGTGGTTCTTTCCTTCTGTTTTTCTAGGAATCCTATTTTCATTGGACTTTTGGGGTAACAGAGGCTGACTGCTATGGAGCCATTGAGGTTGACAATGGAAACACCATCCTCTTCATCCCGAGGCTTCCAGAGAGCTATGCCGTTTGGATGGGGAAGTAAGATGCTTTTTTTCT